>NC_044503.1:39357249-40087249 GCF_902362185.1 Chanos chanos
CAGCTGTGGTCTTGAGGTTAGCGAATGGGGCCTGTGAATGGGGGATTTCTGGTTCGGTTCCCAGGACCGACATCCACGGCTGTATGCCCTTGGGCAAGGCACTTAACCCGGGTCTGATGTGCATGTTCACAACCTGTGTGTTGGATGGGTTAAATGCAGAGGACATGTTCACAGAGATTTACATTTGTGTCATATAAGTGCACACACTCCTTGGCCTCCATATGGCTAATGCATAATATAGACCACAGGTGTCAAAATCCAGTCCTAGAGGGCCACGGTCCTGCTGTTTTTCTTGTAGACCAACTAAATAGAATCTCTGATTGGCTGAAGAAGTTTCCACACCTGTTTCCACCCCGGCCCTCCAGGACCCGATTTTGACACCCCTGATATAGACCAAAGGTAAATAGCAATTGATTAGCACTCTAGAATGCCTCAATGAATGGGAGAAGCCAATAGGGAAAGAGGCGTACTTCACACCTGATAATGGCTGAAACAAGGGGGCGTGTCTACCTGGATTTAAAGTGGCAGTAGCCTGACCAGAATCATAAGAAATATCAAAGAAACTGTTTTGTGTGTCTGTCCTATGAGGATGCTCAAATGAGACACTGAAGAGAGGAGTAATTTGTCTCTGTCTCTGTTTCCTGTCCCATAAAAATGATAAATCTTGTGGATAATGCCTTAGTTTAATAAACATTAGCTCAGTCCAACCTGCCAATGAGGGTCGTGCCCACCATAAAAAATTTCAAGTGAGAGTGAATGTCGAAAAGCAATATTGATGCTAGTTATTGAAAAGTGTTTGTATCTTTCATTGAAGGCTAACATGTTATATCATAATAATAATTTATAGAACAATGTATGAAACTACATTTTAAAAAAAAGTACACCTAATCTTAAGGCGTTTCTAAGCAAGATTTTTTTTCTCTTTTATAAAAGTAGCGGCACATTGACCTGAAAAGCGTCAGAGCTGTCAGTCATCGTTCACCAGATGTCGTGTCTTTTTCATCTCGTTTTCCGCCACAGAGGAATGCTTGAGGTACAATCCCAAAATGTTAGGACCCTCCTACGTCCCATATATATGTATGTGTGTGTGTATATATATGTGTGTATGTATGTATGTATGTATATATATGTATGTGTGTGTGTATATATATGTGTGTATGTGTGCATGTGTGTGTGTGTGTGTGTGTGTGTGTGTGTGTGTGTGTGTGTGTGCGCGCGCGCATGTATCTATATTCCAGAATGACCCAGACAATCACAACACAGCTTAACAACACAGCTGAAGGGGGAAATAACCAATGTCAAAGCAGAACTGCAGGAGTTCCAGTTCACTGGAAATGTCATAACTCAGAAATGTTTGTGATTTTTTTTTAAACGTCAGAACCACTTCCTGCTAACTTTACCCACACGCTCAAAGTGACACTCTACATTTGCCAACAACAAGCAGTCATCTTTGACTGGCTAACTCTTATTCTGACTGTCAGAAAAGTGTTTAAAAATTGCATGTGAAAGCTTCAGAGTTATCTTTGTAACCAGGAGACAGGGGGCAGCAGAGAGCAGCTCACTGAGGGGACAGAAGTCTGTCTCACACCTGAACCACATTCTAAGCTTTCTTTAGGCTGTGTATGTTTTGTTATTCCTTGCTTAGTTTTGAGCCCATATGGGCTGACTACCTATGCTTAGAGATAGTGCCTTTTTGTATTGCAAAAATCAACATCCCAGAAGGCCACCGCCTCCTTTCTTGTTAATTTTTTTGTTTCTGTTTTTTTTGTTTGTTTGTTTTTTTCTTGCTCTATAAGAATTTCTTTGGAACTTAAATGTAGAGTCATCTAGACGCTTTTGTTTACGAAGCTCTTTCTTCTCTGTTTACTATTAAAAATGGTCTCAGTTCAGCAAACTTACAGTGACCCAAAACTGACCCTTTCAGTCTTTTCAAAAAGATGACATGGTATTGTGTTGGCCTGAGTGTCTGATGTCAGGAATACAGATTATGTAGTGTATGTAAATACATTAGCTGTCAGTACTCTGCGAATTGGCTTAAACAGACTGCCTCACAGGGTAAATTACTGCTCCACTCTCACTCTTAAATAAAAGCTTTCAGTCACTATGACATCTGTCACCCAACACACTGAGAATGAGAGTGCGAGAGAGAGAGAATTTGAACATGAAAGAGAGAGAATGATAACGAGAATGTGTGTGTGTGTGTGAGAGAGAGAGAGAGAGAGAGAGAGAGAGGGAAAGGGGGTACAAATGGAATAAGAGAAAAAGAGGGAGAAGGAACGAGAGAGAGAACGAAAGCAAGGTGACGAGAATGACAGAGAGAACAAGAGAGAGACAAAAAAAAAAAAACGAGAATGAGATTGAGAAAGAGAGGGAGTGAGAGAGTGAGAGAAAGAGACAGAGAAGGAGAATGAGATCAAGAGAAAGGCATCATGAGAAAATGAATGAGAGAAAGAGAATAGCCATTTTCACATATGCACCACGGACTATAGTACGAAGTCACACTTTCACACATGCAGCACACAGGACATGGTGCAAGAAGTACTCTGCGAAAATCGCAGTGTTTTGTTTACAACAAACCGAATAAGGCGGACGGGGCTAACGGAATCTTACCGAACACAAGTTCCTGTATCTCATCATCTCTCCAGTTACACATTTTCGTTGGCATCTTCATGGAAATGACTCTTCTTCTTCACCTTCAGATGTTTGAATTCTTCCAGTTTCGCGCCAGCCACATGTTAGAAATGGCATCAACACGCCCACTTGCTCGCTGTGCATACTCCAGACTATAATCTGCTCTATTCACGCATGGACCCAAACGAAGAGAAAACGGAGTTTGCACTAGGCGGCTGATAGAATAAAGTCCCCTGCAAATAGAATCCCGATTATTTTAGGGTTGCAGTGCATGTGTGAAAGGGGCTAATGAGAGAGAAAGAGAAAGAGAACGAGAGCACCTTAAAGTACTTCACGCACATTAAAGAGTCTACTAGGGGTACTGCGCTGTATTAAAACAACAAACAAACAACAACAACAAAAAAATCCCAGATGGTTAGTTGTCTCCTCAACCTGGCAAAAAGGGCAACCCTCCGCTATAGTGGAATCAGTGTGCACCACATGTCTGTTAGTGGACATGGTCCCATGTGCGATCTGCCACTGAAAATATGCTGTGGGCTTCTCAGTGGAGGGCTTGTGCAGGGACTTCCAACACCCTTGCAGGGAAGACCCTGGTTCCAAACTTGACCCCTTTGAGTCCTCGAATCTACCAAGTGAGTTAAAAACATCTGCTCCAGAACATTCTGTAGGAGTTAGCTGAACCTGGCAGCTGTTGCTTCACTCAGGTCAGCCCCTGTCCTCCAAAACCCTCTGACTCAGACTGATAGAAAGGGGGTGGTCCCTGACAGGTCCATCATTCCAAGTTGAAGTGTCTGTCATGCCTGATGTCTTCTATGCACCTTAAAAGTGCACATGCCGCTGGAGTCCACATCAGGTCGGCTTTGTACAACAGCCGCTGTGTTGCCTGTAACCACAAGGCTTTTATATGGCTGTGTAGGTCAATCAGACTTTGTGCTCCTTCCTGTGTCAGTAAATGAAGGACAGGACCCCTGGTCCACTTTTCGCCATTTAGACAGCTCGCCACACACTTTTTCTACTATTCCCTCTGAGTTCTTTTCATGATATCCAGCAAGTTCTTAACAAACTTCCAGGCATTTCATCCTGGTGGCCCCTTCCCATGCCACTGGCCCTTCAGAAAAACTCTCTGACTTTTCTCACCCAACCATCCATAGTGAGACTGATTCTGTGGGGAGTGAACAGTCAATACATGACAGTATGAGCAAATGTCAACAAGAATTTGATGTTGTTTGCTAGTGTTTGTGCCATTCTTCTTATCTGGTTACTGACGGATCCTCTCTGCATAGTGTCTCAGGAACCTGTGTTGTTTTAATCATTTCTTTACAAAAAGAACAAAGTGAAAGATAACATCATTATCACCAGAGCAGGTTGAAATCTCCGTGAGAGACTTTCATGAGATTGCGTTGTTCTTTGTAGGAGTTTGACCCCCATCTAGTGGTACATTCAGGCTGTGGTTCACACTCTGTCTATTTTTCAACAATTTGCCAGTAAAACACGTGGGCTTCAAATTTGTCCGGTAAAATAAATTGCTTCCGGACACCGGACTGGCATGAAAAAATCCTAGCGGAAACCATGCTTTATTCTAAGACAAACGTTTGACAACCTGGCGCTAAATAAGAGCCACATATACCTGATCGTTCGTTTAGCCACAAATTCGACTTAAAGACATAGTTAGGGAACGGATCTCGCTCGTAAGCCGTGGACTGCCTCGATCTTTTGGTTTGTCATTAATTGTGTGTTCCAAAAACAGTCAAAAAGAGGGAAACTCTGGTACATACATACAACGCATTGCACATGTAAAAGCACTCTCAAGCTCACACGCTACAGCATAATTCAAGCACAAATTCTGTTACTTTGAAATTTCGAATACCATCGGCAGTTAAACCACCGTTTTTAACTTAACTTGCCTGAGCATGATATACCTCTTGATAAAGTCCATTTACTTCAAGATCTTATGTAAAGTTTATATCTTTAACTGAGAAATACAAATACACCTTGTTTTGTTGTGGTACCAATTACTGACGTGTTTAAGTGCTAGGTCACTGAGTTGTGTACCTGCTCCACTCCTCAGAGATGTGTACAACTGCACATTTCCATCCTCATTGACACATTTTCCCATTCTTTTCACGTTCCTTACATTAAATTCAAACAAAACAGGGTTTGCTCAAGGTCCCACCAGTAGCTCAACTTATCAAGGTGAATTTCCATTGTGAATTGTGGAGAGGTGTGTTACTAAATGGTGAATATGTGACCAGGAGATGGCGACATAGCACAGACCTAGTGGCCCTCTGGTCACAAATTTATTACAACACTGTTCATGCCCCTCTGTGATGGGGATGAGCTTCTCCAGTACAGAGCTTCTTGGGATCTTTTTAAGCCTACCATTCATTTTAAACAGGGATGGAATTGGTGAATTCTATTATTTTTGGTGATGTTTAATTGTTAAAGCGATTCGTCAAAGTCAGAGTGAGTACATATTGAGAACACAGTTATAAATGATACTGGAATATGACGCATGGAAATGTTTGTAAAGGCCATAGCAACAGCAGCACTGTACAAATTTCCCTGCTGCCGCTAACTGAGTGCTACGCCACGCCTACTAATTACCATTTCTTCTGTGGCGGACATATTGAATAGGCTGTGGAAAGGACGTGATTAGAAACGCAGCTCCATGTTACCCGGAAACTTACGATTGTGTTTGTGTGCGTTGTTGACAAACTAAGTTGAGTTAATAGTCATTACTATTAAGTTTAAGAATTTCTTCATCGTTCAATGTTTATAGCGGGCAAAGTTATTATTTATTCTGCTGTTTACCTCAGAAATGCCGTTTACCTCAGTTTATTCTGCCGTTTACCTCAGAAAAGTTGTTTCACTTGTTACTTCAACTGCATTCGGTGCTAACATTTGTGGACATTGCGCAATGCCATCATTACTTTAAGTTCTGTATCCCTTAAAGCAGGGGTGGGCAATTATTTTTCCCAAGGGGCCAAATGAGAAGCAGAAAATATTGTGGAGGGCCGGGTCAAAAGTTTAAACTCTACTCTGGGTATAAATTTTATTTCTACATTGAAAGCAGTAAATGGCATTGTTTACACAAGCTGGTAAGTGTCTGTGTTATTATTAGGTAATGAGAAAGTGAGGTTGTTCTACAAAAATTGAATTTATTCCGTGCAATTATTCAGAACAATGGTAAATGTGAAACACTTGTAACTCTTTTTCAATCACATTAACCCCAATATGCCTTTTGAGTTTAACTTTCTATTAAGACACCACAATGTCTTTGTATGCCAAATATCATTAACAAGATATGTCACATTATGATTGTCAAACTGCCAAACTGTGCAGGCAAAAAGTAAAAGTGAACACATTTTAGTATTTTTTCTTGTTCTGTGAGAGAAATCTAGCCTTTGTTGAGCTTTAACAAGTGCATCAAAGTCAGGTTGAATGTCTGAGGTGGAGATGCAAAGTACAGCTGACAGATGATCATCAGTGAGAGAGTATCTGTGCCTGGATTTGGTAAACTTCATTACTGAGAATGTTTGTTCACATATGTAGGTAGATCCAAAAAGAACCAACATCTTCTGAGCATGTCTCCTCATGTTTGGAAAGTTCTCCTCCTTGAGAGACGAGTAGAACTCCAGCAGTGATGCTGACTTAAAGTGCTCTGCCAGTACTGTGTCAGACTGTAGGTCAATGAGCTCCAGCTGAACATCACTGGGTGCATTGTCCACACTGCAGGCAAATGGAGAGGAAACCAGGTGCATTTCATCCTCAATGTTTTTTAAATCATCAAATCGCCTTGAAAACTCACCATGCAGATCTCCTAACATGGATGAGTTCCTGCAGAGATGACTAGCTGATGGTTTGACTTCTTTCAGGGTTTGCATGTGAGTGAGAGTGTTGTTCCGTAGTTGACTTGAAAGAAACTACAACTTTCTCATGAAAGCCTTCACCAGGTTATGCATTTCGTGAACAAAAAGGCCCCTGCCTTGCAGTTTAGTGTTCAGTTCATTCATCAGTGCAGTCACATGTTGTGCAGTCACCTGATGTCACCATGTTCATTCTCATGCTCCTCTAAAAGTGCTTGTGCCCTGATAAAGTTAACTGTTTTAGTTACAACATCAAAAACATGGTTAAGTTTTAGCACTGACTTGCACAACGCATGCTGATGTATAATACAATGTATAAACACCAAATTATGCTCTGTGTCGAGTTCAGTCACTTTATCTTGGATCTGTTTCAAAAGTCCGACATTTTTCCCTGTCAGATTCGGACAAACATCAGTAGTGACACCTACCAGTTTGTCCCATTTCAGTCCAAGCTTGGCCATGCATGCATTTACCTCCTTGAGCAGATCGCTCCCCGTTGTCGTTCCTTTTATTGGCCTCATTGCTGCCAGCTCCTCCGTAATCTTGAAGTCCTGCGTTATTCCCTGGAGAAATACGAGCAACTGGGCAGTGTCATGGACATCACAGTTCTCATACAAAGCCAAAGAGAAAAAGTCAAAACTTTCAACTCCACTTTTTAGCTGAAGGTCGAGATTCTCTGCGATGTCGTCTACCCTTCTGGTCATGGTTCGCCTGGACAGCGGGACTTTCTCAAATGCTTCTTTATTCTCCGGGCATATTAGCGCTGCAGAGTCCACCAAGCACGCTTTGACAAACTCGCCCTCCGAGAATGGCTTACTGTTTTTAGTGATTTTGTGGGATATTACAAAGCTGGTCTTGGTCGCTGCATCCCGAGCTACGCGTAGCTTGGTGAAATAGCCTTGTCGTTTTGCTAGCTTCGCTAGCAAATCTTCTGAAGTTCGCGCTCTCTCAGCCTCAGTCAAGTCCCTGTATTTCTCCGCATGTTTCGTCTCGTAATGCCGACTCAAGTTGTACTCCTTAAATACGGCGATCTGCTCACCACAAACTAAACACACGGGTTTACCCCCGACTTCAGTAAACAAATATTTAGTGGTCCATATTTTCTTGAAACTTCGGCCTTCAGCGTCCACCTTTCTTTTTTTTTGACATGTGCGAACATCTTTGAAGGGTGACACTGACCGTTTGCTAATCACATGCACTCATTGACCTGTTTTACAGATTACGTACACGACGTACGTACGTACGTACACTCTACATAAATAAACAGGTTTCAAAGTAAAAGCATTGCCGATTTAGTTTATATGTACAGCCTATGGTTTTAGTCCACGCATTATGTAAAGTTCGAAAGTAGGTTTTGTTTTCTAAATTCCAAGCAACCCACAGGCCTTAAAATGCCCAGGTCTGCCTTAAAGTATCCCTTAAAGTTACAAACGTGAACATTGCTGATCTTAAGAGTCAGAGTTGACCTAATTACATTTACTGTTAGTAATCTACCATGTACCTCATTCTTGCTGTTGCCGCAGAATATAAGCTAATATGTGCGGTATTAGACAGACATCTAGTGGTCACTTTGTGTAATAGCATTCCAACAAACTTAAGTATTGTACTGTGCCTAGCTTTTCTTTCTTTTAGAAACCATATACATTCACATATGTATGCCTGTTCTGCTCAAATAAATCATTTGGATTGTCAACTCATCTGAAACCTAGAATAAGCTTAATTTCTCTTACCGGAAATTAGACCAGTTTGGGCACAACCAGTATTCAGCAGCGCTACATATTTCACAAGCATGGAAAACCAACAAGACAGCATCCAAAAACTTGAGTTAAGGGCAGTTTTAAGACAAAACTCCACACAATATTCTGAATGATTTCTGAATTATCTCTTTCTTTTTCTTTCTTTCTTTCTTTCTTTCTTTCTTTCTTTCTTTCTTTCTTTCTTCATTGATTTATCTTTTGAATATAGCATTGGAATGAGAGCAGCATACCCATACTATACAACGTAAGGCATTACATTTTTTAGAGAAGCAATTTCATTAGAATGAATCGACAAGCTGAAGCAATACTTTGGGGTGAAAAAAGGAAAAGAAAAGCAATAATAACAAAATGTTTTTGTTTGTTTGTTTTTGATTGATGATTGTGAGGTCTGCTGTTTAATGGTTTACTCAGTGAGAATCACGAGAAGAAGAAGAGAAGAATTATATTATACAGAGTTAGTGTCACACCAAGGACAAGACTGTGAAGACTGAGATGTTGACTCATGATATAAGCATGTCAATTATTTTAAATAGAGACAGCATAATGTTAGATATTAGCACTGCACTATAATTTGTTTCAAGTGAAAAAGTTTCCTTCCTCCCTGACTCCCCTGAAGTATTTTCATGTCATTGGTCTCTGGCAGAATGTGAAGCACTTCTCCCTCAGTCTTCTCCATCTTTTCACCTGAATGAGAACATAGAATACAGCACATAGCATTATACAGTATAGAATAGACCCTGCAAAAGGCAATGACATATAGAATAAAAAAAAAAAAAAAAAACATGTTTAGCATGCAGGACCACCAGCAACCAGAGGTACATGCTTGGGTCCACATTTAAGAATATGACATGTTTACAACAAATTTACATATAAGAGGCAAATGAAGGAACCAAAAATAGAATTTAGGGAGCCAAAAGTTCATTAGAAGACTATTCATAGATTTAAAAAAATTGAGCAAACCAGTAACACCAGTAAGGCCAGCAAAAGATGTGCAAGGCCACAATAAGGCTTACTTCAGTAATAGCTTGCTTCTTCTTCTTCATTCATTCCGGCTTGGACAGCTTCTTTAATGGCCTTGGTTTCGTCAGGTGCTGCAGCTGGTAGAATGGCCAGCAATTCCCCTTCAATCTTCTCCAATCTTGCATCAGCGCTTTTCTCAAAGTCTTTTTTGTTCTTGATGACCAGGTGTAGAATACCTCTCTGAGCCTCATCACATCCATTCTGTAGCTGCTGATGCTCTTGTTCAAACTCTGGCTTACTCTTATCCATGGCCATGAGTTTGCCCAGACTACTGACTCTGTCCATCAGGTACTTGGTAGACACTTCAGTGTAGGTCTCTGAGATCATATGAACAAGACTGGCGATGTTGGATGCCTGGAAGGCCTGGTTGTAGAGCATGTCTTTTGAGAACAGTTTGCCATTGTAAGACAGCTTCTGTGTCTTCTCAGATGTTGTGACAAAATTGTGGAGAGTTTTGCTCAGGCTGACCTTCACAATGTTGGACACCATCTGAAAGAAGTGTACCATCTTCTCCCACTGTTCCTTCACTTTACCCATGGCATCCATACCTTTGACAAGCATTTCTATGATGGTGTTGAAGTCAATCTCCTTGATTTCACAGTTTCTCATGGTGACCAAAATGTCAGTCAGCTCCTTCTGGTTCTTCTCCATGTTCTCCACACACTTCTCATACATCTCTCTTGTCTTGTCCAGTTGTGCTCTGGTCTGCTCAATACGGAAGTGAGCATTTGCTGAGGCCCTTTCTCCTGCAGACATTTTACCAGACCCTTCACTCTTATTCTCTTGTTGGTACATCATTGGTGGTTTTGGTGTCATGGACGGAGACTTTGTGACACTCTTGCTTTTGCTGTCAAAAGCACGGGCTGATTTAATGAGCTCTTTCCAATTAGAGATGATCTTCTTTGTTTCATCTAAGCTACACTGACCTTCAGGTGCATACTTTGCAAGCTGCTGACAGATGTTGATTCCAGTTTCACATAAGTGAATAGCTTCTTGTTTTGGTTCGCAGTCTGGGGATCTTTGTAAGTCGCTTTGAAGCCTTTTAAACTGGTCTGCAACGAAATCTGTGTTTGTATATTTCTTCTTCTGGTCATACAACTTTTTCCACTCGATATCTTCCCCTTCAATGAATTTCCCAAGAATTTCTGTTGCCCGAAGAATTTCTCCAGACTTGCTGTAGATGTTTATTTTATCAACTTCATCTGCTGCATCATCCTCACCGCTCACGCAATCACACGCATTCTTCACTGTTCCTAATGCTTGACACATTAGCGAAACTGGGATGGTAACAATGGATGTTAGTCCATTCACTAAACTTGTCACACTTTCGGTTATTCCTTCAACTAAATTCATGCCAATTACTTCCCATCCACTAGGAAGTGAATCCATTGCTTTGCTGTATTTCTCTTGCGCATCTTCCAATTCGTCCTCCATTCTCTTCATTGCCTTCTTAGATCTTTCATTGGCCTCTTGTGATGTTTGCTCCCTCATTTTGGCCTCTTCCAGTCTCTTTTTTATTTCATTCAGCTCCTCTCCATAAAAATGTTCTGCATTCACACACGCCTCCAGGAGTTCTTGAATGATATTGATGACATCAGTAAACTTTTGTTCTGCTGCACTGGCCAACTCCACACAGTCATCTGCTATAACCCGAATGTTCTCCAGCTGGTCAGGTAAAAGGGCCTGGATGACCTCATCACTTCCCTGAAACAGAGTCTTCACTGCAGTCTCCATGTAGTCTGGTACAGTGGAAGTGTGAAGGCGGATCTGATCCATACTCTTATGAGCTTCATTAAATGCCCCCCAGCCAGAGTTACACACTTGCATGAGGCAGGCACGGAATGACTCTGGGTATCTGATGTACTTGTAGCCATCTTTTGGTGCATTTTTGTTGATGGAGAAATCAGTCGTAGAGGAAATGTAGACCAGTTCTCCCATTATGGCTATGGAGAGTGGTGCTGGTGTCAGGTACTCCTCCCAGTTGGCATAAGGTTTCATTATGATCTTGGTGGACTCTCTCATGTCCTTTGCTGTGGTGATACCCTGAGTCTTCTTCACAAGTTCAGAAGCCATTGTTTTGCTGTGTCTACAATGCAAACAAAGGGATTTGCTCACTCTGTGTTCTAAAACAGCAACTACAGTTAAATACAGGGTCATTCTGGGCTGAATTTTACCAAAAACATCAGTGTTACAAGCATAAAAAAATCCAGTCTTGGCCTAAGGGTTAGAGAAGTGGGCTTGTGACAGGAGGGTCGCCGGTTCAATCGCCGGGACTGGCAGGAAAAATGTGGGTGGGGGGGAGTGGGTGAACAGTGTTTCCCCTCCCTAAACATCCATGGCTGAAGTGCCCTTGGGCAAGGCACTTAACCCCCAGCTGCCCACTGGGTGCAGGCGTGCTGCCCGCTGCTCCTGGTGTGTGTATGTGCTCACTACTGGTGTCTATAGGATGGGTTAAATGCTGAGGTTCAGTTCACTGCTCACTGCTCAAAGTGTGTGTGCAATCACAGAGATTCTAATTTGTTAATTTACGAATTAAAACCAACAAATTCAAAAAGCCCCAAATGTCTTGTTTGCTACACCAAATTTGGAGAGTGGCCAAGTATTCCACCTATGTCACAGTGTGGACACAATTTAGTTCAACATTTTGCAGTATATAAGACTGAATCTATTGAAGTACCATGAGACCTTTATATTTATCTATTTATTTATTTTCCCAGTGTTGTAAACACCAGGTGAAATAGATCTAGCCATGTATTCACCTTTGTATTTACTTTTGTGTGCTCATGGGTTTCCAAGTCCATGCACTTGGCATACAGGTGGCATTTCATTACATTTAAATGTACATTTCAATGTCTTTTGGATATTGAACACTGTAGAGGAGGAAAACTATATAGGAGATATCTCCTTATGCATATGAGATTAGAGAGGGGAAAGCGTTTCTGGACTGTGTGGAGACAAGACACAGCCTCTTTACAAGTACTTTCACATAATCACTACATTCAGCTTTTACATTATAGTTTTATTTTTTAAAAACAGATTTCAAAATGGAACCAGGCCATACACATTGCTGTTTCACTTGCAAACCCATGCGTTGTCAATACAATACAAGAGTTTCCAAAAAAAGATGATGAAGTTTGAAGACAATGAGTTTCATCAAATAGTTCATCATTTGAGATCCTGAGTTTTTCTCTGTGTGGGTTTGTGGGCATGGATGTGGACTTGTGTGTCTAAATGTGGGCTTGGGTGTGGACAGAATATATTTAGTGTGTCTGAATGTATTCTGTTGGTTCCTGTTTGGCACCAGATCGTTTGGAGCTTTTGCCTACATATACTTAAAAAAGACACTGTGAACCACAGGGATTTGCAAGCTACGACTTGTTAACCCTCATCCTGTAAAGCCTTCGTTCTGGCCACTCATTCTACTGTATGTCATGCTTTTGGGTTTGTGTTTGTGTATTTTGTATCTGAAAGTAATTACAGTTATTTTATGTTTTACACTGGTCACTTGCACCTGTATATATCCACCACAATTAACCTCCTTCCCTCACTTACTGATTTGTATTAGCTTAAAGATGAAAATGTTTTGTGTTTAGGTTTAGATAACAGTTTTAAAGTATTTGGTTTTTAGAAAGTACTTTGCTGACCTCACTGTTTTCCAGGTATTAAAAGATCTGTGTAAATGTCATTAGTGAAATTTCAGTTAGATCTTCTATGTTTCATTATGTTCTTTTCTTGACACATTCAATAGTTCACATCCTGTTTGTGTTTGGTTTATCACCAACAATTGTGCAGATCATTTTATATACTGTGGAAATGTTCAGTAAAGCAGAATCTTGCATCACTCATTTTTTAACTAACTTAGTCTCCCTGCTTTCCCTGAAGCATTGCATTGCCCTTGCTTTGCATTGTGTTTCTTCAGGATTTGCACCATGGCTTATGCAACATTAAAGTAGATGTAAAAATTATACTATTTTCAGTACAATTAAAAGGCATAACTTACCGTTTGGCAGTTGATGTGAGGTGCTCTGCTGAGGAGAGTTGCTGCTACTCTGCTTTGATCTCTTTGAGATTCAGAGGGCTTAATATAGTTTCCCCAAAGCCTTTTCCCCTCCCAGAAAGGGATGGAACATTATGTTGGGAGGAGTTTAGTTCATAGGCAGTTGTGTATGTTTCAGTCCCAGTATTTCAAACTTGTTATTAGAGCAGTTCCTCTTTGCAGATATTATTGGTAGGATCAGATGTGGGGAGGAGAGAGTGAGTGAGAGGGAGGAGGACAGGTCACATAAAAAGATCCCTTCACTGAGGAACTACTGAGGGACTGTAAAGTCAGAAAACAGCTGAAAGAGCACACCATTAATCTGAACACAGCACTCTGCCACATCCTCTGTGACTCTGAACAAGTTCACAGGTTTACAAGATCCTCACCCAGTAGACATTTTCCATCTTTCGTGGAAACAAATCATGATTAAATTATACTCCTCTCGGTAAGTCTTATGATTTCAACCTTTCATTGCACTTCAGCTTTCCCTACATTTTTCTGCAGCATTAGAGCACAATTATAAAATCTGCAGTGCTGTTATGCTGAGAACCACCCTCATATTTTTGTATTTGTGTTTGACATTGAAAGTCTGTCTGAGGGATCTTTTAGTGATACCTCAAAAGTGCTTTAGCAAAACTGAACATCACTTAGACCAAATCTCTACCAGGCATGTTTATTCTCATACAGACCGTTTTTTAGAGTTAACTTGAAGAAAGGTCAATATAAAGTCTCCATTACTGTACAAGAGATTAGAGGATCATGGTCTATCTTCTTTTCTCTTATTCTTCTCTTTCTAACCAACAGTCAGCAGGATGTGACCAAGGCCATTGTCCCGTCTCTGAAAGACGGCATGTCTTCTTTTAACAGCCTTTGTGACTCCCTCCTCCATGAGGATCTCACTTCTGTTTACAAACATATCAGAGAGCTGATTGTCAAGGCTGAGCAGGACATGGAGAAGGCAGAGAAGGAGGCAGAGGGAGGACTGAAAAAACTGGATGAGGACACAGAGAATCTCACAGCACAACAATACAAATCTGACAAACAGCGAGAGGAAAAGAAACTCTCTTTAGACAACCTGAAAACTAAGCTGGATGCAGAGAGACAGTCCCTGAAAAATTCTGAGGACGCACTGGAACAGGCCAAAAAATGTCAACAAAATGCTGAAGATACACTTGAGAGTCAGCGTGGCAGACAAAGTACTGCACAGACCGTAAGAGATGTTGGCATTGGAGTGTCTTTCATCCCCATTATTGGATGGATCGTTGGTAATATATCTTTCTCATGGAGTTAATTCACTGTATGATTACTATTAAAAATTAAATAAGTAAGATGAGTATGAAAATCTGATATTAGAGTGAATGCCCATATCGATTCTGTAATTCTGAAACTTCGGAACAAATCTCTCACTAAGCAGCAGGGGTATGTAAGGTCTCGAAGGAAGCAAAAGTTCAAAAGCAAATGTTTAAAAGCAATTTATAACCATATACCAGTGAGATTGTCAGCTGGAATTGTCCATTGTTTAACACTACATCTTTCAACCTGACATTACCTGTGTTTGCTTTCTGCTCAGGACCAGCCATGGCAATTGGTGGTGCTGTGGAAATGGAGCAAGCTGAAAAGGCTGTCCATGCTGCAGAAGAAGAGGTGGAGAAGTCTGAGTCACAGGTCAGGCGTTTCTCTGATAAGGTCTCTGATTATCAGTCCAAAATCTCGGAGACAGAGCATGGTATCTCACAGACTGATGAGGAACTGAAACACATCAGAAAGAAAATCTCAGAGGTAAAACAGCTCAGAGAGGCCTTGGCAGAGTTCCAGAAGAAGATGAGAAGTGCTGTCCATCTCCTGAGTCGTCTGAGTGGAACAGCCAACGTACTGGAACTTCAGACTCGACGCCTCATCTTCCTGGAGCCGGTGATGAAGGTGATGGAGGACGTGGTGAAGGTGGCTGGTGAAATAGCAGGTCATCAGGTCCTACAGGATAAGGGTGTGATGAGTCTTGTAGATGCCATGAGAGAGAAAAACAGGAGACTGGCAGCTGTCTGTGCCTCACACAACAGTCCAGCTCTGGAAAATGAAGGCAAATACTTTTGAAGTTATTGAACCTGTACAATGAGATTCAGTGTGCAGTAAAACTATCAGTGATTTAGGAAAAAAATATTACTGCCTCTTTAGATAAGCATGCTTTTTCTGGGCAATTTGTCAGTTTGACAATATGGCCTTTTTGTAATTTTACAGTAAACTAATAGTCCTTGTTTCTCAATACCGTTGTTTCTGCTGAAATATCTTATTAACTGTGCAGTAAAATGTACTTTTATTTACTCTGTAGAGGTTCAGTGAAATCCCACCCTAATAAAGAGCATGTTTCCAAATTTAATTGCCTTGCATCTTCCCTCTTAGGTTATCTATGTATTTGTGTCTGTCCAGTAAAGAATTTCTGTTAAGGTAAATAATGGATTAACTGGCAACTACTGCGGAAATGATCACTCCCCATCAATCAACAATTTAATTCCCATTTGCATGTGTAATTTATCAGGGAAGTGTTGACTGAAGTAGAGTAATGTTCAAGTGAGATGTTTGTGTGTATGAAACCGGGTAATCTGCTGCTTGCTTCGAGGGTGCACCCTCGAAGCTCGCGCGATATTTCATTGAAATGTGCGTTAGTGATATGTATGTAAACACGTACAGGCAACGGGACGCAAACACAAATGAATGAATGAATGGATGCTGTGGAACTAAGGTGGGAGAAAGGATGCTTCTCGCGGCCTGAGACAGAGCCCTCTGTCACAGCTTGCTAGACTTTGAGGCCTCTACCAGGACCAGATTCAGACAGTGCGCTTTGCAGTGCACATAGAGGGCCTTCTCATTGTGTGCACGTATTCAGGCTTGAAGACCTCTGTACATGCTGCTCCATCATAGCCTTGGCCACACATATTCTTCAGTTCTAGGCCATTCCTCTGCAGACGGGACAGCACACCATTTTCCAGCTCCTGGCCTGTAGTTGTATCAACATTGCACAACTCAGTGAATATCTCCTTTATTTGCATATGATGAAAATATCGCACTACAAATGACACTTGTTCTTGGTGCGAAACATCAGAGGTTTCATTCAATAGGATGGAGTACATTTCATCCTCTTTTATTTCACTTTGTATCTCCCTCCTGATGTAAGTACCTAGTGCTGCAATGATGTTGTTTTGGCTTCTGTTAGACAGCATTGACACCTGGGGCCTTGTCTTGGTCACTTTCACTCTGGCAACATTTTCTATATGCACCTTTTTTTGGTAACTGGTCCATCTCACCATACTTGTCATGTGGATCTCTGTGACCGAGTGTTGCTTGATTTTTTTCAAGAGCAGTGTTCCACTTTCTTATGCCAATGCTCCATGCTTTTCTGGTTTTGTACTTTTCTTCAGAGAGGAAAAGCGGACAACCAATACAATGCAATGAATCAGCAGTATGTGAGTACTCCAGAGAGCCATTGTTTTTGGAATGACCACCCCTCAGCATTTTTGGGATGTACCATATCCAGTTGAAAGGGGCCTATACTGCAGCACATGGAAATGTGAGTACTCCAGCCACACATTACAAGAGAACCATTGTTTTTGGAATGACCACCCCTCAGCATTTTTGGGATGGTGCATGACAACTAACCCAGTCCATATATAAATGAGTGCTGGAGGCCACAATAGGTCACACCAAAGCTGTGAGTTCAATGCACCATCCATCTGTTTCACTATACCAGTGACACAGCTGACCTCTGTTCACAATGATCTTCTTGATTTTGATTGTCACGTAATGTATCGAAACCTGGCAAATCCTTGAATTCTCATGTAATCCACCTCTGATTTAGCTCCAGGGAAAACCTAGGAACGACCAAAAGCATTTTTGTGCTTCAGTAATCACATTAACCTTACTCTGCTTTATTAATGATATTCAGCTCACCTGTGCTTTACAAATCACATTCAGCTGACCTGTGCTTAACAAATCATATTCACCTGACCTGTGCTTTACAAATCACATTCACCTGCTGTGCTTTATTAATCATATTCACCTGACCTGCGCTTTGGAAATCACATCCACTTCACAACTGTATGAGGACAACACTCTGCACCCGCAGTGGGAGTAGTGTCCAAGTGCTGCCCAGTCAAGCTAAAGTGTCACACTACATCAGTTACTGTTCTTACATAATAGATATTTCATACCAATTTGCCAAAGATATACGTGAATTTTCTTCTATAGCAGGGCCAAGCAAAACAAAAGCTCATTCACATGCATGTACTGTGCTTCTTCATATACAGTTCCCAGATGTTGTAAAAGATGTTTATTCTGTGTATATCTTGTTACCTCTTTCAGAACTTTGGAATGACTGTCAAATGTGCCACAAGAAAACTATTTTACTAAGAGCATAACTGTGTAGGTGATACTTATCTATATAAGTCCTTCAGAGAGGCTTGTTTTTTTCATGTATTTAAACAGCCAGTGGGTGTAATCATGTTCTTATTGTGTAAGGCATCAAAGAGTTTTGGCAGATAACTGATGTGTGGCGTTCTGTGGGTGAAATTCTCAGCCTGGGCCAAATGGGACCCAACACCACACGATACCTGTTCTGAGACAAAACAATAGGAGCCTAATATGGGTCAGATGCAGTGTAAGTTTATTGTATAGTTCAAAAGGCATACAACAAACTGAGTCAGGTCCCGGGGAGTGACTCACGCCTTCTCACAAAGCACCGATTTTTATACATGTTTTCTCAAAAAAAAAAAAAAAAAAAAGATACACATTACCTCATCTCTTTGTATGTGGGACGCCTCTGCTGGCCCATCCTCACAGATTCCCTCTCAACTCTGATTTACATTACATCATTATTGCTTATTTTCCTTTACATCTATACGTTGTCACCAATATTTACTGCCCTGCTCATTAGTGGAATAAGACCTTGAACCTTTCACCCTCTACATACATTGTTACTGACCATGACACTCTGGCAGAGGCGCCTTCCTTATCTCACATGCAGCCCCCTAAAGGGCCTCACAGGCCTCTTCTTTTTGAACATAGAGAACTTGAGATTGTATAGTTATAACTGCTAATATAAATGATTACATTGATTCACCTCTATAATAATGAATACATTATTGTTACATTGTTTATCACGGTTGCTACAATGGTTATCTTAAGGGAGCGTAATATTTCCGCAACAGTTCCCAAGAATTCTCAGCCTCGAGCTCAGTTTTATGCAAGTGCTACCCAACTGTCCAGCAATGAAACCGATGTGTAAAACAAGATGAATTATAATTGCTTTTCCATGATTTGCATGAGAGATTTTTTGCTTTCTTTTTTTCCCTTTATCCCATTCTGTGAGTTTGTAGAGCATATATGTGAATATCATGATATAGCAAAAGTTCATGTATTTTCAAATTTCACTTTATGTCCATATACTGTATATATACTGTAAAGTCACAGTGAAAATGTTTTACTCAAGTGCTACCTAGCTGTCCAGCAGTGAAGCCAATGTGTAAAACATAATGGATTATAATTGCTGTTGCATGATTTGCACGAGTTAATTTTTCGTTTTTTATCTCATTGTAAGTCTGTAGGAAATAATATAAATACAATAAATAAATAAATAAATAAATAAATAAATACAGCCAGGTTTTGAAAAGCATTTAATAATCTGGACATGATTTTTTCCAAAAAATGTCTAATGAATTCATCAGCTGTATTTTAAAGCTCTAATTTTAATTTGTTGATATTCCATTTGAAGAATAAAAGGGTCAGTTGATCTTACACACAGAGAACTCACTTTCTGATGTATTATTGGCGTACGCAGTTGCTTATATTTACACAAACAAGGACAATAATATAGCGACCTCCAACTACAGATCTGCAAGTACAAAATAAAACAATAAACTTAGTCCTCATGAAAAGCCCTGATACATTCAACTACATCTCCAACAGGATAGTATATGAGATAATGAGAGTTTAAATGATTAAACCTTCAGTCTATGAATATAACGGACTTTTAGGCAGTATCGCACATTGCATCCATATGAGAAACATTCATAGAAATGTGTACATTGATGAAAAACTTTAAAGAATATCCTCACCATGTGCTAGAAATGTTGACCTAATGAACTGTACTGTATGATATAAGATGGGTATTTCATTTCGAAAACGTTGAATTGAAACAGATGATATTTCTATACTCAATAAAATTATTTGTTGAAGGAATGCAATTTAACCATGCCATGTGTGACAGAGGGCTCTGTCTCGGGCCGCAAGCGGCGTCTTTTCCCCCAAACCAACCACTTTCCTTACGAGATGGTTTTGGCATAAGGGGTAAGGCTCTGGGCTTCCATGCTAGAGCCCTGGGTTCGATTCCCAGGTCAATCGTTACACCTTAGTTGTACAGTGTTTGTTTGCGTTTGTGTCCCATTGCCTGAGCGTGTTTATATACATTTCACTAAAATATCACGATCGCTTCGAGGGTGCATGCTCGAAGAAAGCAGCAGATTACCCGGTTTCAAACATTTACAATTCACGTTCACAATCGTACGGGTTAAAACACGCTACAAACACACTCAACTACACCTAAATGTTTGTTATTGTCTCTACTTTCGTTTGTCGTTACAGTTACCGTCTTTATCATGTTACACGCACACACAGAATTACTCATTTAAATTTTTGTTCCCATCTTTATTGTACTTAGCGCTCGGTTTAAATGTCTTTTTGTGTTATAGGATTTTGTTTCATTGTCTTGTCTTCCTCCGTTCCCCGTTTCCTCTCTCTGTGTGTCTGTTGGTCTGTGCCATAGTGGGGTACAACTACCGGTGCAGGGGAGGACCAAACCGAGCGGGAGCAACACGGGCTAGTTTATTGAGGTTGACCTGAAGTGCGCATGCGCAGTGTAGTATGGGAAGGTACCACAAAACCAGTGAAGGAGTTCTTGGAGAAATGGAAGAAGGCCTCTGAATGTGGAAGCCAACGGAAGAGGGCCTTGGTATACCAAAAAAGGGAAAATACAAGGTCAGCAAAACATGGGGGCAACATGAAAAAGGTAAAATCTAGGTTAAAGTGACAGGGAAGCATAAGTAATGGCCAGGATGTAGTTGCTTCAGTGTTCACCTTGCATGGACTAGCCCATCGCTTGATAGTTAACACCTGCATTAAGGGTAAAGTATCTGAGGTGAGATTGGGGACACGGTTGAGCATCCAAGGTAAGATGAGGACGGCGTCGAATATTATTTTTTATTCAACCAAAAAAGGAAACTTAGGAAATAGTGGTGTATGGAACAATGAATTCTGGGAAAATCTGGGGAAAATTCTGGAAGCGAGGGGGTTGGACCATGCAAAAATGGATGATGTAAGGGGTGTTACCATACAACCATGTTATGCGTTTTTTGGATACATAGGTTTAGAATATTGATAAAATTTTAGATATAAGTAAATTATTTTCTGTATTTGATTCAGTCATTCCCTGGGACCTGAGTCAGTTTGTTGTATTTTGCTCATTACTAAATGCAATAAACTTACACTGGATCGGACTCCTGAAGACTTTCATTGCTTTTTGAAATTTAGAATTCATTTTAAACTCAGCATAAGAAGTACGGCATTTACTATGGAGAAGGGACTCGGTCGTGTCTGGCCCTGACCTGGGAGTCTCTCCCACAGAGTTGGATGTGAAAATATGATAATCTATTAAAATTATGGTGATCGGTGAAATTGGGATTGTATAAATATGTGTATAAAATATGTGTATAAATGTAGTGGTGATTTTGTCTATACAATGAAATGATTATGATGGGCAATATTATTTTAAAATTTACAGAACGAATGTGGTATGTTCTGGGGGAGGGGCTTATGAGTGAAAAGAGGAATTCAATCATTGTATGTTGAGGGAGTAAGGAGAGAGTAACAGAGGACTTCCTCTCTGCACAGCAATGGCAGGAGGAAGGTTTCCTGGAGGAGATCCGAGGCCTGGCAGCATCCATCCGCCAGAGCAGGAGTGGGTGTGCCGCCTGGTGCCACTGCTGACAGGAAAGTCACTGGAGGCCTATACAGCGATGGATTAGGAGAGGTCCAATTCCTACACAGACCTGAAGGAGGTGCTGCTGGAGAAATTCGACATTTCATCAGAGACCTACTGCCAGCGCTTCAGGGAGACCACCACACCAGCGGGAGAGACCCCCACCGAGACCTACAACCACCTGAAAGGACTGTACCGCTGTTGGATTTGACCAGGGCAGCGCACGAAGGAGGAGATCGGCGAGATGATTGTCCTCGAGACAGCTGCTGCATGTCCTGCCCTACGATGTCAGAACCTGGGTCAAGGAGCATGACCCAGACAATGGATTGACTGCTGTGAAGCTGCGACCACAGGCAACACCCAGAGCACCCAGAGACCCCAGAGACAATCGGGACAATGGAGGTAATCCTGTTGGGGTTGGGGGTGTAAAAGGGGAAGGTGCCCATAATCTGAGTAAAGGGCTGGTGTGCTTTTATTGAAACCATTGTTTGAGAAGGCATGTATGGATGGGGGTAGATCTGGGGGTCATAATGGGGAACGGGTTTTTGTGGAGAATAGGATTTTGTATGTCGAAGGGGAAAATGTTAAACGCCGCTCTATCACCACCCCAAAGATCATCAGTGCTCTGGTCCAGTTGTTCTCCCGTGTTGGGTTCCCTGAAGAGATTCTGCCAGACCAGGGGACGAACTTCACCTCACGCTTGATGCAGCAGCTGCATCGACAGTTGGGCATCAAGGCAATCCGGAACAGTCCTTACCAACTCCAGACTGACGGGCTCGTGAAGCGGTTCAACCAGACCCTCTTGAACATGCTGAGGAGGTTTGTAGCAGACACGGGGAAAGACTGGGATAAATGGCTTCCTTTTATGCTCTTTGCCTACAGGGAGGTGCCCCAGGCGTCTACAGGTTTCTCTCCGTTTGAGCTGGTATATAGTCTGCAAGTCCAGGGGCCATTGGACCTCCTAAAGAAGACCTGGGAAGGGGCCAAATCAGCTCCTTCAGAGACCAGGATTGTGCAGTACGTCCTGCAGATGAGTGATTGTCTAGAGAAGTACCAAGAGGAGGCTGCAGTGAAGCTACAAAATGCACAGAGGGCCCAGAAGCTGTGGTATGACCAGTATGCCAGACACCACAAGTACCAGCCTGGGCAGAAGGTCCTACTGCTGCTCCTGTCATCCACCAGCAAGCGTCTGGCAAAATGGCAGGGGCCCTACACCATCACCAGGAAGATGGGCCCAGTCATTTATGAGGTCCAGTAGAGAAGCTGTCTCTCCTAGAGAGATGTGTCTGTCAGCTAGAGGAAGGTAGTGCTAGTTCTAGTTTTATCACTATAGATACGACGGACACCCCAGATAGTATTAGTTTAGCCTCTGAGCCGATTAGCGGCCCAGCCTCTCCCTTTAGAGCAGTTTTGCCGGCAGAAAAGGAGTTTGTTATGGTGGTGAGTGGCAGGAGGTCTCACTGACGCCGACACCAGCCGTCATCTGTACGGCCCGACTCACAACTGCTCCCGGTGGTGAATTGCTATGCTACTCTTGTTTCTCCTGTTTGCCGGCCTGGGTCCTCTGCCTCCCTCGACCGCCCCAAGCCCTGTACCTTAGCTATAGGCGACTCAGTGACCCCAGGGATCAGGATAGTAATGCCAGCAACTGTTACCTGTCTCTCCAGGGCCAGAGCTCCCGACATAGAAGCTAACCTTAGGGTGCTGGCAAACAGGCATAGCTTTATCGATAAGGCACACCGCATAGACACCAGCTATGACAACATCGTTATTTATGTCGGCACCAATGATATTAGAATGAGGCAATCAGAAGTCACAAAGGTCAACATAGCTAGGACTTGTGACTTCGCCAAAAAGATGTGTCGGCCTCGATTAATTGTCTCTGGCCCTCTACCAGCTAGGGGTAATGGTGAAAGATTAGTACAACTGAATCGCTGGCTGGCGCAGTTTTGTGTAGATCAGCGATATGATTTTGTAGATAACTGGCCCTCTTTCTGGGGTAGACCTGGCTTGCTAAAAGCGGATGGCCTGCACCCTAATGGGCATGGCGCCGCTGTTTTATCAGGTAATATAGATAGATGTTTGAGTCAGCTGTGACATCTTTCACTAGAGCAGGCCAGGTTGCAGGTGAATAGAGAACCTGCTAAGGAAAACCCCTCAGAGGCTGCTGAGTCTCATGAGTCAATGACTCCCCTCCTCCAGCATAAGGCTAAGATTAATATGACTAGTTATTCATTTAGTGAAGAGGCTTCAGCAGAGACTAGCTCCCTCTTTAAGCCTTGTCCTCATTCTGCCTCAGTTGCTCAACATAACCTGCACTATGGTCATCAACTTCTAGATGAATTCTCTAAATTCATCTCTAACATTATAACTATGGTGGATAAAATCCTTATAATGGGGATTTTAATATCCACATCAATAACAACTCTGATTCTCTTAATAAAGCATTTAGATTTATTTTAGACAATTTTGGCTTCAACCGTCTGCGAGCCCACTCATTCCAATAGCAACACCTTAGATCTTATTCTAGCTTGCAGCTTAACTATCTCTCATGTGGTTGTATCTCCCCATTCCACTGCCCTATCTGACCATTTTCTCGTTACCTTCCAGGTCACGCTCCCCTCTCCTCCTGTAGTCTCTATTGTGGTTCGCCGCTGCCGCCGCATTAATGCTTCCACCACTGCCGTGCTCGCTAACTTACTTCCCGCTGCCCTCACCTCCCTCGATGATCAACAAGGGTCTTTGAACGATCTGACAGACAGTATAAACTGTACTCTCCGTAATGCATTAGATATGGTAGCACCATTAACGCTAAAAAATAGGCGTAAACATATAACACCCTGGTTTAATAACGATACACATGCACTGAAGCAAGCGTGCAGAAGATTAGAACGAAACTGGCACGCCACTAAACTGGAGGTCTTCTGCCTCGCCTGGCATGATAGCTTTATAGCCTATAAATATGCCTTCTCCTTGGCCAAATCCGCCTATTATTCAAAAATAATTAATCTCAACAAAAACCCGAGATTTCTATTTGATACAGTATCAAAATTGACCCAGAATCACTCCCATAAATCCAGCTCTATTACCGCATTTTCTCGCAAAAAATAGACTTAATCTGTTGTGATATTCAAAACAGTCAACAAAATCAATGCGTCGGTATACTCCCCATCACTGCCCCAGAGCCTAATCAGGATGTGCACTCTTCAACCCAATTTGAGCCTCCCTAGACATGCTCTCCAGACTGGTGCACTCTGCTAAACCAGCCTCTTCCCTGCTCGATCCCCTACCTCCTAAACTTTACGTAGAACTTTTCTCATTCCTCCGCCCTACAATCCTCAACCTTTTAAGTGTGTCAATTAAGTTGGGCATTCTACCCTCTGCTTTTAAAACAGCCGTGATTAGCCTGCTACTTAAAATACCTCAACCCAGAAAGCTTGAATAATTATAGGCCAATCTCTAATCTCCTGCTTCTTTCTAAAATACTTGAAAGAGTTGTAGCTGCTCAACTCATCGCTCATATGTCCTCCAACAGCCTGTTTGAAGTGTTTCAGTCAGGCTTTAGCTGTTTTCATCCCACTGAAACCGCACTAACTAGAGTGACTAATGATCTATTACTAGCCATGGATGCTGGTGATATCTCAATGCTTATCCTTCTCGATCTGAGTGCAGCAATCGACACAGTCGATCACACCATACTGTTAAAGCGCCTGGAAAATCAAATTGGCATATTTGGCCTGGCGCTCTCCTGGTTCAAATCTTATCTCTCAGAGAGAAAGCAGTGTGTCCACTACAATAGTGTGATAGCTGAGTACCGATAGCTTAACTATGGTGTCCTTCAGGGGTCGGTCCTTGGCCCTCTCCTATTCTCTGTTTACATGCTTCATCCTGGAGACATCGCAGCTTCCACTGTTATGCTGATGATACTCAGATCTACTTACCAATCAAGCACAGTGACCGCTCTGAATTGGCCAACCTTGAGGCATATCTCTGTGCCATTAAAAATTGGATGTCTTCAAACTTCCTGATGCTTAACGCAGGTAAGACAGAAATGCTAGTCATTGGTCCCCCTGCGCATAAGCATCTTTTTAATAATCTTACATTAAATTTTGACAACTGCATTTGTAGCCGATGTGTAAATGTAATAGGTTTTTTTTATTTCACCAATAATCCATTTTCAGTTTCTTCATGTACTTGTTTTTCTGTATACGCGTGCTTATGTATACGTTTTTCCTTTGGGGAGCTTTTATTTTATTTATTGTAATTTTGTTGTGTGACCTCTAACCATCTCGTGACGTTTGTAAATTCGCGGGTTTCTCCTCAGTCGACTGGACCCTGTAACGAGGAGAGGTAGGTTTACCCTGATACTCAGGCTGATAGTATGTTAAAGCAGGTCTAGAAATACTAAATGGAGGCTAAAATCTTACCCTGAACATGTCACAGATGCTGTTTCTTTTGTTGATGTAATATTTGTTTCGTGTGCATGTGCATTTTCTTTATTATTTATCGTGTACAGTACTTTTGCATAGAATGCTAGTTGCCGGTCTCGGGCTAGGCTAGCGGAACGCGTGTTTGGTCTACCCTGTTTAATTTTCTGCTTTGCTCCTCTGTTAGAGACCTATGTATGTAGACGATCACGTGAAGTTGTGTACTGCTGTTTTTGTGTGTCACACAGGTATGTAAGCTCCCCCTTTTTGTTATTTTGTCGTGTAAATATGTTTTGTGTGATTAATCTTGTTTTGCATAAGCATAGTGTATATTTTGTTATAATCTCATATTTTTGTTTAACTTTAATACTAGCTCTTAGCATTTAAAAGAGAAATATCACCACTACTTTTATACACTTCATATTTATACAATCCCAATTTCACCTGTCCCCATAGTTTCAATAGATTATCACATTGTACCTCCTTCGCTGGATTTGTGGCACCTTCCTATACTACAACTGCAACACTGCAACTCCGTGCATGTACACTGCGCAGGTCAACCCCAGTAAACTAGCCTGTGTTGCTCCAGCTCGGTTTGGTCCTCCCCCGCACCGGTAATCGTACACTGTTATGCAACAAACAAACACGAAAAGAGGGACAGGAAATGGAGGGAGACAAGACAATGAACAAAATCCTATAACACAAAGAGAACATTTAAACCGAGCGCTAAGTACAATAAAGACGGGAACAAACATTTAAATGAGTAATTCTGTGTGTGTGTGTAACATGATAAAGACGGTAACTGTAACGACAACTGCAGTCGAGATGATAACAAACATTTATGTGTAGTTGAGTGTGTTTATAGAATGTTTTAAACCATATGATTGGGAACGTGAATTGGAAATGTTTGTGTGTATGAAACCGGGTAATCTGCTGCTTGCTTCAAGCATGCACCCTCGAAGCTAGCGTGATATTTTAGTGAAATGTGCGTTAGTGATGTATATGTAAACACGTACAAGCCATGGGACACAAACGCGAATGAATGAATGAATGAATGAATGAATGAATGAATGAATGCTGTAGAACTATGGGGTAAGGTGGGAGAAAGGATGCCGCTCGTGGCCTGAGACAGAGCCCCCTGTCACACAGACTGAGGGTTAGAATCAGGGATGGTGTTACGGTACGTAGGGATTGTACTACCAGGTGATAGGTAGCTGATTTGTAGACATACAATCTACTTGGATATAGGCTACCATGCTACCATTTTTTCTTTATAGAGTGTTCCATAGTTCACCATGGCTTCCCTCACCATGGCAGGCTACTGCATGATTTTCTGACAGAGTTTAAAAAGATGATATATTGACCACTGAACTGGAAATGTCCCTGGTTTTCATTTCAGAAATCTGGTCATCTTATAATACAGTACATGCTTTGAATTCCTTAGACATAGCAATGCAGTCTTCAAAGCAGACAGCGTGGAGCATCATTACAACCATAAGAAACTTGAGACTTGAATTGGACTTATATATATGTGTGTGTAATTGCACACCGTATAAAGATTCGTAAGGAGACATAAAGATTCATGTGTACAACATGCACCGACACATATTTCTTCATTTCTGATTATACACATTCCCCAGATCAGATGTAGTAACTAGATGACAAAGACAGAAAGGTTTTAATCATTTGTGAACCTTGACATTAGATAGATAGATGGATAGATAGACAGGCTTTGTGACATGATGATATGTACCCTGTGACAATAGAAAAACGTCTATCGTTTCATATTATTTCATTGTGCCGCAAATCACACTCTTTATGGCAATATAGTTCATCATTTGGACGACACTTTGTGTTCTTCCACATGGCACGGATACAGGCAGGAAATCAGCATGAAGGTAACACAAAAAATCATGGAGGAGAGTGAACACGACACAGAAAGGGGTAAATCCGAAAAAAAGTAAAGAAATAGATAGATAGATAGATAGATAGATAGATGTACTTTATACATCACCTTGGGGACACTGGGATGTCCAGTAGCTCACACAATGCAGATTAGAGACAGTAAACAACAATGCACAATAACAGCAAAAAATCAGTGCCTCTCCCTTTAAGAGGTTCATAAACACTGAACATGAACACAACATGTCAACTTTTTGACTTGACTGACTGGTGCAGAGTCCATCTTTCCCTTTAGTTTTCAGAATTTCACTCCCATTTGGTTATTAACAGCTGTCCTCATCATTTGCAGTTTGAATGAGTTAAACTTTGACTCTCTTCTTAGTGTGGACACAAATCTAATATCCGGACTCTTCTGTGTACAAAGATATCAGAGAACCGATTGATTACGAAAAGTAAGACAGAGAAAGGCAGACAACAGAAGAAGCTGAGATGCTAAAATGGGCACTTTGAGGAAATCACAGAACTCGCTGATTTTTCTCAGTATACTTTGGCTGAGGACGCCTTTTCATAGGTTGACGAATTTCTCGCAAGTGCCTGTACATCCTCTCCTCTTTCTGTGTGAAGTTCCCCGTGTCTGCGTGGTAGCTCCCTCTCAACACATGCAGGCTAGGCGAACTGGAGACACTAAATTGTCTAGGCATGAATGTGTACGTGAATGTGTTTGTCTATGGGTCTGTGCTGTGATGGACTGGTGACCTAGCCAGGGTATTTCAGTGTCTTTTGCCCTTTGAGCGCCTGGATAGGCTCCAGGTTAAGTTTCAAGTTTCAAGTTTAAGTTTATTTAGAGCCCAATATCACTGTTTCCAGTCTCAAAGGGCTTTACATGCCCACAGGATTACAACAGAACAGAGCAGGGTGGCACCCCCTGACTTGATCCTCATAGCGGGCAAGAAAAAACTCAAAAACCCAGACGTTAGGGAAAATAGGAGAAATCTTGAGAGGGACCACAAAGAGAGGAGACCCCTTCTAGGCCAGCCAGGCGTGCAGTAGGTGCCAGCCCAGAGGGCAATTTACAAAACAACACAGTGATAATAAATGAAAACACAACTAGTAGGTAGTATGAGGAATGACAAGACAGCATGGGGCTCAGTTGGGGTGGACGGCACAGCTGTAGCAGCGCAGGAGGACACGAAGCGGGAGCAGCCATCGGGATGACGGTGAAGAGGGATGACATGGAGGGTGGGGGTGGGGGTGGGGGCACACCTAAGAGAAAGTAGCCACATTCAGACCAGACACTCATGCTCAACAGATGAGCCACAGCCATGCAGGAGATGAGGGAGGGAAGGAGAGCATTATTGGAGTAGCGGCATTTAACAGATGAAATAAGAAAAATAATTTTATAGATAATTTTGTATTGAAAGTTGCAAGAGTAGTAGCTGAGGAGGGCGCAGGAGGAGCAGGGCGATGCGGGGGGAGCAGGGCCAGGGACAGCAGGGCACAAAGTCATTCAGCCGGCCAGGGGAAAGTGCCACATCCAGGAAGGAGGCGCAGGCATCGACCACTCACACAAAGAGAAGAGAGCAGGTTAATGACTGGAACTGACCAGGTTAAGATCAGAGCAGAGGAGAGGGAGGAGAGAGAGAAGATGAGAGGTATCTAAGCCGGCAGCTACTAAGCTAAACTATGCCAGGAGAGACTACAGCAGAGACTGAGCTTTACCGGAAGATTAGTTTGAGATGATGCTATCATACGACACGGAGAATAAATGTGTCTTAAGTTTGGTTTTAAAGGTAGCAAGACAGTTTGCCTCTTTAATATCGATAGGTAGGCTGTTCCAGAGAAAAGGTGCGCGGTAGGCAAAGGCGCGATGGCCAGCAGACTTCTTTTTAACTTTTGGAACAACTAATAATTTAGCAGCCTGAGAGCGCAGGGTGTGGGGGGGGGGGGGGGGTCGTAGAGTGTAATTAAATCAGAAAGATAGGCCGGTGCAAGCCCATGGAGAATTTTAAATGTTAATAGGAGGACTTTAAAATCAGCCCTCATGTGAATTGGGAGCCAGTGAAGGGAAGCCAGGACGGGAGTGATGTGATCGAACTTCCTAGTTCGGGTCAGGATTCTGGCAGCAGCATTCTGGACAAGCTGAAGACTTCTGGTGCTAGAGGCAGGCAAACCAGAGTACAGAACGTTACAGTAGTCGAGGCGAGACGTGACAAATGCATGGACAATGGTTTCTGCATCAGCTAAACATAGTAGGGGCCTAATTTTGGCGATATTGCGGAGATGATAAAAGGCCGTTTTGGTAGTATTCTTGATATGAGTGACAAGCGAGAGACTAGAGTCAAAGATCACACCAAGGTTTTTGGCTGTAGAATTTTGCGAGAGAATGCAGTTGTCAAATTTTAATTTAAGATTATTAAAAAGATGCTTATGTGCAGGGGGTCCAATGACTAGCATTTCTGTCTTACCTGCATTAAGCATCAGGAAGTTTGAGGACATCCAATTTTTAATGGCACAGAGACATGCCTCAAGGTTAGCCAATTCAGAGCGGTCACTGTGCTTGATTGGTAAGTAGATCTGAGTATCATCAGCATAACAGTGGAAGTTAATGTGATAGCTACGAATAATGTCTCCAAGAGGGAGCATGTAGATAGAGAAAAGGAGAGGGCCAAGGACCGCCCCCTGAGGGACACCACAGTTAAGCTCTCGATACTCAGATGTCACATTATTGTAGTGGACACACTGCTTTCTCTCTGAGAGATAAGATTTGAACCAGGAGAGCGCCAGGCCATGGATGCCAATTTGATTTTCCAGGCGCTTTAACAATATGGTGTGATCGACTGTGTCGAATGCTGCACTCAGATCGAGAAGAATAAGTATTGAGGTATCACCAGCATCCATGGCTAGTAATACATCATTAGTCACTTTAGTTAATGCGGTTTCAGTGGAGTGAAAACGCCTAAAGCCTGACTGAAACACTTCAAAGAGGCTGTTGGAGGACATATATGTGATGAGTTGCGCAGCGACAATTTTTTCGAGTATTTTAGAAAGAAATGGGAGATTAGAGATTGGTCTATAATTATTCAAGCTTTCTGGGTCGAGGTTAGGTCTTTTAAGTGGGGGGCTAATCACGGCTGTTTTAAAAGCAGAGGGGAGAACGCCCGACTTAATTGACAAATTTAAAAGGTTGAGGATTGTAGGGCCGAGGATCGAGAAAAGTTCTACGTAGAGTTTAGGAGGTAGGGGATCAAGCAGGGAAGAGGCTGGTTTAGCGGAGTGCACCAGTTTGGAGAGCACGTCTCAAATTGGGTTAGAGTGTGCGCATCCTGATTAGGCTCTGGGGCAGTGATAGGGAGTATACCGGCGCATTGATTTTGTTGACTGTTTTGAATATCACAACGGATTACGTCTATTTTTTGTGAGAAAAAATTGACAAAGTCGCATGCGGTAATAGAACTGGATTGAGGGGAGTGATTCTGGGTCAATTTTGATACCGTATCAAATAGAAATCTTGGGTTGTTTTTATTGAGATTAATTATTCTTGAGTAATAGGCGGATTTGGCCGTAGAGAGGGCGCATTTATCGGCTATTAAACTATCATGCCAGGCGAGGCGGAAGACCTCCAGTTTAGTGGCACGCCAGTTTCGTTCAAAACTTCTGCACGCTTGCTTCAATACACGTGTATCATTATTAAACCAGGGTGTTATATGTTTACGCCTATTTTTTAGCGTTAATGGTGCTACCGTGTCTAAAGCATTGCGGAGGGTACAGTTTATACTGTCTGTCAGATCGTTCAAAGACCCTTGTTGATCATCGAGGGAGGTGAGGGCAGCGGGAAGCAAGTTAGCGAGCACGGCAGTGGTGGAAGCATTAATGCGGCGGCAGCGGCGAACCACAATAGAGACTACAGGAGGAGAGGGGAGCGTGACCTGGAAGGTAACGAGAAAATGGTCAGATAAGGCGGTGGAATAGGGAGAAACAACCACATGAGATACGGTTAGGCCGCGAGCTAGAATAAGATCTAAGGTGTTGCCATTGGAATGAGTGGGCTCGCAGACGTATTGGTTGAAGCCAAAAGTGTCTAAAATAAATCTAAATGCTTTATTAAGAGAATCAGAGCTGTCATTGATGTGGATATTAAAATCCCCCATTATAAGGATTTTATCCACCATAGTTATAATGCTAGAGATCAATTCAGCGAAATCATCGAGAAATTGACTATAGGGCCCAGGGGGCCGATAGATCACTACTATGAGGAAGGGTGAGGTAGAGCAGGATTGTTTCAGAGAGAGCAGCTCAAAGGAGGCAAAATTTGGTGCATTAAAGATGCTAGGCGAGAATTCAGTGTTATAAATTAAGGCTACACCCCCACCTTTCTTCGCTGCTCGAGCAGCATGTGAAAAGGAATAATTGGGGGGTGAGGCTTCATTTAAAGAAAAATAAACATCTGGCTTCAACCAAGTTTCACACAAACCCATCATGTCAAGGCTAAGATCAGTAATAAGATCGCTGACCAGCAAGGCCTTGTGGGAGAGTGATCTAATATTAATAAAACCGAACTTCAGGGTTATCGGGCTTACAACGATCGAATCGGAAGAGGGGGTCAGTTGAATTGGAATTAAGTTATTGTGGGAAATAGGCTGTCTAAATCTAGGCCGAGGTGGTCTGCGAGGGCGTGAGAGTACGCTAATAGCAAAAGCCAAATTGCTGCTGACCGAGTGATGACCATAGAGCGAGTTATGTTGAGCAACTAAGGCAGAATGAGGACCAGGCTTACAAAAGGAGCTAGTCTCTGCTGAAGCCCCTCCACTAAATGAATAACTAGTCAAATTAATCTTTGCCTTATGTTGGAGGAGAGGAGTCATTGATTCATGGAACTCAGCAGCCTCTGAGGGGATTTCATTAGCAGGTTCTGTAATCACCTGCAACCTGGCTCGCTCTAGTGGAAGATGTCATAGCTGACTCAAACATCTATCTATGTTACCTGATAAAACAGCAGTGCCATGTCCATTAGGGTGCAGGCCGTCCGCTTTTAGCAGGCCAGGTCTACCCCAGAAAGAGGGCCAGTTATCTACAAAATCAAATCCCTGATCTAAACAAAACTGCACCAGCCAGCGATTCAGTTGCAATAATCTACTATATCTTTCACCATTACCCCTAGCTGGTAGAGGGCCAGAGACAATTAATCGATGCCGACACATCTTTCTGGCGAAGTCACAAGTCCTAGCTATGTTGACCTTTGTGACTTCAGATTGCCTCATTCTAATATCGTTGGTGCCGACATGAATAACGATATTGTCATAGCTAGTGTCTACGTGGTATGCCTTATCGATACGGCTATTCCTGTTTGCCAGCACCCTAAGGTTAGCTTCTATGTCGGGAGCTCTGGCCCCGGAGAGACAGGTAACAGTCGCTGGCGTTGCTAATCTAATCCCTCGGGTCACTGAGTCCCCTATAACTAAGGTACGGAGCTTGGGGCGGTCGTGGGAGGCAGAGGACCCGGGCCGGCAAGCAGGAGAAACAAGAGTAGCGTAGCGATTCACAACCGGCAGCGGTTGTGAGTCGGGCCGTACGGATGACGGCTGGTGTCGGCGTCGGCGAGCCCTCCTGCCACTCACGACCGTGACAAACTCCTTTTCTGCCGGCGAAACTCCGCTAAAGGGAGAGACTGAGCCGCTAATCGGCTCAGAGGCTAAACTAATGCTATCTGGGGTGCCCGTCGTATCTATAGTAATAAAACTAGGGCTAGCACTTTCTGTCTCTAGCTGACGGACACGTCTCTCTAGAAGAGAAAACTTCTCTACGAGAGCGAGGCAGAGAGAGCAAGACATAGTGGCAGATAAAGAGAGGTAACGTAAACGTTAACTATCAACACACTATTGCTGTGTAAATAAGGTTAGCAAGAAGGCTAGGCTGGTGTTAGCACGCTAGCAGCCAAACAGTAGAAAGAATGTGTTGATAGGTAACGTTAACGAAGCAGACACAGAGCGAGATTAAAACAAGCACACAATATTACAAGATTACAAGTGCAGCACAACGTAAATGTTAGAGACAGACCGTAGAGCAGTGACGAATAATCAGCACAACAGCGGCAGCAGACTTGCACAGGTACGAACCGGAAAAAAGGTTACTGATGGATCCTCTCTGCACAGGAACCTGTGTTGATTTAATTATTTCTTTACAAAAAAAAAACAAAGTGAAAGATAAAATTGTTATCAGCACAGCTGGTTGAAATCTCCGTGAGAGACTTTCATGAGATTGCGTTTTTCTTTGTAGCAGTTTGACCCCATCTAGTGGTACATTCAGGCTGTGGTTCAAACTCTGTCTATTTTTCAACAATTTGCCAGTAAAACACGTGGGTTCCAGATTTGTCCGGTAAAAAAAAATTGTTTCCGGACACCGGACTGGCATGTAAAAATCCAAGTGGAAACCGTGCTACAAATGCGACTTAAAGATATACTTAGGGGATGGATCTTGTTCGTGACCTGGGAACCGCCTGCACTTTTTTAGCTTGTCATTATGTGTGTGTTCCAAAAACAATCAAAAAGAGGGAGACTCTGGTATGTACATACAATGCATTGCACATGTAAAAGCACTCACAAGTTCACATGCTACAGCATAATTCGAGTACAAATTCTGTTACTTTGAAATTTCGAATACCATCAGCAGCTAAACCACCGATTTTAACCTAAATTCCCTGAGCATGATATACCTCTTGAAAAAGTCCATTTACTTCAAGATCTTAAGTACCTGCTCCACTCCTCACAGATGTGTACAACACCACATTTCCATCCTCATTGACACATTTTTTCCATTCTTTTCACGTTAATTACATTAAATAAAAAAAAAAAAAAAACAGGGTTTGCTCAAGATCCCACTACTGTTTCATTTCCAAGTGTGAAGAGGTGTGTTACTAAAGGGTGAATACGTGGCCAGGAGATGATGATATAACACAGACCTACTGGCCTTTTGGTCACAAATTTATTATAACAATGGTCATGCTCCTCTGTGATGGGGATTAGCCTCTCCAGTACAGAGCTTCTTGGGACCTTTTTAAGCCTACCATTCATTTTAAGTAGGGATGGAATTGGTGAATTCTGTGGGAGAAACTGATAAGATAAGGATTCAGAGGCTTTATTATTTTTGGAGATGTTTAATTGTTAAAGTGATCTGTCAAAGTCAGAGTGAGTACATATTGAGAACACAGTTATAAATGATACTGGAATATGACACATGGAAATGTTTGTAAAGGCCATGGCAACAGCAGCATGAAAAACCAACAAGACAGCACCCGAAAATTTGAATTAAGAACAGTTTTAAGACAAAACTCCACAAAATGTTCTGAATTCTTTCATTCTTTCTTTCTTTCTTTCTTTCTTTGATTTATCTCTTTGAATATAGCATTGGAATGAGAACAGCATACCCATATTATACAACGTAAGGCATTATATTTTTTTTAAGGAAGCAATTTCATTAGAATGAATCAACAAGCTGAAGCAATACTTTGGGAGGAAAAAAGAAAGAAAAAGAAAAAGAAACGCAATAATAACAAAATGTTGTTTTTGTTTGTTTGTTTTTGATTGTGCTGATGATTGTGACGTCATCTATTTAATCATGTTCTAACATTAACTACTACAGAGAGTTAGTGTCACAACAAGGACAGGACTGTGGATGAGATATTGACTCATGATATGAACATGTCCAGTATTTTAGGTAGAAGCACTTCTCCCTCAGTCTTCTCCAGCTTTTCACCTGAATGAGAACATAGAATACAGCATATAGCATATAAATTAAAGAACAGACCCTGTAAAAGTTCATTAGAAGACTATTCATAGATTTAAAAAATTTGAGCAAACCAGTAAGGCCAATGCAAAAGATGTGCAAGGCCACAATAAGGCTTACCTCAGTAATAACTTGCTTCCTCTTCTTCATTCATTCCAGCTTGGACAGCTTCTTTAATGGCCTTGGTTTCTTCAGGTGCTGCAGCTGGTAGAATGGCCAGTAATTCTCCCTCAATCTTCTCCAATCTTGTATCAGCACTCCTCTCAAAGTCTTTTTTGTTCTTGATGACCAGTTGTAGGATACCTCTTTGAGCTTCATCACAGCCATTCCGTAGCTGTAGATGCTCTTGTTCAAACTCTGGCTTACTCTTATCCATGGCCATGAGTTTGCCCAGACTACTGACTCTGTCCATCAGGTACTTGGTGGACACTTCAGTGTAGGTATCTGAGATCATATGAACAAGACTGGCGATGTTGGATGCCTGGAAGGCCTGGTTATAGAGCAGGTCTTTTGAGAACAGTTTGCCATTGTAAGACAGCTTCTGTGTCTTCTCAGATGTTGTGACAAAATTCTTGAGAGTTTTGCTCAGGCTGACCTTCACAATGTTGGACACCATCTGAAAGAAGTGTACCATCTTCTCCCACTGTTCCTTCACTCTACCCATGGCATCCATACCTTTGACCAGCATTTTTATAGTGGTGTTGAAGTCGATTTCCTTGATTTCACAGTTTCTCATGGTGATCAAAATATCAGTCAGCTCCTTCTGGTTCTTCTCCATGTTCTCCACACACTTCTCATACAGCTCTCTTGTCTTGTCCAGTTGTGCTCTGGTCTGCTCAATACGGAAGTGAGCATTCTCTGAGGCCCTTTCTCCTGCAGACTTTTTGCCAGACCCTTCACTCTTATTCTCCTGTTGGTACATCATTGGTGGTTTTGGTGTCATGGATGGAGACTTTGTGACACTCTTGCTTTTGCTGTCAAAGGCACGGGCTGATTTAATGAGCTCTTTCCAATTAGAGATGATCACCTTTGTTTCATCTAAGCTACACTGACCTTCAGGTGCAAACTTTGCAAGCTGCTGACAGATGTTGATTCCAGTTTCACATAAGTGCAGAGCTTTTAGTTTGGGGTCGCAGTCTGGGGATCTTTGTAAGTCACTTTGAAGCCTTTTAAACTGGTCTGCTGTAAAATCTGTGTTTGAGCACTTCTTCTTCTGGTCATACAATTTTTTCCACTTGATATCTTCCCCTTTAATGAATTTCCCAAGAATTTCTGTTGCCCGAAGAATTTCTCCAGACTTGCTGATGATGTTTATTTTATCAACTTCATCTGCTGCATCATCCTTACCTCTCACGTAATCACACGCATTCTTCACTTTTCTTGATGCTTGACACATTTGTGAAACAGGGTTGGTAACAATGGATACTAGTCCATTTACTAGACTTGTCATACTTTCTGTTAATCCTTCAGCTAAATTCATGCCAATCATGTCCCATCCATTAGGAAGTGAATCGATTGCTTTGCTGTAGTTCTCTTGAGCACCTTCCAGTTCCTTCTCCATTCTCTTCGTTGCTTTCTTAGATCTTTCATTGGCCTCGCGTGATGTTTCCTCCCTCATTTTGGCCTCTTCCAGTTTCTTTTTTATTTCATTCAGCTCCTCTCCATAAAAATGTTCTGCATTCACACACGCCTCCAGGAGTTCTTGAATGATATTGATGACGTCAGTAAACTTTTTTTCTGCTGCGTCGGCCAACTTCACACAGTCATCTGCAATAGCCCGAATGTTCTCCAGCTGATCAGGTAGAAGGGCCCGGACAACCTCATCATCACCATGAAACAGGGTCTTCACTGCAGTCTTCATGTAGTCTGGCACAGTGGAAGTGTGAAGGCGGATCTGATCCATACTCTTATGAGCTTCATTAAAAGCCCCCCAGCCAGAGTTACACACTTGCATGAGGCAGGCACGGAATGACTCTGGGTATTTGATGTACTTGTAGCCATCTTTTGGTGCATTTTTGTTGATGGAGAAATCAGTCTTAGAGGAAATGTAGACCAGTTCTCCCATTATGGCTATGGAGAGGGGTGCTGGTGTGAGGTACTCCTCCCAGTTGGCATAAGGTTTCATTATGATCTGGGTGGACTCTCTCATGTCCTTTGCTGTGGTGATACCCTGAGTCTTCTTCGCAATTTCAGAAGCCATTGTTTTGCTGTGTCTACAATGCAAACAAAGGGATTTGCTCACTCAGAATTGCTCACTCTGTGTTCTAAAACAGCAACTACAGTTAAATGCAGGGTCATTCTGGGCTGAGTTCCACCAAAAACATCACAGTGTTACAAGCATAAAAAAAAATCCAGTCTTGACCTAAGGGTTAGAGAAGTGGGCTTACGACTGGAGGGTCGCCGGTTCAATCGCAGGGACTGACAGGAAAAATGTGGGTGGGGGAGTGGGTGAACAGTGCTTTCCCTTCCCTTAACATCCACGGCTGAAGTGCCCTTGGGCAAGGCACTTAACCCCCAACTGCCCACTGGGCGCAGGCATATTGCCCACTGCTCCTGCTCCTGGTGTGTGTGTGTGTGTGTGTGTGTGTGCAATCACAGAGATCCTAATGTGTTAATTTACGAGTTAAAACCAACCAATTCAAAAAGCCCCAAATGTCTTGTCTGCTACACCAAATATGGAGAGTGGCCAAGCATTCCACCCATGTCACAATGTGGACACAGTTTAGATCAACATTTTGCAGTATGTAAGACTGAATCTACTGAAGGACTTTTTTATTTATTTTTTTCCCAGTGTTGAAAACAGGTGAAATAGATCCAGCTATATTTTTACTTTGTGTTTACTTTTGTATCTATGTGTAGTCATTTGTTTCCAAGTCCATGCACTTGGTATTTTATTACATTTAAATGTACACTTCAATATCTCAATGTAGAGGTCCCACTTTACAATAATACTACCCTTATGATGGATTTGTGAATGGTTTATAATAAGTTCATTAATTAGGTTGTGAACACTTTATAAATCGTTAATAAGATGTTATAAAACATTAGATAAAAAGCGCAATATTCACCTTTTGCCAGATAGTGATCCCACATTTATCTGCACTGTGAAGCATCCGATCTCATTGGTTACTTAGCTTACTTTGTCATCCCCATCAGCAAGCATTTTTACCTGTCAGCCCCATCAGATATTTGTTAATAAGTTACTAGCATTTACCCAGCATTCGCATATCTTAATAGTCAAAAAGTTTCATTCGGCATATCCAATTACTGCATATCAAATTTTCATATCAAATTACCAGTTTCATACACTAGGGCTTTGGCAATATTGCTTACCATGACATTTTCAGCATGCTATCAGCAACTGTCCACATTATTATTACGGGGGTTGATATGACCTATGCTATCATATTAAAGTGGTATATTGTGATGTGTGTTGGGGGGTAGATGGGTGAAGCTTCCCAGCATGCCTTGGTGTGATGGAATGTATTTTAACCCCAGTTCACTATTGTTCAGTTTATGTTTCCCATTGTAGCTAGTAGAAGTGTTTATTGTTCGTCATGTAGCCTTTGTGTTGTGTTGTTAATTCTGGTGATAGTCTAACGTTACCAGTGTACCATAAATGTAATTGTCGGCATGAGTGATGTACTTCCTTCCCACCATGTCAGCATGTCAAGTATGTTATTTCCTGGTTTGTGCTCTTGAAAAATAAAAGGCAGCGTCATCACTCTAGAGAAAACTCAACAACTCATTAGTAAATGGTGAAGTGTTTTACACTTTACAATAAGGTTCCCTTTTGACAGTTATAAATGTTAGTAATTAATAAATAAATGGTCATACAAATGAGAGGAAGCTGACATATTTAACATGCTCACTGATAAGGGGGCAACATAAAGTAAGCTAAGCAACTAGCCAGATCTGAGATTAAACAGAATAGATAGATGAAAAGTGCAGCAATATCTTGACCTTGCCAAATAGTGAGCCCGCATCGATGTTTGAAAGCTGTGTTATAACTTGTTTAAAATCATTTATTAATCACCTAATTAATAACCTAATTGTAAGCCATTTATAAGGGTAGTCTTATTGTAAAGTGGTACCAATATGAAACACTTTAGAGGAGAGGAGGAAGACTATGTAGATGATACTTCCCTGGGGACATGACTAGAGAGAGGAAAGTGTCTTATAGTTTTGTTTTTTAAAAACAGATTTTAAAATGGAACCAGGCCGTACATATTGCCGCTTCACATGCAAGCCCATTCGTTGTCAATACAATGCAATTTCACATGTTTTGAAGAGTTTCAAAAAAAAGATCATGAAGTTTTAAGACAATGAGTTTCATCAAATAGTTCATCATTTGAGACCTTGAGTTTTTCTCCGTGTGGGTTTGTGCTCATGGGTGTGGGCTTGTGTGTCTAAATGTATTCTGTTGGTTCCTGTTTGGCACCGGATTGTTTGGAGCTTTTGCCTGCATATACTTAAAAAGACACTGTGAACCACTGGGAAGCCAGACTTGCAAGCTACGACTTGTTAACCCTCATCCCATAAAAGCTTCACTCTGGCCACTCACTCTACTGTATGTCATGCTTTTGGGTATTGCTAAGTGTTTGTCCTCAGGCTTTGAGTGCTTTAGCATGTGCCAGCTGTTAATGTTTGTGTATTTTGTATCTGAAAGTAATTACAGTTATTTTATGTTTTACACTTGTCACTTGCACCTGTATATATCCACCACAATTAACCTCCTTCCCTCATTTTCTGCCTTCTATTAATCTCAGTAGCTTAGTGTGGAGAAATGTTTTGTATTTAGGTTTAGATAACAGCTTTGAAGTATTTAGTTTTTTACTAAAGAAAGTACTTTTCTTTTCTTGGCCCATTCAGCTATTCATATCCTGTTTGTGTTTTGTTTATCACCAACAATTGTGCAAGGCATTTTATATATTGTGTAAATGTTCAGTAAAGCAGAATCTTGCATTGCTCATTTTTTCACCAACTTAGTCTCCCTGCTTTCCCTTAAGCATTGCATTGCCCTTGCTGAAGTCCTGGAGATTTTAAAAGTGAAAAATTAAAATTGAAAATGTCTTTGCTGAAAACTTTTCTTACAAAATAAGCCATAACCCATCCACATATTGTAGGTCAGAACATTTGATTTACAAAGGATTCCACACATTATTCTTTTGAGTGTGCTCAATCTACTTAATAATATTATTCATTTTGCCAATCATATGCGTTTACACATTTGCATTGTGTTTCTTCATATTTTGCAGGATTTGCACAATGGCTTATGCTACATTAAAGTAGAGGTAAACATTATACTGTTTTCAATACAATTAAAAGGCATAACCTACCGTTTGGCAGTTGATGTGAGGTGCTCTGCTGAGGAGAGTTGCTGCTACTCTGCTTTGATCTCTTTGAGATTCAGAGGGCTTAATATAGTTTCCCCAAAGCCTTTTCCCCTCCCAGAAAGGGATGGAACATTATGTTGGGAGCAGTTTAGTTCATAGGCAGTTGTGTATGTTTCAGTCCCAGTATTTCAAACTTGTTATTAGAGCAGTTCCTCTTTGCAGATATTATTGGTAGGATCAGATGTGGGGAGGAGAGAGTGAGTGAGAGGGAGGAGGACAGACCAAATAAGAAGATCCCTTTACTGAGGGACTACTGAGAGACTGTAAAGTCAGAAAACAGCAGTAAGAACACACCATTAATCTGAACACAGCACTCTGCTACATCCTCTGTGACTCTGAACAGGTTCACAGGTTTACAAGATCCTCACCCAGTAGACATTTTTCCTCTTTTGTGGACACAAATCATGATTAAATTATACTCCTCTCGGTAAGTCTTATGATTTCAACCTTTCTTTACACTTCAACTTACCCTACATTTTTCTGCAGCATTAGAGCACAACTATAAAATCTGTAGTTCTGTTATGCTGAGAACCACCCTCATATTTTTGTATTTGTGTTTGACATTGAAAGTCTGTCTGAGGGATCTTTTAGTGATATCTCCATAGTGTTTTAGCAAAACTGAACATCACTTGGACCAAATCTCTACCAGGCATGTTTGTTCTCATACAGACCGTTTTTTAGAGTTAACTTGAGGAAAGGTCAATATAAAGTCTCCTTTACTGTTCAAGAGATAAGAGGATCATGGTCTTTCTTCTTTTCTCGTATTCTTCTCTTTCTAACCAACAGTCAGCAGGATATGACCAAGACCATTGTCCTGTCTCTGAAAGACGGCATGTCTTCTTTCAACAACCTTTGTGATTCCCTCCTCCATGAAGATCTCACCTCTGGTTACAAAAACATTAGAAAGCTGATTGTCAAAGTGGAGCAGGACATGGAGAAGGCAGAGAAGGAGGCAGAGGGAGGGCTGAAAAAACTGGATGAGGACACAGAAAATCTCACAGCACAACAATACAAATTTGACAAACAGAGAGAGGAAAAGAAACTCTCTTTAGACAACCTGAAAACTAAGCTAGATGCAGAGAGACAGTCCCTGAAAAATTCTGAAGATGCACTGAGGCAGGCCAAAGAACGTCAACAAAACGCTGAAGATACACTGAACAGTCAGCGAAGCAGACAAAGTACTGCACACACTGTGAGAGATGTTGGCATAGGACTGTCTTTCATCCCCATTATTGGATGGATCGTTGGTAATATATCTTTCTCATGGGGTTAATTCACGATTGCTGTTTGCCAGTAAATAAATCACAAGTCAATGTCCACATGATTATGAAAATCTGATATTAGAGCGAATGCTCATATCGATTCTGTATCTCTGAAACTTAACAAGAAGGCTCTCACTAAGCAGCAAGGGTATGTAAAGTGTCAAAGGAGGAAAAAGTTCAAAAGCAAATATTTAAAGGCAGTTTATAACCATATGCCCGTCAGACTGTCAGCTGGAATTATCCATTGTTTAATATGACATCTTTCAACCTGACATTACCTGTGTTTGCTTTCTGCTCAGGACCAGCCATGGCAGTTGGTGGTGCTGTGGAAATGGACCAAGCTGAAAAGGCTGTTCGTGCTGCAAAAGAGGAAGTGAAGAAGTCGGAGTCACAGGTCAGGCATTTCTCTGATAAAGTCTCTGATTATCAGTCCAAAATCTCGGAGACAGAGCATGGCATCTCACAGACTGATGAGGAACTGAAACACATCAGAAAGAAAATCTCAGAGGTAAAACAGCTCAGAGAGGCCTTGGCAGAGTTCCAGGAGAAGATGAGAAGTGCTGTCCATCTCCTGGGTCGTCTGAGTGGAACAGCCGACGTACTGGAACTTCAGACTCGACGCCTCATCTTCCTGGAGCCGGTGATGAAGGTGATGGAGGATGTGGTGAAGGTGGCTGGTGAAGTTGCAGGTCATCAGGTCCTACAGGATAAGGGTGTGATGAGTCTTGTAGACGCCATGAGAGAGAAAAACAGGAGACTGGCAGCTGTCTGTGCCTCAGACAACAGTCCAGCTCTGGAAAACGAAGGCAAATACTTTTAAAGTTATTGAACCTGTACGATGAGATTCAGTGTGCAGTAAAACGATCAGTGATTTAGGGAAAAAAATATTACTGCCTCTTTAGATAAGCATGCTTTTTCTGGGCAATGTCAGTTTTACATGATGGACTTTTTGTAATTTTACAATAAACTAATAGTCGTTGTTTCTCAATACCATTGTTTCTGCTGAAAACTCTTATTTACTGTGCACAGAGCGCTTATTAAAATGTACTTTTATTTACTCTGTGGAGGTTCAGTGAAATTTCACCCTAATAAAGAGCATGTTTCCAAATTTAATTGCCTTGCGTCTTCCCTCTTAGTTTATCTGTGTATTTATGTCTGTCCAGTAAAGAATTTCTCTTAAGGTAAATAATGGATTAACTGGCAACTACTGCGTAAATGATCAGTCCCCATCAATCGACATTTTGATTGCCATTTGCACGTGTATACAAAGTGTTGACTGAAGTAGAGTAATGTTCAGGTGAGATTATCTGATGGTCTACATCTCTTCATGTAGGAACAGCTGTGACTATGATAAGATGCCGGTTTGTATCAGTTGACCTGATCTCATTGAAGAGATGTCAAGGATTTACATGTTTGCATCATAAATGCTTAAAATGTAAAATTAATTGACTATTACTATTGATGAAAAAGACATATAAACAAAGGAGCTTACAACTGAAATTAAGTGAATGAACTATTGTTTGAGTGACAAGGTCTCCGTCTTATGACGTTAAATAAATGTGATATCACTAAAAGCAACTTTAAAAATCTGCATTAGAAATACATTCTGACCCCAATGCCCTTTTGATGAAAAAAGGTAAAAACAAACAGACAAAGAAACAAATAAAAATACTCCAGCAGATAGTTGTCCATACAAACCCCAGAGAAGCTTCATGCTTGTTTCACGCTCAATGTTTCACGCTTGAAATTGTCTCTTTTTTTTGATCCATAAATGTGAGATATCTTGTCTTGCAGATCTGGACATGATTACGAAACATCAGCTTAGTCCAACTTGCCAGTAAGACTAGCGACCATGACAAAAATTTCAAGTTAGGGCAGCCCCAAAAACAATGTTTGTTAATTCACTTATTACTCATTACTGTAATTGTGATTTTGCCAAGTAGAATAGGTTCATGGATCCAAGTTCCTATGTTGTTCCAGGCACAACAATATCTATAGATCTGTAGTTGCCCTCTGATGTCATGAATGTGTGCTTACCAATTCTGAGCCTCCATAACAAATACCCCAGTTCCTTTCTGGAGAGGCATAAACTATTATGCAGCTCTGCATTTTGGTTCATAAGTCTCAAAAAAAGTTTTTTATTCATTGAAAATATTTAAGGTCCACCTTGTCAACCATCCAGTTAAAGGAGCATTCTTTGTAGTTTGTATGTGTAACTAGCTGAGGTATCAACGTTTAGCTAGCCAGCTCAGTTGCTTGCTGGTTAGGCCGCTCAGTTAGCTCACTAATAGTTAAGTAAGACTCTTATTCACTTCATATGAATACTGACAGATTCAGTAGATTTGGAAGATACACGAATGTGATGATCACATTTTACCTCATCATATCTTGTATTGAAAACATATTTCTCCTTGCAAGGGGTGCAAGCTCTTTGTGGGCCAACTCACTGATGACATCGGAGGGCAATGATTGGTCAGTAAGAATGTCGTTCCAGAAACACATCGTACAAGGGAAAATCATGGTCACCTACTAATCACAGTTTTAAGGTCTTATGGCTGACAGAACACTGGCTGTAACCAGACAAACTGATCGGTCTAATTGACTCTACTCCATTTATCTATCTATATCTGTATCTATATCTATATCTATATATAGGCCCTGAGCTCAGTCACTTCCTGTGAAATGATCAGATATAAAAGATCATGTGACACTTCCCTGTTCTGATGTCACATACACCACTAGATCTTGTTAGAGGAGAAAGTGCAGCCGTACAGCCAACCAGCTAGTTGGACTTCACAGAAGTGTTGTCCTGGCAACTGGGGGTTCAGATCTTGTTTTGCCATTAATGTGTAAAATTCATATTTATCAATAATTATGTACATGAGTGCTTGAGGCAATAGGTCACACCTCTACCACAGCTGTGCATTCAATGCACCATCCATCAGGTTTCACTAAACCAATGACATAACCGACCTCTGTTTACAATGATCTTCTTGATTTCAATTGCTTTATTAATGATATTCACCTGACCTGTGCTTTACAAATCATATTCACCTGACCTGTGCTTTCTTAATCATATTCACCTGACCTGCGCTTTATTAATCATATTCACCTGACCTGTGCTTTGTTAATCATATTCACCTGACCTGTGCTTTAGTAATCACATCCACTGCACCTGCAGTGGGAGTAGTGTCCAAGTGCTGCCCAGTTGTACTTCAGTCAGGCTAAAGTGTCACACATCAGTTGCTGTTCTTACATAATTGATATTTCATACCAATTTGCCAAAGACATATGTGAATTTTCTTTTATAGCAGGGCCAAGCAAAACAAAAGCTCATTCACATACATGTACTGTGCTTCTTCATATACGGTTCCCAGATGTTGTAAAAGATATTTATTCTGTGTATGTCTTGTTACCTTTTTAAGAGCTTTGGAATGACTGTCAAATGTGTTACAACAAAACTATTTTACTAAGAGCAAAACTGTGTAGGTGATATTTATCTATATCACTGCCTCAGAGAGGGTTGTTTTTTTCATGTATTTACACAGCCAATGGGTGTAATCATTTTCTTATTGCACCTTTGTATGCCACAAGGCATCAAAGAGTTTTGGCAGATAACCGATGTGTGGTGTTCCCAAGAATTCTCAGCCTCGAGCTCAGTCACTTCTTAGGAACGACCCAAATCAACAGATCGCGTGACATTTCCCTGTTTTAACACCGTATACACTTCTGGATCTTGACAGAACAGATCTCAAAAGATACAGTGAAAAGGTTTTATGTAAGTGCTACCCAACTGTCCAGCAATGAAAACAATGTGTAAAACAAGATGAATTATAATTGCTCTTCCGTGATTTGCATGAGAGATTTTTTGCTCCTCCCCCCCCCCCCCTTTATCCCATTCTGTGAGTTTGTAGAGCATATATGTGAATATTGTCATATAGCAAAGTTTCACTTTGTGTCCATATACTGTATATATACTGTAAAGTCACAGTGAATATGTTTTATTCAAGTGCTACCTAGCTGTCCAGCAATGAAGGCAATGCGTAAAAGATGATGGATTATAATTGCTCTTGCATGATTTGCATGAGTTAATTTTTGCTTTTATCTCATTGTAAGAGTCTGTAGAAGATGTATGTGAATATTGCCAAGTAGCAAGGCTCATCAATACAAAAATTCATGTATTTTCATATGTACACTGTGTCTGTAAATACCTATATAGATATAATTGTCCACTACGATCTAAAGTTTCATGCATACAACATATACAGACAAATATCTGTTCATTTCTGATTGTAGACATTCCCAAGGTAGGATGTAGTAACTAAATGAAAAAGACAGAATGATATTAATCCTATTTCACCTCTGAACTTTGACCTTAATAGTAATGTCAACTCATTATTTTTCATTGCAGAAATGTAAGTTTTAGTTCTACACGTGACATGAGCAAGACTTTTTCACACAGAAGCTCATGCTTCACTCACATTTGCAATATGTAGCGTTTGATGATAGTTGGCCAATGTGTCAAAATTCATTCATTCACTCACTCACTCATTCATTCATTCATTCATTCATTCATTAAAAAATACAGGCCGTTGTTGAAAAGCATTTATGAATCTGAACATGGTTCAGTTTTTTTTCAGACAAATGTCTAATGAATTCATCATGTGTATTTTAAAGTTCTTATTTTAATTTGTTGGTGTTCCATTTGAAAATTAAAAGGGTTGGAGTACACACAGAGAACTCGCCTTCTGATGTTTTGCTGACAGAAGCTGTTACTTAAATACGCACACCACATTTCAATATCTCTCATTTTAACAATGGGCTTTCTGATTTTAGAAATGGGGTTGCAGGCTGTAAGATTAAGACTGATGAGGTGACCGTCTGTATATTTCTTAGCCGTACTAAAGTGAGGAAAAGCCCTGGTCCTGTTGGTATGGGGGAAAATTATTGAAATGTTGTGCTGTGCGGTATCATTTCATATATTTTCCACTCCTCCTTGGAACAACAGAAAGTTCCGAGCATGTGGAAGACATCTATTGTGGTGCCAGTGGCAAAGGTTAAGTCTTCTAAGGCACTGAATGATTATCGCCCTGTGGCCCTTACGTCCCTCGTTATGAAAGCATTTGAACATATTGTCAAATCTGAAATCTCACACGCAGTGCATGATACGTTGGACCCCTTACAGTTTTCCTACAAGGCAAGTAGGGGAGTGGAGGCCGCCACAGCTGCCCTGTCAGATCTTGCACTGAGGCACCTGGAGGGAAATAAAAACCATGCACGTATGCTTTTTATTGACTTTTCTTCTGCTTTTAACTGTACACAGCGACATGTTCTTGCACGCAGACTTTTATGTAATTTCAGTATGGATTATACCACAGTATGTTGGCTCACTGACTTTTTACCGAACAGATCTCAGAGGGTTTGGGTTAATGGAACCCTGTCCAGTAAGATTTCATCTTCCATTGGATCCCTCAGGGCTGTGTGTTTTCACCCCTTTTATTTGTTTTATATACAAATGAGTGTCAGAGCAATCATGTGTCAGGATTTGTCCTGAAGTATGCAGACGTCTCTGTAATCCTGAGTTTTCTGCAGGATGTGGAGCAGAATCAGGACTCAGTCCTCGAGGAATTTGTCAACTGGTGTGACAAGTCTTTCCTCCACGTAAATGTGGCTAAGACCAAAGAGATGTTTACTGATTTTTTTGGCGGGGGCCACTGCACCCCGTGTGATCAAGGGTAAGCCAGTGGCAGCAGTGCAGTAATAGAAATACTTGGGTACTGTTATAGATGAGAAGCTTCATTTTGATGCAAATACAGATGCTTTACGTAAAAAGGCAAATCAGAGTCTGCTATCGGATTTTTAAACAAACTGTAACCCCCGGATGCTCACTGCATCTGTCCATCTTTTTCCCATGATTCATGGTGAACATGTGAGAGATATGGATCTTATACTGTATTTGTGTGTGATGTATCATATGATGGACTACTGTCTGTAAAACAAATTGCCCATCGGGGATATTAAAGATTTACTCTACTCTACACAAACATAGACACGGACGATAACATAGTGACCTCCAACTACAGATCTGCACGTACAAAATAAAACAATGAACTTAGTCCTCATGAAAAGCCTTGATAAATTCAGCTACATCTCCTAAAAAGGGTAGTGTATGAGATGATGAGAGGTTAAATGATAAAACGTTCACTCTATGAATGTAACAGACGTTTAGACAGTATCGCGCGTTGCGTTCTTATGAGAAATGTTCATTAAAATGTATACATTGATTAAAAACATTGAGGAATATCCTCACCATGTGCTAGAAACACTGGCCTAATGAACCGTTCTGTATGATATAAGATGGGTATTTTATTTCGAAAACACTGAATTGAAACAGACGATATTTCTACGTGGGACCTTCCTCTCACATTCACCTGACCTGCTTTGGAAATCACATCCACTTCACAACTGTATGAGGACAACACTCTGCATCCGCAGTGGGAGTAGTGTCCAAGTGCTGCCCAGTTGTACTGTACGTATCCCAGATGCTGTAAAAGATGTTTATTCTGTGTATATCTTGTTACCTCTTTCAGAGCTTTGGAATGACTGTCAAATGTGCCACAACAAAACTATTTTACTAAGAGCATAACTCGGTGATACTTATCTATATCAGTGCCTCAGAGAGGGTTGTTTTTTTTCACGTATTTACATAGCCAATGGGTGTAATCATGTTCTTATTGCACCTTTGCATGCCACAAGGCATTAAAGAGTTTTGGCAGATAACCGATGTGTGGTGTTCCCAAGAATTCTCAGCCTTGAGCTCAGTCACTTCTTAAGAACGACCCAAATCAACAGATGGCGTGACATTTCCCTGTTTTGACACCATATACACCTCTGGATCTCATCACAACAAAACGTGAAAACGTTTTATGTAAGTGCTACCCAACTGTCCAGCAATTAAGCTGATGTGTAAAACAAGATGAATTATAATTGCTCTTCCATGACTTGCATAAGAGATTTTTTGCTTTCTTTTTTTCCCTTTATCCCATTCTGTGAGTTTGTAGAGCATATATGTGAATATTGTCATATAGCAAAGTTTGTGTCCATATACTGTACATATAAGTCACAGTGAAAATGTTTTACTGAAGTGCTACCTAGCTGTCCAGCAATGAAGCCAATGCATAAAAGATGATGGATTATTGCTCTTGCACGATTTGCACGAGTTAATTTTTGCTTTTATCTCATTGTAAGAGTCTGTAGAAGATGTATGTGAATATTGCCACGTAGTAAGGCTCATCAACACAAAAGTTCATGTATTTTCATATATACACTGTGTCTGTAAATACCTATATAGATATAAGATTAAATATCTGTTCATTTCTGATTGTAGACATTCCCAAGGTAGGATGTAGTAACTAAATGATAAAGACAGAATGGTATTAATCCTATTTCAAATAATTACAGGCCGGTTTTGAAAAGCATTTATTAATCTGGACGTGATTCTTTTCAGACAAATGCCTAATGAATTCGTCATGTGTATTTTAAAGCTCTTATTTTAAGCTGTTGGTATTCCATTTGAAAAGTAAAAGGGTCGGTTGATCTTACACACAGAGAACTCACTTTCTGATGTATTATCGGTGGACGCAGTTACTTATATTTACACAAACACGGACGATAACATAGTGACCTCCAACTGCAGATCTGCACGTACAAAATAAAACAATAAACTTAGCCCTCATGAAAAGCCTTGATAAATTCAGCTACATCACCGAAAGGGTAGTGTATGAGATGATGAGAGTTTAAATGATAAAATGTTCACTCTATGACTATAAGAGACATTTAGGCAGTATCACACATTGCCTTCATAAGAGAAACGTTAGTAGAAATGTGTACATTGATTAAAAACATTAAAGAATATCCTCACCATGTGCTAGAAATGTTGGCCTTATGAACTGTACTGCATGATATAAGATGGGTATTTAATTTCGAAAATGCTGAATTGAAACAGATGATATTTCTACACTCAATAAAATTATTTGTTGAATGAATGCAATTTAACCATGCCACACATTTTCATCTCAATGAATCAAATGAAACTAGTCTGTCTTTATTATATTCTATGAATACAGCATGCATTTGTAGATGTAATCATTTCATTTAAGTTCAGTTTATTCGCTTTGCACTGAATCCAAAAGTGCAGGAAGTGTTGTCCCGGCAATTGGGGGGTCAGGTCTTGTTTTGCCATTAATGTGTAAAATTAGTAATTATCAGTATGACAACTAACCCAGTCCATATGTACATGAGTGCTTGAGGCCACAATAGGTCACACCTCTACCAAAGCTGTGTATTCAATGCACCATCCATCTGTTTCACTAAACCAGTGACACAGCTGACCTCTGTTCACCATGATGCTCTTGATTTCGATCGTCATGTGATATGCTGTAACCTGGCACATCTTTGAATTCTCATGTTATTCACCTCTGTCTCAGCAAAGCAATTTTTTACTTCATGTGTTAGAAAGATAATGTCGGTGAACTGCTGTAAGAGCAAAACTGTCTATGTGATATTTATCTATATCAGTCCTTCAGAGATGTTCTTTCATGTATTTAAACAGCCTATGGTTCTGATTGTGTTCCCACTGGGCCTTTCCGTTCCAGAAAGCGTCAAAGAGTTCAGCCCTGAACTCAGTCACTGCTCTGGCAGGGAAAAACCAAATTAAAAGATTGTGACATTTCCTTGTTTTGATATCATATACACCTCTGGATCTTGTCAGAACGAATCTCTAAACTTCCAGTGAAAACGTTTTATGCAAGTGCTGTCGAACCTTCCAGCTATAAAGACAATACATTAAACAAGATTATTTATAATTACTCTTGCTTGAGGTTTTCTTTTTTATATCTCACTCTGTGAGTTTGTAGAAGAAATATGCAAATATTTTCATGTAGCAATGATTGTCAACTGAAAAGTTAATGTATTTTCATAAATACACCATGTGTCTGCTGCTTGAAAGTTTGTGAACCCTTTAGAATTTTCTATATTTCTGCATAAATATGATCTAAAACATCATCAGATTTTCATAAAAGTTCTAAAAGTAGATAAAGAGAACCCAATATTACATGTTTGTGAGTGGCAAAAGTATGTGAACCTTTCTTTTCAGTATCTGGTGTGACCCCCTTGTGCAGCAATAACTGCAACTAAATGTTTCTGGTCACTGCTGATCGGTCCTGCACACCGGGTTCGAGGAATTTTACCCCATTCCTCCATACAGAACAGCTTCAACTCTTGGATGTTGGTGGGTTTCCTCAAATGATCTGCTCACTTCAGGTCCTTCCACAACATTTCTATAGAGTCAAGGTCAGGAATTTGACTTGGCCATTCCAAAACATTAAGTTTATTCTTCTTTAACCATTCTTTCATAGAACGACTTGTGTGCTTAAGGTCGTTGTCTTGCTGCATGACCCATGTTCTCTTGAGATTCAGCTCACGGACAGATGCCCTGACATTTTCGTTTAGAATTCGCTGGTATAATTCAGAATTCATTGTTCCGTCAATGATGACAAGCCGTCCTGGCCCAGATGCAGCAGAACAAGCCCAAACCATGATACTACCACCACCAGGTTTCACAGATGGGATAAGGTTCTTATGCTGGAATGCAGTGTTTTTCTTTCTCCAAACATAACGCTTCTCGTTTAACCCAAAAAGTTTCATTTTTGCCTCACCAGTCCACAAAACATTTTTCCACTAGCCTTCTGGCTTGCTCATGTGATCTTTAGCAAGCTGCAGACTGTCAGTGGTGTTCTTTTTGGAGAGCAGTGGCTTTCTCCTTGCAACCCTGCCATGCACACCATTGTTGCTCAGTGTTCTCCTGATGGTGGACTCATGAACATTGTCAGCCAATGTGAGAGAGGCCTTTAGTTGCTTAGAGGTTACCCTAGGTATCTTTGTGACCTCGTGGACTATTACCGCCTTACTCTTGGAGTGATCTTTGTTGGTCAACCGCTCCTGGGGAGGGTAACAGTCAGAGGTGTGAACTTGAGTCACACTGACTTGGACTCGAGTTTGAATCGAGTGACAGTTTTGATGACTTCAGACTCGACTTGACAAAATTAAAAATGATTTGCAACTCCACTTTGACTTTAACACCAATGACTCTAGACTTCACTCAAATGTTACGTCTTTGACTTGTAATGACTTGACATATTTCAAAGGTAAAATATTAAATTTATTTATCTTATCAAAACAGTGTGCAGCTATTTCCTGATATTTCCTGCCCACATGGGATTTCAGCAGCCTACAGTGAACACCTGATGCACAGCAGAGAAAGAGGCATTTGTTACTTAGTTAGTACTCAATTTTATCTGTCGGCCTTCACCATAGTTTATCACAGTACAACAGCTGCAGTGATCAAAATGCATGAAACCAGAACCGGAACAACTTTTTTATTTCATAGATAAAAACGTTGGATAGTTAATGATATATTGACCACCGAACTGGAAATTTTCCCGGTTTTCATTTCAGAAATCTGGTCACGTTATAATACAGTACATGCTTTGAATTCCTTAGATATAGCAATGCAGTCTTCTAAGCAGACTGGATGGCATGGAGCAGATGATAGAACGCTCATTACAACTATAAGAGACTTGAGACTTGACTCGGACTTGCACCGCAAAGACACCGCAAAGACACCGCAAAGCGGTAACGCAAGTGAGCTTGTTCTGCAAGTCATCCTGTGTAATGAAGTGTGTTCATGATTGTGGCAGGATGAATGCAAGATGTAGCCAATTTCAGACTACTGTCAGGAAAAATTAATGTATGCAAACCAGCGGAGACTGGTGAGCTGGAAACGGAGGAAGTCCCCAACCTCACCTTTAAATCCATCATTAATTCCCACCTGTTCACGTTAATCTGCTTTGATTCACAATGAAACAAACGATTCCCAGAATAATTAACACCAATCGCATGAACAGAGTAAATGATTAGCGATGTCATTTCGTGATAGTATCATTTCTCTTTACTGAACCGTGTAGCATTGGTTAAACCACACGTTCTTGCAATTTGTGGATAATGGAGCTTTTCGCTCCCTGCCCCAAGTCAGCTAATATTAATGTCAAATGCGCTCGTCTGATTTGCAAGATTCTGGCTTTTAAAATGCTCAGGAAAAACACCATGGATTGTCTGAAGCATATGCGCTATAGCAAAAGCTATTGCATGGAGTTGTCCACATACAACAAAAAACAATGCCCTGATACATTTAGTGTAGTGTATGAGATGAAGAGAGTTTAATCCAAACAAAGATCATTCTGAGGACATAACAGACTTTTAGGCTGCACATTGGGAGACATTTGTAAATATGTGCACATTAATTAAAAATATTAAAGAATGACCTCACCATGTCCTACAAGGTTGGCCTAATGAGCCGTACTGTATGAGATAAGATAGAGATTATATTTCGAAACACCGAATTGAAACAGACGATATTTCTAAGTGGGGCCTACCTACTGTGAAGAGCCAGTGCAACTACAGCTTTACTTCAGGTCAGTGATTTCATCGGTTAATTACTTAAAACAACTGTAACTTTAATTATGATTGTAATAATAATTACATAATCTCTGCGTGGAATATTCGCCAAAGCTTAAACAGTTCGTTGTTGCTGGGTTTGCACCCATCTAGACCATTCTTAATTCCTTGAGAATGTTTAAGCGTATTAAATCTCTTGTACTGTCCGCCGTGTGATTTAAACTCCATCATGCGTAGTTAAACGTCAATACACCATTACTTTGCCTAATGAACACACACAGACAGTTCTAAGTGCAGAAGAGGATCCGATTGAGCGTTCACATGGCTCATATTTTCCTGTCAAATGGATTATCAGAAATCTAAACCACCTCTTTAAATCCGATTGAATCCTCGATTGGATTGGGGTATTTCATTCCGATCGAGGTGTTTACACCAGGCCTTTTCGTTCCGATTGAGTTTGAATCCGATAATGAACGGAGCATGACCATGCAGGGTGTAACAGCTGCGTTATTTAACATTTGCATTTAATGTTTTAATTAATATTCACCTGGAAATTATATTAACTGCTGTAATTATGAATTTACGTAACAGTATTCAACGAACAATGTCAAATCATGACAAAGCCGGTCAGGTAAACGATAACTACTTCTCCAGTGACAATTATTTATAATATACCTACTAGGATGCAGCTGAAACACAGCCTGAAAATAGCTGTTCAATGGTAATGAACAATTTGTGGATTGCAACTATCTGTCCAGAGAGAATCATGCATAGACACATACAATTTAAAAGGGATGGAGAAACAAAAAACCTGTAGCCCAAACTTTTGCATGGTGCTCCTTTCCTTTTCTCCATGCTAAAATTGTTCAAAGCGAAAATAATACACTAATTTTGTTTAAAATGTTGAAAGGAGTGTTTCATCTTTATGCCTTCTGGAGATTTTGCTTGCCAATACTATATTAAATCACATACTTTTACCTCCTGGAGTACTGCAATTTTAATGAGAAAATTTCCACTGGACTTCTGCCTTGTGGTATGCTGTTGCGTTGGTCATTGACATTTGTTCACACACATCAAGATTCATTGCCTCTTGGGCAATGGCCAACGTCATAAGCATCAGACTCGACAAAACTGCGGAGAGTTTTGTCTTAATGTTTTAGAGGGCACATAAACTGTCTTGTAAATCAACTCTACAACGTACAACCAAATCCTCCAAGCTTCTTATATAAGAGGCATTGTCTTATATCTTCCAAACGTTTAATATAAGCAGTGTAGTTTAGATGATCTCAGGAATTTTGCTCTGTTGGTCAGTGGCTCATTTTACTTGCTATCACTCACACTTCCTCCTCAAGATGAATTTTTCAGCAAGCAAAAATAGGGTTGCCTTTAACTGAGAAGCTTTACTGATGATAGAAGGGATGTCAGTTGTGATGAGAGGGTCAGGATGTTGTTTTATGTCGCCATCTGCTGGACACATGCTCTACGTGCAGTACCACTCCATATTAGTCATAATGGTTAACAAGACTCTAGCTCGAGCTGCCGTATTTTAATCTCCTTTTCTACCTCCAACTCCATCCAGCGAACCTCTAACCTCCAGTTAAGCTCCACTTGAACTGCATGTTTCTTTTCCTCTGACTCACGCTGCAGGCACGCCAAACACACTCTTAACTAAGGATCACAACCGCCGGGCAGGGAGCCTCCGGACACACAGTGGACACAAAGTGTGACAGTGTGACTTTGGCCTCTGCTTCGGCATCAGCCTCGGTCTGCTCTACTCCCCAAACTTCTCAGACTTCTCAGCTGTAGGAACTTCTCCCACAGCAGGTGCAGGTGCAGGTGCACCCAGACCAAAACACTCCTCGCTCCACCAGACCGTTAAACACAGCCAGCTTAATGAATTTCTTCAAGGCCTGCCTCCCAGCAGACATGCCGAAATACAAGACGCCATCCTTACGGCAGGTGTCTAGCAGTTCCCAGCAGGGTTACTAAGGAACTCCTCAACACTAAACTGAACCACTGTTCCCACCACTAACACACAAAGTCTGCCAAAACTGTGCAAGGCTATAGAAACACACAAAAACAAACGAGAGGTAAAGAAAGAAAGAAAGAAAGAAAGACACAAACAATTCAGACCAGGGAAAAATATCCTGGACAAGTCCCCAATTTATGTTATGCCCCAGGTGAAATATGGCATCACCATTGCTGGCTTGGGACAGTGCAACAACAAAAGAACATTGAAACGGGAACAATATACAAAGATGTGCAATATATTAATAATATTTACCAAACTATATATGCAATAATATACAAAATATTTACAAAGACAAATATACAAGGGAAAAGGGGGGAGAGAGGACAACTGGATTACAGGCGGACTATCTGCGTCAGGAGACTGGTGAGAGAGAGGGAGCAAAACAAGGCAGCGGGTGAAACAGAGGGAGAAAAATAAGACGCAAGCAAAACAAATGTTCAGTGTGCAGCACGCAACAGATACATTGCTCTGTCCATGCTTTTTACAGTCATTGGCACATACAAAAAGAAAACAATGAACTTATGTCTCATGAAAAGCCCTGTCACATTCAGCTATATCACCAATATAACAGGCTTTTAGGCAGTATCACACATCATGTTCATATGTGAAGCGTTCGTAAGTATGTGTACATTGATTTAAAACATTAAAGAATAACCATGTGCTATCCCCATGTCCTACAAATGTTGTACAAATTAACAATATTGCATGATATAGGGTGGCAATTATACTTCAAAAACACTGAACTGAAACAGACGATATTTCTATGTGGAACCCACCTCTCAGTAGGAGAACTTGCTTTTTGCTGCAGAAACGTCTTCTACAAAGACAAAAAGGCAGGTATAAAGATGGGTGCAGGGCTAATGATGAGTGCTATAATTATTTGTCTACTCATGAAAGAATTATTGTATTTGTAGACTGTATGAGTATTGTATGAGTAGCATATGCATTAATTGTAAAATAGGATAGAGATGTTTACAAGTAGTCAGGTTGTCTGAAAACTATACTCATAATGATGCATGAGAGAAGCTGTATATTGCATTATGGCACCTGTATGATCACTGTATTACAACAAACATGTACCATACATGTTGCATTTACTGTGTTATAACTACTTAAAGCAAAATACTTCAAGTCATAATATATGGGAAGTGTAATTATGCATTAGGTGGTGAAAAATGATGATGTATAAGTGTGAGGTTTAGTTTTTTTCTGCTTCACTGTCAACCATGAGTAAACTACATGAAAAGGGAACACAATTCTATATTTATCACTGTGTGACATGAGGTTGATTTCCTGGTGTTTATCTCTGCCTTTGATTGAGGAAATCAGAGCTCAACAGCACTAAAAAGTTTTTCTTTGTGAGTGTTGTTCTTTGTTCAGTATATGTCATTGTAGTGTTACTCCCTCTTGATAAACAAATGTATTTGTCTTTTTCTTTATTTGGTATCTATAAAGAAATCGTTCTATGATCTTTGATCTCTGCATGATCATACAGGCAAAGGGAAGTCTGCATTAAAGGCAGAAAAGAAAATTTTACAAGGGCTGTTTGACTTCAGATTTAGCTCCAAGGTAAACCTAGAAACAACCAAAAGCATTATTGTGCTTTAGTAATCACATTCACCTCACAGTCATGTAAGGACAACACTCTGAGCAAAACTGTCTACATGATCTTTATCAAAATGAGTCCTTCAGTGAGTTGTGTTTTTTTTTATTTAAACAGCCAAAGGGTCTGATCATGTTCCCACAGTTTTGACAGATATGCAATGTGTGGTGTTCACAAGAATACCCGAAGAGTTCACAAGAGTTTGTGTATGTGTCGGGGGGGGGGGGGGGGGGGGGGCTGGTATTGAGAAACATCTGATACTTGACATGGCTTTGCTTTTTTCAGACAAATGTCTAATGAATTCATCGTGTATTTTAAAGCTCTTATTTTAATTTGTTGGTGATTCATTTAAAACTCACTTTTTGAGGTTTCATTCATGGATGAACTGCTGCTTATGTATATACTAATATAGACACGGACGACAACACGATGACTTCCAAGTGCAGTGGACATAGTCCTCATGAACACCTCTGATACATTAAGCTACCTACCCAACAGGGTAGTGTATGAGATGAAGAAAGCTTAAGGGACAAAACGTCCACTTTACCAATATAACAGACTATTAGGGGAGTATCACACATTGAGTTCATATGAGTAACGTTCATAAGTATGTGTAGATTCATTTAAAACATTAAAGAACAACCATGCACTACCCCCATGTCCTACAAGTGTTGGACTCATGAACCATACTGTATGATAAGACCGAGATTATATTTCAAAAACACTGAATTGAAATATTTCTGTTTGGGACCTACCTCTCAGTAGGCGAACTCGCTTTTTGGTGAGGGGATGTGTGAAGGTTCTATACAGACAAAAAAGGCAGGTCTAATGATGCGTGCAGGGCACCAAAGGGGGGGCCCTAAAACAGCTTATACTGACCCGAGATTTTTGGGTATGGCAAGATTCATGATTTCCAAAGAATTTTATTTTTAAATCTTTCACACATGTGGAGGCACATTTCATATGAACCAATCCAAGATCGTGAACTTGAAAATAAAAAAATATATTTATTGACTATTTGTTTGTTTACTGGGCTACTCATGAGGGTGTTACTGTATTTGCAATCTGCACAGTGAGTAGCATATACATAAATTGTAATACATGATACAAAATACATGCAGTACATGCATTGCATGCATCTTGTATCATGTGTTACATAAATATGTCAAGCGGAATGGCAGGAGAAGGAAGTGTGTGTTGGTTGAGAGATTGTGATGCTGACAGCGCCACCTAGGAGACACTCACCCCCAGGAAATTACTGAAACGCTTAACCACCATAAACCCAGAAAGGTCACACAGGATCAAAACCACTCAAGAGATTCTACAAAAACATCTTTTATTCATGATTTAATGTAAAAACACAGACAGGTAACGCCACCAATTGCTAGGGCAATACACTAAACCTTGAATAAGTACAACCCACTTTGACATACGCTCAATACATCACAATTAAACACACAGAATAGTGCAGTGTGTCCTGTGGCCCCAGTAGCCCACCAAGGAAGGCGAAAGAAATCAGAAGCAGAGCAGGGCCTTACTGTGGCAGAAAGAACAAACAGGAAGGGGAGGGTCCAAATACCATACACCACGCGTGAATTCACAACACCATCCGAATTACTCTGAGTGCTCTACAGTAAGGGACCAGTGAGCAAAATCCACTCCCTTGGAATCAGTTTGCCACTGTCTTATGCCCCAGAGGTCCTGTCCACTGAAAGAGAGAAAGCTCATTCAAGAACAAAAGCATAATACAAAATGGTAATATTATATATATATATATATATATATATATATATATACACACACATATACATACATACACACACACACACACACACACACACACACACAAACCACAATTAAACCCAGAAGGCACGAACACGATAAATCTTCAAAACAAACAAAACAAACAACAAAACTGAAAAGAAAAGACACAACCAGACAACAAAAACAAACAAACAAACAAACAAACAAAAAAAATCAACTACATCTCAATGAACAGTCACAAAATAAACAGAGACAGAGCTGCAAGGCACTCCTGACTATGATGAGCACAGGCTGAATAACGAAGACAGTCCAACGCAATGCCGAAAGAAAAAGACAATAAAATCAAAACAAACATAAAAAAAAAGGTAGAGGAGTAGAAATGTGGAGATATGGAGACGCAGAGAGAAAAACAGCAGCACCGGCAGGAAGTGAAGGCCGGGAACTTGACAAAGGCCACCTGCCGTCGTGCGCAGACGAGCCCACAGATGCCGGAATGCAGAGAAAAAGCCTCCCAAACTGCAAGAGAACGAGAGCCGTACCATAGTCCAATCACTAGTAACAGCAAACCGGAGACCGAGACAGGATTATATGAACTAAAAAGACAAAAATGAGAACTGACCAAAATTCGAAAATGAAATAAACCAGCCTGCCTCAAACAAAAGCAAAGCTGACTTAAGCAGACTAGAAATGGAACAATTCTACTCCATATCCGCAACAAAGACGAGATACTACGTTTTAAATTGTCGGGAAGACAGATCGCAGGAAAACAAGACGACTCAACCAGCCAGGCCAAACAGCACTCCACGCCACCGACACGGACCCCAGGTTCCCAAAAAGAAGTGGGGGATGGTAGAAAGGTACACCCAAATAGTGGTCCACTGCCTAGATATAACTGAAAGGGAGCCGCCCAGCAATAAGAGTGCCCCTTAATCAATGAATCCAGCCGGCCGCAATTAAGTAAGTCAGAGAAAACCTAATCTGCAACATGGGACCTACCTCTCAGCAGGCGAACGTGTGAGGGCTTTAAAAAGACGAAAAGGCAGCTTATACTGAAAAGGTTCACGATTTCTGAAGAATTCAACTTTAAATCTGTTACACCTGTGGAGGCCCATTTCATCTCAACCAATCCAAGAGCGTGAACTTGACAAGAACCGATGAATCTGTTGACTGTAATTATTTGTTCAATGGACTACTCATTAAAAGAATTATCGTATTTGTAACCTGTACACTGAGTAGCATATGCAGAGATTGTAATATACGATACAGAAGTTTACAAGTAGTCATGTTGTCGGAATACTATACTCAAAATGAGGACACTATGTGATTATATGTAATATCTGTATCAGTCCCTCAGAGGCCCCCCCCCGCCCCCCCGTATTTGGCAGATGTGTGGTGTTGGCAAGAATTCTGCCTCAGCCCTGAGTTCAGTCACTTCTCCCTCAGGGAAGAACCAAATTAAAAGATAATGTGGCATGTCTCTGTTTTGACATCACATACACCTCTGGATCTTGTCTCGAAAGTTACAGTGAAAATGTTTTCTGTAAGTGCTACCCAATTGTCCAGCAGTAAAGCCAATGTGTAAAACAAGTTAAATAATATTTGCTCTTGCGTGATTCACACGAGGTTTTGTTTGTTTGGTTGGTTGTTTTTTTCTCAATCTGTGAATTTGTAGAAGATATATGTGAATATTTTCACGTAGCAATGTTCATCGACACATAAGTTCATGTATTTTCATGAATACTGCGTGTCTAAGTACACATAAATTTGTGTAGTTGTCCACAAAGACATAAAGCCTAAAACATATACAGACACATATTTCTTCATTTCTGATTGCAGCCATTCCCAAGATCAGATCCAGTAACTAAATGAAAAAGACAGAAAATTATTAATCCTATTTCATTTGTGAACCTTCACCTTAATTTTACCGTCAACTTAAAACACAAAATACCATAGTACATAAAATAGTTCTATATACTGTAAAATACCTTGATTCTGTCTTGAACTGGCTTAATGCTCTGAAACGAAAATGTGATTGTTTTTCATTGCAGTAATGTAAGTTCTAGGTTTTGGGTTTTTTTGTGATTCACACAGAATTTCACATTTCACTCATAATTACAATACGTAGTATTCAATGATCGTTGGCAGATGGGTCAATAAATCAATAAATACATACATAAAAATAAAGAACGAATTAGAGTAGAATAAAACAGCCCTGTATTGAAAAGCATCTGTGACTCTGCCCATGGTTTTGTGTTAGGTTTGAGTTTAGGACCCAAAAGCAGACTCCGTGGACAAAATGAGTGACTTCCTGGATGTTTTAATGAAGAAATCAATCCAAAAAACAATGGCACAAGACAGCAAAAGGGACAGGTAGGGCTTAGGCAAAAACAGAAGTCAAAAAACAGGCAGAGCAGAGGCACAGAGAGGCAGAAAAACCAGGCAGAGATAAACAAGAACTAGACAAAACTCACAAGGCGACACAAGTTCCAAAACACAAGACAAAACATCGCAGGTCCAAAAACAGGCAAGGTCAAAAGGGCAAAAATTCAACAAGGCAAAAACAACACGGAGAGCAGAGAACTCAGCGAGATCATCTGGCAGAGACTGAAGATTCAGACAGGACTTAAATGCTGTGGCTGATGAGGTGAGTGGGGGCAGGTGAGCAGCAAGCAGGCAGGGACCAGAGTAAAACATGGACCGGAGCACCCCGGAACAGACAGGCAAGACATGCAAGACAGGACACAAGGGAAACATGGACTAGGGCATGGAAGAATTGGGCTGGAGCAATGACAGTTTTGCTTTTTATTTTTTCTTTCTCAGACAAATGACTAATGAATTCATCATGCGTATTTTAAGGCTCTTATTTCAATTTGTTTTCGGCCCACCATGGAGGCTGACACTCGTGGCTTTGTCTCTGCCTGTACTGTGTGTTCTCTGGGAAAAGCTTCTCAATGACCACCTGCTGGATTGCTCCACCCCCTGCCTGTCCCTAGTCGGCTTTGGTCACACATCGCTCTGGATTTCGTCACCAGCCTACCACCTTCATAAGGCAATCCCGCAATACTCACCCTTAGGGATGGTAAGAGTCACCGATTCACATTGGCGTGGCGGCATAAAGGTTCATTATGCAACTGCCCTGATTAAAAAAGTGTGCACCGAACACAATTTGGTACTAAGTGAGGATGCGTCGCTTCTGACATCTTTGCATGGGTAAAATCCGATTTATTTACATATGATTATTAGTAGAGGCTCTATGCCTTTATTATTTAGAAACATGATTAAGAATTTGAGACTGATCATTTTAGATTGATTCCTCCTCTCTAAACTGTTTCTCAAGCACATACACACTCTCTCATCTCCACTGCTGTCAGTGGCCAGTTCTCGTCAAGTCTCTCGGCCAAGTTCCGCGCGAGTTGGAGGTGTGTCCGAGCGAATCACAGATTATCGTGGAGGAGGAAGAGCTACACATTCAGCCAAATTGCCACAAATCAAATGTTTGCCGACACATTGGATTTTTCAAGAGAGTCAGACAATTTGACAAAAGATGCGTGCCATGCTTCTATAAAGTACACAGGCCGCACGACTAACTTAAGTACTCACCTGAAGCAGCAACACCATGTTGAGTTGCATAGCATCATATTGTTTCGCCTCACAGCGTATTACGTTAATTCTCATCGTGCTGTAGTGAACGTTCATTGAATGTTCTCTTTTTTTTTTTTTCCACTGAACAGTCAACGTGAACATATCTGTTTGCGACTCAAGAACGTTAACTTGAGAGTTGTCCAGGTTCGTGCGAGATTTTGAATCCCTGGGTGCTGTAAAACACAGTGCATACACAAGTGGTGCACTGCAAACGACACCGCTAGCTTAACCAGCTTTTTGCAAAATGGCCAGTGTAAGTGACGATTCAGATAACACAATAATGCAAAAATAAAACAATGAACTTATGTCTAATAGCTGTACTGCTGAAGCCAGGTCATATGCTTATTTGAAGCAGTTTTATGAACTAGTCAGTACAAATCTCACATTTTTATGAACGTCAGACACATCATCAAATTTGAAATGACACATTGAGTTGAAGCATCTGTCCAGTCTTAGGAAATATTGATGTATATATGTAATTAGTTGTTGCTTTTGTTTGAAAGGTGTTATGCATGGGTGTTGGTCGGTGAGTAGTGACCACTGAGTACACTGACGAACATATGAATGCACATGAGAAAACCAAGGAATTTACTTTGTGTTTTGAACTTTATTTCATTTGCTTCCACTAATGAAATACACAACTTATGAATGTACATGTACACACAAGCAGTGGGAAGTGACAGTGACTGGGGGCTGGGGATGAATGGGTAAGAGGAGGTTCTACTGAAAAAACATAAGCTCAGAGAAGCTCATTTAAGAAAGAAATGTATTTGCCTTTATGTGCATTCCTTACGTGTTCAGGAAATTATGGCCAGTTTGCCACTGTTTAGAAGTTTGTGTCACGGCCTGTGAGGCCTGGGATGTGGCGTATGGACCCAGAAGCAGACTCTTGTGAGATCTCTCAAAAGGAGTTTAATGATCAAAATTCAACAACTCAAAAAATAGCAGGCAGTGTTCACAGTCAAAAAGGGAAATCCAGAGTCAGCACACAGGTGATCAGACAAAAGGCAAATAGAGGTTTAGGCAAAAAATTGCAACAAAAATCCAGTAAAAGTTCTATAACCAGAGGTCAGTCCAAAATCAGAGGAACACAAAAAGGGCAAACACAGTACTCACAGAAAAGTAGCAAAGGTCAGAAAACACAGGGGCAAACGGTCCAGAGAATTCACCAGAAACCAAAAAGGGCTTGACAATATCAGAAATCCAAGAAACAGGCAGAAGTCAAAAAAATATGAGCAAGAACCAGGGCATACATGAACCAACGCGAGAGAACCCTCCAAAAACTGGCAAAATAATCTGACAAGGGCTGAATGGGTGAGACATGTCTAAAACAGTCTAATGAAGTGATGGTGAACAGGTGAGTTGAGGGAAGGCTGGGGATCGGTGTGACTTCAAAAACCTGGAGTGGAACCCAGGAACAGGACACAAACGGGAGAGAGGGAAAATGTGGCTAGAGAATGTCACTGTCAGTATGATTTTTTTTTTTTTTTTTTGCTTTGAGGTCTGTCCCCAGATGTGTGCCCTCACAGTCTTGCATTTATCAGTTTACTGCTGTTTAACTGGACTAGTAACTTGCTTAAGCTTTCTACATGTTGTGAAATTTCAGGCTAAATTTTATGCTTTGCATTTTCAGTCATAGACTATGATTGTGAGAGAATATAGTATCGAGAATGAGATGAAAATCATGGTCAGTTTTATATAGCAGAATGATGATGATGATGATTGTTGTTGTTGTTGTTGTTACTGTTGTTGTTTATTTATTTCAGAATTGAGGAGCATCTTTAAAATGTAGTGTAGCAATGCGATAACATTTTGTGTGACCCATAACCTTCTGGGTCACACAAAACAACGAAGTAATTTGTTACAACTAATGGATTGAACCCAAATGCAGAAAATAAATTCTAAGTAAAGTTTTGACGGGGTTTTACTGGGACAATGGGAAAGTGACAGGCGGATGAGAACACACGGACATTGCAGCAGAAGGTTTATGACGGGGGGACTGGGTCGGGACGCATGGCGGACGAGTCGCTGGGAATGACAGACGAGAGCCAGGCGTGTGGCAAAAACGAATCATGTAACAATTTGCGTTAAAATGCCAGTAAAAAGAAGATTTAAGTAATGGATAAAATATAATCCATAGCAATCACAGGGTGATCAGAAATACCATAAGGCGATGTAAAAACTCCATGCTACATTAAGAGTTTAACATGTCTGCAGCCAGTCCAGCTGAGCTGCACCAACTCCTCTACCATTTACTTTGACCCATGTATATCGTTTGACATTTTCATTCTTTCCTCTCCATGCATCAGTTAGATTTTATTCTCTGATGAATTTAGAGTATGTCTGCTGCATGTGAAGTTATTACACATTTCTGTCGATGGTAAAATTTAAAATGCACTTTAAATCACCCTCCTTAGGACAAGATTACTCTTGTGCCACTTACATTTTTTGGACTAAGTGGGCATGCGAGCCTTTTGTGCCCGATATCCCCGCATTCAAAACACTATGCTTCCCACGTTCACATAAAGCGAACAGAGTCATCATCCTCATCATCATCATCATCATTCCTTCGTCCTCCAGGAGGCACAAAGATCTGTTTCCACCAAAACATATACATACAGCATACTTCAAACCCCACTCTGAAAGAAACGTCCAAATTGGACTCATTCAAATGACATGGACATCTGCCTTCTGAAAGACATGACATGTTTCCAGGCCAAGTTTTTGCAGTTAAACAGTACGAGCTTGACAGAGTTTGTGAACTTTCCAAACAGCGTCAGCATTTGGAATGAACAGTTGAAAATTGAGCCTCTTGGTGCAGTTGAAATTAGTGGTCAAATAGGAAGTCAACAGCCATGTACTCAACCGCTTAACAAGGGGTTCTTCTTACAACCTCTGCCTTGTTCATCCTTGAGGCAAAAATATATATTTTTGGAACTGCTTTCTTCCCTCACTCTCGCCAAACCATCCTCAGTGAGACTGATTCTGTGGGGAGTAAACAGTCAATACATGACAGAATGAGCAAATGTGTTGTTTGCTGGTGTTTTGATTTGTGCCATTGTTCTTGTCTGGTTAATGGTGGACCCTTTCTGCACGGTCTCTCCGGAACCTGTGTTGTTTTAATTATTCATTGTTTTAATTATTGATTGATTTATCACTGTCATGTCTCCTAAGAGTCGGCAAAGAAAGAGATTTCTTTACAAAAAGAACTAAATGAACGGCAAAGTCATTATCAGCACAGCTGGTTGAGATCTCCAGCGGAGTGTTTCAAGAGATTATATTTTTTGTAGCAATTTGACCCCATCTAGTGGTACATTCAGGCTGTGTTTCAAATTCTGCCTATTTTTCAACAATTTGCCAGTAAAACAAGTGGGTTGAAATGTATTCATTGAATTCTGCTGTCTTTGTTCAGCTTGTCATCATCTGTGCATTCCAAAAACAATGAAAAAGAGGGAAACTCTGGTTTGTACGTATAACGCATTGCACGTGTGTAAGCACTAAAGTTCACATGCCACAGCATAATTCAAGTACAAATTCTGTTACATTATTAATTTCATTGACCACTCTGTCTTTCAGTCAATGTAGCTGCTCCACTCCTCAGAGAAACACCACATTTCCATCCACTCTTTTCACATTAATGACATAAGATTCAAACAAAACAGGGTTTACTCAAAGTCCCATCACTAGCTTATCAAGGTGAATTTCCATTGTAAAATGCAGAGAGGTCTGTTACTAAATGGTGAATATGTGACCAGGAGATGGCGATATAGGACAGACCTACTGGCCCTCTGGTCACAAATTTATTACAACACTGGTCATGCCCCTCTGCGATGGGGTTGAGAGTCTTTTTTTTCTGGCCTGTGCAGAGGTTTTTAGTACCTTTTTAAGCCCACCATTATCTTTAACCATTTAGGGGTTACTGGAGTAGGAATAGAATTGCTAAATTTTGCAGAAGACTGACAAGATAACAAGATAATGATTTTCAGAGACTTCATCATTTTTTGAAATGTTTAATTGTTAAAGTGATTAGTCAAAATCAGATTAAGAGCATATTGAGAGCACAGGTATAGATGCTACTGGAATCTGATTTAAGGCAATGTTTGTAAAGGCCATGGAAACAGCAGCAGGAAAAAACAACAAGATGGTGCCTGAAAGTTTGAATTAAGAACCTTTTAAAGCCTCTTTGAACATAGCACTCAAATGAGAACAGCATACACATATTATAAAGGTAAGGTGTTACATTTTTTAAGAAAACAACTTTATTTGAATGAATCAACAAGCTGAAGCAATACGGTTGGGGGGAAAAAAAGTAAACAAAACAAAAAAAAAAACCCTAAATGTAAGTTGTTTTTGTTTGTTTGTTTTTGATTTGATTGTGGAGTCATGTATTTCGTGGTTCAGTCAGTGAGAATCATGTCGTAACATTAACTACTACAGAGATTTGTTGTCACTCCAGGGAGAGGACTGTGGATGAGGTATTGACTCATGATGCATGTCAAGTAGTTCAAATAGAAACACCACAATGTTAAACATTGGAACTGCAGTATAATTTAACTCAAGTGAAAAAGTTTCATTGCTTCTTTCCTGAAACCACTGAAATATTTTCATGTCATTGGACTTTGGCAGGATGTGAAGCATCTCTCCATCAGTCTCCTCCAGCTTTTCACCTGAATGAGAATATAGAATATCGCATGTAAAGTATAGACCATAGAACAGACCCAGTAAAAGACAGAACAGAATTTAAAAAAAAAAACAAAAAACAAACAAAAAAAAAAACTGTTTAGCACGCACAACCACCAGCAACCAGAGGTAACTGTGAGGATCCACATTTAAGAATATAATATATTTATTACAAATTTACATATGAGGGAAAGAACAATCCAGAATAATATTTAGAGAGTAAAAAGTTCATTAAAAGACCATTTAGAGATTAGAAAACTTGAGCAAAAGTGTGAGGCCAGTGCAAAAGATGTGCAAGGCCACAATACAGTTTACCTCACCAGTAGTTTGATTCCTCTTCTTCCTCTTCCTCTTCTTCCTCTTCTTCTTCTTCTTCTTCTTCATTCATTCCAGCATCAACAGCTTCTTTAATTTCCTTGATTTCTTCTGGTGTTGCAGCTGGTAGAATGGCCAGCAATTCTCCTTCAATCCTCTCCAGTCTTGCATCAGCACTTCTCTCAAAGTCTTTTTTGTTCTTGATGACCAGGTGTAGAATACCTCTCTGAGCCTCATCACACCCATTCTGTAGCTGTAGATGCTCCTGTTCAAACTCTGGCTTACTCTTATCCATGGCCATGAGTTTGCCCAGACTACTGACTCTGTCCATCAGGTACTTGGTGGACACTTCAGTGTAGGTATCTGAGATCAAATGAACAAGACTGGCAATGTTGGATGCCTGGAAGGCCTGGTTGTAGAGCAGGTCTTTTGAGAACAGTTTGGCATTGTAAGACAGTGTCTGTACCCCCTCAGCTGCAGTAACTGAATTCTTGAGAGTTTTGCTCAGGGTGGTCTTCACAATGTTGGACACCATCTGAAAGAAGAGTTCCATCTTCTCCCACTGCACCTTCAATTTACCCATTGCATCCATACCTTTGACCAGCATTTCTATGATGGTGTTGAGGTCGATCTCCTTGACTTCACAGTTTCTCATGGTGACCAAAATGTCAGTCAGCTCCTTCTGATTCTTCTCCATGTTCTCCACACACTTCTCATACATCTCCCTTGTCTTGCCCAGTTGTGCTCTGGTCTGCTCAATACGGAAGTGAGCATTCTGTGTGGCCCTTTCTCCTGCAGACTTTTTGCCAGACCCTTCGCTCTTATTCGCCTGCTGGTACATCATTGGTGGTTTTGGTGTCATGGACGGAGACTTTGTGACACTCTTGCTTTTGCTGTCAAATGCACGAGCTGATTTAATGAGCTCTTTCCAAATACGGATGATTTTCTCTGTTTTTCCTTCACTACCCGGACCCTCAGGTGCATACTTCGCAAGCTGCCGACAGATGTTGATTCCAGTTTTACATAAGCGTAGAGCTTTCAGTTTTGGGTTGCATTCTGGGGATCTTTGTAAGTCGCTTTGAATCCTTTCAAACTGCTTTGCTACAAAATCTGTTTTTGTACATTTCTTTTTCTGGTCATACAATTTTTTCCACTCGATATTTTTCTCTTTAATGTACTTTCCAAGAATTTTTGTAGTTTGAAGAATTTCTCCAGACTTGCTGTAGATGTTTATTTTATCAACTTCATCTGCTGCATCCTGCATATCTCTTATGTAATCACATGTATCCTTCTTTTTTGTTGATTCTTGACCCGTTTGTGAATCAAAGCAGGTAACCTTGGATACTAGTCCATTTATTAGACTTGTTATACCTTCTGTTATTCCTGCAGCAAAATCCATGCCAATTATTTCCCATCCACAAGGAAGTGAATCCATTGCTTTCTTGTAGTTCTCATGAGCCTTTCCCAGTTCCCTCTCCATTGTCTTCATTGCCTTCGCAGATCTTTCACTGACCTTTCGTGATGCTTCCTCCCTCATCTTGGCCTCTTCCAGTCTCTTTTTTATTTCCTCAACCTCCTCTCCATAAAAATGTTCTGCATTCACACACGCCTCCAGGAGTTCTTGAATGATCTTGATGACATCAGTAAACTTTTCTTTTGCTGCACAAGCCAAGTTCTCACATTCATCTGCAATAGTCTGAATGTTCTGCAGCTGGTCGGGTAGAAAGGCCTGGACGACCTCATCACTTCCCTGAAACAGGATCTTCACTGCAGTCTTCATGTTGTCTGGTACAGTGGAAGTGTGAAGGCGGATCTGATCCATACTCTTATGGGCTTCATTAAACGCCCACCAGCCAGAGTTACACACTTGCATGAGGCAGGCACGGAATGACTCTGGATATCTGATGTACTTGTAGCCATCTTTGGGTGGGTTTTTGTTGATGGAGAAATCAGTCTTAGAGGAAATGAAGACCAGTTCCCCCAGTATGGCTATGGAGAGTGGTGCTGGTTTGAGGTACTCCTCCCAGTTGGCATAAGGTTTCATTATGATCTGGGTGGACTCTCTCATGTCCTTTGCTGTGGTGATACTCTGAGTCTTCTTCACAATTTCAGAAGCCATTGCTTTGCTGTGTCTACAATGTAAACAAAGGGATATCTTGCAAAATTGCTCACTATTGCTCACAACTACAGTTCAGTGCAGGATTTAACTCTGTGTTGAATGTCACCAAAACATCAGAGTGTTACGCACAAAGTCTTGAATTAATTTTTCAATTTAAGAGTTAAACCCAACAAACTCATTAATTATGAACTATGGCCGTATTGTAGCCCTCTCTCGCACAGTGCTCCCATTTCAATATTTTCAAGTGAATCTCTCGTATTTTTAACCATTCATAATGCTAGGTTCTTGGGCCTTGTAGCTGTTAAGCAGCCAGAAATTTATTTTCAGACGGCCTTGACAAAAGCGAGCTGGCACGACTTCTTTATAACCTACTGCTGCTGCACTGAATGACAGGTCAGACACCCCGTATCACAACTATAACCTACTGCTGCACTGAATGACAGGTCAGACACCCCATATCACAACTATAACCTACTGCTGCACTGAATGACAGGTCAGACACCCTGTATCACAACTATAGCCCACTGCTGCACTGAATGACAGGTCAGACACCCCGTATCACAACTATAACCCACTGCTGCACTGAATGACAGGTCAGACACCCCGTATCACAACTATAACCTACTGCTGCACTGAATGACAGGTCAGACACCCTGTATCACAACTATAGCCCACTGCTGCACTGAATGACAGGTCAGACACCCCGTATCACAACTATAACCCACTGCTGCACTGAATGACAGGTCAGACACCCCGTATCACAACTATAACCTACTGCTGCACTGAATGACAGGTCAGACACTCCGTATCACAACTGTTGCATGCTAAACAAAACAAGCCGGTCCAGTCTTCCACTCTTTGTTTGCACTTAAATTTCACATCAAATCTTTTACGTTGCACGAGAGAGGAGTGTGAAAGGAAGACAATAGGAATTTATTTGCTGGAAAGAGATGATTAGCATCTGGTAAAATGATACCGGTTGATGGAAACAGGTTTAGTTACATCAGCAAGGGGTGTGTTGCAATTTTGTCATGTATTTCCGTGAAAGTTGCTCTAGTTTTAAACCCACAGATGTTCACAACTTCTCCTGTGATGAGGAATGTGTACATTTTTAATCCGCATAAGAGAGCTGATGGAAACGCACACACACATTTCCTTAGCCGAATTTTCATGAATGCGCTTAAAATATATGAATGCGTTGGGTAGGCCTTGCTGCTATCTCCTATTCAAGGTTTACATCACTGGAAGTCAAAACCAAACTTGTTAATTGGCTAACATAGATGTCAGTCAGACCCATCAAGCATTATACAAATTCTAAAAATAGCAATGCCAGATCTGAAAGAGTATTAAGTATGGTGCTGAAGGCACTGGTGCTGGAGAACAGTACTATTTGTTCCTTACTGTCCTGTAAAATCAACTAGACTGGTCTGGCTCACCAATACACCCCCCCCCCCCCGCCCCCCGCCCCCCAAGAAGGAGTTGAGAAATGCAAAGTATGCAACTTATGTCTACAACAGGTCCCTTGTCACTCTTCACCAAGAGGAGTGACAAAGCAGTCTCTCTCACTCACCCTCTCTCTCTCCCACCTATTCCCACCCTCCCATTGGTAGTAAACTTCCAAGTGCTGAATTCGTATGCTCTTTGTGTTTTCATTTATGTAATGCAGGGGTGTGCACAGCACTTCACCTTCACCTAATTGTAGTCACTTAGTTAATGTAGGAACTAATTAATTCAATCCTTGGTGATATTTTAAAGCAAGTGGTTCCATAGTGGTGATTTCAGAGCTCACCCTTCTCTAAATGTAAGGGGTAAGGCTGGTGGCAAGGTCCGTGGCAGGGCGCTGGAAAATCTCCCTTATTTTCCAAACCCAGTGTTGACAGGTATGAATACAGAGACTGGAGTCGTGCTTAAGTCGCACTCACAGTGACTTGTGATTGACTTGAGACTCGTCCTCAGAGGACTTGAGACTCGACTCGGACTCAAGATTTGGGACTTGTGAACAATCTTTACTTTATTTTATTTATTTATTTATTTTTTATTGGATTAACATGAGGGACATGTCTAACAAGCTGGATGCCATTCCCTCCCTTATTGTCATGTGTAACTTCACACACTCGGGCAGCCACAGATGACTGTATGCTGCAGCAACAACACTGTAACCATGACGAGCACACCTGCAGCTGCGGTGCCTTTTGTGATTACCCTTGGTTATAATGCCTTCACACAAGGCCCAAACAAAAGAATGGCTAAATGCAAGGTGTGCGGTATCAAAATTAAAGATGCTGGATCGACCACATCAAATTTTATCAGGTATCGCAAAACACATCCAGGTAGGTCAGGGTGATGCCAGGCTTCATCCTACATCTTGCAGACCCTCTTCCCATAAATCCACTTAGACCTTTCTGTTTTCCAGGTTTCAGATTAGCTCAGTAAATGATATTAGTGAGAGTTTAGCTAGATCTTCTATGTTTTATTATAGTATTTTCATGGCACATTCAGCTATTCATATCCTGTTTGTGTTTTGTTGATCACCAACAATTGTGCAAGGCATTTTATATGCTATATTGTGTAAATATTCAGTGAAGCAGAAGCTTGTATCGCTCATTTTTTCACCAACTTAGTTTCCCTGCTTTCCCTTAAGCATTGCATTGCCCTTGCTGAAGTCCTGAAGATTTTAAAAGTGTAAAATTAAAATTGAAAATGTATTTGCTGAAAGGTTTTCTTGAAAAATAGCCATAACCCATCCACATATTGTAGGTCAGAAACATTTGATGTACAAAGGATTCTACACATTATTCTTTTGAGTGTGCTCAATCCACTTAATAAAATTATTGATTTTGGCAATCATATGTGTTTACACATTTGCATTGTGTTCCTTCATATTTTGCAGGATTTGCACAATAACTTATGCTACATTAAAGTAGATGTAAACATTATACTATTTTCAATACAATTAAAAGGCATAACCTACCGTTTGGCAGTTGATGTGAGGTGCTCTGCTGAGGAGAGTTGCTGCTACTCTGCTTTGATCTCTTTGAGATTCAGAGGGCTTAATATAGTTTCCCCAAAGCCTTTTCCCCTCCCAGAAAGGGATGGAACATTATGTTGGGAGGAGTTTAGTTCATAGGCAGTTGTGTATGTTTCAGTCCCAGTATTTCAAACTTGTTACTAGAGCAGTTCCTCTTTGCAGATATTATTGGTAGGATCAGATGTGGGGAGGAGATAGAGAGTGAGAGGGAGGAGGACAGACCAAATAAGAAGATCCCTTCACTGAGGGACTACTGAGAGACTGTAAAGTCAGACAACAGCAGTAAGAACACACCATTAATCTGAACACAGCACTCTGCTACATCCTCTGTGACTTTGAACAGGTTCACAGGTTTACAAGATCCTCACCCAGTAGACATTTTTCTTCTTTTGTGGAGACAAATCATGATTAAATCATACTCCTCTCGGTAAGTCTTATGATTTCAACCTTTCATTACACTTCAACATACCTCACATTTATCGGCAGCATGTAAGCGTAATTATAAAATCTGTAGTTCTGTTATACAGAGAACCACCTTCACAATTTTGTATTTGTGTTTGACATTGAAAGTCTATCTGAGGGATCTTTTAATGATATCTCAAAAGTGCTTTACAATTTACAATTTAGCATTTAGCAGACACTTTTCAGCCAAAGCTACTTACAATCAGTGCATCAGTCGGATTCCTAATACCTCATAAGCACACATCGCTAAAAAGACTGAGCGTCAATTTACTCCTTTGTATTGCGCCCTGGAATTCTTAGACAAAAATAGATATAAGACTAGGTTCTTTTTTTTTTTGTTTTTTTTTGTTTTGTTTTTGTTTTGTTTTTAAGGAAGGGGGGTTAGGCTTAGGGGGACAGGTGGGTTCTGAAGAGGTGGGTTTTCAGTTTCTTGTAGAAGTGTGGAAGATGGTGAGGGATTCCGCAGTCCTAACTGTATGAGGTAGCTTTAGGAAAACCAAACATCACTTGTACCAGATCTCTGCCAGGCATATTTGTTCTCATACAGACAGTTTTTTAGACTTGAAGAAAGGTCAGTATAAAGTCTCCATTACTGTTCAAGAGATAAGAGGATCACGGTCTTTCTTCTTTTCTCTTATTCTTCTCTTTCTAACCAACAGTCAGCAGGATGTGACCAGGGCCATTGTCCTGTCTCTGAGAGATGGCATGTCTTCTTTCAACAACCTTTGTGATTCCCTCCTCCATGAGGATCTCACTTCTAGTTACAATCATATCAGAGGGCTAATTGTCAAGGCGGAGCAGGACATGAAGAAGGCAGAGAAGGAGGCAGAGGGAGAGCTGAAAAAACTGGATGAGGACACAGAGAAACTCACAGCACAACAATACAAGTTTGACAAACAGAGAGAGGAAAAGAAACTCTCTTTAGACAACCTGAAAACTACACTAGATGCAGAGAGACAGTCCCTGAAAAATTCAGAGGAAGCACTGGGGCAGGCCAGAAAACTTAAAGAAACTGCGGAGGATACACTTCAGAGAATGTGTGACAGAAAGCGTAATGCAAAAACTATGACTGATTTTGGCAGAGTATTGACTTACATCCCCTTTGTAAACTTATTTGGTAAGAAATCTTTCTCGCTGGGTTAATTCACTATATGATTACTATTTGCCAGTAAATAAGTGACATGAGTATCACAAGTCAATGTCCACACGATTGTGAAAATCTGATATTAGAGTGACTGCTCATGTGACGATTCTGTAATTCTGAAACTTAGCAAAAAATCTTAAGCAGCAAGAGTATGTAAGGTCTAAAAAGAAACAAAAGTTCAAAAGCAAATGTTTTATGGGCAGCTGTGGCCTACAGGTTAGAGAAGCAGGCTTGGGACCAAAAGGTTGCGAGTTTGATCCTGGACCAGCAGGAAGGGGGGTCCATGAATGAATATCGCTTTCCCCTCCCTCAACATCCATGGCTTATGTGCCCTTGAACAAGGCACCTAACCTGCTCTGGGTGTGTGTTTCCTCACTCCTCCTAGTATGTGTGTGTATGTGTTTTCACTGTTCATGGATGGGTTAAATGCAGAGATAAAACAGTAATCGATATGGTGGTGCACCCGTGAATGCAGCCACTACTTCAGGTCCATGGTCCGTGATGGCAGTGCACGTGAAGTGCAGGCGCTACTCACCATAGTTCTATGGACATGCGATTTTGTCCCACTGTGCACTGTGTGTATACATGGCTGGGCTCACAGTAAAGCAAAATTGATTTCATTTCATTTTTCATTTCAGTAAAAGCAATTTATAACCATATACCAGTCAGACTGTCTGCTGGAATTATCCATTCTTTCACATGACATCTTTCAACCTGACATTACATGTGTTTGCTCAGGACCACCTCTGGAAATTGTTGGTGCAGTGGAAATGGTGCAAGCTGAAAAGGCTGTTCGTGCTGCAAAAGAAGAAGTGGAGAAGTCGGAGTCACAGGTCAGGCATTTCTCTGATAAGGTCTCTGATTATCAGTCCAAAATCTCAGAGACAGAGCATGACATCAGCCAGACAGATGAGGAACTTAAACAAGTCAGAGAGAAAATCTCAGAGGTGAAACAGCAGAGAGAGGCCTTGGCAGAGTTCCAGAAGAAGATGAGAAGTGCTGTCCATCTCCTGAGTCGTCTGAGTGGAACAGCCGATGTACTGGAACTTCAGACTCGACGCCTCGTCTTCCTGGAGCCCGTGATGAAGGTGATGGAGGATGTGGTGAAGGTGGCTGGAGAAATCACAGGGAATCAGGTCCTACAGGATGAGGGTGTGATGAGTCTTGTAGACGCCATGAGAGAGACAAACAGCAGACTGGCAGCTGTCTGTGCATCACACAGCAGCCCAGCTCTGGAAAACGAAGGCAAATACTTTTGAAGTTATTAAACCAATGAGATTCAGTGTGCAGTAAAACTATCAGTGATTTAGGAAAAAAATATTACTGCCTCTTTAGATAAGCATGCTTTTTCTGGGCAATTTGTCAGTTTTACATTATGGACTTTTTGTAATTGGTATTGAGAAACAAGGACTTTGTTTCTGCTGAAAAATCTTATTTACTGTGCACAGAGCGCTTATTAAAATGTACTTTTATTTACTCTGTGGAGGTTCAGTGAAATTTCACCCTAATAAAGAGCATGTTTCCAAATTTAATTGCCTCGCGTCTTCCCTCTTAGTTTATTTGTTTATTCATGTCTGTCCAATAAAGAATTTCTCTTAAGGTAAATAATGGATTAACTGGCAACTACTGTGGAAATTATCAATACCCATCAATCAACATTTTGATTCCCATTTGCATGTGTATACAAAGTGTTGACTGAAGTAGAGTAATGTTCAGGTGAGATTATCTGATGGTCTACATCTCTTCATGTAGGAACAGCTAGCTGTGACTATGACAAGATGCCGGTTTTTATCAGTTGACCTGATCTCATTGAAAAGATGTCAAGGATTGACATGTTTGCATCATAAGTACCTGAAATGTCAAATCAATTGACAATTACTGATAAAAAAGTAATTACTGATATTGATGAAAAAGACATAAATAAAGGAGTTTACAACTGAAATCAAGTGAATGCACTATTGTTTGAGTGACAAGGTCTCCATCCTATGAGGATAAATAAATGTTATAACAAAAGCAACATTAAAACATAAATCTGCATCAGAAATATATTTTGACCCTAACACCTTTTTGATGCGGAAAAAAATAACAAACAAAAAAAAAAACATACTAAACAGAAAAACAGTAGCAAAAACAAACAAAAAACTACAACAGTTGTGTGTCCATGCAAACTCCAGAGAAGCTTCATGCTTGTTTCACACAGTGTTTTTGAAACTGTCTCTTTTGAATCATTTCTTGATCCATAAATGTGAGAATTCTTGTCTTGAAGATTTGGACATGGTTAAGAAACAGCTTTAACACAGGTATAGTTCACACTTCATTTTGTGTATTTGAAGGCCTGGGGGTCGCAGGTGTTGGGCATTTCCATTTGTTGGTCAAAATAATAAAAAGGCAGAGGGATGGATTTTGGTTGTGCTCTTCGTTTATTGAGGCTCAATGATGGTACAAATGAAGAAGAAGAGAAGAGGAGAAGAGCTGCTCCTTCCACACAACATGTCACTGTGTCTGGGTCTTGATGTTACTGACTAAAGAACTCAATTTCTCATACAAATATATACCCATGCTACACAAGGCCTTTGACCATGTCTGCCATAGATAACAAGCACCTCAGACTCACACCCGAGACTAGAGCAAGTGCACTCTGTTCAACCCTCCAGTTTATGTCAGTTTGCGCGTGAGTCACCGTTTAGTTCTGTGAATGGAATGTATATGTAAAAGAATACCTTGGTATGTACCTACGGGGATGTGTAGGAGTTGTACGTGCATTTTAGGCATAGCAGCAAGTTCATGTAAGGATTTGTGTGTCTCCTCTGATCTGAATACCACACATTCTGAATATTCTGCCATTTATACTTGCAGAAGTACTTATTGTTTTGTGTCATTCCTGCAGTGATACACCTAGGTCAGCTGCCAAGTTCATTATCGTGCTTTTGAATACAAACAAAATTCAGTAAATATATTATCTTTGTGTTGTCATTAATTGGTGGTGTAATGAAATATTCATGCCATATTATTATGTTCACACAATCCAGACTTCATAATTTTGTTGTTTGTCATGTATAAAAATTTGGTATAGTTTTACATGCAGGTTATCATTACACATGGAGAGTCAGAATAAGCATTTAACCATGTGTAAGAGGAGGTCTGATCACTTCTTGGATGTTTCCTCAACCTCTTGGTTCTAGGCTTACAGAAACTCTATTTACTTGGTTCTCAGAGGCTAAAACCCTGCTCCTTTTGCATAGAATAAATATGTATAGTTGGCCTATGGTCAATGAAAGATGCTGAGCAAAGCAAAAGTTTAATACATTTGCTAATCGAGGGGTGAGTAACTTTCAGTAGAGATTTACATTTACATTACATTTAAAACACTATGAAAGAGAAACGAATTCACTGCCCACAGGGAAGGTCTTTTGCTCCCTGATGTGTCACTGTCTGATATTAAGGATGCACTGTTTAAATGGTTTAATTCACATTTTGAACTAGCCGTTACAGAGAAAGAGATATGTTTAAAATATAACATTAGATGTCTTAAGAATGATCAGTGACATCCTGACAGTATTATAACGGCATGGGGAAAAACACAAGGCATGAAAGATGGCACAGTGAAAACTAGCTGGCTTTTGGTGACTCTCTTTAGAGTTCAACAACATGAATTAAAAGCAGACAAAGTTAAAATGCAGCAGGAAATGGACAGACTGAAAACAACTAAGAGCTTTCTTTGCTCTGAGTATGAGGAAATGAGAAAGAAGCAACAGCTCTGTGTCTGTGTCTGCTGTGCTGGCGCTGTTCCAACTCACGCTGATAGCATCTCTCCACATCACACCAATGACACCTCTTCAATCCACACTGATAGTGGTGCCGTTACGGAGTCAAAGTCAACACCTGCGATATCTTCTTTGTTTCCACTTCAAGAACTAGGTCATTAGACAGAAGTGGTTGCTGACACAAGGACATATGAGGATAGTGAAGGAAGGGAGGAGAGGGATGATTCAGATGGCCAGCCTGATCTTTGACCTGTGACCCTGCCATCCCAGAGGTCCGTAAAAACTGGTGGAGAAGAAGCCATAGGTGAAAGCGGAACAGTCGTCTGTAGCATGTCCTCTTGTCAGTGAATTGGACTGAAAGGTTTTCCTTACAATTACAACATCCCAGGGACAGAGGAATCAAGACATGAGACAAGCTCCTGAAAATAAAGAGGATTTACAAATGAAACCCCTGTCTGTCAGATACTAGCTGCACATCAAAGCAAGCAGGAAGACAGCTCACTGGGCGAGAGAATGTCAGAGGGAACAGAGAGACCAACAGAGGTATAAAAAGAATAAAGTACAGATATTTGTTTTGAAACCTAGGGGGTAAAAGCAAAGAATTGTCAGAAAAATAAATACTCAATAAAATGCGTGTACCTGAAAATTCTACTTAAGTATAGTACCCCAGAAAAACTTATAAAATCCATGCATGATATCACTGATATAGGTTTTCAGCTCCAACCTGTGATAGATAACAGTGGTTGGCCTAGTAATTTGCTGGGGGCACTGTGGCCTGTGGTTCAGCCTGTGGTCAGTAGGTCCTGATGCTGATTTTGGGAGCAGTGCTGTTCCTTCATCTCACTTGGAGACTGGTGTGTCATGGTATTAAGACTGTCACTACTCTACGATGGCAGCCAAACTATAGGCATCCTAGAAGGCCTTCAATACCTTTCTGAATGTGACACTTGCTCTCCCATTTGCATGGTACGCAGACTGAATCTGTTAGACCTCCTCACTTTAAAGATGTAGATGGATAAGGGGGAGGGGGGGTGGGGGAGTGGGGGTGGATTTCGGTTGTGCTCTTCGTTTATTGAGGCTCAATGATGGTATAAATGAAGAAGAAGAGAAGAGGAGAAGAGCTGCTCCTTCCACACAAGATGTCACTGTGTCTGGGTCTTGATGTTACTGACTAAAGAACACAGTTTCTCATGCAAATAAATATCCATGCCACACAAGGCCTTTGACCATGTCTGCCATAGATAACAAGCACCTCAGACTCACACCCTAGACTAGAGCAAGTGCACTCTGTTCAACCCTCCAGTTTATGTCAATTTGCGCGTGAGTCACCGTTTAGTTCTATGAATGGAATGTATATGTGAATGATTACACTGATATGTGTGTTCGGGGATGTGTAGGAGTTGTACGTGCATTTTGGTATGCCATCAAGTGAAGAGAGAAGTTAGAGGAACAAACATCCTCCTGGGGCACTGTCAGTTTGTGCGATCACGGAGTCTTATTTGCTTTTAAATTTCACCTCAAATGTGTCTTGTTTAGTGAAACATATTTTCATGGCAAAATTAAATCATGCATCATCACAAAAGTATAACATATTCACGGTATGTAGTCTAGCACACACATATAATCATGTACATATAAAATGTATAACTTTAATTGAACTTTTCCAACATAAGCTAGTATTCAAGCATTTGCAAGTCGCAAGCAATGTTTGTTTTGTTTTAGGTTTTTTTGTTTGTTGTTGTTTTTGTTCTTGTTTTTGTTTGGTGTTACACAAAATCTTCAGGGGGATAATACAATCCCCTACCTCAGAAATTTAATAAATAAATAAATAAATAATAACAATAACAATAACAACAACAATAATAATGATAAGCTAAAAAGATTATGAACACAAAAATAAACAGGGAAATCACAGTGCTTGATCTCACTCCCTGAACAGCCGTTGCCTGTTAAAATACACAAAAGAGTTGAATTTACAGGCAAAATCTGTAAATTCAGAAAATATATAAACTGTAAATATGTAATCTTTGTGTTCCTATCAATGTATCACATAGTCAAATATTCACATCATGTTATTATTACATTCACAAATCCAGACTTCATCATTTTGTTGTTTGGTGTGTAGAAATTTAGGATAGTTTTACATATGATAGTGTGTTATTACACATGGAGACTCAGACTCAACATTTCACTGCATGCTAGAGCAAGAAGTACAGCCTGACTTCTAAAGTCTGATCACTTCCTGATTCTTTTCCTCAACTTCTTGGTTCTAGGTTTACAGAGACTCTATTTATTTCATTCTCAGAGACTAAAACTGTGTTCCTTTTTACAGAGAATAAATATGTATAGGTGGCCTATGGCTGCGATGGACTGGCAACCTGTCCAGGGTGTTTCCCCGCCTTTCGCCCTATGAGCGCTGGGATAGGCTCCAGCACCCCCCGCGACTCTAATCGGGACAAGCGGCTGAGATAACGAGTGAGTGAGTGAGGTGGCCGATGGTAAATGAAAGAAGCTGAGCACAGCAAAAGTTTAATACATTTGCTAATCAAGGTGTGAGTAACATTCAGTAAAAGACTGTGAAAGAGAATCTAACTCACTACCTGTAGGAATTCACAGTTCCAGTACCAGATGGTGACACTGAATGAGGGACAAAATGTGAGCCTAACTGAAAGAGAACGGAAAGATGTCCACAACAGAACAAGATACGAGACAAGCAAAGTGCTCCAAAACTGTAAACCTGCTGAACCTGTCATTCCAGTATGACTGTTCATTATCTAGAGGTGATACGAGGACAAATACAGGATCATCTGCATTGTGATTATTCTACTGTAACCTGAGAAGTGAGGTTGTGCGACTGCAGAGTGAGTCATTCTGTCACTGAAGTTCATAACCCTGTTGTGAAACAATGGAAGGATCATTCTGTTTGAAGTGTGATGACTTAACCCTGCACAGATATCTTTCACACCATACAACTTACAGCACTGCTCAGCCAAAGCCAATCTCCCCCCAAACTTTGGAAACGCTGCCAGTGGCTGGAATCATGTACACAACATATTGTGTGCGTGTATGTGTGTGTGTGTGTTTTCACCTCTTCTCTCCTAATAGAGCTCCTTGGTGTGGATCTACATGAGCATAATTTCCAGAATAGCTTGCCGTGTCTGGAGAATGGCAGTTGCCTTAACACGTATAGTTCACACTTCTTCTTTTTGGGTATCTTAGGGCATGGGAGTCACAGGATTTTTTTTCCCCATTATTTATATTTTATGCTCACTGAAAAATATTTCTATATAGAATAGTTGCGAATAATATATAAAGACAGAGGTTTGTTATAATGCTAACATTTTATATATGGATGGTCGATGTAATGCTATGTGACATTTTGACTCTTTCAGAAAAGCGCATCTCCTATTGAAAAGAACAAAATATTCAGAGAGGCAGAGCACAGAGTGAAAATCAGCCAAGAATGACTTGCAGGATAATTCTCAGTGAACTATTTACTCCAAAACTTTTAGCAACAGGTTAAAAACGGAATTAGCAGGAACTAGAACAGCAAAGAAACCTATTTTATTTTTTACTGAATTAATATTTATCAGCTAAATGATATTTAGGTTTTGAAATACCTGAGGACTGATACTAAAAACAGCTGTGGTCTTGAGGGGCCTTGAAAAGTCTCCTAGGTCTGGACTTTAAAGTCAAGTGCTCTGGGACCATGTGGACAAAATGAAACGTATAGGTAAACTGTTAAGAATTTGACTACACCACTGAATAAGTAGCACATTCAGATTCTACATTGCTTAGGCAAACTGATATATATATATATATATATATATATAGAGAGAGAGAGAGAGAGAGAGAGAGAGAGAGAGAGAGATAATATAAATGCTTTTTGGGAGCATGAATGAAACTACAAATGTTGAGCATTCCCAAGAACAACCCAGCTTCTCCATTTGAATCTATCCGCATCAGCTCATGCATGGTGATTCACAACATATTTGTGGTCTTTGTCTAGTCTATTCTGTGGCACCCCACACATCCAAGATGGCGTCCTCCTCTTCAGAGATTATATCTACTGATGTGGTCCTCCATGTGGCAGCAGTTGGAGAAATATTACTCTCCTTTAAGATAACCATTGTAGCAACCCTGATAAACAATGTAACAATAATATATTCATTATTATAAGGGGTGAATCAATTATAGGGGTAATCGTTTATATTAACAGATATAACTATACAATCCTTTTACAATTCTCTTTGTTCAAAAAGAAGAGGCCTGTGAGGCCTTTTAGGGGGCTGCATGTGAGATAAGGACGGCACCTCTGCCAGTGAAAGTTTGGAACCCCTCTCTTACAACCACGCTAGAGTTCTAACTGTCTACAATAATTTGAACTATCCTATCAGCACAGAGTTTCCAGTCACCAGTCTTGAATTAAGGATTCTTTATTTTCACTCAATCATGAACTTGAGGTAGTTGATTGCAACTTGTGTTGTATGTGTGTGTGTGTGGTTTCTAAAAGAGTAAACAGAATACAAATATAAAGTTATCAAGAACAAATTCAAATGGGCTTAACATAATACAATACAAACTACTTGCAAAACATTGCCATAATATGAAAAGCACACGTGCATTAGTGCGTATGCGCCAGCAGTAGTAAACAGGTTAATCTCCCCCATAAACATTTGACTCGTTTACCTTTACATATACGTGAACATTCAAACACTCACTCTGCATATACACAACTCCATAAGGGAGAGGACAAACTATTACGGCAAACATTTCAATCTGTCGTTTAACAATTATCCCTCCGAATGCTAATGTTACAGTTACGTTCTCCGATACTTCGTTATGAACGACGATAACACTTACAAACAGGAGAAACACGTTGTTCATAGACGCACCAGCAACACTACAACTGAACTATTAATGTCAACATTGACATGTTTAAATTATAGAACTGTAACTCCTTTATGATGAATTTATAATTACATGACTAAGCAATTTTTTACCCTGCTGGCCAGTGACTGGCCTCTCAGTCCCCCCAGTCTTAAAGGAGCAGCAGCAGCCTTTTTAACAGCCAGAGTGTTGTGGTCAGTCTTAATATATGGGGAAGGGACGGCGCCTCTGCCAGAGTGTTGTGGTCAGTCATAATATATGGAGAGGGTGAAACATTCCTCGTTTCATGATATCTTACTCCACTCCTTAGCAGGGCAGTAAATATTGGTGAATATGTATGCTAAATGTAAAGGAAATAAACAATAATGAAGTAACGTAAACCAGCGATGAGTGGGGTCTGTGAAGATGGGCTAGCAGAGGCGCCCCACATACAAAGAGATGAGGTAATGTGCATCTTTTTTTTGAGGGAACGTCTATAAAAGTAAAGGACAGTTGCATAACCATCAAATATGTAATTAATGAACCTCTCATTTAGACTTTTTTTTTTTAATTAGGCTACTTGTGCGCCAGGAATATCCAAGTTTTCCAACGCCGAGTCCGAACGAAAACAAACAACTGGTGTCCCCGTTAAATGCATTTTTAAAGAGATATCTGAACAGCAGTACACGTTCATGGACAGTGTTATTCAGCGGTTGGACAGGATGGAGTCCCATCAAAGAGGAGTCTGCCCAAAAAAAGAAGACGAGCGGGAAATAACCCTGTTTCGGTAAGTTTATTTCTGTAGCCTTCTGGCTTTCGTCTTTGACTGCCGCACATTCTGATACGTTCACAGTTCTTTATCTGCTTTATCCCTTTATGTGGTTGAATTTAACTCTTGTATTAATTTTGCTTCTACAGGAAGCTGTGCGGAGAATGCATAATGCTGAAAACAACACGCACAGACAAAGTAAGACAACGGCTGTGTCTAGCGTACTAGCGTACTGCATACTACATACTAGCCTAGTATACACTGCGTACTGCACACTACTCCCCACGCTAGTATGCAGTATGGTACAATTATGAGATGTTTCGTGTAGTGCACTACACTACATTGCCATTGTCGCCGTCCGCCACGTTTTTTGAAAATTTTCGGAAAGTTAGAGGTTACCGCGTTGCATCATGGGATGTAGTAGTCAGCGAAGTGAGCTCGGGATGTATACTAGAAATTTTCGCCAGAGTAGTACATCATCCGGGTAACTGTAGTGTACTGCAAAACCTTTATTTTTCACGTAATGCATACTACTTACTACTTTTACGCCATAATTAGTATGCGAGTAGTATGTAGTATGCCATTTTGGACACAGCCAACGTGTTTTGTTGGTAGACTATATCGTTGCGATTGTTTCATAGTAGTGCCTGGAATTCTAAACAAACTTTTAATCAATCTTCCTCACTGCTCAGCCAAAGCCAATCTTGGGTAAATGATAGAACTCATTTTTTCCCCCCAAACTTTGGAAATGCTGCTGGTGGCCGGAATTATGTACACAACATATTGTGTGTGTGTGGGCGCGTGTGTATTTATGTATGTGTGTGTGTGTGTTTTCACCTCTTCTCTCTTAATAGAACTCCTTGGTGTGGATCTACATGAGCATAATTTCCAGAATGGCAGCTGCCTTAACACGCATAGTTCACACTTCTTCTTTTTGGGTATTTTAGGGCATGGGAGTCACAGGATATTTTTTATCCCCATTATTTATATTTTATGCCCACTGAAAAATATTTCTATAAAGAATAGTTGCGAATAATATATGTCGTGGAGTGACGTGATTCGTGGGTGGTTTAAACAAAAAAAAAATGACTGGCTCCGCCGCAATAGCACTTCAGTGCAGTGGTGTTTTATTTACAGTGTTTCCCAAACAGCCCAACAACGCAAAATTCCGTGACAAAAAAAAAAAAAAAAAAATCCAAAAAGTGCAAAATACATTTTTAAGTTTCAGAAAACAAAAGACAAAGCAAAAACAAAAGGAATTCAAATTTACATATATATATACTTTTACATATATATATACTACACACACACACACGATTTACTATATATGCCTCTCAATGGTCCTGCCATGACCGAGTTCTCCCAACAACTCCCTCTAGGTACCCCGGGGCTCTTCTTCTACCCTAAGCCCCGCCCATAGCTCATACCATAGTGGAGGATTGACCATCAAATAGATTTTCCTTCTTTTTTCCCCCTTTTATAATTTCTCAGGCATTTTGTAAAAATCACATTTAATTTATACACCCCACGTTGATGATAAAACGATCATAATATTTAAAATAACCATTCCATAATCCATTTCATTCATATGTTTCATGTTCTGACACTCGTGCATGGTTTGCCCCACCAGCTCGTAGCGTGAAAGAGCCACCCCCCAAGCTTTAAAACAGTCAGGGAAATTACGGCTTAGTTTGGCCTTTTGCAGCATCCGTAACCAAGAACTTCAACAGTTCACACGGAAGACAGTGGACGAACGTACCGCACATTTACAAACTTACACAACAACAACAGACGAAGATCTTCAAAAAACGACAAACAGATAAGACAATAAACAAGGCTTTAAATGGATTTTTGTGTCTGTGTAGATTTGTGTTATGTAGGACCGGGATGATTATGTCGTGGTTGTGATTGCGTGTATGCGAATGGAACATATTTAGCCGCAAATTCTGTGCGTGAACTCACAGAAGCGTCTAACTAGAAACGGGGAGGGGAATGTAATGCGTTTGGGTGTCAATCAAAAGTGCCGCCGCAGTTACCGACAGAGCCCTCCGTCACAATATATAAAGACAGGTTTGTTATGATGCTAACATTTTATATATGGATGGTCGATGTAACATTATGTGACATTTTGACTCTTTCAGAAAACAGTGTCTCCTATTGAAAAGAACAAAATATTCAGAGAGGCAGAGCACAGAGTGAAAATCAGTCAAGAATGACTAGCAGGATAATTCTCAGTGAACTATTTACTCTAAAACATTTAGCAACAAGTTAAAAACAGAACTAGCAGAAACTAGAACAGCAAAGAATCCTATTTTATATTTTACCGAATTAATATTTAGCAACTAAATGGTATTTAGGTTTTTAAATACCTGAGGACTTATACTAAAAAACAGCTGTGGTCTTTGGGGCCTTGCAAAGTCTCCTAAGTCTGGACTTTAAAGTCAAGTGCTGTGGGACCATGTGGACAAAGTGAAACGTATCGGTAAACTGTTAAGAATTTGACTACACCACTGAATAAGTAGCACTGTTATGACCCTGAGTCATAAATCGTCATAAATGTGTATTATTTTGTGTGCTGTTGTTTTTCTTCCTCTGCCTGTGTGTGGTGCTGTTTCCTCCCCTATCTGTGTTTTCCCCGTATGTCCCTTTAATGTGTTGCTCCGCAGGTGGCGATCGGGGATTGGCCCACGGTTGACGGCGTCGGTTTTAAAAAGACGCGCCACCCAGATGCCGGTTGCCTCCTGTTTGTCCTGGCCAATTTGACCGTGTCTCTTGTTTGTAATTCGATAGCTCGTTGTGTCTGTGTTTTGAGAAAGATTCATTGCATAGTTTGTAAAACCTTTATTTGTGCGTTTGTGATTTTCGTTGTTGTAAAATAATTGTAAATAATTTTCGTATTAACTGTTCGGGTAGTGGTAGGGGGTGTGAAGCCATTTTTGTTCGCTCTTCTTTTCTCCTGTTTTTCGTTAGGGAGTAAGGGAAGTTTTCAGTATTTTCTTTTCTTTTATTTTTGGAAAGTAGGTTATTTAGTTTGGGAAATATAGATTGTTTTGTTTGTTGTTTTGGCCGCACTCACCCCCGAAGCTTTTTACTACCACTTGTAAATAAATCACTTTTTGGATTATAATTCGTGGGCACGGGTCATCACTGGGTACAGGAAAAGGGGGGGGGGGGGTCACTTTTGTTATGCTCGGTAACCCCTAGGTTGGGCATAACAAGCACATTCAGATTCCACACTGCTTAGGCAAACTGTAATGCTGCGTTCTCGTGTAGTTAATCTCTCTCTGCATATCCTTAGTTCTCCTACAACAGTCCTGTTGCAGCATGTTTCTCTGCTCCTGAAACCAGAGGAGGAGAAATGTCCCAGATTAGTAAGTGGCTCTTTCATGTCAAATCCTGGGGCTTGACATTTCCAGTCCAAGATCTCATGGTCATTGCACTGGCAGGTTTGAAGTAAATTTAACTGTATGGATTTTATCCCTATTGAATTTTTCATAACATTGGTTTGGTTTATGAAACGTAGGGCTACATTTTCCTTTCTCAGGAGGCCTGCATAAACTGAAAGTCCACAAGTTCACCTTACAAAATGCAATAAGAGATTCATTGCAGTGATGAAAAGTCTTAATTACCCTCAGTGTGGCAGCATTTGACTGTGCTGCTCCCGAGCTCTCCTGTGTTCTGTCTCCATCTTCTACTTGAACTGGTTCAGGTTAATCCCGTGGGTTCTGCTGATCCATCTACTGCTGCTGAATCCTGTTCTGCTCATGCAGATGCTCTGATTCTTCTCCAGCAATATATATATATATATATATATATATATATATATATATATATATATACACACACACACACACTCTACATTCACATGACACACAACAAACATGGACGCTGGACTAAGGGAGATGTGTGTCCAAATATGAGTTGTCCCAGAAAACATAAGTGTTCAATTTTATTTAATCCTCTTACACCAATTCAGATGGCTAATTTGTCTAACTTGTCAGTTACATTGATACTTTTTCTGAAAGTCTCTTTGCTGTATGCTATCGTTATCAATCCTTAGGGTTAGCTAAGCAATTGTATTGCTCTCTAGCCGTTAGTTTAGGCTAATTCGCATACATCACATACAGCTGAAGCATTAGGTATTTAAATTCTGAAATGATACCTTGGATGTTATCAGTAGCCTGAAGGATTAATGTTGTCAGAGTATGCTGACCTAATAACGTTCAGATTTAAAAGTTTAAAGAAAACCAGTTCACCTGGAATGTTCTCCTCAGTTTGTGAATTTGAATGCAGCACTGTATTCGATACCACAGCAAGGGGCTGGTAATCCAATGCGATGAATTCATTTAGGCCTACCCTCTCTGTAATTTTTTTTGATCTTGTCGCTGTCTCGAGGAAATTTATCTCCCCTTTCTGAAGTATCCTCCAGTGTGTGTTGCTTCGGTGCAGCCTTTGTCTGAGATACCTGAGTGAACTCACTGTACTCCGTTGAGTGTTTATTGTTTAGGTGCTGTATGAAATTGGTAGTACTGATCGCGGCTCTGTTAATACCGCCTTGCAAAATGCTTTCATTGCAGAAATCACAAGTGGCTGTTGGACTGCTTTCATTTCCCAATTTAAAATATTTTCACACTGCAAACATTTTAGCCATAAACTGCCACAAATTTTGCTCTCTGTTTTTGACATCTGTGTGACAGCTGACATAAAACAAAGGATCGGCCTGAGGTTCTTTCATGCTCAGTGAAGCTGATACCAGTCAGTTAAAAAATGCCTTGATCAGCCCTGATACCGATCTTTGGGATCGGATCAGGACATCCCTAAAAACAACCAAAATTAAATCACGCACATCATAATAATTCATCATGTTTTACACATTGGCTGCTGGACACTTGGGTAGCTCTTGCAAAAATCATTTTCATTGTGACTTCTGAGATCTGTTCTGACAGGATCCAGAGGTGTATGTGATATCAAAACAGGGAAATGTCACACGATCTTTATTATTTGGTGGTTTCTAAAGAAGCTACTGAGCTTAGGGCCTAGTCTGAATTCATGTGAATTCCATGCATTGGTTATCTGCCCAAATTTGCTTTCTGGCACACAAAGGGCCAGCAGGAGAATGATAACACTGCATGAAAAGAGGTGTATCCGGCACCGGAATACTCCTGTATATTTCTGGATACTCCACAGATAATCGGCTGTATCCGGCAGTTTACAGCTCTGTTACACGGCATGGAATACTCCTGAATACGTACCAGGTTTGGGGGTCTGCCTAGAGCCCTTAGTTACCATGGTGAATAATCCCTTGGGGGTGCTTGCAAGGGAACATTTGCACTTCACACCTTGGGCCACCAGGTATCCTGCAATTGGTCAAAAGTCTTACCTTGGATTGGTGGAGCAATGTCTTGCCCCTCCTCTCAAACCCTTCCCCATTGGTCCATTGTGGGTCCCAATACATGATTTCATATGGTTTATATTAATATTTCTATTGTTATTATTATCGTTATTATTCCTGGTGATGTTGTTTTATGTTCATATGTAGATTGTATAGATAGTCTGGCAAACAAAAATGAATTACACAAATTATTATAAATAAAGAAAATACAGTACAATATAAATTATGAGGCATATAAATTGACAAATTTATATATATATATACACACACACACACATATCAATGTACAACATATAACAGAATAGAATACATTAGAACAGAATATACTGTAATATCATAGTACATAATACAAATGCCTTTTGGGAGCATAAATGAAACTCTAAATGTTGAGCATTCCCAAGAACAACCCAGCCTCTGTGGTCTCCATTGTGAATCTATCCACACCAGCTCATGCATGGTGATTCACAACATATTTGTGGTCTTTGTCCAGTCTTTTCTGTATCACCTCACAACTCTGTACTAGGCGGGAGGACCCACGCTGGCCTTCCATCCAAGATGGCGTCCTCATCAGAAATGATATCTACTGATGCGGTCCTCCATATGGCAGCCTCTTCCTCAGTTTAAAGAACACTAGCTCTGGCCTTGTGCTGCTGCAAAACACAGTGAAAACAGAAATTAGATCACTGAAAACAGCAAATGGAGAAAAAGTCTAAGAACTACTGGGCAAATGATGTTTTGACTCACTCCTCTCCTCCCTTGCCTGGTTCAAGTGGAAATCCTGCCCCCCTCTTTGTTCTATAGATTCCCTCCTTGGTTCACCCTGTTACTCTTTCAAATAGTCTCAATAGGTCTTGCAGGATGCTAGAGAGAAAAAAAGTGGAAAAGAAAGGAAGATTGATTAAAAGTTTGTTTAGAATTCCAGGCACTACTATGAAACAATCGCGACGATATAGTCTACCAACAAAACACGTTGTCTTACTTTGTCTGTGCGTGTTGTTTTCAGCATTATGCATTCTCCGCACAGCTTCCTGTAGAAGCAAAATTAGTACAAGAGTTAAATTCAACCACATAAAGGGATAAAGCAGATAAAGAAATGTGAACGTATCAGAATGTGCGGCAGTCAAAGACGAAAGCCAGAAGGCTACAGAAATAAACTTACCGAAACAGGGTTATTTCCCGCTCGTCTTCTTTTTTTGGGCAGACTCCTCTTTGATGGGACTCCATCCTGTCCAACCGCTGAATAACACTGTCCATGAACGTGTACTGCTGTTCAGACATCTCTTTAAAAATGCATTGAACAGGGACACCAGTTGTTTGTTTTCGTTCGGACTCGGCGTTGGAAAACTTGGATATTCCTGGCGCACAAGTAGCCTAATTAAAAAAAAAAAGTCTAAATGAGAGGTTCATTAATTACATATTTGATGGTTATGCAACTGTCCTTTACTTTTATAGACGTTCCCTCAAAAAAAAGATGCACATTACCTCATCTCTTTGTATGTGGGGCGCCTCTGCTAGCCCATTTTCACAGACCCCACTCATCGCTGGTTTACGTTACTTCATTATTGTTTATTTCCTTTACATTTAGCATACATATTCACCAATATTTACTGCCCTGTTAAGGAGTGGAGTAAAATATGTCATGAAACGTGGAATGTTTCACCCTCTCCATATATTATGACTGACCACAACACTCTGGCAGAGGCGCCGTCCTTTCCCCATATATTAAGACTGTTCACAACACTCTGGCAGAGGCGCCGTCCTTTCCCCATATATTAAGACTGTTCACAACACTCTGGCTGTTAAAAAGGCTGCTGCTCCTTTAAGACTGGGAGGACTGAGAGGCCAGTCACTAGCCAGCAGAGTAAAAAATTGCTTAGTCATATACAGACGAGTTCGGAAACGGCACAGGGAATTATAAATTCATCATAAAGGAGTTACAGTTCTATAATTTAAACATGTCAGTGTTGACATTAATAGTTCAGTTGTAGTGTTGCTGGTGCGTCTATGAACAACGTGTTTCTCCTGTTTGTAAGTGTTATCGTCGTTCATAACGAAGTATTGGAGAACGTAACTGTAACATTAGCATTCGGAGGGATAATTGTTAAACGACAGATTGAAATGTTCGCCGTAATAGTTTGTCCTCTCCCTTATGGAGTTGTGTATATGCAGAGTGAGTGTTTGAATGTTCACGTATATGTAAAGGTAAACGAGTCAAATGTTTACGGAGGAGATTAACCTGTTTATTACTGTTGGCGCATGCGCACTAATGCACGTGTGCTTTTCATATAACGGTAATGTTTCGCAAGTAGTTTGTATTGTATTATGTTAAGCCCATTTGTATTTGTTCTTGATAACTTTATATTTGTATTCTGTTTACACTTTTAGAAACCACACACACACACACACACACACACACATACAACACAAGTCGCAATCAACTACCTCAAGTTCATGATTGAGTGAAAATAAAGAATCCTTCATTCAAGACTGGTGACTGGAACCCCTCTCTTACAACCACGCTAGAGTTCTAACTCTCTACGATAATTTGAACTATCCTATCAGCACAGAGTTTCCTAACTTTCACTGGCAGAGGTGCCGTCCTTATCTCACATGCAGCCCCCTAAAAGGCCTCACAGGCCTCTTCTTTTTGAACAAAGAGAACTTTTCTTACAATACAAAGGATTGTATAGTTATAACTGTTAATATAAACGATTACATTGATTCACCCCTATAATAATGAATATATTATTGTTACATTGTTTATCAGGGTTGCTACAATGGTTATCTTAAAGGAGAGTAATATTTCTCCAACCACTGCCACATGAAGGACCACATCAGTAGATATAATTTCTGAAGAGGAGGACGCCATCTTGGATGTGTGGGGTGCCACAGAATAGACTAGACAAAGACCACAAATATGTTGTGAATCACCATGCACGAGCTGGTGCAGATAGATTCACAATGGAGACCATGGAAGCTGGGTTGTTCTTGGGAATGCTCAACATTTGTAGTTTCAGCATTTATATTATCTCTCTCTCTCTCTCTGTATGTATGTATGTATGTATGTATGTATGTATATATATATATATATATATATATATATATATATATATATTTTCACTTTGTCCACATGATCCCAGAGCACTTGGCTTTTAAGTCCAGACGTAAGAGACTTTTCAAGGCCCCTCAAGACCACAACTGTTTTTAGTATCAGTCCTCAGGTATTTCAAAACCTAAATATCAATTAGCTAAATATTAATTCAGTAAAATATAAAACAGGATTCTTTGCTGTTGTAGTTTCTGTTAATTCTGTTTTTAACTTGTTGCTAAAAGTTTTGGAGTAAATAGTTCACTGAGAATCCATCCATCCATCCATCCATTTTCTCCCGCTTATCCGGGACCGGGTCGCGGTGGCAGCAGGCTGAGGAGGGTCGCCCAGACATCCCTTTCCCCGGCTACATCCACCAGCTCCTCCTGGGGGATCCCAAGGCGTTCCCAGGCCAGCCGAGATATATATTTCTCCCAACGTGTCCTGGGTCTTCCCCGGGGTCTCCTCCCAGTTGGTCGCGCCCGGAACACCTCCATAGGGAGGCGCCCAGGAGGCATCCTGACGAGATGCCCGAACCACCTCAACTGACTCCTTTCAATGCGGAGGAGCAGCGGCTCTACTCCAAGCTCCTCCCGGGTGTCCGAGCTCCTCACCCTATCCCTAAGGGTGCGCCCAGCCACCCTGCGGAGGAAGCTCATTTCCGCCGCTTGTATCCGCGATCTCATTCTTTCGGTCACTACCCAGAGTTCGTGACCATAGGTGAGGGTTGGAACAAAGATCGACTGGTAAATTGAGAGCCTTGCCTTCTGACTCAGCTCCTTCTTCACCACGACGGTCCGGTACAACGACCGCATGACTGCCGCCGCCGCCCCGATCCGTCTGTCGATCTCCCGCTCCATTTTACCCTCACTCGTGAACAAGACCCCAAGATACTTGAACTCCTCCACCTGAGGCAGGAACTCAGTCCCAACTCGGAGGGGGCAAGCCACCTTTTTCCGGCATAGGACCATGGCCTCAGACTTGGAGGTGCTGATCCTCATCCCGACCGCTTCACACTCGGCTGCAAACCGCCCCAGTGTGTGCTGGAGGTCACAGTTTGATGAGGCCAACAGAACCACATCATCTGCAAAAAGCAGAGATGCAATCCTAAGGCCACCGTACTGGACACCCTCCTCACCCCGACTGCGCCTTGAGATCCTGTCCATGAAAATTAAGAACAAGATCGGTGACAAGGTACAGCCCTGGCGGAGTCCAACACTCACCGGGAATGAGCTTGACTTTGTGCCGAGAATACGGACACAGCTCTCACTGCGGCCGTACAGGGACCGAATGGCTCGCAGCAGCGAACCCGGCACCCCATACTCCCGCAGTACCCCCCACAGGACACCCCGGGGGACACGATCGTAAGCCTTCTCCAGGTCCACAAAACACATGTAGACTGGATTGGCAAATTCCCATGATCCCTCCAGTATCCGTGCGAGGGTGAACAGCTGGTCCGTTGTTCCACGGCCAGGACGGAATCCACATTGTTCCTCCTGTATCCGAGGTTCGACAATCGGCCGCAGTCTCCTTTCCAATACCCTAGAGTAGGCTTTCCCAGGGAGGCTGAGTAGTGTGATACCCCGATAGTTGGAGCACACTCTCCGGTCCCCTTTTTTAAAAATGGGGACCACCACCCCCGTCTGCCACTCCACAGGCACTGTCCCTGACTCCCACGCGACGTTGAAGAGGCCTGTCAGCCATGACAGCCCAACAACATCCAAAGCCTTCAGCATTTCAGGGCGGATCTCATCCACCCCTGGCGCCTTGCCACTGTGGAGTTTTCTAACTGCCTCAGTGACCTCTGCCAGAGAGATGGGTGACGACCCTCCTGATTCTTCTGGCCCTGCCTCCTCTATGGAGGGCGTGTCAGTCGGATTCAGGAGCTCCTCAAAGTGTTCCTTCCACCGTCCGACCACATCCTCAGTTGAGGTCAGGACCTCCCCGTCCCTGCTGAGAACAGCCTGGACGAGGCCCTGCCTGCCCTTCCTGAGTCGCCTGACGGTTTGCCAGAACCTCTTTGAGGCCAACCGAAAGTCCTTTTCCATGGCCTCCCCAAACTCCTCCCATACCCGAGTTTTTGCTTCCATGACAGCCGTTGCTGCTGCCCTTTTGGCATGCCGGTACCCCTCAGCCAATTCCGGAGTCCCCCGTGCTAGCCAAGCCCGGAAGGCCTCCTTCTTCAGCCTGACGGCTTCCCTCACCGGTGGCGTCCACCACCGGGTCCTTGGGTTGCCGCTACGACAGGCACCAACGACCGTCTGGCCACAGCTCAATGCTGCCGCTTCAACAATGGAGGCTCTGAACAGGGTCCATTCAGACTCCATGTCCCCAGCCTCCCTCGGGATCAGGGAGAAGCTCCGCCGGGGGTGTGAGTTGAAGATCTTCCGCACAGGGTCCTCAGCCAGCCGTTCCCAGTTCACCCTCACTATGCGCTTGGGTTTACCAGGTCTGTCTGGCAGCCTCCCCCGCCATCTGATCCAACTCACCACCAGGTGGTGATCAGTTGACAGCTCTGCCCCTCTCTTCACCCGAGTGTCCAGCACATACGGCCGCAGGTCTGATGAGACAACTACAAAGTCGATCATCGACCGTTGGCCTAAGGAGCTCTGGTACCAGGTACACTTATGAGCTACCTTATGCTCGAACATGGTGTTTGTTATGGACAATCCATGTCTCGCACAGAAGTCCAATAACAAAGCACCACTCGGGTTCAGATCAGGTAGGCCGTTCCTCCCAATCACTCCCCTCCAAGTCTCTCCATCATTGCCAACGTGAGCATTGAAGTCTCCCAGTAGAACTACAGAGTCCCCAGATGGTGTCTTCACTAGGACACTTTCCAGTGTATCTAGGAAGGCTGGGTACTCTGAGCTGCCGTTCGGCGCGTACGCCGTCACGACAGTCAGAGATTTCCCCCCTGCAACCCGAAGGCGCAGTGAGGCAACCCTTTCGTTCACCGGGACAAACTCCACCACGGCGGCGCTCAGTCGGGGGCTAACAAGTAACCCCACACCTGCCCGCCGCCTCTCGCCCCAGGCAACTCCAGAGAAGGACAGAGTCCAGCCCCCATCCAGGAGTTTGGTTCCAGAGCCAAGACTGTGCGTAGAAGTGAGCCCAACTATATCTAGTTGGTATCGCTCCACCTCCCGCACAAGTTCCGGCTCCTTCCCCCCCAGAGAGGTGACATTCCACGTACCAAAAGCCAGTTTCTGCACCGTAAGTCCAGTCCGCTGGGGCCCTCGCCCCATCCTGCCACCCGTGTGGCATCGCACCCGGCCCCTATTTCTCCCCTCGCAGGTGGTGGGCCCACGAGAGGGCAGCCCCACGTTGCTCGTTCGGGCTGAGCCCGGCCGGACCCCGTGGCAGGTCCAGCCACCAGGCGCTCGCCGACGAGCTCCCCTCCCAGGCCTGGCTCCAGGAGGTGGCCCCGGTCTCCCTATTCCGGGCGAGGTGCCTGTTTCTTCGTGTGTGCTGTTCATAAGGGCTCTTCTGAATCGCTTTTTGTCTGGCCCCTCACCTGGGACCTCTCTGCCTTGGGTGACCCTACCAGGAGCTTAATGCTCCAGGCAGCACAGCTCCCAGGATCACAGGGACTCACAAACCCCTCCACCACGATAAGGTTGCGATTCCAGGAGGGGGTTCACTGAGAATTATCCTGCAAATCATTCTTGACTGATTTTCACTCTGTGCTCTGCCTCTCTGAATATTTTGTTCTTTTCAATAGGAGATGCGCTTTTCTGAAAGAGTCAAAATGTCACATAGCGTTACATCGACCATCCATATATAAAATGTTAGCATCATAACAAACCTCTGTCTTTATATATTATTCGCAACTATTCTATATAGAAATATTTTTCAGTGAGCATAAAATATAAATAATGGGGATAAAAAATATCCTGTGACTCCCATGCCCTAAAATACCCAAAAAGAAGAAGTGTGAACTATGCGTGTTAAGGCAGCTGCCATTCTCCAGACACTGCATGCTATTCTGGAAATTATGCTCATGTAGAAACACACCAAGGAGCTCTATTAGGAGAGAAGAGGTGAAAACACACACACACATACATAAATACACATGTGCCCCCACACACACAATATGTTGTGTACATGATTCTGGCCACCGGCAGCATTTCCAAAGTTTGGGGGGAAAAAAATGAGTTCTATCATTTACCCAAGATTGGCTTTGGCTGAGCAGTGCTGTAAGTTGTATGCTGTGAAAGATATCTGTGGAGGGTTAAGTCATCACACATCAAACAGAATGATCCTTCCATTGTTTCACAACAGGGTTATGAACTTCAGTGACAGAATGACTCGCTCTGCAGTCGCACAACCTCACTTCTCAGGTTACAGTAGAATAATTACAATGCAGATGATCCTGTATTTGCCCTCGTATCATCTCTAGATAATGAACAGTCATACTGGAATGACAGGTTCAGCAGGTTTACAGTTTTGGAGCACTTTGCTTGTCACGTATCTTATTCTTTTGTGGACATCTTTCTGTTCTCTTTCAGTTAGGTTGACATTTTGTCCCTCATTCAGTGTCACCATCTGGTACTGGAACTGTGAATTCCTACAGGTAGTGAGTTAGATTCTCTTTCACGGTGTTTTACTGAATGTTACTCACACCTTGATTAACAAATGTATTAAACTTTTGCTGTGCTCAGCTTCTTTCATTTACCATAGGCCATATACGTATTTATTCTCTGCATAAAGGAGCAAAGTTTTAGCCTCTCAGAATCAAGTAAACAGAGTCTCTGTAAACCTAGAACCAAGAAGTGGAGGAAAACAATCAGGAAGTGATCAGACTTTAGAAGTCAGGCTGTACTTCTTGCTCTAGCATGCAGTGAAATGTTGAGTCTGAGTCTCCATGTGTAATAACACACTATCATATATAAAACTATCCTAAATTTCTACATAACAAACAACAAAATTATGAGGTCTGGATTTGTGAATGTAACAACATGATGTGAATATTTGACTAAATCAAGCACTGTGATTTCCCTGTTTATTTTTGTGTTCATAATCTTTTTAGCTTATCATTATTATTATTGTTGTTATTGTTATTTATTTATTTATTTATTTATTTATTCATTCATTTATTTATTTATTTATTTATTTATTAAATACCTGAGGTAGGGGATTGCATTATCTGCCTGAAGACTTTGTGTGACACCAAACAAAAACAAGAAGAAAAACAACAAAACAAAAAAACGTAAAACAAAACAAACATTGCTTGCAACTTGCAAATGCTTGAATTCTAGCTCATGTTGGAAAAGTTCAATTAAAGTTATACATTTTATATGTACATGATTATATGTGTGTGCTAGACTACATACCGTGAATACGTTATACTTTTGTGATGATGCATGATTTAATTTTGCCATGAAAATAGGTTTCATTAAAAACAAGACACATTTGAGGCGAAATTTAAAAGCAAATAAGACTCCGTGATCACACAAACTGACAGTGCCCCAGGAGGATGTTTGTTCCTCTAACTTCTCTCTTCACTGGATGCCATGCCAAAATGCACGTACAACTCCTACGCATCCCCGAACACACATATCGGTGTAATCATTCCCATATACATTCCATTCATAGAACTCAACGGTGACTCACACGCAAATTGACATAAACTGGAGGGTTGAACAGAGTGCACTTGCTCTAGTCTAGGGTGTGAGTCTGAGGTGCTTGTTATCTATGGCAGACATGGTCAAAGGCCTTGTGTAGCATGGGTATACATTTGAATGAGAAATTGTGTTCTTTGGTCAGTAACATCAAGACCCAGACACAGTGACATCTTGTGTGGAAGGAGCAGCTCTTCTCCTCTTCTCTTCTTCTTCATTTGTACCATCATTGAGCCTCAATAAATGAAGAGCGCTACCAAAATCCACCCCCCCCCCCATTATCCATCTACATCTTTAAAGTGAGGAGGTCTAACAGATTCAGTCTGCATTCCATGCAAATGGGAGAGCAAGTGTCACATTCAGAAAGGTATTGAAGGCCTTCTAGCATGACTATAGTTTGGCTGCCATCGTAGAGTAGTGACAGTCTTAATACCATGACACACCAGTCTCCAAGTGAGATGAAGGAATAGCACTGCTCCCAAAATCAGCATCAGGATCTACCGACCACAGGCTGAACCACAGGCCACAGTGCCCCCAGCAAATTACTAGGCCAACCACTGTTATCTATCACAGGTTGGAGCTGAAAACCTATATCAGTGATATCATGCATGGTTTTTGTAAGTTTTTCTGGGGTACTATACTTAAGTAGAATTTTCAGGTACACGCATTTTATTAAGTATTTATTTTTCTGACAATTTTTTGCTTTTACCCTCTACGTTTTAAATCAAATATCTGTACTTTATACTTTTACATCTCCGTTGGTCTCTCTGGTCCCTCTGACATTCTCTCGCCCAGTGACCTGTCTTCCTGCTTGCTTTGATGTGCAGCTAGTATCTGACAGACAGGGGTTTCATTTGTAAATCCTCTTTATTTTCAGGAGCTTGTCCCATGTCTTGATTCCTCTGTCCCTGGGATGTTGTAATTGTGAGGAAAACCTTTCAATCCAATTCACTGACAAGAGGACATGCTACAGACGACTGTTCCGCTTTCACCTATGGCTTCTTCTCCACCAGTTTTTACGGACCTCTGGGATGGCAGGGTCACAGGTCAAAGATCAGGCTGGCCATCTGAATCATCCCTCTCCTCCCTTCCTTCACTATCCTGATATGTCCTTGAGTCAGCAACCAGTTCTGTCAGATGACCTAGTTCTTGAAGTGGAAACAAAGAAGATATCGCAGGTGTTGACTTTGACTCCGTAACGACACCACTATCAGTGTGGATTGAAGAGGTGCCATTGGTGTGATGTGGAGAGATGCTATCAGCGTGAGTTGGAACAGCGCCAGCACAGCAGACACAGACACAGACCTGTTGCTTCTTTCTCATTTCCTCATACTCAGAGCAAAGAAAGCTCTTAGTTGTTTTCAGTCTGTCCATTTCCTGCTGCATTTTAACTTTGTCTGCTTTTAATTCATGTTGTTGAACTCTAAGGAGAGTCACCAAAAGCCAGCTAGTTTTCACTGTGCCATCTTTCATGCCTTGTGTTTTTCCCCATGCCGTTATAATATGGTCAGGATGTCACTGATCATTCTTAAGAGATCTAATGTTATATTTTAAACATATCTCTTTTTCTGTAACGGCTTGTTCAAAATGTGAATTAAACCATTTAAACAGTGCATTCTTAATATCAGACAATGACACATCAGGGAGCAAAACACCTTCCTTGTGGGTAGTGAATTAGTTTCTCTTCCATAGTGTTTTAAATGTAATGTAAATGTAAATCTCTACTGACAGTTACTCACCCCTTGATTAGCAAATGTATTAAACTTTTGCTTTGCTCAGCATCTTTCATTGACCTTAGGTCAGCTATACATATTTATTCTGTGTGTGACCGAACATTACAAGGACATATATATATATTTAGCAAGAGACCAGACAACGCCACCTAAGGACTTGCACCTTAATATTCATAAAAATCATCTCAAGCTGATGGGTTCCCCAAAGTACAGATAAGCTGCATAGAAATAGGACAGAGATGTGTATTCCAGTTGATTGGGCAATTTTATTAAATGAATGAAAGTCCTAAAAAGGAATGTCCTTAATAGTACAGCTTTATTGCAAAAATGGACTATATGGATAAAAACACTCCAGCCAAGGACAGGGTAAAGAATGGAAATCGTAAGACAGGGGTACTGGCTGTCAAAAACAGAAGCAAAGCCAATGTGTCAAACTGTAAGTACAGGCAGATGAGTGAAGCTACCTGGACGGGTGGAGGCCAGCTCATCAAACTCACTCCAAGTGTGTCCCAATATCTAGAATTTCACATCACAAACACAGAGTTTCTGTAAGCCTAGAACCAAGAAGTTGAGGAAAACATCCAAGAAGTGATCAGACCTACTCTTACACATGGTTAAATGTTTATTCTGAATCTCCATGTGTAATGATAACCTACATATAAAACTGTCCCAAATTTCTACATGACAAACAACAAAATTATGAAGTCTGGATTGTGTGAATATAATAACATGACGTGACTATTTCATTACACCACTAATTAATGAACACACAAAGATAATATATTTACTGAATTTTGTTTGTATTCAAAAAAGCACGATTATGAACTTGGCAGCTAGCTCAGGTGTATCACTGCAGGAATGACACAAAACAGGTACTATAGCTGCAAGCATAAATGGCAGAATATTCAGAATGTGTGGTATTCAGATCAGAGGAGACACACAAATCCTTACATGAACTTGCTGCTATACCTAAATGCACGCACAACTCCTACGCATCCCCCTAAGTACATATCAACATATTCATTCACATATACACTCCATTCACAGAACTAAACGGTGACTCACACGCAAACTGACATAAACTGGAGGGTTGAACAGAGTGCACTTGCTCTAGTCTAGGGTGTGAGTCTGAGGTGCTTGTTATCTATGGCAGACATGGTCAAAGGCCTTGTGTGGCATGGGTATATATTTGCATGGGAAATTGTGTTCTTTGGTCAGTAACATCAAGACCCAGACACAGTGACATGTTGTGTGGAAGGAGCAGCTCTTCTCCTCTTCTCTTCTTCTTCATTTATACCATCATTGAGCCTCAATAAATGAAGAGCACAACCAAAATCCATTCCTCTGCCTTTTTATTATTTTGACCAGCAAATGGAAAAGCCTCTCACTGTTTGTAAAACAGGTTATAATCATAAGACTTACTGAGATGAGTATAATTTAATCATGATTTGTCTCCACAAAAGAAGAAAAATGTCTACTGGGGAAGGATCTGGTAAACCTGTGAACTTGTTCAGAGTCACAGAGGATGTAGCAGAGTGCTGTGTTCAGATTAATGGTGTGTTCTTACTGCTGTTGTCTGACTTTACAGTCTCTCAGTAGTCCCTCAGTAAAGGGATCTTCTTATTTGGTCTGTCCTCCTCCCTCTCACTCACTCTCTCCTCCCCCACATCTGATCCTACCAATAATATCTGCAAAGAGGAACTGCTCTAATAACAAGTTTGAAATACTGGGACTGAAACATACACAACTGCCTATGAACTAAACTCCTCCCAACATAATGTTCCATCCCTTTCTGGGAGGGGAAAAGGCTTTGGGGAAACTATATTAAGCCCTCTGAATCTCAAAGAGATCAAAGCAGAGTAGCAGCAACTCTCCTCAGCAGAGCACCTCACATCAACTGCCAAACGGTAGGTTACGCCTTTTAATTGTATTGAAAATAGTATAATGTTTACATCTACTTTAATGTTGCATAAGCTGTTGTGCAAATCCTGCAAAATATGAAGAAACACAATGCAAATGTGTAAACACATATGATTGCCAAAATCAAAAATTTTATCAAGTGGATTGAGCACATTCAAAAGAATAATGTGTGGAATCCTTTGTACATCAAAAAGTTTCTGACCTACAATATGTGGATGGGTTATGGCTTATTCTACAAGAAAAGTTTTCAGCAAAGACACTTTCAATTTTAATTTTTCACTTTTAAAAACTCCAGGACTTTAGCAAGGGCAATGCAATGCTTAAGGGAAAGCAGGGAAACTAAGTTGGTGAAAAAATGTGCGATATAAGATTCTGCTTTACTGAGCATTTAAAAAATATACAACATGCTCTGCATGATTGTTGGTGATAAACCAAACACAAACAGGATGTGAACTACTGAATGTGCCAAGTAAAGAATGTAATTAAACATATAAGATCTAACTGAAATTTCACTAATGACATTTACACAGATTATTTGAAATCTGGAAAACAAAAAGGTCAGAGTAATGTCTTTAATAAAAAAAAAAACCCAAAATACTTTAAAACTGCTATCTGAAGCTAAATACAAAACATATTTCAACATTAAGCTATGGAGATTAATACAAATCAGCAAGTGAGGGAAGGAAGTTAATTGTGGTGGATATATACAGGTGCAAGTGATAAGTGTAAAACATAAAATAACTGTACTTACTTTCAGATACAAAATACACAAACATTAACAGCTGGCACATGCTAAAGCACTCAAAGTCTGAGGACAAACACTTAGCAATACCCAAAAGCATGACATACAGTAGAGTGAGTGACCAGAGTAAAGGTTTTACAGGATGAGGGTTAACAATTCGTAGCTTGCAAGTCTGGCTTCCCAGTGGTTCACAGAGTCTTTTTAAGAATATGCAGGCAAAAGCTTCAACCAATCCAGTGCCAACAGGAATCAAAGAATATATTCAGACACACAGGCCCATACCCATCCCCACAAAGCCACACGGAGAAAAACTCAAGGTCTCAAATGATGAACTCCTGGATGAAACTCATCATCTTCAAACTACATCATCTTTTTTGGAAGCTTTCCAAAACATGTGGAATGCCATTGTATTGACAATGAATGGGACTGCATGTGAAACAGCAATGTGTATGCCCTGGTTCCATTTTAAAATCTGCTTTAAAAAACAAAACTATAATGTAAAAGCTGAATGTAGCGATTATGTGAAAGTACTTGTCTCCACACAGTCCAGAAACACTTTCCCCTCTCTAATCTCATATGCGTAATGAGATCTTCTATATAATTTTCCTCCTCTACAGTGTTCAATATTCAAAAGACATTGAAATGTACATTTAAATGTAATGAAATGCCACCTGTATGCCAAGTGCATGGACTTGGAAACTCATGAGCACACATAGATACAAAAGTAAATACAAAAGAAAATATAGCTAGATCTATTTCACCTGGTGTTTACTCCACTGGGAAGAAAAAAAAAAGGTCTTATGGTACCTCAATACATTCAGCCTTACATAGTGCAAAATGTTGATCTAAATTGTGTCCACATTGTGACATAGGTGGAATGCTTGGCCACTCTCCATATTTGATGTAGCAAACAAGTCTTTTAGGGCTTTTAACTCGTTTAACTGGTTTTGTCTGGTTTTACTCATAATGTAACACATTAGAATCTCTGTGATTGTATACAAACTGTGAGCAGTGAGTGAATTGAACCTAAGCATTTAACCCATCCTATTCACACACCAGTAGTGAGCACACACACACACCAGGAGCAGGAGCGGTGGGCAGCACGTCTGTGCCCAGTGCGCAGTTAGGGGTTAAGTGCCTTTCCCAGCCATGGATGCTGTAGTAAGGGGAAAGCGCCAGACCTGTCAACCCTCCTGTTTTTTCCAGGTTTCTCCTGTATCTTAGCCTTCTTCTCTCCCGCAGTGCTCCCGTTTTCATATTTTCCCTTGAATCTCCCGTATTTTTAACCTTTCATAAGGTTAGGTTCTGGGGCCTGCCGGTGGCATAGCTAGAAATTTATGTTTGGATGGGTAAAAGTGAGCTGGCGCGACTTTCACTCACGGTCCATCACTTGCCTACACATTCTTCATAACCCACTGCTGCACTGAATAGCAGGTCAGACACCCCGTACTGTGTCTGACTGTCGCGTACTCAACAAGCCAGTCCTGTCTTTCGTTCTTTGTTTGCACTGAAACGGAATATGTAGTAACCCACAAAATACTGCTGCATTTTTATTCATCAAGCACACTTTAACCAGAAGAACCATAAAAGCCATGCCCTGTCACAACAAACACACAATATAATGCTGTCACAACAGTAGCTGGGTTTCCATCCAACTATTTAATGCAAATGAATGCATAAACTTCACATCAAATCTTTAACTCACATAAGAAAGGAAACTTTTTGCTGGAAGGCAAAAGGAACTGTAGTTGCTGTTTTAAAACACAGAGTAAGCAATTCCGAGTGAGCAAATCCCTTTGTTTGCATTGTAGACACAGCAAAACAATGGCTTCTGAACTTATGAAGAAGACTCAGGGTATCACCACAGCAAAGGACATGAGAGAGTCCACCCAGCTCATAATGAAACCTTATGCCAACTGGGAGGAATACCTGACACCAGCACCACTCTCCGTAGCTATAATGGGAGAACTGGTCTACATTTCGTCTAAGACTGATTTTTCTATCAACAAAAACGCACCAAAAGATGGCTACAAGTACATCAAATACCCAGAGTCATTCCGTGCCTGCCTCATGCAAGTGTGTAACTCTGGCTGGTGGGCTTTCAATGTAGCCCATAAGAATATGGATCAGATCCGCCTTCACACTTCCACTGTACCAGACTACATGAAGACTGCAGTGAAGACCCTGTTTCAGGGAAGTGATGAGGTTGTCCAGGCCTTTCTACCCGACCAGCTGCAGAACATTCAGGCTATTGCAGATGACTGTGTGGAGTTGGCCGAAGGAGCAGAAAAAAAGTTTACTGACGTCATCAATATCATTCAAGAACTCCTGGAGGCGTGTGTGAATGCAGAACATTTTTATGGAGAGGAGCTGAATGAAATGAAAAAGAAACTGGAAGAGGCCAAGATGAGGGAGGAAACAGCAAAAATAGCCAATGAAAGATCTACGAAAGCAATGAAGAGAATGGAGAAGGAATTGGAAGATGCGCATGAGAACTACAGCAAAGCAATGGATTCACTTCCTAATGGATGGGACATGATTGGTATGAATTTAGCTGAAGGACTAGCAGAAAGTATGACAAGTCTAGTAAGCGGACTAACAGCCACTGTTATCAACCCCATTTCACGAATGCGTCTAGCATCAGGAGCACTGAAGAATGCGTGTGAATTCACAGGAGGTGACGATGGTGCAGCAGATGAAGTTGATAAAATAAACATCATGAGCAAGTCTGGAGAAATTCTTCGGGCAACAGAAACTCTTGGGAAATTCATCAAAGGGGAAGATATCAAGTGGAAAAAATTGTATGACCAGAAGAAGAAGTGCTCAAACACAGATTTTACAGCAAAGCAGTTTAAAAGGCTTCAAAGCAACTTAGAAAAATCCCCAGACTGTGACCCAAAACTAAAAGCTCTGCACTTATGTGAATCTGGAATCAACATCTGTCAGCAGCTTGCAAAGTATGCACCTGAAGGCAAGTGTAGCAAAGAAGAAACACAGGACATCATCTGTAGTTGGAAAGAGCTCATTAAATCAGCCCGTGCCTTTGACAGCAAAAGCAAGAGTGCCACAAAGTCTCCGTCCATGACACCAAAACCACCAATGATGTACGAACAGGAGAATAAGAGTGAGGGGTCTGGTAAAATGTCTGCAGGAGAAAGGGCCTCAGAGAATGCTCGCTTCCGTATTGAGCAGACGAGAACACAACTGGACAAGACAAGAGACATGTATGAGAAATGTGTGGAGAACATGGAGAAGAATCAGAAGGAGCTGACTGACATTTTGGTCACCATGAGAACCTGTGAAGTCAAGGAGATTGACTTCAACACCACCATAAAAATGCTGGTCAAAGGTATGGATGCCATGGGTAAAGTGAAGGTGCAGTGGGAGAAGATGGTACGTTTCTTTCAGATGGTGTCCAACATTGTGAAGGTCAGCTTGAGCAAAACTCTCAAGAATTTTGTCACTGCAGCTGATAAGGCACAGACACTTTCTTACAATGCCAAACTGTTCTCTAAAGACATGCTCTACAACCAGGCCTTCCAGGCATCCAACATTGCCAGTCTTGTGCACATGATCTCAGAGACCTACACTGAGGTGTCCAACAAGTACCTGATGGACAGAGTCAGTAGTCTGGGCAAACTCATGGCCATGGATAAGAGTAAGCCAGAGTTTGAACAAGAGCATCACCAGCTACAGAATGGGTGTGATGAGGCTCAGAGAGGTATTCTACACCTGGTCATCAAGAACAAAGAGGCCTTTGAGAGAAGCACTGATGCAAGAATGGGGAAGATTGAGGGGGAATTGCTGGCTGTTCTACCAGCTGCAGCACCTGAAGAAACCAAGGCCATTAAAGAAGCGGCCCAAGCCGGATTTACTGAGGAAGAGGAGGATGCCTATATCTGAGGTAAAGGTAACATCCATGCAAACCAGTGCACACCTGCCCTGTCTTTATACTGGAAATCACATGTGAATGCATATCAATCTCTACTGACCCAAATGTGGTTTTAAACATAAATCTGTTTTACACATTTTTCCTGCTTATGGTCCATGGGCAGTGAGCTCATGACTGCTCATTGATTATTTTTTCATGTTAAATTTCTCATATTAAATCAATCAGTGACTATTATCTGTATTTCCTGCATGCCTGTTTTTTCTTTCTTTTTTTTTTATCCTCTCTGTGTTGTCCGTTATTACATAGCAACTCATTGGATACCCTAGAAGACTGCAAGCTACAGAACCTCAGCAGACAAAAAGGAATCAACAAGCCTGTCCAATATAAATGAAGCTAAGAAGATATTTGCAGTGACCTTGAATTTTTGACAGAGTCAGCTGAAGTGCACATTTTCATTTTTAATTATGAAAAGAGAGATGTTTGTATTGAGAGTAAAATCTATAGTTGTTACAGTTGTCTTCCATACTGTGTCCTGTATGAGCAGGTTTATCTGTTAGGAAATCACTTTTAACTAAGCTTTTCCTGAGTGTTCAGAATTGCTATTTGGTGGAGTTTTTGATTCATTTAAATACAAGCTTCCTTTCATCTTTGTTTTCTCGTAGACATCAATTTTTGAGTGACTTCTTAGTTGGTCCATCTCATAAGTAAACCCTTCGACTATTATCATATTTTTCTGTTTTTTTTTTCATTCTGTTCCATCACATGCATCCAAAGTGGAGAGGAATTAATTAATTAAAACTTTTGCTCATTTTTATGTTTTTTTTTTCCATTTGCTGATGTTTAAGTCTTTAAAATCTCCCTCTCTTTCTATACAGTGTAAGACATGAAGTTGTAACTGCTCAGTCTTTCAAAATAAATGTCAAATTGCAAATTAAATATAAATATAAATATAAATATAAATATAAATATAAATATAAATATAAATTAAATATAAATGGTAAAATACATTACATTTATTCAGCAGATGCTTTTATCCAAAGCGACTTACAAGTGGGGAAACAATTCAAGCTACACCTACAGTTACCTGAGGCTTCCATACCTTTCTATGTTTCTTAATGAGAAAAGATGAATTGGACCTCTCCCTTCTTGTTTGCTGTCATCATGGTTATGGATGTTTGCTCACACACATCAAGATTCAGTGCCTCTTGGGCAATGTCCAACATCACAAGCATCAGACTCAGAAAAACTCTCTATGCTTTTGTCTTAATGTTGGAGAGGGCATGTAAACTGGCTCGTAATTTGACTCTCCAACCAAATCCTCCATGCGTCTAACATAAGCAGTGTAGTTTAGATGATCTCAGGAGTTCTGCTCTGTTTGTCAGTGACTCATTTTACTTGCTATCAGTTACACTTCCTCCTCAAGATGAATTTTTCAGCAAGCAAAATAGGGTGGACTTTAACTGAGAAGCTTTCCTGATGATATAGTGAATGTCAGTTGTGATTAAAGTGCCAGGATGTCATTTTATGTCGCCATCTGCTGGCCACATGCTCTACGTGCAGAACCGCTCCATATCAGTCATAATGGTTACCCAGGCTTACTGTTGTGACTGTCGTTAGGCCCTCGTTCATGTTCACTCAGTTGAAAGAAAGAAAGAAAAAAGCATAAAACAAAAATACTTTTTCACTGAGGATGTGAATGTTGGCTAAAAGAAGTCACCACAGAGCGTAACTGGGTTGAATCCCACTTGGGTGAGATCCCATTAGCATCACTGGTTGGTCAGTTATCTGTTGTATTCTTCAGCCCAAAGGTGATTCAGTACGGAAATCCAACAGATAGGACCTACTAATATACAGATGACACAGGTGCAGTTATTCATATGAATGTATGTGGCTATCTATTTTCTTGATATAAACCACAGAAATTCCGCTGAAAATGTCATTTTTACTGTTAAACATGCACACACTGTAGAAACATATTACCATCATATCAAAGTCAAATCAAATTCAAGAACATCCCAAAAAGCTTCAATAGAAATAAAGTAAATGAATATAGATATGATCCACAGACCTGTAAGAAAATTGTGATATTAAGATGAGAGTTTGCATTATAACCACTAGAGGAAACCAAAGCACTGCAAAGTGCACTCACTGGCCAGTTTAAGAGGGATTCATAGATCCAACTGCCTGACCAGTGAAGGTATGTAAGGGCAAAAATGAATTAACTGGATAATAATAATAATAATAATAATAATAATAATAACAACAACAACATTTTACTTCTGATCTGTTTCAGAATTGAATAACAATCACCTGAGCTGACATTACAACAGTTAAAACAACAACAAAAAAATCTGTCTTCAAATTAAGCCTTTTTTTTGTCTTTTGTTTTTTCCTTATACTAAATGAACATTTGCCTTGGTATTTTGTTAATTGAAAAACTCCTATAGTGGTTTATTGTTGCTGTTGCTTTTGTCGTTGTTCATGATTTGTGTCATCATCTGTGTTGTGTAAAAAATGCTGAATAATGAAATGTTACAGTACGATCTAAAATACATGCTCGATTCTATTCTCAGGGGATTGCTACACAAATCAGTTAATATGCTCTTTAACTAACTGTTAGGGCCAGTGAAGCCTTGTAGAGCTTAGGACCCAAGAACCGAACTCAGTGGACAAAAGTTGGCTTAGTGGATATTTAATGTTGCATCAGTCCAAAAACAGTAGGCAAAATTACAGCGACGGTAAAGATAGGTGTTACGTCCTTGGACGTATTTTTTTTGTTACCACTCGGGTGTTCCCACTATCTCTCCCTTTCGCCCCCCGCCCCATTTTTCTTTTCAGGTTTGCTGGCGGGTCACGATTGGCTGGGGAACATCCGAGGGAAAAGGACAAAGGGGATCCAGGCAGAAGTTCCAAAACACTAGGCAAAAAAATCACAAATCCAGAAGGCAATGAGCAAAAATACAAAGAGATCAGGCAAAAGTTCCAAAACTCTGGGCAAACAGACAAAAATCCAAAGTAGCCTTAGACCAAGGAACAAAACTCAGTAAGTCAAACAACATACAATGAACAGGAAATGTGGCAAGATAATCTGGCAAGACGTGTAGATTCTGACAGGCCTTCAATGCTGTGGCAGATGAGGTGAGTGGCAGCAGGTGTACAGCAATCAATCAGCCAGGAGTCAGGGTCAGGGCAAAATATGAACTGGAACAGACACTAGACAAGACATGCAAGACAGACACAGGAAAAACACAGGGAAAACATGGACTATGAAGATGAAGCACTGGGCCAGACCTAACACTAACATTAACAAATAATACAAATAACTAAGTAATACAATACCGACAGTATCACTGAATTATTGATTTGATGAAATAATTTTGTATGTTATTATCTTTTTTAAACATCTACTGCACTTTTGTCCATTGAATTTGTATGTTGATATAATCTTAACATATCATCAGCATGTCTGCCCAGAGTCTACAAGGAAAAGGCTTCATTTACAAGAACTGGAAAGTGAAAGTAAAGGCTATCATCTATCACATTGAGGAAGGATTGTCCGTGCATACTGCATCTTCCTTAGGGGCCAGGCCAGTTTTTATACAAGCAAAACTTTGTGCTAACTAATCAAAAAAGCTAAAGTAAAAATAATAGCTCAAAACTAGTGCCTTCACTGTTATGTAAAAACAAGAAATGTAATGGTAAAATGCTAGAATAAGAAATAATGCTTTCCACTAGAGATGCACCGTTGACTGGCCATCAATCGGAACCGTTTTTCTGTATATATTCAGCCCATGTCAGAAAACCAAAATTGTCGCAGGACGCAAGTGCGCAACACAGGATTTTATTCAAACAAAAGGCAGAAGGAAACGAGGAACTTAGAAAGTTCAACAAGGTCTTTCTCACAATAAATACAAACAGGTTCATCTTGAGTGGTATCAGGCAAAGGTCTGTGGCACTTAACCAAGCGTAGACTTCGCAATGAATGTGCAGAAGTGAGCGGTTTAAATAAGGAGGAAACTTAACGAAATTAAAGAGCAAACAGGTGAAGGTAGTGAGTGGTGATCAGGCCGGTGATCAGTAGACCGGCGACGCTGAACGCTGAGTGGCTGAGGCAGACAAGGGGGGAGGCGAGGTCGTTACAGCCGATCTGTGTTCTGGCAGTGTATGTTCCATGCGCGCAAGCGGCATTGGAATTATTTCACAAAATATCATTTGTATTTTATTTTCAAATTATAGTCACATAATATAATTTTTAAAAAAAACAACAACAAAAAAACTGCTGTAGAGTCTTTATGTTTTACTCCTTGCACTAAACTTGATTTGATGTTACTATTTGAAATGTTTTAAATAATTTTATTCATTTTGATTGTATGTAATTTCATAAGGCTACGGTCAGACCATTCTGCTTTTTGCTTTGAATCTTGAAATTAAGCAAAATATAGTTTAAAACAAAATCAACTGCTGTTCGTTTTGCTTGTTAAAGACTCTTTAAGTCTTTTTAAAGAGTTATCTATTGTCTCGAATTTATGGATAATATGATTTTGATTTGACTTATTTATAGACATGTAAAGCCCTGTGAGACTATAAATAGTGATACTGGGCTCTAAATAAACGTTTTAGTAGTAGTAACAAAGTCACTGGGATGCTCAGAGTCAGTGCATTTTCAGTGCCGGTCCCCAGCCCAGAAGAATGGGGAGAGTTGCATCAGGAAGGGCATCCGGTGTAAAACCTAGGCCAAATCAAAATGCGGATCATATATCAGATGTCCATATCGGATCAGTCAAGGCCCGGGATTCCAGCGGCTGCCACTGGCACTGTTGACCAGCAGAGTGCCGGTGGAAACTATGCTACTTTTGGAAAAAGGAGAAGGAGGGGGGGAAAGCGACCCTGAATTTTTGATTATTGACTTCATTTGTGGATTGCGTTTTGGCTTTCGTGATTTGGTTAACACGGGGAGAAGGACAGGTAAGGAAGGGGATCCCCGCGGTAGTGTTCACGCTGTATAGGGTTAGGTTAGAGGCAGGTGCCACTTTTGTATTTTTGTTACTAGATAGTTAGTGTAGTCAGGTTTCCTTTGGCTCTGCCACCTTTTTGTTTTGTAGTTCAGTGTGTGTTTTTCAGTGTAGACATTTAGGGTTGTTTTTGATTTACTAGTTTCATTTCTTTGGCACCGTCTGTCGTCCTCTCACACCTTCGTGTGCTTTTGTGTGTGTTTGTAAATATTTTGTAAATCTCACTTTGTAAATATTCCCAAATATATTGTGCACTTTTTTCACACTGATTCCCCATGTCTCTGTTTTCCTCCCCGTCACACCGTCCCAAACCAGCATAGGTGGTGGGTTTCCTTTCTGCTACGTCCCCCCTATATATCCCTAGATAGCACACTACACCGGGGACGTAACACTTTGGTTTGTTTTGTTTTTAAATGTAGAAACATACTGATAACAAGGAATGTGTATGACTGTCAAAAGAACCTTGCTGTACCTGAACATGGTATCCTACAGTGTTACTGTGCTATGCGGTTGCTTTGCTCCATACTTAAAGTTTCTTCAGCCAAACTAAGGAGACACAATAGCTAATACTTAGTTAACTCATACTTAGTTAACTCAACTCATACATTTACAATTTAGTTATTTGGCAGACGCTTTTTAGCAAAGCGACTTACAATCAGTGCATCAGTCGGATTTCTAATACCTTGTGAGCAGAGATCACAATAAGACTTGAGCGTCAAATTGCCCCTTCGCATTGCGCCCCTGGAATACTTAGACAAACACAGATACAAGACAAAGTTTTTTGTTTTTTTTTTGGTTTTTTTTAGGAAAGGGTGGTTAGGCATTGGGGGACAGGTGGGTTCTAAAGAGGTGGGTTTTCAGTTTCCTGCGGAAGATGGTAAGAGATTCCGCAGTCTTGACTGTATGGGGGAGGTTGTTCCACCACCTCGGGGGTATGGCGGAGAAGAGGCGTGGTCGGGAGGAGCGGCTGCCGGGTTCCCGGAGTGAGGGGACCGTCAGTTGTCCAGAGGTCGTAGAGCGGAGGGTCCTAGTTGGGGTGTACGGAGTTATAAGAGACTGAAGGTATGGTGGGGCGGAGCCTCTTGTGGCCTGGTAGGCCAGTACCAGTGTCTTGAACTGGATGCGGGCTGCTACCGGGAGCCAGTGGAGCGCAGCAAGCAGTGGTGTGACATGAGAGTGCTTAGGGAGGTTGAATACCAGGCGTGCAGCGGCGTTCTGCACGAGCTGGAGCGGCCTGATGGCGCAGGCCGGCAAGCCAGCCAGTAGAACGTTGCAGTAGTCCAAGCGGGAGATGACAAGCGCTTGGACCAGGAGCTGGGTCGCCTGTTGTATGAGGAATGGGTGGATTCTCCTGATGTCGTAGAGGGAGAATCTGCAGGATCGAGTGACTGCCGCGATGTGACCGGAGTAGGTCAGCTGGTTGTCGAGGATTACGCCATGGTTTTTGGCTGCTGTGGTGGGGAACACCACAGATCTCTCGATGGTGATTGCAGTGTCGATCGCTGGGGAGTTCTTAGCAGGAAAAAACAGGAGCTCTGTTTTCTCCGGGTTGAGTTTGAGATGGTTAGCAGACATCCAGGAGGCAATGTCAGCTAGGCAGGCTGCGATGCGAGCTTGAACCTGGGAGTCAGAGGGGGGGAAGGAGAAGAACAGCTGTGTGTCATCAGCGTAGCAGTGGTAAGAGAGGCCATAGGTGGAGATAACTTGACCGAGTGATCTGGTGTAGAGAGAGAAGAGGAGCGGACCAAGTGCTGAACCTTGTGGGACTCCCGTGTGTAAAGGGCGGGTGGAGGAGACCGATTCCCTCCAAGAGACCTGGTAGGAACGGTCAGACAGATAGGACTTGAACCATGCGAGTGCAGAACCCGCGAAGCCCAGCCCAGCAAACATGGGTGAAGCAATCTAGAGAATTAGTTCAGTGTATTTTCAGTGCTCACTCTGCACAGGATCAAGCTGCTGTTATGTTCATGAAATATGGGAGAGTTTGCAGTGGTGTATCATGACAATCTTTCAGTGCTACGAGTATTATTCTGATCCACCAGTTGATAAAACTTGACTTTGAAATGTTTGAGAACAAGCCAAACTGATTCTCACCCAAATCTCTTTTCAGTTTTGCCACCTCCATTAGCAAGTTGATCATCTCAATCTGGAGGCTCAACTCCTTCTGTCTCAGTTCAGTGTGCTCTGAAATTAGTGTATTGAACTCATTCTCCAGAGCCCTGATTTTGGCTTTAGCATCTGGTTCAGTGATTGTCTTGTAGACACCGTGGATTATGACTCCAAGAAAAGGCACAGCATTTAAGAAGCCAACCCAAGTGTCATACTTGGCAACTTGTATGACATGGTTAATCAGCTCATGGCTTTTTTCCTTGATTTTTTTCTTGCTTTTTTTCTTTCTTTTTTTTTCAAATCTTCAGTAACCTGTTGGAGCTCAACCTTGTACTTCTTTAAAGTGGCCTCAGTTCCTTTAGCTTCTGGGGTTTGACTCTTAATCTTTTTGCCAGTTTCAGTCTTTTCTGTGATAACATCACTGATTGTTGTGGCAACATTTTTGTTATGTGAACGATATCTAAATAAGAAAGGATGAGAAGAGTCAGTTATTCATATTCACTGTGTTATCTCCCTAGTTGTCTTTTGGCCTTTCTCTCTATATGTCTATTCTTTAAGCCAAATAATCACAGAATTACAGAGTGCTAAAGAGAGAGGGCTGAAGAGGTTTTGTAACTGTAACCAATAGTAGTGCAGGTGAGAAAACACAACTATAATCAATATGCCTTAGCTTAGCATGGACATTTTTGAATATCTTGAAGAGATATGTTTTAAAATCTCTTTGAGAAACTGATTTTGTATGGAGTCATTCTAATAATGTAAACAAACCTCTGTGGCATCATAAGGTGCGTAAACCAGTGATGCAAATCTTCATGTCCATTTGTAAACAGTGGAGAGCAGTTTTATCTTCAACCATCAATAACCAAATATAGACATATTTTAATACAGCTGGTTTGCATTATTTTCTTGTGCATCGACATATGCTGTGTCCATATTCTATGTAGAGAAAAACAGTCTTACTTCTCCACAATCTGTTAGACTTCGGTGATGATCTTGGAAATCCAAGCTTTTGCCTACTCCAGGTACCTCACAGCAAGTGTGGGCTTGTTCTTTTCCACTTCTACATTGAGCACAGGGAACAGCAAGTTCACCAAGTTGTCACTGGTACCAACACACTGTATGAATGTGGAAAAGAAAAAAAGGACCTTAGCTGAAATATTGTGTCATCAGACGTAATGCAAAATATGGCGAAACAACCAGAAAGTTTTCTTGGATTAATCTTATAAGGTTTTGGTGTCTTTGATCTTTACAAGGTCCTTCATAAACAGTAACATTTATGCATAGTTGTTTTACCGCTCTCTGTTGCTCTTCCAATAGTTTTGAGAAGCAAGGTTACCATAACTTTAGGTTTCACAACGTTTCATATTGACGCCGTCACAAATGTTTTGATTCAAGGAGTACTAGGGAGTACTAGTACTAGGAAGTACAGGCGTGGTCTAAAGGTTAGAGAACTGGGCATGTGACCGGGGGGTTGCAGGTTTGATTCCCAGGCCCGACATCCACGGCTGTGTGCCCTTGAGCAAGGCACTTAACCCCAATGCTCCCTGGGCGCTCCCCAAGGAATGCTGCCCACTGCTCCTGCATCTGGTGTGTGTGTGCAATCACTGAAACTCAACTAACCACACACAGACATACACAGTGAGTTTTGTTAAAAATTGTGAGAGCTGTGGGGCGGTACCTTGAACAGGAGATCCTCTGAGGAGCCAAAGAGGAGCTGAGTCTCCAGGGCCCTGCTCCGGAGCAGCCTCTCCAGGGTGGGAAAGCCGGCCAGACACAGATAGGACACATGGTAAAGTAGTGCCGTCCTCTCTGCTGCTGGCAACAGCTCCTTTATGAACTCTGGACTCCAGGCTGAGCCACTAAGCACCACTTCTATTTGAAATGGGGTTTTAAAAAAGCCCAAGTTCATTAATAGATAACTGGAATACTTTTCATAGAACTGGTTTGTTGAATTCTTAAAATGTGAAGAAATATGATCATACCCTTATTGTAAGCCATGATTTCAGGATAGGGTAGTTTGTTTTTACGGATGCTACAGATCACAAATTCTCTAGGAGAGACTAATGCAATAAAGTATGTTACAGAATTCATCAGTTCATCAGCTCGACTGGTAAATGTAAAATATAGATATATATATATATATGTTTAGGTATAATATGTATAACATTTACAATTACAATTTTCCTCTATGTTACACAGAAAATCTCTATTACTAGGTTTACTCAAGATATTGGGGTTTTATTGACTCTTACTGGTCGATAGGGTAGGATGAGTTTGGCTCCCCTCGGCTATGTGATGAAGACTGCACCCCATTGAGTATTTATACTGTCACAAATGTCACGCCTAAGATTTCTGAAGAAACCCATCTTTGCATTTCTTTACAGTCATGTCATGAACTCCATAAAAACTCCACTGTATCTTGACCAAAACAGATGCAGGAAATCAAAACAAGAAATGTCCACTTCCCCAACTGATCTGATAACCGATGCATGGCTTTCACAAGAATTCTGACTTAGCCCTGATCTCAGTCACTTCTTTAGAAACAACCCTGAATAAAAGATCATGTAACATTCCAGTGTTTTGATATCACATACAGCCCTGAATCTTCTCAGAACAGGTCTCCAAAGTTACACTGAAAGTGTTTTATGCAAGTGTAATGGGGAGAAGGTTTCCCCCTAATGGCAAGTTCTGTGTCATACTTTTACCTTGGGAACGCCCACTCAATTACCCAATTTTAATTCCATTTTATAAATAGCCACACCTCATCCAGTTGAGAATGTTTTCTTGGGTTTCTGGTGCTGCGGATGGTTGTTTTTATGAACAGTCGGATTGCCGGTTTTATGAACAGTCGGATTGCCAGAAGTGTTAAGTAACGTTGTGGCTTTGGTAGAGCAAGTTTTACCATAGGTAAGTGCTGCGTCGCCATTTGATCGTCTGAATGAGGTTCATTGCGTTAGCTGACAACCAATGTTTTGCAGGATCCCTGATTCTGCTCACCTCATGGTTCGCTGGTAGTCCAGTTTGAGGAGGTATGTTTTAAGGCTACTTGAGTACCTCACGTTCAGCAACTTGTTACTTACCATGCTTTCATTTTAGCCTACCTAGTTTTATAGAGCGGTTGCTCACGACGGCATAGCATTACCCTGCAGCACCAAGGTAAATTTCATTGAACCATCTATCAGTGTATTTTATTGGATTGGACTAAGTTTTAATCAGAGTTTCGCTGTCTTTTAGGTTTACAGCCACTGCTGTTTTGCCTTTATTGGTTTGTTTTGCCTTACCATTTTTGCCTTATTGCTTTATTTACCGTTTTGCCTGTTGCTTTACTTACTGTTTTGGCTTTTGTATTGGTCACTGGCTTTATTGTCTGTTTTGTCCACTTGCTTTATGGTTTCTTGTTTTGCTTGTTTTACTATTTCATTGTTTTGCCTGTTTTACTGTGTTGGACATGAGTAACCATTTACTTGAGTTTTTTGCATTATTTTGTAAACCAGCTGCTCTCTAGTATTTAGTTCATTTCTTTTTGACTGATGCAAGTGGTCAGCGTCTGGCGGTCGTGCTGAGGGGAAGTTTATCGTTGGGTCCTCCACTATTGACCCTTGCCACTGCATTCTTAATTGATGTGCTTTTCTTGCACCTGACCTCTTGCACCTTCTTTGCAGTGTGTGTGCACCGTGTATGTGTGAGTGTGCATGTTCACGATCACGTGTGGTGGTGGTAAGTAGATCCTTCCCCAACCAGGTAAGTTCACCATTAGTCCCCTCAGCAGCTGGCTTAGCCTGTTTTTGGTGCCACTCTTTGTATAACATTCTGGTAACCTTAGTGACGGCTGTAGGCAAACACTTTTGTTTAAAACTTTTTATTGGTTTATTAAACAGTAAATTAAATTTAGTATTTGAATAAAGTTGCTTCTCCTTGCATGAACTCTTGCAGCTCTTTCTTCCGTTACAGCAATTTGAAATAAACTGACTCTGATACTTAACCACATCTCTGCTCCTTCTTTACAATAAAGGACCTGTGCAATACTTACTGTGTCAAAGGATTAGGTATAAAACTATTTCTTTGGGCAAAATTCCCAAAGTGGCGTTGTCGGTACATGCGTTGTCCTGGGGGGTGCCCTTTTCATCTACCCTCCTCCTCGCCCGGTCACACAAGCACTATCCATTCTTCGAGTTTGTAGAAGACATATGTGAATATTGTCAAGTAGCAATGTTTGTCAACAAACGTCCATGTACTCTCAAATTCACTGTGTATCTATATGTACATATGTCTGTAACTATCTGCTGAGACATAAATATTCATGGATACAGAAACATATTTGTTCATTTCTGGTTGTAGACATTCAAAAGAAAAGATGTAGAAACTAAATGAAAAAGAGGAATGCATCAATCATTTTTCATTTGTGAACCTTGAACTCAATTGTACTGTCAGCTCAAGACAACTAGAGGTGGGCATAGCCTCTGCAGCGACTAGAGCAGGAGCAGGGACAATAGACCAAGAGGTGGGCAGAGCCTCTGTGACAGCAGGATCCTTGACTAGAGACCTAGGGGCAGGCAGAGCCTCTTGGTGGCTGGATCCGTGCCAAATCTGGATCTGGAGCCCCTGCTGTGAGAGTCACCGTCGCAACTGGATCCAGAGCTGGAGTCTCTGTCACAACTGGAACCCCGAGCAGAACAGGAACTGGAGCTAGATCTGGAGACAAGTCCCCCTGGATGTGGGAGAACAGTGAGCCAGAACACTGAGGTGGTAGGTAGCAATGAGTGGCTGGATGATGAGTTGGCAGAGGGTGCCATCATGGTGAAATCTCCACCTAGACCTCCCACTGTCATGTCCAGTGGGGTTCAAAGGTGGCATGGAGCTGGGAGATGAACTTGTAAGAGGCCTTATGGAAAGTGTATTGTGAGTAAACCATTATGCCTCCCTCTCTCTGCCACCAGTCAGCACCCCATATTAGTGCCTCTCCCTTTAAGAGGTTCATAAACACTGAACATGAACACAACATGTAAGCTTTCTGACTTGACTGACAGGTGCAGAGTCCATCTCTCCCTTTTGTTTCCAGAATTTCACTCCCATTTGGCTATTAACAGCTGTCCTCATCATTTGCAGCTCAACATAAACTTTGACTCTCTTCTCAGTGTGGACACAAATCTAATATCTGGACTATTCTGTTTATAAAGATATCAGAGAACTGATTGATTACGAAAAGTAAGACAGAGAAAAGTGAGAAAAGCAGGCAGCAGTAGATGCTTAAATGGGCACTATGAGGAAATCACAAAACTAAGGAACTCACAAATTACAAAGATTCTTAGGGACAGGGGAAAAGGAATGTGGATGGAAGACAGGCTCAACTTTACAGACAGTGAAATAAAAAGTGCAATGTAAAAGCTGTGATGAAAATCATGTTTGCTTTGTTATTCAATGGATAAGACTTTTCCTACATATTTCCTACAGAAGTGAAACTCATCCAGTTATGTTTTAAAGGATATATCTTTATATTTTTCCCTTTATGTATAAACACCATTATACACCATTTATTCTATAATCATTGTCTTTGTTTATTTATTTATTTTTGTCCACTAATATAGTTACAAAACAAACTAAACTAGTAGTTTTAATTGAAGTCAGATAACTTTATGTAGTTCATAAGTTACCTGGGCTGCCCCAAAACCAATACAATGAGGCTAAACCTGATAATGATTATAGCTTTTCACTAACAGAGGGCGAGACCAGGTACATTTTCACAAACTGAACGTTCAACCAAGAAACACAGATGCGAAGACAACAACCAGAACAGGATATTTTTGCTGGATGGCAAAACTCAGAACGCACAACACGTGTTACGAGATGAAGAATTTGTGAAATTGTTAAGTGTGTAAACCTAACCCCAGACAGTCTCCCTAATACAACTGAATGAAAGGATGGGAAGAAAAGAAAGGAAGAAGCATGGGCTTGGTATGAAGAGTCACTGATCGCAAACAACCAGCTCCCATGGTCTTACTCCGACGATCAGCCCAAATCTGTCTTCTTCTTCTCTGTTCGCCTTTTGGTTTTATTGGATCCCTGTAAAAATGAGGAAACATGCCATCGACCTTGAAATGTAACACAGATAGGCAACAGCAGTCATCTTCAAAGAAACAGTCTTTTGTTAGTGGTTTAGTTCCAAAGTGGTTTCCTAGCTTATCCAGAAGTCATCACTTTGGTTCTGTCCTTTTTCTTTTCTGGGTTTTAAGCTGGTTATATGTACAAAATATTAGTGATGGTGGTAATAATAACACCAACCACTGTTTGGAACGTGCTCATAGAAGCATCTAGATGAAAAGTCACTGATAGCATCCATGAAATTAAAACATCATGTTCTTTTATTCTCTGCTCTTCTTCTCTCTCTGCCCAACAGAGTTTATAGTCAGAAGGTGATCAGTGCCGTTGTCCTGTCTCTGAGAGATGACATGTCTTCTTTCAACAGAGTTTGAGGACCTGGAGAGTCTCACAGCAGAACAGCAGAGGCTCTACATAGAGCGGGGAATAAAGAAACTTTCTTTAGAAACACTGAACACTGAGCTACATGTGGAGATAGAGTCACTGAACAATCATGAAGAAGCACTAGAGCAGGTGAGACAAGATCTCCAAAGTGCTCAAGACACGCTTAACAACGAAAATGACAGACAAAATTCTGCAAACACTCTGAGAGATGTGGGCATAGGAGTGTCTTTCATCCCCGTTATTGGATGGATAAAGGGTAGTACATCCAGTCTTATTGTGTTAATTCACAGATTATGTTTACTAACTTGCCAATACGTATCACATGAATAAATGTACACGTTATTATAAAAATATCAAAATCTGCTATTATGCTGAAATTCTCCAATTCTAACACCCTACAATGGATCTGTTGCTGAAGGGAAATAATAGAATAGGTTTAAAAGAAACTTTTGAGACCTCACATTACTGCTGCATGAATAGTATGACCACATGATTAAAAGCAATTTACATGTTGAGATTTCAGCCAGTCTTACAGCTGGAACTCTTCATTCATTAATGTATTAATCATTAATCATTCCAACTTTTCAATTCTTGCATTTTCTTTCTTTACAGGACCAGCCATGGCAATTAGTGGTGCTGTGGAAATCGGGGAAGCAGAATTTGCTACAAGTGTTGTAAAGGAAGAGCAGGAGAAATCAGAGTCTTGGATGCGCTATTTCCAACAGTCTCTCACTGGGCGGCACGGTGGCACAGTGGGTAGCTCTGTCACCTCACAGCAAGAAGTTCGGTTTTGGGTTCGGTTCCCGGCCAGGTGGCCAGGGTCCTTTCTGTGTGGAGTTTGCATGCTGATAAATCATACTGTAACAACTCCGTGACACTTTATGGAAATTCTCCGTTAATAAAGAATAAGCATCCAAGATTTTTTCATCCTCATCTCCCCTTTTTTTCCGTACTTTCAATAAAATATGAGACAAGCTGTGGGGAGGCACAAGTTGGCAAGTTGTGAGAAAAGCCCACCAGTTGAAAATTTGATTCCTCTAGTGTGTGTGTCTGTGAGTCTGTGTGAGTGTATTTATATTCAAGAGTGACTCAGACTATCATTACTTATCCACTACTTCATAAGGTCCATACGTTCATTAAACCACAGGTCTTAACAACACAGCTGAAGGGGGAAATAACCAATGTCAAAGCAGAACAGAGAAGAGTTTATTCAGAACTGCAGGAGTTCCAGTTCACTGAAAATACCATGACTCATAAATGTTTGTGATTTTTTTTTTAAACCTCAGAACCACTTCCTGCTAACTTTACCCACACACTCAAAGTAACACTTTACATTTGCCAACAACAAGCAGTCATCTTTGACTGGCTAATTCTTATTCTGACTGTCAGAAAAGTGCATGTGAAAGCTTCAGAGTTATGAATAATCTGTGTAACCAGGAGACGGGGGCAGCAGAGAGCTGCTCACTGAGGGGACAGAAGTCTGTCTCAAACCTGAACCACATTCTAAGCTTTCTTTAGGCTGTGTATTTTAACCCGGCTGTTTTGTTGTTCCTTACTTAGTTTTGAGCCCATATGGGCTGACTACCTATGCTTAGAGATAGTGCCTTTTTGTATTGCAAAAATCAACATCCCAGAGGGCCACCGCCTCCTTTCTTGTTAATTTTTTTGTTTGCTTGTTTTGTTCTTGCTCTATAAGAATTTCTTTAGAACTTAAAATGAAGAGTCATCTAGAGGCTTTTGTTTACAAAGCTCTTTCTTCTCTGTTTACTATTAAAAATGGTCTCAGTTCAGCAAACTTACAGTGACCCAAAACTGACCTTTTCAGACTTTTCAAAAAGATGAAATGGTAATGTGTTGGCCTGAGTGTCCCATGTCAGGAATTCAGATCATGTCTGTAAATACATTAGCTGTCAGTACTCTGCAAATTGGCTTAAACAGACTGCCTCACAGGGTAAGTTACTGCTCCACTCTCACTCTTAAATAAAAGCTTTCAGTCACTATGACATCTGTCAGTCAACACAATGAGAATCAGGGCCAACACAATGAGAATGCGAGAGAGAGAGAAAATGAACAAGAAGAGAATGAGAGAGGGAACAAAGAGAATAAGAATGTGTGTGAGAGAGAGAGAGAGAGAATCTGAACATGAAAGAGAGAACAAGAATGAGAATGTGTGAGAGAGAGAGGGAGCGAGAGAGTGAGAGAAAGAATGGGAGAGAACAAGAATGAGATCAAGAGAAAGCAAGTGAGTTAAAAGGCAGTGCTGAAAACATCTGCTCCAGAACATTCTGGAGGAGTTAACCAGACCTGGCATTGACTCTGAGACTCCCTACCTTTGTCAGACTAGCTTTCCTAAAAAACAAAAACAAAACAAAACAATAAAATAAAAACAAGACAAAACAAAACAAAAAAACATGTATGGTTTCAGTGCTTGGGTCTTAGTAATGGGATTATAAGATGGTGGCTCTTCCCTGATGTAAAATGCTGAGATGCACCTCTATTCACTCTAAAAACCAAAGACCGTGCTCTTAAAACAGACTGATAGAAAGGGGGTTGTCCCTGACAGGTCCATCATTCCAAGTTTTACAAAAATGAAGTGTCTGTCATGCCCGATGCATTCCAGCTTAGCTACAAATGCGACTTAAAGATATACTTAGGGAACGGATCTCGTTCGTAACCCGGGGACTGCCCCTTTCTTTTAGTTTGTCATTAACCATGTGTTCCAAAAACAGTCAAAAAGAGGGAAACTCTGGTATATATATACAATGCATTGCACATGTAAAAGCACTCACAGGCGCACACGCTACAGCATAATTCAAGTACAAATTCTGTTCAAATTCTTGAAATTTCAAATACCATCAGCAGTTAAACCCCCGTTTTTAACTTAACGTACCTGAGCATGATATATCTCTTGATAAAGCCCATTTAATTCAAGAACTTATGTAAAGTTTATATTTTTACCTGAGAAATACAAATACACCTTGTTACTGCCAGTTACTGTCGTGTTTAAGTGCTAGGTCACTGAGTTGTGTACCTGCTCCACTCCTCAGAGATGTGTCCAACACCACATTTCCATCCTCACTGACACATTTTCCCATTCTTTTCATGTTCATCACATTAAATTCAAACAAATCATTGTGAAGTGTGGAGAGGTGTGTTACTAAATGGTGAATTTGTGAGCAGGAGATGTAGCACGGACCTGGTCACAAATTTATTACAACACTGTTCATGTCATGCTATTGGCTAATGTATTATTTTGGCTCCTGCTGACACTGAATCAGTTGGAGTTTTTGCCTACATATACTTAAAAAGACACTGTGAACCACTGGGAAGCCAGACTTGCAAGCTACGAATTGTTAACCCTCATCCTGTAAAACCTTCACTCTGGTCACTCACTCTACTGTATGTCATGCTTTTGGGTATTGCTAAGTGTTTGTCCTCAGACTTTGAGTGCTTTAGCATGTGCCAGCTGTTAATATTTGTGTATTTTGTATCTGAAAGTAAGTACAGTTATTTTATGTTTTACACTTGTCACTTGCACCTGTATATATCCACCACAATTAACTTCCTTCCCTCACTTACTGATTTGTATTAATCTCCATAGCTTAATGTTGAAATATGTTTTGTATTTAGCTTCAGATAACAGTTTTAAAGTATTAGTTTTTTGTTTTTTTGTCATTAAAGACAGTACTTTGACCTTTCTGTTTTCAAAATTTCAAACAATCTGTGTAAATGTCATTAGTGAAATTTCAGTTAGGTCTTCTATGTTTAATTATGTTCTTTTCTTGGCACATTCAGTAGTTCACATCCTGTTTGTGTTTGGTTTATCACCAACAACTGTGCAGAGCATGTTGTATATTGGGTAAATATTCAGCAAAGCAGAATCTTGCATCGCTCATTTTTTCACCAACTTAGTTTCCCTGCTTTCCCTTAAGCATTGCATTGCCCTTGCTGAAGTCCTGGAGATTTTAAAAGTGAAAAATTAAAATTGAAAATGTCTTTGCTGAAAACTTTTCTTATAAAATAAGCCATAACCCATCCACATATTGTAGGTCAGAAACTTTTTGATGTACAAAGGATTCCACACATTATTCTTTTGAGTGTGCTCAATCTACTTAATAAAATTATTCATTTTGCCAATTGTATGTGTTTACACATTTGCATTGTGTTTCCTCATATTTTGCAGGATTTGCACAACAGCTTATGCGGCATTAAAGTAGATGTAAACATTATACTATTTTCAATACAATTAAAAGGCATAACCTACCGTTTGGCAGTTGATGTGAGGTGCTCTGCTGAGGAGAGTTGCTGCTACTCTGCTTTGATCTCTTTGAGATTCAGAGGGCTTAATATAGTTTCCCCAAAGCCTTTTCCCCTCCCAGAAAGGGATGGAACATTATGTTGGGAGGAGTTTAGTTCATAGGCAGTTGTGTATGTTTCAGTCCCAGTATTTCAAACTTGTTATTAGAGCAGTTCCCCTTTGCAGATATTATTGGTAGGATCAGATGTGGGGAGGAGAGAGTGAGTGAGAGGGAGGAGGACAGACCAAATAAGAAGATCCCTTTACTGAGGGACTAGTGAGGGACTGTAAAGTCAGACAACAGCAGTAAGAACACACCATTAATCTGAACACAGCACTCTGCTACATCCTCTGTGACTCTGAACAAGTTCACAGGTTTACAAGATCCTCACCCAGTAAACATTTTTCTTCTTTTGTGGAGACAAATCATGATTAAATTATACTCTTCTTGGTAAGTCTTATGATTTCAACATTTCTTTACACTTCAACTTTCCCTACATTTTTCTGCAGCATTAGAGCACAAATATAAAATCTGTAGTTCTGTTATGCATAGAACCACCCTCATATTTTTGTATTTGTGTTTGACATTGAAAGCCTGTCTGAGGGACCTTTTAGTGATATCGCGATAGTGCTTTAGCAAAACCAAACATCACTTGGACCAAATCTCTACCAAGCATGTCTGTTCTCATACAGACCATTTTTTAGACTTGAAAATAGGTCAGTATAAAGTCTCCATTACTGTTCAATAGATAAGAGGATCATGGTCTTTCTTCTTTTCTCTTATTCTTCTCTTTCTAACCAACAGTCAGCAGGATGTTACCAAGACCATTGTCCTGTCTCTGAAAGATGGCATGTCTTCTTTCAACAACCTTTGTGATTCCCTCCTCCATAAGGATCTCACCTCTGGTTACAAAAACATCAGAAAGCTGATTGTCAAGGCGGAGCAGGACATGGAGAAGGCAGAGAAGGAGGCAGAGGGAGAGCTGAAAAAACTGGATGAGGACACAGAAAATCTCACAGTACAACAATATAAGTTTGACAAACAGAGAGAGGAAAAGAAACTCTCTTTAGACAACCTGAAAACTAAGCTAGATGCAGAGAGACAGTCCCTGAAAAATTCTGAGGACACACTGAGGCAGGCCAAAGAACGTCAACAAAACGATGAGGATACACTGAACAGTCAGCGAAGCAGACAAAGTACTGCACACACTGTGAGAGATATTGGCATAGGAGTGTCTTTCATCCCCTTTATTGGATGGATGGTTGGTAAGAAATCTTTCTCATGGGGTTAATTCACTGTATGATTACTATTAACCATTAACCATTAAATAAGTAACATGAGTCAGTGTCCACATGATTACAAAAATCTGATATTAGAGTGAATGCCCATATCGATTCTGTAATTCTGAAACTTAACAAGAAGTCTCTCACTAAGCAGCAAGGGTATGTAAGGTGTCAAAGGAAGAGAAAGATCAAAAGCAAATATTTAAAAGCAATTTATAACCATATACCAGTCAGACTGTCAGCTGGAATTATCCATAGTTTAACACGACATCTTTCAACCTAACATTACCTGTGTTTGCTTTCTGCTCAGGACCAGCCATGGCGATTGGTGGTGCTGTGGAAATGGACCAAGCTGAAAAGGCTGTTCGTGCTGCAAAAGAAGAAGTGGAGAAGTCGGAGTCACAGGTCAGGCATTTCTCTGATAAAGTCTCTGATTATCAGTCCAAAATCTCAGAGACAGAGCGTGACATCACACAGACTGATGAGGAACTGAAAGACATCAGAAAGAAAATCTCAGAGGTAAAACAGCAGAGAGAGGCCTTGGCAGAGTTCCAGAAGAAGATGAGAAGTGCTGTCCATCTCCTGGGTCGTCTGAGTGGAACAGCCGACGTACTGGAACTTCAGACTCGACGCCTCATCTTCCTGGAGCCGGTGATGAAGGTGATGGAGGATGTGGTGAAGGTGGCTAGAGAAGTTGCAGGTCATCAGTTCCTACAGGATAAGGGTGTGATGAGTCTTGTAGACGCCATGAGAGAGAAAAACAGGAGACTGGCAGCTGTCTGTGCCTCACACAACAGTCCAGCTCTGGAAAACAAAGGCAAATGCTTTTAAAGTTATTGAACCTGTACAATGAGATTCAATGTGCAGTAAAACTATCAGTGATTTAGGGGGAAAAAATATTACTGCCTCTTTAGATAAGCATGCTTTTTCTTGGCAATTTGTCAGTTTTACATGATGGACTTTTTGTAGTTTTACAATAAACTAATAGTCCTTGTTTGTCAATACCATTGTTTCTGCTGAAAAATCTTATTTACTGTGCACAGAACGCTTATTAAAATGTACTTTTATTTACTCTGTTGTCACACTGGTGGTGTGGTGCAGGACCCAAGTGCAAAGACACGATGATGAAGGTGAAAAACGGAACACTTTACTGACAAAATAAAGATGAAAATACAAGTGCAAAACAGGACCAAAAACCGATAACAAAAGGTGCAGCATAACAGAGTGCAAAATACACAAACAACGATAGGTAAAGGACAAGACAAACACCAGGGCTTAAATAGAAGGAGAACTAAACAGGGCAAAACATGATTGGTTCAAATTAACGAGGTTAATAATGAGACAAACAGGAACAGGTGAGGGGCGGAGACAGACAGAACAAGAGCACAAAGACAGAACAAAACAAAATGGAGGTGCAGGCTGTGACATCTGTGGAGGTTCAGTGAAGTTCCACCCTAATAAAGAGCATGTTTCCAAATGTACTTGCCTTGCATCTTCCCTTTTAGTTTATCTATGTATTTATGTCTGTCCAACAAAAAATTTCTCTTAAGGGAAGTAATGGATTAACTGGCAACTACTGCAGAAATTATCAATCCCCATCAACTGAAATTTTGATTCCCATTTGCCTATGTATTTGCAGTTTTATCTGAAGTAGAGTAATGTTTAGGTGAGATTATCTGATGGTCTACATCTCTTTATTTAGGAAGACTTTGACAAGATGCCGGTTTTTATCAGTTTACCTGATCTCATTGAAAAGATGTCAAAGATTGACATGTTTGCATCATAAATACTTGAAATGTCAAATTAATTGACTATTACTATTGATGAAAAAGACATATAAACAAAGGAGCTTACAACTGAAATCAAGTGAATGAACTATTGTTTGAGTAACAAGGTCTCCGTCTTATGAGGTTAAATAAATGTGATATCACTAAAAGCAACATAAAAAAAAAAAAAATATCTGGATTAGAAATATATTCTGACCCCAATCCCCTTTTGATGAAAAAAGGTAAAGACAAAGAGACAAACAAACAAACAAACAAACAAACAAATAAAAATACTCCAGCAGATAGTTGTCCATACAAACCCCAGAGAAGCTCAGTATCCTACTTGTTACAATTTACAATTTAACATTTAGCAGACGCTTTTAGCCAAAGCGACTTACAATCAGTGCATCAGTCGGATTCCTAATACCTCATAAGCAGTGTTAGGCCACTCAGTTAGCTCGCTAATAGTTAAGTAAGACTCTAATTCGCTTCATATTAATACTGACAGATTTACTAGATTTGGAAGACACACAAATGTGATGATCACATTTTACCTCATCATATATTGTGCTGAAAACATATTTCTCCTTGCAAGGGCTGCAAGCTCTTTGTGGGCCAACTCACTGATGACATCGGAGGGCAATGACTGGTTAGTAAGAATGTCGTTCCAGATACACATCGTACGTGGGAAAATCATGGTCACCTACTAATCACAGTTTTAAGGCATTTGGCTGACAGAACACTGGCTGTAACCAGACAAACTGATCAGTCTAATTGACTGTACTCCCTTTGGCTTTTCAGTAACTAAACAAGAAGAACAAGAATAACAATACTAATACTACCACCACTACCACTACTAATTATTATGATGATGATGATAAGATGATGATAATAATAATAGTAATAACAACAATAATAATAATAATAATAATAATAATAATAATTATTATTATTATTATTATTATCATTATTATTATTTCAACGTGGTCTCTTCCCCAAACACACACTGTGCACAGTCAGTTGCTGGCTTTCCATAACATGCAAAACTGTCACAGTCCCCAGCTTGCCACTCGTTGAATCTCTAGCATAGAGTCTATCCCTCAGAGTTCATTACAGTTCGTTTGCCTGTCTTCTTGCTTTCATCGTGCTAACTTCACTCTATGAAGGCTCGGCTAAATTCGTAACTATCTGCACTTGATAGTCAATATACTCAGTAAACTACAAACACTGAAATACTCATAGAAATACTCTGACCTCTCACACATTCACTCATTGGCTAATATTAACCAACAGCTTAATTTCTCCTTTTACAAATATTTCAGAGACATTAAACCAAACAATATTTCACTGTAAATATGAACGTTATAAGTGTAATAAATAAATAGATAAATAGATAGATAGATAGATAAATAAATAAATAAATAGATAGATAGATAGATAGATAGATAGATAGATAGATAGATAGATAGATAGATAGATAGATAGATAGATAGATAAGTAAATAAAGAAAGAACAGAAAAGTAATACTGTATAGCTATGGGGTTACCTATAGTTCACACTTCTCTTTGGGAATTTTAAGGAGAAGAGCTGCTCCTTTCAAACAAGATGTCACTGTGTCTGGGTCTTGATGTTACTGACTAAAGAACACAGTTTCTCATTCAAATAAATACCCATGCCACACAAGGCCTTTGACCATGTCAGCCATAGATAACAAGCACCTCAGACTCACACCCTAGAGCGAGTGCACTCTGTTCAACCCTCCAGTTAATGTCAATTTGCGCGTGAGTCACCGTTGAGTTCTATGAATGGAATGTATATGTGAATGATTACACTGATATGTGTGTTCGGGGATGCGTAGGAGTTGTACGTGCATTTTGGCATGGCATCAAGTGAAGAAAGAAGTGAGAGGAACAAACATCCTCCTGGGGCACTGTCAGTTTGTGTGATCACGGAATCTTATTTGCTTTTAAATTTCACCTCAAATGTGTCTTGTTTAGTGAAACCTATTTTCATGGCAAAATTAAATCATGCACCATCACAAAAGTATAATGAATTCATGGTATGTAGTCTAGGCACACACATATAATCATGTACATAAAAAATGTATAACTTTCATTGAACTTTTCCAACATAAGCTAGTATTCAAGCATTTGCAAGTCACAAGCAATGTTTGTTTTGTTTTAGGTTTTTTTGTTTGTTGTTGTTTTTGTTCTTGTTTTTGTTTTGTGTTACACACAATCTTCAGGGGGATAATACAATCCCCTACCTCAGAAATTTAATAAATAAAAAAAAATTAAATAAATAAATAATAATAATAACAATAACAACAACAATAATAATGATAAGCTCAAAAGATTATGAACACAAAAATAAACAGGGAAATCACAGTGCTTGATTTCACTCCCTGGACAGCCGTTGCCTGTTAAAATACACAAAAGAGTTGAATTGACAGGCATAATCTGTAAATTCAGAAAATATATAAACTGTAAATATGTAATCTTTGTGTTCCTATCAATGTATCACATAGTCAAATATTCACATCATGTTATTATTACATTCACAAATCCAGACTTCATCATTTTGTTGTTTGTCGTGTAGAAATTTAGGATAGTTTTATATATGATAGTGTGTTATTACACATGGAGATTCAGACTCAACATTTCACTGCATGCTAGAGCAAGAAGTACAGCCTGACTTCTAAAGTCTGATCACTTCCTGATTGTTTTCCTCAACTTTTTGGTTCTAGGTTTACAGAGACTCTATTTACTTCATTCTCAGAGGCTAAAACTGTGTTCCTTTTTACAGAGAATAAATATGTATAGGTGGCCTATGGCTGCGATGGACTGGCAACCTGTCCAGGGTATTTCCCTGCCTTTCGCCCTATGAACGCTGGGATAGGCTCCAGTACCCCCCGTGACCCTAATCGGGATAAGCGGCTTAGATGATGAGTGAGTGAGTGAGGTGGCCGATGGTAAATGAAAGAAGCTGAGCACAGCAAAAGTTTAATACATTTGTTAATCAAGGTGTGAGTAACATTCAGTAAAACACCGTGAAAGAGAATCTAACTCACTACCTGTCAGAATTCACAGTTCCAGTACCAGATGGTGACACTGAATGAGGGACAAAATGTGAGCCTAACTGAAAGAGAACAGAAAGATGTCCACAACAGAATAAGATACGTGACAAGCAAAGTGCTCCAAAACTGTAAACCTGCTGAACCTGTCATTCCAGTATGACTGTTCGTTATCTAGAGGTGATATGAGGACAAATACAGGATCATCTGCATTGTGATTATTCTACTGAAACCTGAGAAGTGAGGGTGTTTGACTGCAGAGCGAGTCATTCTGTCACTGAAGTTCATAACCCTGTTGTGAAACAATGGAAGGATCATTCTGTTTGATGTGTGATGACTTAACCCTGCACAGATATCTTTCACACCATACAACTTACAGCACTGCTCAGCCAAAGCCAATCTTGGGTAAATGATAGAACTCATTTTTTTCCCCCAAACTTTGGAAATGCTGCCGGTGGCCGGAATCATGTACACAACGTATTGTGTGTGTGGGGGCACATGTGTATTTATGCATGTGTGTGTGTGTGTGTGTTTTCACCTCTTCTCTCCTAATAGAGCTCCTTGGTGTGGATCTACATGAGCATAATTTCCAGAATAGCTTGCAGTGTCTGGAGAATGGCAGCTGCCTTAACACGCATAGTTCACACTTTTTCTTTTTGGGTATCTTAGGGCATGGGAGTCACAGGATTTTTTTTCCCCATTATTTATATTTTATGCTCACTGAAAAATATTTCTATACAGAATAGTTGCCAATAATATATAAAGACAGAGGTTTGTTATAATGCTAACATTTTATATATGGATGGTCGATGTAACGCTATGTGACATTTCAGAAAAGCGCATCTCCTATTGAAAAGAACAAAATATTCAGAGAGGCAGAGCACAGAGTGAAAATCATTCATGAGTGACTTGCAGGATAATTCTCAGTGAACCATTTACTCCAAAACTTTTAGCAACAAGTTAAAAACAGAATTAGCAGAAACTAGAACAGCAAAGAATCCTATTTTATTTTTTACTGAATCAATATTTAGCAACTAAATGATATTTAGGTTTTGAAATACCTGAGGACTGATACTAAAAACAGATGTGGTCTTGAGGGGGCCTTGAAAAGTCTCCTAAGTCTGGACTTTAAAGCCAAGTGCTCTGGGACCATGTGGACAAAGTGAAACGTATAGGTAAACTGTTAAGAATTTGACTACACCACTCAATAAGTAGCACATTCAGATTCTACATTGCTTAGGCAAACTGTCACTGCGTGAAAAGAAAACTTTTTGGGAGCATGAATGAAACTACAAATGTTGAGCATTCCCAAGAACAACCCAGCTTCTCCATTGTGAATCTGACCAGCTCGTGCATGGTGATTCACAACATATTTGTGGTCTTTGTCTAGTCTATTCTGTGGCACCCCACACATCCAAGATGGCGTCCTCCTCTTCAGAAATTATATCTACTGATATGGTCCTCCATGTGACAGCAGTTGGAGAAATATTACTCTCCTTTAAGATAACCATTGTAGCAACCCTGATAAACAATGTAACAATAATATATTCATTATTATAGGGGTGAATCAATGTAATCGTTTATATTAACAGTTATAACCATACAATCCTTTGTATTGTAAGAAAAGTTCTCTTTGTTCAAAAAGAAGAGGCCTGTGAGGCCTTTTAGGGGGCTGCATGTGAGATAAGGACGGCGCCTCTGCCACTGAAAGTTAGGAAACTCTGTGCTGATAGGATAGTTCAAATTATTGTAGAGAGTTAGAACTCTAGCGTGGTTGTAAGAGAGGGGTTCCAGTCACCAGTCTTGAATTAAGGATTCTTTATTTTCACTCAGTCATGAACTTGAGGTAGTTGATTGCAACTTGTGTTGTATGTGTGTGTGCGGTTTCTAAAAGAGTAAACAGAATACAAATATAAAGTTATCAAGAACAAATACAAATGGGCTTAACATAATACAATACAAACTACTTGCGAAACATTACCGTTATATGAAAAGCACACGTGTATTAGTGCACCTGCGCCAGCAGTAGTAAACAGGTTAATCTACCCCGTAAACATTTGACTCGTTTACCTTTACATATATGTGAACATTCAAACACTCGCTCTGCATATACACAACTCCATAAGGGAGTGGACAAACTAGTACGGCAAACATTTCACTATGTCATTTAACAATTATCCCTCCGAATGCTAATGTTACAGTTACGTTCTCCGATATTTCGTTATGAACGACGATAACACTTACAAACAGGAGAAACACGTTGTTCATAGACGCACCAGCAACACTACAACTGAACTATTAATGTCAACATTGACATGTTTAAATTATAGAACTGTAACTCCTTTATGATGAATTTATAATTCCCTGTGCCATTTCCGAACTCGTCTGTACATGACTATGCAATTTTTCACTCTGCTGGCCAGTGACTGGCCTCTCAGTCCCCCAAGTCTTAAAGGAGCAGCAACCTTTTTAAACAGCCAGAGTGTTGTGGTCAGTCTTAATATATGGGGAAGGGACGGCGCCTCTGCCAGAGTGTTGTGGTCAGTCATAATATATGGAGAGGGTGAAGCATTCCACGTTTCATGATATATTTTACTCCACTCCTTAGCAGGGCAGTAAATATTGGTGAATATGTATGCTAAATGTAAAGGAAATAAACAATAATGAAGTAATGTAAACCAGTGATGAGTGGGGTCTGTGAAGATGGACTGGCAGAGGCGCCCCACATACAAAGAGATGAGGTAATGTGTATCTTTTTTTTGAGAGAACGTTTATAAAAATTGGTGCTTTGTGAGAAGGCGTCGTCAGTCACCCCCCGGGATCTGACTCATTTTGTTGTATGCCTTTTGAACTATACAATAAACTTACACTGCATCTGACTCAATGTTAGCCTCCTATTGTTTTGTCTAAGAGCAGGAATCGTGTGGTCCTGTCCAACCGCCGAATAACACTGTCCATGAACGTGTACTGCTGTTCAGACATCTTCTTAAAAATGCATTGAACAGGGACACCAGTTGTTTGTTTTCGTTCGGACTCGGCGTTGGAAAACTTGGATATTCCTGGCGCACAAGTAGCCTAATTTAAAAAAAAAAGTCTAAATGAGAGGTTCATGAATTACATACTTGATGGTTATGCAACTGTCCTTTACTTGGGGTCAAAGGTATAGGGTGACCACATGCAAACAGACAAAATGGGGGACAAGTAGTAAGTTTGTGTGGGACAATGTGGGACATGTTACCAACGCTGTGAGATAACGTAAAACTTGGATATAATGTCAGTCTAACTGAATAAGAAACACTTGTATACACTTGTATTGATAGACATCCAACATGCATTGGCCATTACAGGCTCATCAAAGGCAACTGTACTTAAGCAAAGTAGCGGGCATCATACAGCTCAAGTCTTTCAAGTTAAACCACTGTCCAAATCCAACTATAAGAATAAATAAGGCTCAAATAAAATATTCCATAAAATAAGACAATTTCAATGCAAATCTTTATATCAAGCCAAAATCTCTATTGGATGAGTAGCATGGTCAGAGGGGATTAAAAAATATTTTTCCTTTCTTTTTGACCATGACATCGGCTGACAGCGTTCAGAGAAGCCTGTACGTAGGAGAAGCAAGTCACTGACGGATTACAGAAGTTGTATTATGTATTCTGTTGATAGTGTGCATTTTGAAGATGACTTTCAAAAGAACACTTGAAGACATCCCAAGGCACAGAGATGCGCCTCAAGGTTGGCCAATTCAGAGCGGTCACTGGGCTTCATTGGTAAGTAGATCTGAGTATCATCAGCATAACAGTGAAAGCTAATGTTATAGCTGCAAATAATGTCTCCAAGAGGGAGTGTGTAAATAGAGAATAGGAGAGGGTCAAGGACAGACCCCTGAGGGACACCATAGTTAAGCTCTCGGTACTCAGATGTTACATTATTGTAGTGGACACACTGCTTTCTCTCTGATAGATGAGATTTGAGAGCACCAGGCCACAGATGCCAATCTGATTTTCCAGGCGCTTTAACAGTATGGTGTGATCGACTGTGTCGAATGCTGCACTCAGATCGAGAAGGATAAGCATTGAGGTATCACCGGCATCCATGGTTAGTAATAGATCATTAGTCACTCTAGTTAGTGCGGTTTCAGTGGAATGAAAACACCTAAAACCTGACTGAAACACTTCAAACAGGCTGTTGGAGGACATATGAGTGATGAGTTGAGCAGCGACAATTTTTTCGAGTATTTTACAAAGAAACGGGAGATTAGAGATTGGCCTATAATTATTCAAGCTTTCTGGGTCGAGGATAGGTGTTTTAAGAAGGGGGTTAATCACGGCTGTTTTAAAAGCAGAGGGTAGAACGCCCAACTTAATTGACAGATTTAAAAGGTTGAGGATTGTAGGGCCGAGGATTGAAAAAAGTTCTACGTAAAGTTTAGGAGGTTGGGGATCGAGCAGGGAAGAGACTGGTTTAGCGGAGTGCACCAGTTTGGAGAGCACGTCTAGGGGGCTCAAATTGGGTTAAAGAGTGCACATCCTGATTAGGCTCTGGGGCAGAAATGGAGAGTATACCGGTGCATTGATTACTTTGTGGACTACTTTGAGCATCACAACAGATTAAGTCTATTTTTGCGTGAAAAATTTGACAAAGTCTCATGCGGTAATAGAACTGGATTGAGGGGAATGATTCTGGGTCAATTTTGATACCGTATCAAATAGAAATCTCGGGTTGTTTTTATTGAGATTAATTATTCTTGAGTAATAGGCGGATTTGGCCGTGGAGAGGGCGCATTTATAGGCTATCAAGCTACCATGCCAGGCGAGGCAGAAGACCTCCAGTTTAGTGGCACGCCAGTTTCATTCTAATCTTCTGCATGCTTGCTTCAGCACACGTGTATCGTTATTTAACCAGGGTGTTACGTATTTACACCTATTTTTCAATGGTGCTACCATATCTAATTCATCATGGAGGGTACAGTTTATACTCATGCGACTCAGCAGCCTCTGGGGGGCTTTGCCTTAGCAGGTTCTCTAATCACCTGCGACCTGGTCTGCTTTAGTGAAAGATGTCATAGCTGACTCAAACATCTATCTATATTGCCTGATAAAACAGCGGCACCGCTTTTAGCAAGCCAGGTCTACCCCAGAAAGAGGGCCAGTTATCTACAAAATCGTATCCCTGATCTACACAAAACAGGGCCAGCCAGCGATTCAGTTGCACTAATCTACTGTATGTCTCATCATTACCCCTAGTTGATAGAGGGCCAGAGACAATTAATCGATGCCAACACATATTTCTGGCGAAGTCACAAGTCCTAGCTATGTTGACCTTTGTGACTTCTGATTGCCTCATTCTAATATCATTGGTGCCGACATGGATAATGATGTTGTTGTTAGAGAAATGGAAGAAGGCCTCTAAAATGGAAGAAGGCCTCTGAATGTTGAAGTCAATGGAAGAGGCCCTCAGTATACCAAAAAGGGAAAATGCAAGGTCAGCAAAACATGAAGGCAACATGAACAGGGTAAAATCTAGGTTATAGCGACAGGGAAGCATAAGTAATGGTCAGGATGTACTTGCTTCAGCATCCGCTTTGCATGGACTAGCCAAACGCTTGATAGTTAACACCTGCATTAAGGGTAAAGTGTCTGAGGTGAGATTGGGAACATGGTTGAGTATCCGAGGTAAGATGAGGACACGGTTGAATATTATTTTTTATTTAACCAAAAAAGGACACTTCGGAAATAGTGGTGTATGGAATAATGAATTCTGAGAAAACTTGGGGAAATTTCTGGAAGCGAATGGTTTGGACCATGCAAAACACAGATGATGTAAGGGGTGTTACCATACAAATGTGTTATGCGCTTATTGGATACATAGGTTTAGCATGCAGGTAAAATTTTAGATATAAGTGCATGATTTTCTGTATTATATTCAGTCACTCCCTGGGACCTGACTCAGTTTGTTGTATTTTGTTCACTGCTGAATGCAATAAACATACACTGCATCGGACTCCTGAAGACTTTGACTGCTTTTTGAAAACTTGGAATTCATTTTAAACTCAGCATAAGAAGTACAGCATTTAGTGGGGAAAGGGACTCGGTCATATCTGGCCCAGACTTGGGAGTCTCTCCCACAGTTGTCATAGCTGGTGTCTGTGGGGTGTGCCTTATCGACACGGCTATTCCTATTTGCCAGCACCCTAAGATTAGCTTCTTTGTAGGGAGCTTTGGCCAACAGTCGCTGGCGTTGCTAACCTGATCCCTGGGGTCACTGAGTCCCCTATAACTAAGGTACGGGTCTTGGGGCGGTCGAGGGAGGCAGAGGACCCGGGCCCGCAAACAGGAGAAACAAGAGTAGCGTAGCGATTCACCACTGGGAGTGGTTGTGAGTTGGGCCATACAGATGACGACTGGTGTCGGCGTCGGCGAGACCTCCTGCCATTCACGACTGTAACAAACTCCTTTTCTGCCGGCAAAACTGCACTAAAGGGAGAGACTAAACTAATGCTATCTGGAGTGCCCGTCGTATCTATAGTAGTAAAACTAAAACTAGCACTTCCTGTCTCTAGCTGATGGACACGTCTCTCTAGGAGAGACAACTTCTCTACGAGAGCGAGGCAGAGAGAGCAAGACATAGTGGCAGATAATGATAGGTAACGTAAACATTAACCATCAACACACTATTGCTGTGTAAGTAAGGATAGCAAGAAGGCTAAGCTGGTGTTAGCAAGCTAGCAGCCAAACAGTGGAAAGAATGTTTTGATAGGTAACACTAACGAAGCAGACACAGAGCGAGATTAAAACAAGCACACAAGATTACAAGTGCAGCACAACGTAAATGTTAAAGACAGACCGTAGAGCAGTGATGGTAATCAGCACAGCAGCGGCAGCAGATTTGCACAGGTACGAACTAGAAACCGGAAATGAGCGTAAATGAGTTTCAAGTCTGCCAAATCCAGGTCCCTGGTCCTGAGGAAGGGAAGAGTGATTGAGAAGTACCGCTTTTCTTTAGGGGGGGTCTGAATTCCATTGGTCTCTGAGAAGCCTGTGAAGAGCCAAGGGAAGATCTTTGACTGCGCCCTGAGAAAACACTGCCGTTGTCCAGTCAACCAGTACGGAGCTGAAAGCATGGCTAGCAGCAGTGGATAAGTGAGGACTTCCAGGGAAATTTAAAGCATGGATCTATCAGCATGGCACCCTGCTAAGGCTTCTCTGGCCACTGCTGATTTATGAAGTCCCAATAGCCACCGTCGAGGGCTTCAGGCAAAACATCAGCTAGTTCCTCTGCAGGTGGTTGGGCCTACCAAGGAGCCTAAGCAGCATTGCCCTGTATGGGCACACCAGCAAGCTGCAGCTTACTTTCACCAGCCTGAGGGAAGACTTTAAGGTCACCAGAGTCAGAGAGACTCGACTGAGACCAGAGTCTCCTCTGCAGCCATCACGGTTAGAACTGGGAGTAAGTGGCAGGCACGGGAGGCGGTTGAACAGGCAGAAGTGAGGCTAAGACACGGCATCCTGGTAGGTTCTGTGGTAGGTGGACGAGCTGGGTTTGGTAACTATACATGACCTCGCTATGACAAAGCCCGGGGGACAGAGAGACGTCAGCTGATCCAGGGAGAGGTCCGTGCAGCTGTGGAAGAGGAATGCTGGAGTAGGACAGTGGCCATGTGCAAGCAGGGAGCTTGGGCTAATTGGGACCATAAGATCACCTGGTCAGAACTTTGGAAGTCAGAAGCAGCTAGACTCAAGTCTGATCCAGTCGGTGTATGATGTCCTTCCAAGCCCATCTAACCTGCAATGCTGGGGTCTGACCAGTGCCCAGAGGTTCCTTGGAGCACATCTTGAGCTGCTGCCCAAAAGCCCATGACCAGGTGATGAAGACAGTAGCTGACACCATCTGCATGGGAATCCAACAGAGCAAACATCAGCTCCCAAAAAGGCACAACATCACCTTTGTCAGTGAGGGAGAAAAAGCTCAGGTGGAGCTCAGGGCCTCAGCTGGGCTGCTAACCTCAGCTTGTGACTGGCAGCTGAAAGTGGACCTTGGAAAGCAGCTGAAGTTTCTGGAGCACATTGCAAGGACGATGCTCAGGCCAGATTTGGTCGGAGGGGTCAAATCAAGTGGTCGTGTTGGAGCTCACTGTCCCCTGGGAAGACAGGATTGAGGAGGCCCACGAGCGGAAAAATGCCAAGTACCTCAGAGAGGAGTGCAGAAGGAATGGGTGGAAGGCCCGATGTGAGCCCATTGAGGTGGGCAGCAGGGGCTTTGCAGGGCAGTCTCTACACTGTAGGATTGCAGGAAAGAGGATCCACCAGAAACATCATAGGAGCTGCAGAGAAGGTGTCAAGGAGGCTGTGGATCAAGAGGGGTGATCCATGGTCTATATACATAGATACTTTTCATTCTGTCCAATGCAAGCTACGAGAGACCATTTTTCAACCACCATTTGGCGTCATCTAAGATATGCCATCTTAGACTATGCAGTAAACTGATTGTGACGTAGAGTAAAAATGCCGCTGTTGAATGCATCTACTATTACAAGACTGTCTGCAACGAGGACTTGTGATTTTGGGATTTCACGCGACTCATTTGAAAGAGACTTTGTTTGGCGACCAAGCCATGTTAGACACTTGTTCAGCTCACGTTTTTTTATGTGTCCCCTCTGGTTTAATAATTCCCAATGCACCGACAGTCATCCAAGTCTCAGATATATTTAGCATTGCTTCAGTTAGGCGGAATAAGATAAATGCTGTAGTTTAACGGTGCATTAACGTTAGCGGTCTTCCACTGATTGCAGGTGCCTGCAGGGTGCTTGCAAGGGAACATATGTAACATATGTATTTCACACCTTGGACCACCATATATATATTGCTGGAGAAGAATCGGGGGCTCTGCATGAGCAGAACAGGATTCAGCAGCAGCAGATGGATCAGCGGAACCCATGGGATTAACCTGAACCAGTTCAAGTAGAAGATGGAGACAGAACAAAGGAGAGCTCGTGAGCAGCACAGTCAAATACTGCCACACTGAGGGTGATTAAGACTTTTCATCACTGCACTGAATCTCTTATTGCATTGTGTAAGGTGAACTCGTGGACTTTCAGTTTATGCAGGCCTCCTGAGAAAGGAAAATGTAGCCCTACGTTTCATAAACCAAACCAATGTTATGAAAAATTCAATAGGGATAAAATCCATACAGTTAAATTTACTTCAAACCTGCCAATGCAATGACCATGAGATCTTGGACTGGAAATGTCAAGCTCCAGGATTTGACATGAAAGAGCCAATTACTAATCTGGCACATTTCTCCTCCTCTGGTTTCAGGAGCAGAGAAACATGCTGCAACAGGACTATTGTAGGAGAACTAAGGATATGCAGAGAGAGATTAACTACACAAGAGCGCAGCAGACACTGTTTTCTGAAAGAGTCAAAATGTCACATAGCGTTACATCGACCATCCATATATAAAATGTTAGCATCATAACAAACCTCTATCTTTATATATCATTCGCAACTATTCTTGATAGAAATATTTTTCAGTGGGCATAAAATATAAATAATGCGTAAAAAAAATATCCTGTGACTCCCATGCCCTAAAATACCCAAAAAGAAGAAGTGTGAACGATGCGTGTTAAGGCAACTGCCATTCTCCAGACACTGCAAGCTATTCTGGAAATTATGCTCATGTAGATCCACACCAAGGAGCTCTATTAGGAGAGAAGAGGTGAAAACACACACACACACACACACACACACATACATAAATACACACGCGCCCACACACACAATATGTTGTGTACATGATTCCGGCCACTGGCAGCGTTTCCAAAGTTTGGGGAAAAAAATGAGTTCTATCATTTACCCAAGATTGGCTTTTGCTGAGCAGTGCTGTAAGTTATATGCTGTGAAAGATATCTGTGCAGGGTGAAGTTATCACACATCAAACAGAATTATCCTTCCATTGTTTCACAACAGGGTTATGAACTTCAGTGACAGAATGACTCACTCTGCAGTCACACACCCTCACTTCTCAGGTTACAGTAGAATAATTACAATGCAGATGATCCTGTCTGTATTTGGCCTCGTATCACCTCTAGATAACGAACAGTCATACTGGAATGACAGGTTCAGCAGGTTTACAGTTTTGGAGCACTTTGCTTGTCACATATCTTATTCTGTTGTGGACATCTTTCTGTTCTTTTTCAGTTAGGTTGACATTTTGTCCCTCATTCAGTGTCACCATCTGGTACTGGAACTGTGAATTCCTACAGGTAGTGAGTTATATTCTTTCACGGTGTTTTACTGAATGTTACTCACACCTTGATTAACAAATGTATTAAACTTTTGCTGTGCTTAGCTTCTTTCATTTACCATAGGCCACCTCACTCACTCACTCGTTATCTCAGCCGCTTATCCCGATTAGGGTCGCGGGGGGTGCTGGAGCCTATCCCAGCGTTCATAGGGCGAAAGGCGAGGAAACACCCTGGACAGGTTGCCAGTCCATTGCAGCCATAGGCCACCTATACATATTTATTCTCTGTAAAAAGGAACACAGTTTTAGCCTCTGAGAATGAAGTAAATAGAGTCTCTGTAAACCTAGAACCAAGAAGTTGAGGAAAACAATCAGGAAGTGATCAGACTTTAGAAGTCAGGCTGTACTTCTTGCTCTAGCATGCAGTGAAATGTTGAGTCTGAATCTCCATGTGTAATAACACACTATCATATATAAAACTATCCTAAATTTCTACACGACAAACAACAAAATGATGAAGTCTGGATTTGTGAATGTAATAATAACATGATGTGAATATTTGACTATGTGATACATTGATAAGAACACAAAGATTACATATTTACAGGTTATATATTTTCTGAATTTACAGATTTTGCCTGTAAATTCAACTCTTTTGTGTTTTTTAACAGGCAACGGCTGTGCAGGGAGTGAAATCAAGCACTGTGTTTATTTTTGTGTTCATAATCTTTTTAGCTTATTATTATTTTCAGAGGTAGGGGATTGTATCATCCCCCTGAAGATCTTAGGTGACACAAAACAAAAACAAGAGCAAAAACAACAAAACAAAAAAACCTAAAACAAAACAAACATTGCTTGCGACTTGCAAATGCTTGAATTCTAGCTTATGTTGGAAAAGTTCAATGAAAGTTATACATTTTTTAAGTTCATGATTATATGTGTGTGCCTAGACTACATACTATGAATTCGTTATACTTTTGTGATGATGCATGATTTAATTTTGCCATGAAAATAGGTTTCACTAAACAAGACACATTTGAGGCGAAATTTAAAAGCAAATAAGACTCCGTGATTGCACAAACTGATTGACTCAGTGCCCCAGAAGGCTGTTTGTTCCTCTCACTTCTCTCTTCACTTGATGCCATGCCAAAATGCACATACAACTCCTACGCATCCCCGAACACACATATCAGTAATCATTCCCAGATACATTCCATTCACAGAACTCAACGGTGACTCACACGCAAACTGACATAAACTGGAGGGTTGAACAGAGTGCACTTGCTCTAGTCTAGGGTGTGAGTCTGAGGTGCTTGTTATCTATGGCAGACATGGTCAAAGGCCTTGTGTGGCATGGGTATATATTTGAATGAGAAATTGAGTTCTTTGGTCAGTAACATCAAGACCCAGACACAGTGACATGTTGTGTGGAAGGAGCAGCTCTTCTCCTCTTCTCTTCTTCTTCATTTATACCATCATTGAGCCTCAATAAACGAAGAGCACTAACAAAATCCACCCCCCCCCCCCCCCCCCCCCCCCCCCCCCATTATCCATCTACATCTTTAAAGTGAGGAGGTCTAACAGATTCAGTCTGCGTACTATGCAAATGGGAGAGCAAGTGTCACATTCAGAGAGGTATTGAAGGCCTTCTAGCATGCCTATAGTTTGGCTGCCATCGTAGAGTAGTGACAGTCTAAATACCATGACACACCAGTCTCCAAGTGAGATGAAGGAACAGCACTGCTCCCAAAATCAGCATCAGGACCTACCGACCACAGGCTGAACCACAGGCCACAGTGCCCCCAGTAGATTACTAGGCCAACCACTGTTATCTATCACAGGTTGGAGCTGAAAACCTATATCAGTGATATCATGCATGGATTTTGTAAGTTTTTCTGGGGTACTATACTTAAGTAGAATTTTCAGGTACACGCATTTTATTGAGTATTTATTTTTCTGACAATTTTTTGCTTTTACCCTCTACATTTTAAAACAAATATCTGTACTTTATACTTTTACATCTCCGTTGGTCTCTCTGTTTCCTCTGACATTCTCTCGCCCAGTGACCTGTCTTCCTGCTTGCTTTGATGTGCAGCTAGTATCTGACAGACAGGGGTTTAATTTGTAAATCCTCTTTATTTTAAGGAGCTTGTCCCATGTCTTGATTCCTCTGTCCCTGGGATGTTGTAATTGTGAGGAAAACCTTTCAGTCTAATTCACTGACAAGAGGACATGCTATAGACGACTGTTCCGCTTTCACCTATGGCTTCTTCTCCACCAGTTTTTACAGACCTCTGGGATGGCAGGCTCACAGGTCAAAGATCAGGCTGGCCATCTGAATCATCCCTCTCCTCCCTTCTTTCATTATCCTCATATGTCCTTGAGTCAGCAACCAGTTCTGTCAGATGACCTAGTTCTTGAAGTGGAAACAAAGAAGATATCGCAGGTGTTGACTTTGACTCCGTAACGACACCACTATCAGTGTGGATTGAAGAGGTGCCATTGGTGTGATGTGGAGAGATGCTATCAGTGTGAGTTGTAACAGCGCCAGCACAGCAGACACAGACACAGAGCTGTTGCTTCTTTCTCATTTCCTCATACTCAGAGCAAAGAAAGCTCTTATTTGTTTTCAGTCTGTCCATTTCCTGCTGCATTTTAACTTTGCTTTTAATTCATGTTGTTGAACTCTAAAGAGAGTCACCAAAAGCCAGCCAAACATATCTCTTTTTCTGTAACGGCTTGTTCAAAACGTGAATTAAACCATTTAAACAGTGCATTCTTAATATCAGACAATGACACATCAGGGAGCTAAAGACCTCTCCTGTGGGTAGTGAATTAGTTTCTCTTTCCTCGTGTTTTAATGTAATGTAAATGTAAATTTCTACTGACAGTTAATCACCCCTTGATTAGCAAATGTATAAAACTTTTGCTTTGCTCAGCATCTTTCATTGACCTTAGGTCAGCTATACATATTTATTCTATGTGTGAACAAACATTACAAGGACATATATATATTTAGCAAGAGACCAGACAACGCCACCTAAGGACTTGCACCTTAAGATTCATAAAAATCATCTCAAGCTGATGGGTTCCCCAAAGTACAGATAAGCTGCATAGAAATAGGACAGAGATGTGTATTCCAGTTGATTGGGCAATTTTATTAAATGAATGAAAGTCCTAAAAAGGAAAGTACTTAATAGTACAGCTTTATTGCAAAAATGGACTATATGGATAAAAACGCTCCAGCCGAGGACAGGGTAAAGAATGGAAATCGTAAGACAGGGGTACTGGCTGTCAAAAACAGAAGCAAAGCCAATGTGTCAAACTGTAAGTACAGGCAGATGAATGCAGCTACCTGGACGGGTGGAGGCCAGCTCATCAAACTCACTCCAAGTGTGTCCCAATATCTAGAATTTCACATCCCAAACACAGAGTTTCTGTAGGCCTAGAGCCAAGAAGTTGAGGAAAACATCCAAGAAGTGATCAGACCTACTCTTACACATTGTTAAATGTTTATTCTGAATCTCCATGTGTAATGATAACATACATATAAAACTGTCCCAAATTTCTACATGACAAACAACAAAATTATGAAGTCTGGATTGTGTGAATATAATAACATGACGTGACTATTTCATTACACCACTAATTAATGAACACACAAAGATAATATATTTACTGAATTTTGTTTGTATTCAAAAAAGCACGATTATGAACTTGGCAGCTAGCTCAGGTGTATCACTGCAGGAATGACACAAAACAGGTACTATAGCTGCAAGCATAAATGGCAGAATATTCAGAATGTGTGGTATTCAGATCAGAGGAGACACACAAATCCTTACATGAACTTGCTGCTATACCTAAATGCACGCACAACTCCTACGCATCCCCCTAAGTACATATCAACATATTCATTCACATATACACTCCATTCACAGAACTAAACGGTGACTCACACGCAAACTGACATAAACTGGAGGGTTGAACAGAGTGCACTTGCTCTAGTCTCGAGTGTGAGTCTGAGGTGCTTGTTATCTATGGCAGACATGGTCAAAGGCCTTGTGTGGCATGGGTATATATTTGCAAGAAAAACTGTGATCTTTAGTCAGTAACATCAAGACCCAGACACAGTGATATCTTGTGTGGAAGGAGCAGCTCTTCTCCTCTTCTCTTCTTCTTCATTTGTACCATCATTGAGCACATTTAACAAAGAGCACTACCAAAATCCATCCCTCTGCCTTTTTATTATTTTGACCAACAAATGGAAATGCCTCTCACTGTTTGTCAAACAGGTTGAAATCATAAGACTTACCGAGAAGAGTATAATTTAATCATGATTTGTCTCCACCAAAGAAGAAAAATGTCTATTGGGTGAGGACATTGTAAACCTGTGAACTTGTTCAGAGTCACAGAGGATGTAGCAGAGTGCTGTGTTCAGATTAATGGTGTGTTCTTACTGCTGTTGTCTGACTTTACAGTCTCTCAGTAGTCCCTCAGTAAAGGGATCTTCTTATTTGGTCTGTCCTCCTCCCTCTCACTCATTCTCTCCTCCCCCACATCTGATCCTACCAATAATATCTGCAAAGAGGAACTGCTCTAATAACAAGTTTGAAATACTGGGACTGAAACATACACAACTGCCTATGAACTAAACTCCTCCCAACATAATGTTCCATCCCTTTCTGGGAGGGGAAAAGGCTTTGGGGAAACTATATGTTTTTGGGGAAACTCTGAATCTCAAAGAGATCAAAGCAGAGTAGCAGCAACTCTCCTCAGCAGAGCACCTCAAATCAACTGCCAAACGGTAGGTTATGCCTTTTAATTGTATTGAAAATAGTATAATGTTTACATCTACTTTAATGTTGCATAAGCCATTGTGCAAATCCTGCAAAATATGAAGAAACACAATGCAAATGTGTAAACACATATGATTGCCAAAATCAAGAATTTTATCAAGTGGATTGAGCACACTCAAAAGAATAATGTGTGGAATCTTTTGTACATCAAAAAGTTTCTGACCTACAATATGTGGATGGGTTATGGCTTATTTTACAAGAAAAGTTTTCAGCAAAGACACCTTCAATTTTAATTTTTCACTTTTAAAAACTCCAGGACTTTAGCAAGGGCAATGCAATGCTTAAGGGAAAGCAGGAAACTAAGTTGGTGAAAAAATGTGTGATAGAAGATTCTGCTTTACTGAGCATTTAAAAAATATACAACATGCTCTGCACGATTGTTGGTGATAAACCAAACACAAACAGGATGTGAACTACTGAATGTGCCAAGTAAAGAACGTAATTAAACATAGAAGATCTAACTGAAATTTCACTAATGACATTTACACAGATTATTTGAAACCTGGAAAACAGAAAGGTCAGAGTCAAAGTAATGTCTTCACAAAACAAAAAAACCCAAAAACTTTAAAACTGTTATCTAAAGCTAAATACAAAACATATTTCAACATTAAGCTATGGAGATTAATACAAATCAGTAACTGAGGGAAGGAGGTTAATTATGGTGGATATATACAGGTGCAAGTGACAAGTGTAAAACATAAAATAACTGTAATTACTTTCAGATACAAAATACACAACCATTAACAGCTGGCACATGCTAAAGCACTGAAAACCTGAGGACAAACACTTAGCAATACCCAATAGCATGACATACAGTAGAGTGAGTGACCAGAGTGAAGGTTTTACAGGATGAGGGTTAACAATTCGTAGCTTGCAAGTCTGGCTTCCCAGTGGTTCACAGAGTCTTTTTAAGAATATGCAGGCAAAAGCTTCAACCAGTGCCAACAGGAATCAAAGAATATATTCAGACACACAGGCCCATACTCATCCCCACAAAGCCACACGGAGAAAAACTCAAGGTCTCAAATGATGAACTCCTGGATGAAACTCATCATCTTCAAACTACATCATCTTTTTTGGAAGCTTTCCAAAACATGTGGAATGCCATTGTATTGACAACGAATGGGAGTGCATGTGAAACAGCAATGTGTATGCCCTGGTTCCATTTTAAAATCTGCTTTAAAAAACAAAACTATAATGTAAAAGCTGAATGTAGCGATTATGTGAAAGTACTTGTAAAGAAGCTTTGTCTTGTCTCCACACAGTCCAGAAACACTTTCCCCTCTCTAATACCATATGCGTAATGAGATATCTTCTATATAATTTTCCTCCTCTACAGTGTTCAATATTCAAAAGACATTGAAATGTACATTTAAATGTAATGAAATGCCACCTGTATGCCAAGTGCATAGACTTGGAAACTCATGAGCACACATAGATACAAAAGTAAATACAAAAGAAAATATAGCTAGATCTATTTCACCTGGCGTTTACTCCACTGGGAAGAAAAAAAAAAAGGTCTTATGGTACCTCAATACATTCAGCCTTACATAGTGCAAAATGTTGATCTAAATTGTGTCCACATTGTGACATAGGTGGAATGCTTGGCCACTCTCCATATTTGATGTAGCAAACAAGTCTTTTAGGGCTTTTAACTCGTTTAACTGGTTTTGTCTGGTTTTACTCATAATGTAACACATTAGAATCTCTGTGATTGTATACAAACTGTGAGCAGTGAGTGAATTGAACCTAAGCATTTAACCCATCCTATTCACACACCAGTAGTGAGCACACACACACACACACACCAGGAGCAGGAGCGGTGGGCAGCACGTCTGTGCCCAGTGCGCAGTTGGGGGTTAAGTGCCTTTCCCAGCCATGGATGCTGTAGTAAGGGGAAAGCGCCAGACCTGTCAACCCTCCTGTTTTTTCCAGGTTTCTCCTGTATCTTAGCCTTCTTCTCTCCCGCAGTGCTCCCGTTTTCATATTTTCCCTTGAATCTCCCGTATTTTTAACCTTTCATAAGGTTAGGTTCTGGGGCCTGCCGGTGGCATAGCTAGAAATTTATGTTTGGATGGGTAAAAGTGAGCTGGCGCGACTTTCACTCACGGTCCATCACTTGCCTACACATTCTTCATAACCCACTGCTGCACTGAATAGCAGGTCAGACACCCCGTACTGTGTCTGACTGTCGCGTACTCAACAAGCCAGTCCTGTCTTCCGTTCTTTGTTTGCACTGAAACGGAATATGTAGTAACCCACAAAATACTGCTGCATTTTTATTCATCAAGCACACTTTAACCAGAAGTAGCGTAAAAGCCATGCCCTGTCACAACAAACACACAATATAATGCTGTCACAACAGTAGCTGGGTTTCCATCCAACTATTTAATGCAAATGAATGCATAAACTTCACATCAAATCTTTAACTCGCATAAGAAAGGAAACTTTTTGCTGGAAGGCAAAAGGAACTGTAGTTGCTGTTTTAAAACACAGAGTGAGCAATTCCGAGTGAGCAAATCCCTTTGTTTGCATTGTAGACACAACAAAACAATGGCTTCTGAACTTGTGAAGAAGACTCAGGGTATCACCACAGCAAAGGACATGAGAGAGTCCACCCAGCTCATAATGAAACCTTATGCCAACTGGGAGGAGTACCTGACACCAGCACCACTCTCCGTAGCTATAATGGGAGAACTGGTCTACATTTCGTCTAAGACTGATTTTTCTATCAACAAAAATGCACCAAAAGATGGCTACAAGTACATCAAATACCCAGAGTCATTCCGTGCCTGCCTCATGCAAGTGTGTAACTCTGGCTGGTGGGCTTTTAATGAAGCTCATAAGAGTATGGATCAGATCCGCCTTCACACTTCCACTGTACCAGACTACATGAAGGCTGCAGTGAAGACCCTGTTTCATGGTGATGATGAGGTTGTCCAGGCCTTTCTACCCGACCAGCTGCAGAACATTCAGGCTATTGCAGATGACTGTGTGGAGTTGGCCGAAGGAGCAGAAAAAAAGTTTACTGACGTCATAAATATCATCCAAGAACTCCTGGAGGCGTGTGTGAATGCAGAACATTTTTATGGAGAGGAGCTGAATGAAATGAAAAAGAAACTGGAAGAGGCCAAGATGAGGGAGGAAACAGCAAAAATAGCCAATGAAAGATCTACGAAAGCAATGAAGAGAATGGAGAAGGAATTGGAAGATGCGCATGAGAACTACAGCAAAGCAATGGATTCACTTCCTAATGGATGGGACATGATTGGCATGAATTTAGCTGAAGGACTATCAGAAAGTATGACAAGTCTAGTAAGCGGACTAACAGCCACTGTTATCAACCCCATTTCACGAATGCGTCTAGCATCAGGAGCACTGAAGAATGCGTGTGAATTCACAGGAGGTGACGATGGTGCAGCAGATGAAGTTGATAAAATAAACATCATGAGCAAGTCTGGAGAAATTCTTCGGGCAACAGAAACTCTTGGGAAATTCATCAAAGGGGAAGATATCAAGTGGAAAAAATTGTATGACCAGAAGAAGAAGTGCTCAAACACAGATTTTACAGCAAAGCAGTTTAAAAGGCTTCAAAGCAACTTAGAAAAATCCCCAGACTGTGACCCAAAACTAAAAGCTCTGCACTTATGTGAATCTGGAATCAACATCTGTCAGCAGCTTGCAAAGTATGCACCTGAAGGCAAGTGTAGCAAAGAAGAAACACAGGACATCATCTGTAGTTGGAAAGAGCTCATTAAATCAGCCCGTGCCTTTGACAGCAAAAGCAAGAGTGCCACAAAGTCTCCGTCTATGACACCAAAACCACCAATGATGTATGAACAGGAGAATAAGAGTGAGGGGTCTGGTAAAATGTCTGCAGGAGAAAGGGCCTCAGAGAATGCTCGCTTCCGTATTGAGCAGACAAGAACACAACTGGACAAGACAAGAGAGATGTATGAGAAATGTGTGGAGAACATGGAGAAGAATCAGAAGGAGCTGACTGACATTTTGGTCACCATGAGAAACTGTGAAGTCAAGGAGATTGACTTCAACACCACCATAAAAATGCTGGTCAAAGGTATGGATGCCATGGGTAAAGTGAAGGTGCAGTGGGAGAAGATGGTACGTTTCTTTCAGATGGTGTCCAACATTGTGAAGGTCAGCCTGAGCAAAACTCTCAAGAATTTTGTCACTGCAGCTGATAAGGCACAGACACTGTCTTACAATGCCAAACTGTTCTCAAAAGACCTGCTGTACAACCAGGCCTTCCAGGCATCCAACATTGCCAGTCTCGTGCACATGATCTCAGAGACCTACACTGAAGTGTCCAACAAGTACCTGATGGACAGAGTCAGTAGTCTGGGCAAACTCATGGCCATGGATAAGAGTAAGCCAGAGTTTGAACAAGAGCATCACCAGCTACGGAATGGGTGTGATGAGGCTCAGAGAGGTATTCTACACCTGGTCATCAAGAACAAAGAGTCCTTTGAGAGAAGCACTAATGCAAGAATGGGGAAGATTGAAGGGGAATTGCTGGCCGTTCTACCAGCTGCAGCACCTGAAGAAACCAAGGCCATTAAAGATGCTGCCCAAGCTGGATTTACTGAGGAAGAGGAGGACGCCTATATCTGAGGTAAAGGTAACATCCATGCAAACCAGTGCACACCTGCCCTGTCTTTATACTGGAAATCACATGTGAATGCATATCAATCTCTACTGACCCAAATGTGGTTTTAAACATAAATCTGTTTTACACATTTTTCCTGCTTATGGTCCATGGGCAGTGAGCTCATAACTGCTCATTGATTATTTTTCCCATATTAAATTTCTCATATTAAATCAATCAGTGAGCATTATCTGTATTTCCTGCATGATTGTTTTGTTTCTTTGTTTTTATCCTCTCTGTGTTGTCCGTTATTACATAGCAACTCATTGGATACCCTAGAAGACTGCAAGCTACAGAACCTCAGCAGACAAAAAGGAATCAACGAGCCTGTCCAATATAAATGAAGCTAAGAAGATATTTGCAGTGACCTTGAATTTTTGACAGAGTCAGCTGAAGTGCACATTTTCATTTTTAATTATGAAAAGAGAGATGTTTGTATTGAGAGTAAAATCTGTAGTTGTTACAGTTGTCTTTCATACTGTTTCCTGTATGAGCATGTTTATCTATTAGGAAATTACTTTTTACTTTTATCTATTAGGAAATCAGTTTTAACTAAGCTTTACCTGAGTGTTCAGAATTGCAAACTATTTTGATGGAGTTTTTGATTCGTTTAAATACAAGCTTCCTTTCATCTTTGTTTTCTCGTAGAATTTTTGAGTGACTTCTTAGTTGGTCCATCTCTTAAGTAATCCCTTAGACTACTATCATATTTTCTGGGGGTTTTTTTCCTTCTGTCCCATCACATGCCTCCAAAGAGGAGAGGAATTAATTGATTAAAAATTTCGCTCATTTTCATGTTCCATTTGCTGATGTTTAAGTCTTTAAAATCTCCCCCTCTTTCTATACAGTGTAAGACATGAAGTTGTAACTGCTCAGTCTTTCAAAATAAATGTCAAATTGCAAATGAAATATGAATATAAATATAAATCTAAGCTGCAAATTAAATATAAATGGTAAATTACTTTACATTACATTTATTTAGCAGACGCTTTTTTCCGACTTACAAGTGGGGAAACAATTCAAGCTACACCTACAGTTACCTGAGGCTTCCATACCTTTCTATGTTTCTTAATGAGAAAAGATGAATTGGACCTCTCCCTTCTTGTTTGCTGTTGTCATGGTTACTGATATTTGCTCACACACATCAAGATTCAGTGCCTCTTGGGCAATGTCCAACATCACAAGCATCAGACTAAGAAAAACTTGTACGCTTTTGTCTTAATGTTTGAGAGGGCATGTAAACTGTGTCGTAATTTGACTCTCCAACCAAATCCTCCAAGCTTCTAATATAAGCAGTGTAGTTTAGATGATCTCAGGAGTTCTGCTCTGTTTGTCAGTGACTCATTTTACTTGCTATCACTTACACTTCCTCCTCAAGATGAATTTTTCAGCAAGCAAAATAGGGTGGACTTTAACTGAGAAGCTTTCCTGATGATAGAGTGAATGTCAGTTGTGATTAAAGTGCTAGGATGTCATTTTATGTCGCCATCTGCTGGCCACATGCTCTACCTGCAGTACCACTCCATACCAGTCATGATGACGCGCTTTCGCACCGAACAGTTCTAGGGTCTAATTCGATAGGAACTACCTCCTGTGGAGCTTCCCCTAGAACTACATTCGTTCTAGGGCCTTTTTTCTGTTTGCTTTCGCACCGCCAGTAGGAACGCTGAAGTGACGTAAGCCGGCCGACGGTATAGCAGCTAAGAGCTGTTGTTTATGACTAACCAGGATAGCTGCACATTTTGAAGTACAAATTTAATGACTTTAAGACCTTTTAAATACCTCCAAAAGGAAAAAAAGAACCATTACTGCGGCAAAAGAAATTGACAAACTAGTCTACAGTATACGCAATGAGTTTTATTGAATTTGAGTGACAGAAATATTGATTGCACATTAGATAACCTATAACTGCCTTCTCATTAACGAAAATAAAACTGTATGGCGATAGACCCAGTCCAATGGAGAAAATAATTTCCCAATGCATTTATACATTTACCACCGCAGTAGCAGTGAATGACTTGATGGGCATAGTACTTTTCGGGTGCTAGCATAGCGCTTGTGCCTGATCCTTGCTTGCGGCATCGTGTTTTTTTCCCCCCTTTTTCCCCGCCGCAACAGTAAAATCGTAAGCTGGATAAACACATTCTTATTTTAGGTTAAAATGCGGATCACAGCCACACAAGCGGACACACAAGCACCTACCGAAGCGGAGTGTACGCTACCTCTTCAATGTACAAATATACATTGGACGTTGCAAAATGGTCATTGTTGGGGGATATAAAATACCGGTTAAATAAAACATAAAAACTATGTCCCCCCTCCTACAATTCCAGACATTTTGAGACATGAATATCAAAAGCTAAATTAAATACGTTCTAAGACTTTATATTTTGCACGGATCTTTAAAAATGGCGGTTGCAATCATCGTATACCTGCGTCTGGACCAATGGCTGTACACCTACGTCACAAGGTTCCTATTGTGCTGCAAAAGTACCTACCCTGGAGTAGGGGCGAAAAAAGCCCCTCAAAACGGCGTTCTTAGAACTAAAATCGTTCTAAGTTCCTGCGGTGCGAACACGCCAAAAAGGGGGTACTTTCTCCAACAGTTCTAAGAACTATGAAAAGTTCCTCCGGTGCGAAAGCGCCTATGGTTACCAAGGCTTACTCTTGTGACTGTCGTTAGGCCCTCGTTCATGTTTAAATTCAGCATGCATAATTCAGTCAGTGAAAAGAAAGAAAGAAAGAAAGAAAGAAAGAAAGAAAAATAAGGAAATGAGAAAATGAGAAAACAAACAAAACAAAGAAAAAAGGGAGATAAAAAACAAAAATATTTTTGTATTGAGGATGTGAATGTTGGCTAGTAGAAGTCACTACAGAGCATAACAGGGGTTGAATCCCACTTGGGTGAAATCCCATTAGCACCACTGGTCACTTTTGTGGTGTATCATCCCAAAAATGATTCCATATTGAAACTCAACAGAGAGAACTACCCAGGTGCAGTTCTTCATGTGAATGTATGTGGCTACTTATTTTTTGTGATATAAACCACAGAGATTCCACTGGAAGTGTCATTTTATACTGTTAAAAATGCACACACTGTAGGAAAACATCACCATCTGTCAGAGTCAAATCATCTTCTAGAACATCCCAAAAAGCTACAATAAAAAGACTTGTAAGAAAATTGTGATATTAAGACGAGAGTGTGCATTATAACCACTAGAGGAAACCAAAGCACTGCAAAGTGCACTCACTGGCCAGTTTAAGAGGGATTCACATCATAGATCCAACTGCCTGACCAGTGAAGGTATGTAAGGGCAAAAATGAATTAACTGGATAATAACAAAAACACCAGCTTCATTTCCTGTCTGTTTCAAAATCTCTCTCTCTCTCTCTCTCTCTCTCTCTCTCTCTCTCCCTCTCTCTCATTGGCTGGGAGCCACCCTTTTTTTCTTATCATTTCTACAGCTGAACTGGGTTTGACAGGAAGATGATAGTGATTTTTTTTTCCTCCAAGATCAACATGTGATTGCAGAACACAACCCATCATCAACTCAAAGTCAAAGCACATTTGAAAAGCACAACTGATCAAAGCGATTAACTGATTAACTGATTAACTGGTCAAAACACGTTTGATGTAGCAATATTTAACAGTTATTTAACAGAGAGAGAAACGGGACGGCCCTCACTGTTGGTGTGGAGAAAGTTCAAAAGAAATGTCAGGTTAAAAATAGTTTTTGCTTTTTACATCTGTTGTATCTGTTGGAGAGTTATACCTTTCATTGCATTTTTAATTTTCTTTTAAAATAACAGGTCAACAATCCAAACGCCAAATAAGAGACACAAAACTTTTATTCACTTTTTCATTTGCCTCTGCTTTGCATTATCATCAGTTGGTGGAGAAGTTGTTGATCAATACATAACTGTTACTCAAACACTGATGGTTTTGTCACTGAAAAGCACAACTGATCAAAGCGATGAACTGATGAACTGATGAACTGGTCTAAAGAGGTTTACTGGGTGATGGCTGAAACAGGAGGCTCCTCAGTGCCAGTCCCCTCAATGGCAGGTGGGGAGGGATTTATCAACTCCAGCTTCTCCCTCACAGCATCATACTGACTCTGCCACTCCTCTTTAGAGAGAGAGGAAGGATTGATCTCCAGGAACCTGTAGGCATCTTTGGCCTGGACGCTGAATATGCCATTGGCTTTCGCACATACGGCACCGAATTTTGTCCAAACCTGTAATTTAGATTGATGCAAGCCATTGAGTTTTAGTTGTTTTGTTTTAGTTTTGACTTTGGTTTGTTTGTCTTTAAATGTAAAGTCATGTTGATATTAAAAAATGCGTGTGACTGTCAGAACAACCCTGCTGTACCCTGAACACAGTATCCTATTGTGTTACTGTGCTATGTGGCTGCTTTGCTCCATGTTTTAAGCTTCTTCAGCCAATCAAAGGAGACACAGTAGCTAATACCCAGTTAACTCATTCAGTTTTTTTTGTTTTTAGCTGCAGAACTGAGGAACTCACTGCTGCTTTTTTATCAGACTGTCAACGCGCATGTACATTTACAGAGCAGCTAAAATCATGACTTTTCAACTCAGCTTTTAGCCATCTGTAGATAGTTTTCTGTCATTTTGAGTTTATTCTTTCTTATTCCATCTCTTCAGTTCTTATTTTATTTTATTATTCAGTTCTAATTTAATTCATTATTGCATTTTGTTCTAAGTTCTCCCTGTTTGAATAAGTAAAGTTTTAACTGTATTATTGTTTTCTTTACCTTTTTTTTACCTTGTAAAGCACTTTGATCTATGTCATTGTATTAAAGTGCTATATGATGATGATGATGATGATGATGATGGTGATGTTAGAGCATCCACTATAATTTACTGACTAATGTCTGTCATATCAGTCAGGAATACTCTGTCACACTTTGCCACTTTACCTCTCCAGCTGTGGTGATTGATTCCAAAAATACATCTTTTAAGACATCTAGGTCATCAATCATGTCTTCCCCAACAAAGGTTTTGTCCTTCAGGTAATCCAGCATTGAACCAATTTTCTCCCAGAATTTTTGTAGTTGAACCAGAATCTGCTGAATTCTGGAGAGACAAATCTGAACCTCATCAAGATGCTCTGGGGATGGAATTGAACCTGAAAAGAGAAGAGTGAAAAATCTATTTCTTTTTTTAAAAATAATTATGTTCAGTTTTTTAGGAAAAAAAATTATATGAATCTGAGTAAGGATTGAAGATTTTAGTTCTATTGTTTTCTACTTGAATGCAAGACATCAGAGTGAGTACATCACAGTAATTCCTTAAAACCTTATCTTTTCATCCCGTGACTTCGCCTAAATATGGGCAAAGCAATCTTTCTTTTTTTTTTTTTTTTAGAGATACTTTATTTGTCACACACACACTGAGCAGTGAGCAGTGAAATGGAGCCTCTGCATTTAACCCATCCTTACACCAGTGAGCACACACACCCACTATGAGCTAGGAGCAGTGGGCAGGCACTAGGGGACCAGCTCCAGGTCTTTTTGCCATTGCCTTGGTCAGTGTCACTGACAGGAGTACTAATCCTTGCATGTCTTTGTGGTTAGAGGAGACTGAAGCACCCAGAGGAAACCTGCGCGAACATGAGAAGAACGTGCAAACTCCACACAAAAAGGACCTGATACGACCGGGTTTTGGACCCAGGGCCTTCTTGCAATGAAGCAACACTACTAATCACTGAGCCACCACAAAGTCCAAAGGATAACCTGTTTTTGTCCAGAATGGGGTGGGATTTGAATCCTGATCTCTGGGTCCAAGGTGAAAGGCGCTACTGATTGAATTAAACTCTACTGCTTTAGTTCCAGTAACAATTGAATTTAAACGTATTTCCATTGCTTGCTTTGCAGAGGATCGATTTCAGTCAAAAATGCTTCAAATTGCTGTTATAATCATGAAATATGCGACAGTTTGCATGGTGTGTTATGACAATGTGGGACAAGGCACCCAACCCCCACACTGCTCCTGTGCCTGGTGTGTGTGTGTGTGTGTGTGTGTGTGTGTGTGTGTGTGTGTGTGTGTGTGCGTGTGTGTGTGTGTGCTCACTAACAGTGTGCAAGGATAGGTTAAACACAGAGGTTAAATTCACTGCTCCCTCACAGTGTGTGTGTGCGTGATTATGGAGATTCTATTCTATTCTATTCTATTCTGTTCTATTCTATTCTATTCTATTCTATGTTTCACCAACTAGTTGATAAAATTTGACTCTGAGATGTTTGAGAGCAGGCCAAACTGATTCTTACCCAACTCCATTTTGGCTTTTGCTTCTTTCATCTGCCAGCTGAACACCTCATTCTGTAAGGTGTACTCCCTCTGTTTAAGTGCAGTTTTGTCTGAAACGAGTAAATTGATCTTGTTCTGCAGAGCCTGGATTTTGGCTTTATCCCCAGGACTTTTCGCTGCCTGGATGGCGGAGGAGATTATGGCTCCAAGAAAAGGCACGATAGCACTCAGGATGCCAAGCCCAGTGCTCCTTTTAGAAATGTCTCTGACAAGCTGCTCAAGCTCACTGTTTTTGTCGTTTATTTCTTGTTCTTTCGCTATCAAGTCTGCAGTAACCTGCTGCAGGTCACTCCTCAACCTTTGCAAAGTGTTCTCAGCTAATTCTGCTTCCTGGGTTTGAGCTTGAATTTTTCTATCAGTTTCAGTCTTCTCTGTGATAACATCACTGGTGGTTGTGGCAACATCTTTGTTGTGTGAATTATATCTAAATAAGAAAGGAGAAGTTTTATCTTCAACTAGCAGTAATAAAAATGCAGCTGGTTTATTTTCTTCTCTTGAGCATGGACATATGCGGTGTTCATATTCTGTGTAGAGAAGAAACAAAAAGTCTTACTTCTCCACAATCTGTTCAACTTCAGTGATGATCTTGGTAATCCAAGCTTTTGCCTTCTCCAGGTACTTCACAGCGAGTGTGGGCTTGTTCTTTTCCACTGCTACTTTCAGCATAGGGAACAGGGAGTTCACCAGGTTGTCACTGGTACCAACACACTGTATGAATGTGGAAAAGAAAAAAAGGACCTTAGCTTAAATATTGTGTCATCAGACGTAATGCAAAATATGGCGAAACAGCCAGAAAATTTTCTTGGATTACTTTTCAAACATTTTGTTTTCTTATATCTTTACCAGAATCCTCATCAAGGGGCAAATTTATATATAGGTACATTACTGCTCTCTATTGCTTATTTATTAGTTTTGAGAGGCAACATTGAAATAATTTTCTATAACAAGAAAAATAGAAAAGACTTACTTCCATACTTAAACTGTCCACACACACACACACACACACACACACACACACACACACACACACACACACACACACACAGGGAACTGTGTATAAAGTTGTGTGGAGACCTGACAAGCCTGTGGGGTTGTTACCTTAAGCAGGAGAGCCTCTGAGGAGCCAAAGAGGAGCTGAGTCTCCAGGGCCCTGCTCCGGAGCAGCCTCTCCAGGGTGGGAAAGCCGGCCAGACACAGATAGGACACATGGTAAAGTAGTGCAGTCCTCTCTGCTGCTGGCAACAGCTCCCTTATGAACTCTGGACTCCAGGCTGAGCCACTAAGCACCACTTCTGTTCAGAATGGGGTAAAAAAAAAACAACAACAACAAAAAAAGGGCCAAGTTCACTAAAAACTAGAAATTTTTAATTTAGAAAATTAAATCTAGAAAACTAGATTACTTTTCACAGAACTGGTGTGGAGGAATGTTTGGAAAATGTGAAGAAATGCAATTTTACCCCGGCTGTCAGCCATGATTGCAGTGCAGGGTAGTTTCCTGACAGATGCCACAGATCACAAATTCTCTAGAGGAGACAAATGCAATAAAGTATGTGACAGATTACATTGGTTCATTAGGCCACAGATAGTGATAAAAAATGGATAGATAGATAGATAGATAGATAGATAGATAGATAGATAGATAGATAGATAGATAGATAGATAGATAGATAGATAGATAGAAGGTTTTGATTGAGTCTTACCAGTTGGCAGGATGAGTTTGTCTTCTCTCAGGAGTGTTGCGAGTGCTTTGCTCCCTGAAGTATTAATACTATCGCAAAAGCCACGCCTTAAACTTCTGAGAAAATCCATCCTTTACAGTCATGTCATAAACACACAGCCCATACAGTCTACAGCCATGTCTAAAAAAAAAAAAAAATCAAGACAAATGCAATGTTAAGCACTATTATCACTGTCAAACAAAACTTTTTCTCTTTTTCCTTTGCTTTTTGGAATACACATGCAGTATTTTTTGCTTGTTTGTTTTGTTTTGTTTTGTTTTGTTTTGGTGTGTGTGTGTGTGTGTGTGTGTGTGTGAGGGGGAACATATTTTTCGTTTGATGTGGACTGAGCATTTTCGTTTGATGTGGACTGAGTTCAGAGGAGGCTGGATGCATGTGCAAGTGGGATTTTAATGAACAAGAACAAGATGGCAGAGAAACACAAAGGATCAGGTACAGAGGAAACCAGGGAGTCAGGGACAATGTGACATTTCCTTCCTTCAGTGTTCTTTCTTGCTGGTACCTTAAGTGTTCCTAAGCTGCCTGTTTTGCCTGTGGAAGTTCCAGGGTGGTGGGACATGGGGAGAGTTTTTTGTTTGTTTGTTTATTTAGTTTATTTTGTTGTTGTTTTCCCAGTAAATAGAATATGCATGATGCATCATAAAGTGTGATACAGAAATTGACAGTTAGGCATTCTGTTTGATAACTATGCTCATAAAGAAATGCGAAAGAAGTTGTATTTTATGACCTGTTTATGATCACTGTATTATAGCAAACACCTTATGTTGACTGTGTTACTCCAACTTACGGCAAAAGGCCTCAAGTCACGACATATGGGAACTGCTATTGTAGATTATGACATGAAACATGATCATGTATAAGTCTGACTTTTAAAACTGTCTGGCTTCACTGTTAACATGGGAAAACGAAATAGAAAATAAGACACAAATTTAAATTTATATTTATATAAAATGAGGTTTGCCATTCTGTTACCCCACTGCTCCATTTCTCTTTAAACCTCATTCGGCTGGTTCAAAGGCTTGTGAGTTTCATGCTTAGTTCAGCGCTTATTTTTTTCAATCTTATTAATGCTTGATTAATAAATGTCCTTGGCTTGCTCTTCATTCAGTATCTATAAAAAGCACACTCCATGACCCTCTGTTATCTGTTTCTCAAACACCTGTCATCAGTAATGTATTCTCTGCACCCTCTGCTAATGAGAATTTTATGACCGCACATTCTAGGTTTGGTTATATATAAACTATATGAAATGCTGAAAGATAACAAAAGGGGTCACCAGAGTGTCTTTGAGTCTCCTTTGACCTATCGTTTAAGTTACTTTCCCTTTCATATTCTTGTACATGGTATCTGTTCTTGTAGATCGTTTCACTGTTATGGCCGTCCATGCCAGTGGATTGACAACAGGTACAGACCACAGAGAGATTAACACACACATGAATACACGTGTATATGCAGGGGATAATGTACAGCCAGCCGGTCATTATGGCAAAGTAAACCACGACAGTGTGATGCAGGACCCCGACACGAAGCGGTTCATTTTGTTATAATGACCAGCTCACTGTACATTACCCCGTTTATTACATGGATACTTACTAAAGTAATCAGTAATTTGACACAAAATATTGGTTTAAAACGGATTTTATGGATTTAAAATTGGTTTCATTCAGACCACCGAGTTTCACGTCCTGGAGGGTAAACTGAAACAAACTGGGTAGTCTCAGTGTTTAAGTGTGATGCTTTTGAGGAAATCCCCACTGCATGATCAGCAGACAGAGAACACCAGCAGACTTCTCTTTGTTCTTTTCTTTAACTGGTATTAGATACATAGTTATCTGAGATATGAATGATGCCCATTTTAATTGTTTGTCACTTTAAATATAGTCACTTTAAATATAGGAGTAGCAAGACCCACCCTACACTCTACTAAGGAAGAACTATAATGTGTGTGTTTATATTACAGCATGACTGCAGTGAAATGAATTGAGTGTTGTGTATTACTTATTTACTATTTATTGTGTATTCACTTATTTACTATTTACTGTTTACTTGTTTATTTCACTCACTCATCATCTCATTATCTAAACCGCTTATCCTGATTAGGGTCGCGGGGGGTGCTGGAGCCTATCCCAGCGCACATAGGGCGAAAGGCGGGGAAACACCCTGGACAGGTCATCAGTCCATCGCAGGGCAGACACACAGACAAACACACTCACACACACATTCATACCTAAGGGCAATTTAGTGTCTCCAATTCACCTAACCTGCATGTCTTTGGACTGTGGGAGGAAACCGGAGCTCCCGGAGGAAACCCACGCAGACATGGGGAGAACATGCAAACTCCACACAGAAAGGACCCTGAGCACCCGGCCGGGAACTGAACCCGAAAACCTTCTTGCTGAGAGGCAACAGCGCTACCCACTGCGCCACCATGCCGCCCTTGTTTATTTCAGCGAAGATTTATTTCGTTTTAAAGTAGAGCAAAAGAGGGAAAAATTATTTCACCATTAAAAAACACCACAGCTTGAACGTGTAAGGAGAGAGTAAATAGAGCAGAGATGCTCTTACTCACTCCTAACCACAGTCAGCAGATATCAGCAGTGCTGACTGATGCATGGACCTTTGTCCTGTCAGACATGGCCCTATCAGACTGACGCACTCCACAGTAACAGATACCATTTAGAAGAAAGTGAAAGTAAAAGTACCTCATACAGCGAGTTAATGGACACTCAGAAACACTCCAGAGACCACTCTTGTTATTTCTTACATTCCACGTAGTTTGTGTGTAATCAAACAGAGAATGTCGTGTGATTTGACTCTTATCGGCAGAAGGTGCAGGGACCACATTTCTGATGACAGGTACTTGATAATCAGTCAGATTAGATAATACTTGTCCCCCATTAACTCATTGCATATGGCCCTCATTAAATGATGCTTTGCTCTCACTTTCACTTTCTGTATGACATTCTCTTGATTTGACCTTCGCGTTCCTAATCGATCTCTGATCTCGCAGATCCTTAAAACATCTAGGCCAACCAGACACAGAACATGGAGAACTCTCCTGGTTTCAAAACACCAGACTGTTGTGTCAGTGGACAAATGATGAATTCTTTCATCGGTGGATTTAGATAAGTTAATGGTGGTGTATGCTGACTAAGCTAAGTAACTGAAGAAGAGAGACATAACAAGACCAAGCATGTTATTAAAATGACATCACTGAATCCAAAAACCCTCAGTCCTCATCTGATGTTTATTGTGAAGCTACCACAGTAAAGGTGAGAGGGGAAATGCCGCTCCGCTACTACACTCTAAACATGCAAATGGCCAGTCAGTTATAAAAGTACGCTGGGATACAGTTGTAAGAAAAATCACCCATCATCACCCATCTGCCAGATTATTCCAGTAAAGGCTTAACAGAGCCGCACCACCCATATGCCAGATTATTCCAATAAAGCCTCAACAGAGCCACACCACCCATCTGCCAGATTATTCCAGTAAAGCTTTAACAGAGCCACATCCCCCATCTGCCAGATTATTCCAGTAAAGGCCTAACAGAGTCACATCACCCATCTGCCAGATTATTCCAGTAAAGCCTTAACAGAGCCACATCCCCCATCTGCCAGATTATTCCAGTAAAGGCTTAACAGAGTCACATCACCCATCTGCCAGATTATTCCAGTAAAGCCTTAACAGAGCCACATCCCCCATCTGCCAGATTATTCCAGTAAAGGCTTAACAGAGTCACATCACCCATCTGCCAGATTATTCCAGTAAAGCTTTAACAGAGCCGCACCACCCATCTGCCAGATTATTCCAATAAAGCCTTAACAGAGCCACATCACCCATCTGCCAGATTATTCCAGTAAAGCCTTAACAGAGCCACATCACCCATCTGCCAGATTATTCCAATAAAGCCTTAACAGAGTCACATCACCCATCTGAATGCAAAGTGTGGCCTCAGTTTAATCCAAGAAAGAAGAGCAAAGCTTTTCCATAAGGTGAAAGGCTGGTAGTGATGAGGTCTTGGCAATGGGGAAAGATCAGCCCCTCTGGGCAGGAGGTAAGTTCCATCTCCCTGAAGGGGGGGATATGACAGTCGTCAACTGTTTGGTCACTGTGTTTTGGAAGCTTATCACTTCCTCTACACATACTTATACACATGAATGCACATTACCATAGGGCCCTATCTCCCATTAATACAACACTGGCAACAACACACACAAACATGCACATGAAAGATCTAGGCCACATAGACATCTAGTCCATTACCTAGTACCATTATGATCATCACAATCATAGCTTGACTGCATAAAGAGAAAGTAAGTAGACCACTCATCTACAACTGTCCCCAAGTCAGAGACAGAAGATATCAGTAATGCTGTTTGAGCCATCAATATCAATAGTACTGTGTCAACCATGAACCTTTGTCCTGTCAGACATGGCCTTATCAGACTGACCTGCTCTACACTAACAGATACCATTTACAAGAATGTAGAACTAAAAGTGCCTTATACAATCAGTTAACAGACACTCCAAAACCCTCTGGACACACCTTTTTTGCTTTTAATATATCATAAGGTCAATATATAACCAAACTGGCTGAAAATGCCCCGTAATAAAATTCTTATCAGCAGAAGGTGTGGAGAACACGCTACTGATGAAAGGTATTTGACAGTTAGTCAGATTAAATAACATACATGCCCCTCTTTTTAAATCCCTAGCATTAAAAAAAAAACAAAAAAAACAAACAAACAAAAAAAAACACCCTTTCGTTCTCTGAGAAAGATATCTTTAACTGTACTGATCATGGGGTAAAGGGGAAATGTAGAACTCCTTCATCCTTCCTGGAGTTAAATGGACCCTGACCGTCATCCTTATCATGCTCTTCTTTCACCACTGATCTGTTTCCTTGTTGACTATAGTTCATGTCTGACACCTACCCCCCCCCCCCCCCCCCCAGTCATGTTGCAGCCCCATTACCAAAGCTGCATTGTGTTTAGGTGTACGGTGTTTTTAGCTAATGTATTGTACCACTTATTAATAAAAAATAGCTCAGTACACTAATAGATATAGATATAGATATAGATATAGATATAGATATAGATATAGATATATGTGTGTGTGTGTGTGTGTGTGTGTGTGTGAGTGTTTGATTGCACAGCTGACCTTAGAAGCAGCTCCAGAACCAATGCAAGACAGAAAAAAAGATGGAAAAAAGAGAACAACATTGAACTATAATAATTTAGAGTGATTTAATTTCATAGAGTAATGTAATTCTCTTGTGCTTGCATTTTGTTATGTTTCTTTTTCTCACCAAATCACACTCTCAAGAAATCTCTTTGTCTCCTCTTTACAAAGTCCCATGGTCATTGGACGGCCATGGCTGGGGGTGTGGCTTGTGTGGTAGAGCTGCTATAATAGCTAATGAAGACGTCTACTCAACACATTCCTGAGAGGAATCTATCTCTCCAGTCTGACTCTCCAGTAAGTTTCATCTCCACTTACAATCTCCACACAGCTTTTGTGAAATAGTTACTGTAAAAGCAGGGTTGAGAAGTTCATGTGTCATGTTCAAAACTGGGATATCCTTGTACAGTGTTAGTATGTAAACATGTCATAGTTATATTCTAAATAATTCATTCTGATGAATGGTTTACAATCAAAGAGTAATAGAAACGTAAATGATTCTAGTAACACAAATAACTTCTTGGAACCATGGAGCCAACAGTAATTATTGTGCATGTGATACCAGTTTCAATGTAATGGAAACATTAATACCTATGTTGTTATCACCTGAGGTGACTTTCCACAATATGCATGTTGCTAACAAACAAACAAACAAAAACATGATATTTTGTGTTGTTATCCTGTAGGTTTCAGGTAAATGTACTGACTTAATCTTTGAGTTCTTCTAAGAAACTATATAAACTACAGAAATATTAAATTCTTGTAATCACAGGACATGTTATATAAATAGTAAGCACTGTGCATTCGAATCAGTAAACCTTCACTGAAACGTATTCACCATGAAAATTCTTTTTCATCAGAGCAGTCCAAATGAAGCGCTATCAATAATTTTTTAAGCACACCCTTAGTCATTTATTTTACATTTATTTCACCTGCTTCAATTTAAATCTCTCCATAGCCATTTGTTATCTACCACATCCCTAGAGAAGTGCTCAGTAAACCATGAGTGACGCAACAGGTACATTTATATATATTATATAAATTATATATATTTTTTTTTCACTTTGTTAAGAATGCATCCCATGGTGTTTTCATGTGCTTTGGGATCTAAGCTTATAACAACCATGTGGAGAAGTAATATAGAACAAAACGCATTAAATTCAAAGTGCAATACCTTCAGTGTCTCATTATACCCATACAATGACACATTCAAAGTACACACACTGTACTCATGTTAGGATATTTCAGCTGAAAGATGTTTTGAAATGCATTGTATTATTTCACAGCGGTCGTGGCCTCCAGTACATCATGGAGTCCAGCATTTATTCAAGAGCTGTTGCCAGCGGCAAAAAAAACGTCCCTGCTGTACCACCAGTCCTATCTGTGTCTGGCCAAATTCCCTGAATTAGAAAGACTTATCCGAAGCAGAGCAGTGGAGACTCAGCTCCTGTTTGCCTCCTCAGAGGCCGTCCTGCTGAAGGTGAAATATTGCAGCTACAATCATCAGTTTCATAAAACAAGCCTTGTCTCAGACAAATAGTTCAATAAAAAAAATGTATGAAGCATGTCATACTTGAGTCACTGATGCTATGACTGTACTCTCAATTGATTTACTTATCGTTTTGTTTTGGTTGGCTATCGTCTTTGTTTGTGAAAAATGTGGTGTAACACAGACTTGACCAAGAATACTTTACACACAATTCTCTCCAGATCCTACTTTTCACTGTGATCATAGATTTTTACAGTTTTACTAAAGACATGCATTTATTACATAGATATTAATGGAAACCTTCTGTTTGCCACCAGAGATGCGAACAGAATCCCTAGGAGTGATAGGCCATGTGTATATAAAAGCATGAAACTTCTTGAATATTGTTGAATGAAACATTTTTAAAGCAGAATGCACATGATTCCATGCAAATATTGAATGTTTCCATTGGTCAGAACTTAGTCATTTAGTCATTTTTTGTTAAAACAATTACAAATGCTGCTTGGCAAAGGTGAAGAAGTATTATGGATAAATTAGCAGCGGGGATTATATTCAGTTCCGTGACACAGGACTTTGGTTAAATTTTTCCTTTCCCATTCAGTGTGTGTGCACCAGTGACAACTTGGTTCAGTCACTTTTCCCCATCCTCAAAGTGGCAGTGCAGAAGGACAAGTCTGACATAGCAGTCAAGTACCTGGACAAGGCAAGGAAATGGATTAAAGAAATCATTGATGATGTGGACGAATTAGTGAAAAAGTAAGGTTTTTTTTTTCTTTGATTTGAAGATATAACACAATATTACAGCTGTTAGAGTAAACTTAAAACTCACTTTCTGAACATTTCTGGAAAATTTTTGAAAAACTTCAGCCTATTATTACTGCTAGTATTTTGGAGCTTTTTTTTCCATAGCGGCCGGGCTAACTATGGTTTAGTAACTATCCAAAAGACTGTCTTGAAATTGTGTCAAATAACTTAAAAAGGAAATGGATATCAGCAGCAAATGAATGAGACTGATACAGTAATTTTTGTCTTCTGTACATTTCTCCTTTTAGGTATGATGAACACAACAAAGCGGTTGCTAAGACCACTAGTGATATTGACACCAAAAAAACTGAAACAGACCAGAAAATTAAAAACCAAACCAAAGAAATGAATGATCTTGAGGCACATCTGAAGAAGTGCCAGGATGATTTGACCCTTAATGCCAACAGACAATGTTCCGTTCAAAATGAATACGACAACACAAACAGCAACCTAGAAAGTGTCGTCAGAAGTGCGGCCTCACGGAACAAAGGGCTTGCCTTTCTAATGTCTGTGGTACCCTTCTTTGGAGCCATCATCGGTGCAATTCGAGAGAGAAAAGCCTATGAAAAAGACATGGCAAAGATAAGGGTTCTGGAGAATGACCTCAACAGGCTGTCATCCGAAAAGTCTACACTAAAACAGGAAGCATGGCGCATCCAGGCTAATATGGCAGATATTCAGATGAAACTGGCCATGGCAAAAGTAGAGCTGGGTGAGAAGTGATTGACACTACACACTTGCAGCACTCATTTCATTAAGAAAAGAGAAAAAAATACACACACACACACACACACACACACACAAATATATATATATTTGCAAACAAAGAGAGTACTTCTAAGTTGTTTCTAAAACTGTAAATGACCTGTAATGATTTAATGATCAGCACTTTCATTAATTTATATAACATTCACATACAATACAACAGGATTTGATCTTCCACAGTCTATTCATTAAAAATGAACTTCAATAATATTTCCTATATTTACTGAGCTGATTAAGATGTTTGTTTTCTTTTTCTTCAAATGCAGGCACAGTTCCTTCCACAGATCACCTTGAGGACGTCAAATGTTGCCTGAGCAGAATCCAGGAAATCCTGGTCCAGCTGCAAAAGTTCTGGAAGAAAGTTGATGTGATCCTGAAATACCTTCAGGAAAAGACATTTGTTGCAGAAGATCTGATTGACGTCCTACCAGAATTTAAGACTGAGTTCTTGCACTCCATAACTGTTGCTGAGCAGGTAAAACAATTAATTCACCACATCAGAATTGGCACTCGTGTCATGCTCAGCTCTTTTTACAATGTAGAGAACATTTTGCCAATGCTGAGGAGTCCATTTTAACCAAGACAAACACCAAAAAACAACAACAAAAGAAACTGTCACTTCTGGCACATTTTAATTTATTAAAATTATAGCAATGAGGCAAACACAGAGATGAAAATGATATTAAATTACAACATTAAGAAAAATGGAATGAACAATGCATGAGATTCAAAATTATGGCATGCAGCCTACAAAATTCAGCTGGTTTTAATACAGCTACATGTACCTGCACAATGTCTGGGCTACCTGCTACTGATTTAACACACCCAACTACACAAGTAGTCATTAGGGTAGAATGTGAAAATTAACTAGTGTCCATTAACAAGGGTAGAAGATGCTGCATCCAACAAACGTAATCCATTCGATTTCAACTTTCAGGTTTGGAAAGTCTTTGGCCAGAACTGTCACAAAGTCAATGGCATATTCAGTGTCCAGTCCAAAGATGCTTACAAATTCCTGGAGTCCAGTCCTTCTGCTCTTTCCAAAGAGGAGTGGCAGATACAGTACACAGCTGTGAAGAAGAGGATGGAGCAGATATACTCTTCCCAGTCTGCCATAGAGGAGTCTTCTGCCATCACCCAGTGATCAGCAAGGCTCAAGGCCAGACCACCCAGTCAGAGTTCAAAGAAATCCTCTGTACTGTCAATGGAATTACTGCTTTAATTATTCTCTGTGGATTATAATATGTATTTGATATTCCCAGTGAACTTTACTGAATTGTAGGAAATGAAGAGAGAGAGAGAGAGAGAGAGAGAGAGAGAGAGAGAGAGAGAGATTGGACAGGAATTTCCTAAATCTTGAAATTTGAAATTTAAACACTGCCGTCTGTATTATCTCACTAAACTGCATATATCATAAATATGGCTATGCTGAACACTCACAGTTGATTCTAACAAGTGTCCGTAAAGAGATCCAAAATCCAGGTCAAAGATGCCTACAAACCTTTGGAGACGACTCCTCCCTCTTGCCGTTATTAAAATCATGAAAAACATTGCATTATGAGTCAGGAGTGCCAAAATACTGCTCTAACACGTCATTAAATCATCGCCATTCAAGAGGTGCTTGTCGTGTGTTTGCTTGGTTTGTGTTTTACCTTTCCTGGAAGTTGCTCTGGATAAAAATATCCGCCAAATGAATTAATGTCATTGTAACACATGTAAATGTAAAAACTGGTCTGTCTTATTAATACCACAAATATTGATCTGCAAATGTTTTACTCATGGTTTTAAACACTTTTTTTCAGCTTCTTCAGATCTGTACCAACAACAACTAAGCACAAAAAACAAAAAACAACAAAAAAAAAAAAAAGACCAGAACAATAAATAAAAAGATACAAGAAATCTGAAAAACAAAACGAAACAACAAACCGAGAATGTGTTTTCATCATTCAGATTTGGGGTAGGGGTTGTTTACTTGTGCAATGTTCTTGAAGTAAAAGAATGCTGTTTTAGTAAGACTAGTCAGGTTTCCATTGCAGTTTTTTTTTTCGCAAAATAGGAGTGATTTTTTTTTTTTTAAACAGTCGACAAAACACAGTTGCCAGTGCTCTGTGTTTCCTTTGAGTGATGTTATGCAATTCAAGCTAGGTTTTCTCCACTCACAACAGTCATTCCAATTAAACACGGCCACTGATCTGGAAGATCTTATCAGTTTTGGCACAGTGATTTTGATTGCATCCACCACAATAGCTGCCACAGTGTGTATTGGAAGGTGACAATAAAATAGCAGTGATTTCTTTATCTCGAACAAACTGTGAAAACATCTCAGTCTCCTCATCCGACCACACGGAACACGCCATGTTTTTGAATGTCATGTGACTCTTCGTGTCATGTCATGTGACTTAAATGCGAAAAATGTGTTTCCGTTTCAATTTTGCAAAACATTTTTGTCGAATCCTCTAAGAAACCACCTGTAGACAGTGGTTTTAGAGTATATTTAGTGATATATAAATGATAAATCATATGACAAAAATCAAATACTCTAACAGAGGAAAAAACACACCAGAGTTCAAAATCCATGCACACTATGAAGCATAATTTCAATATCACCTTATGGCCATGTTTCAGAAATGCAGAGTGCGCCTTGGGCAGGAACAGAAAAAAAATATCTGGAGATTAATTTGCAGAGGAATGTTCTGTTCAAGCTTTAATTGTTTAAAATATTTTGTATTTGCATTGGGGGAGGGGAGGAGGTATTAGACAAATATAATTTTGGGTGACAAAACAGCCCCTGGGAATCAGCATCATGAATGAGTGAAATGTCAGGTTCGTGAGGTTCTTCTTATCTAAAATTATCTGCAGGTTTTATTCAGAAAATAACATTATGTGAATGTATAATTGTATCCATTTACATTATAGCACTTGGTAGCCTACATATGCACTGTAAGTACATTTTTAGCTGCCACAATAAGGTGCCTTCACAGAAACATTGCAATACAAAACAGGTTTCTCATCAAGCAGACATGGGCTTCTTCATAACTGGACAGGACAAAAGACCAGCTTGACTTTTCTGATGTTGGCTACCTCTTCTACGAGTGAGAAAAAAACGTCTTTGATGACAACGTGCGCCTATACCGTTCTGAAAAGAGTCAAAATCACCATTTGGACCCAGAAACTGATTTGTGGTTGTTCACGCGTTTCGGGTTGTTCTCTGAGATTCACTGAGTGACACTTTCAGCGGCCCAGAACGAGTTTGAGGCACCCTTTCCGTTTTCTCCAAAAAGAACTCGAAGTGACATTTCCCCTTCACCTTTTCAACTGTTAGGCTTACTTATTTCGATCATGTTGCTGTAATAAAACAACGACGACAGCAAGTGTAATTCTAAAATGGTCAAAGTGCAGTAATAAATTATGAGTTATCTAAATGTTCTTACCAAAGGGGAAAACAACGTCATTTGGTTTGTGAAAAAAAAAAACACTTTAGTAGCTTATAACACAATATGCAACCAAAACTGCATTTCCCGACAGTGAATTTTTTTACGCGTGCGTTCATCTGTCGGTGATTAAACGATCAAATAATGCAACTTCAATGGATTGCAGCTGTGTGCAGTCTGTCTGTAACTCTAGTTCCGCTCCCTTTGCTTCAGTTGCTTCAGTGAGTAAGTATCTGGATCGGTGAATGAGTTACTTTCGTTCTCTGAGCAGATGCCCCATTTTCTTCCAGCGAGTGAGTGATAGGTTACGTCCCTCCGAACGATTCGTTCGGACTCGAAACAGCTTTCCGTTGGAATTGGACTCCTGAAGATTAAGTGTCACGTCACCATTTGGAGGCGTACACATTCAATGAACTCTTCCTACCAAAGACATGTTGCTTTGATAAATACAGTCTGCCACTTCAGGCTTTAGTGTTTTGTGCTCGTGTCACGGTCAGAATAGCAAGACAGACAATAATAAATTGGCATGGCAGTCGTGTTTCTACCGTCGACGGTCAGAAAAGACACGTTCATAAACGACACAACTTTAGTCGTGACTGAAGACTACAGAAAACAATAAAAACTGCTCTCTGCAGGAATATTGTGTTCTGCAAGGGAAGAAACTGCGTTCTCCGGAGTCTCCGTAGCACAGAATATCCAGTCTGTGTGTGCTGCACATTAACTCACTGAGAGAACTCATTCGATACTGAATGTCTGGAAAGTATCAGTGCAGACTGTAATCGTTCAGCGCTTCTTCCAAGCCGATTACAACAGGGTTTCAAAAGAGGTATAGATTTAACAGTTATGTTATGAAAACGTGTACAAAAACCAATCACAGCTGCTTTTCTAATGGCTGGACAGAATGCTAATGTTGTTTTTATTGTAAAATATACAGTCGATCTAACATCCAGTCAGTAGTTCTCTAATATACAGAGTTATATTCAATGAAAATGTTTTATCAGTATACTTTTCTTACTTATTAAGGCAGTAGAAAGGATGAGTTTTTACTTTCAGTATATTTAATTCTTTTTACTGTTAAACACTATCCCGTGTAAGCCATTTGGTTTCTTTTTCACAGTTTTCGGAGTCTAATCCATTTCAGAGTCTAGTCCATTTGTGGTCCTTTGTGTATCTCACAAAACAAAACCATGACTGAGAGCCAAGGTAAACTTTCCTCCCTCTCTCTCTCTCTCTCTCTCTCTTTTAAAATACCTTCTTCCAAAAACCGATGTTTTCACAGGTCCACGCAGATCAAACCAACAGAAACTCTGAGAAGATCCATTATCTTCTGATCCATTATCTTGTCTGACACTGTACTGTACATTGCTATTTCTGGTAGATAATGCAAGATTATTATTTTCTATTTATTTATCTAGCTTTTAAATGACTTTACTCTGTAGAACGCGGGATCAACAGTTCACCAGTGAAGAGTCTGGAAAGTATTACAGACCAGTTGCCTGCAGCAGAGTGGACTGCCCTGCTCTACCATCTGAGTTATCTGTATCTGGACAGATTCCCTGAACTGGAGCAGCAGATTGGAAGGAGAGCACTGGAGACCCAGTGTCTGTTTTTGAGCTCAAAAACCGTCTTGTTCAAGGTTAAGTGCCATACATATTTCTGATCAAAACTACTGTTGCTGACTTCTTCTGGCTTCTCTCAAAGTTGCGAAACATACCTTTCTGGTCACCAGAAATGACCGAAGAAATGAGGATCTTTTCGAAATCTTCAGCAGGCGGAGGTGATCACACCCTTTCAAAAAAAAAAAAAAACCTTAAGCATGAATTCACTCTCTAAAGAAGAAAAAAATACTACAATTTTGGCTGAATGTACCTATTTTTGTCTTTCTCTATTTTTTTTTGTCATAGTACATTTAGTCTTTTTTTTTAGTGTTGTACTAACTCACTGCAAGTACTATGGAAGTAGTTTGGGTTAGTTTGAGTTTTAACAACAGTCTCAACACAGAGGTTTATAACGGCCTTGTTTTTAAAGATTAAAAAGCAGGCATGGTACCTCATTCCGAACAATTTGCAAGGGATTAATGACACAGTGCCGAGGGCTGGCTAACATAAAGCTTAGGAATTAAAGGTTAAAGGTTAAGGTCAAAGGTTAGGCAAGGTGCGAGAGATTAATGACACAGGGCAGAGGGTCAGCTAACAGGGAGTCACGTTAGTCCAGTCTTGAAATGAACAGGGCTCCTGTTAGACATAGCATCATGTTCATCGTAAAAAAGTGCAAATTTCTATGAATGCAGTATAGCCCACATCTATAGGACAGTGCATACAATGAGATAAGCATAAGAATTTCTGGTGTGACTGCAAGGCTGTCGACAGGGGAAGATACAGTGGTGTTATACAGGGTGCAGTGGTGTTATACAGGGTGCAGTGGTGTAGACAGGGATACAGAGATTCTGGAGCAGTCAGTCCTTGTTCGTGATTAACAGTAATTGATTTTTAAATGGTAATGCGGATATGAAGTGACAATGAAGTATCTGTGCATCTGAGACAATGTATCTGTGACAATGAAGTATCTGTGCATCTTAGACAATGTGTCTGTGACAATGAAGTATCTGTGCATCTGAGACAATGTATCTGTGACAATGAAGTATCTGTGCATCTGAGACAATGTATCTGTGATGATGAAGTATCTGTGCATCTGAGACAATGTATCTGTGATGATGAAGTATCTGTGCATCTGAGACAATGTATCTGTGATGATGAAGTATCTGTATCTGAGGCTATTGTAAAAACTCTTCTGCTCCTGTACAGTGTTCCAGCACCGCAGAGAACTTGGCTAAATCGCTTTTACCCATCCTCAAAGTGGCGGTGGAGAGGAATATGATTGAAGAAGCTAAGGCATCTCTGGAAGAGGCTAAAAAATGGATTGGTGTACTCATCTGTGCTTCTAAAGAAATAAAGGCCAAGTAATTTTTTTTTTTCATTCTTAAAAGAAAGTTATCAGTGAATTCTTGGACGTCTGCTTTCTGTATGATTGGATCAAAATGTCAAGTATCAATGGTCATCACTGTGAACAATGGTCATCACTGTGAACAATGGTCATCAATGTAACATTCACTGTCTTGAGATTATGGCATGTCACATGAATCTGTGATACATGGTGTCTTTTCTCCAATATTTCATATTTTAGGTATGACAGAGAGAACAGTGTTTTGGCCAAGACCACTTCTGACATCCACAGCACTGGAAGTGAAGCAGGAAAGGATGGCAAAACTGTCACAATGAACCTGATCCAATTGAACTTCAAACAGGGTACATACCACTTTACCCAAGTTACTAAAACTTAGATACTAAATAAACCATTGTCATTCAACAGCTGGCATGTGTCTGCTTTAAGCCCAAATCAGCACAATTACATCCTCTGAATGAACATAAATAGATTTTTTTCATATTCGCTGAACGTACAGTTTTCATATGTATCATCTGGATCCTCAACATTTCTCCGCTTTTCAATCCAAGGCACGATCCCCTCTAAACACTTTGAAGAGGTGAAGAAATGTCTGTCCAGAATCCAGCAGGTTCTAATTCTGACCCAGACTTTCTGGGAACATGCTGAAGAGGTGTTGGACTATTTGGAGCAAAAGACATTTTCAGCACTGTGCCTGATCAGTGATCTTAAAGACTTCAGGGATATTTTTCTGGACTCTATGACAGAAGCTGAAAAGGTAAAGAATGAGAATGTACATATGCCCAGCACCCAGGGCTTCTTCCAAAGGCTCTCCTTTCAAAGATTTTACAGGCCAACTGGAGCCACACTTATCAGACTGACCTGCTCTACAGTAACAGATACCATTTACAAGAATGTGAAAGTGAAAGTGTCTTATACAGTCAGTTAACAGAGACCCAGAGACACTCTGGAGACCCCTTTTGTTGTTTTTTAACATTTCATATAGTCAATATGTAACCAAATTGAGAATAACCTGTGAATCTTATCAGCAGAAGGTACAGAGAGCACATTACTGATGACAGGTATCAGTCAGATTAGATAACACTCAGCTTCCATTAACTCACTATGGCCCTTATTAAATAATTAAATGATGCTTTGACTTCACTTACACATTCTCTATCACATTGTCTTGATTTCATTTTCACATTCCGCTTTCACACTCTCTGTCGGTCTCTGTTCTTGCAGATCATGGTGGCACTCGTTAACTCAAATATATGTTTCATATTATTAGTTATTGAGACAGTTTGTCAAATACAAAGAGACAATAATATCTTTCACTAACCCAATGAGATTTTTCTTCCAAAGGCACTCCTTTCAAAGATTTTATAGGCCAACTGGAGCCACACTTAATGTAATGCAGGAAAAAAAATTTAAAAGAAAAAAATGCAGAATACTTACTGGGTTTCAGTCTGAAACTGGCATAATCTGATCTAACAAAAAAGACCATTTTACAGTCATATATATATATATATATATATATATATATATATATATATAAATTTATTGTCATTATTGGCATGATCCTCAGATTCCCCAGATCAACTTGTTAAATTTTAATTGAGAATTCCACGTTTTGTGTGTTATCTGTTTAAGCAGTGTACTTTTAAATGTGTCATGTTATAACACAATTTGTGATTCTCTGTCTCGGTGGAAGAGATAATGCTTTGCCATGGCTTTAGAAACAAACAAACAGATTCACTCTGAATTCTTTCAATTCTTAGGTTTGGGCTGTGTTTAGTCAATCCTGTATAAAAGCGCAAAAGGCATTCGATATCCAAGCCAAAGATGCCTACAAGTTCCGGGAGATCATTCCTTCTTCTCTCCCAGAAGAAGAGTGGCAGAAACACTGTGATATTGTGAAGGAGAAGCTGGAGAAGGTTAAATCCCTCCCATCCTGTTCCTCTCATCACTGAGTAAAACCTTGATAGTTTGTCCTACCATCCCTAACTGCTGGTGACCACATGAATACTGGATCCGACTTAACACATGCTGTGTTAAAGGCCCACACAATATGGAGAAGACATGCAATGTGTAATAATACAGGGTGCCATTAAGCAAAGTTTAATGTGTACAATTTCAGTGTGTCTCAATGTAACTATACTTTCAGCATGTACAGACTTTAAAAATAAATGGATTGTGTTTGCTGTGTCGTGAAATCAAAATAATTTCCAAATACTTTGTACATACATACAAGTACACACACACACACACACACACACACACACATACACACACACACACAAGCACACAAAAAACAAACACACAAACATTTACACCACCACCACTACAATGGTTACGACAATGGCTATCATTATCACCAGAATCACAGCTTGAGTGAGAAATAAAATAAAAGGAAAAAACAAACAAACAAACAAAAAAAAACAGCAGATTTCTCCAAACCAGAGGCAGCAGATATCAGTAGTACTGTGTCAACCGAGAACCTTTGTCCTGTCAGACATGGCCTTATCAGACTGACCTGCTCTACAGTAACAGATACCATTTACAAGAATGTGCCCATACATATGCCCAGCACCCAGGGCTTCTTCCAAAGGCTCTCCTTTCAAAGATTTTACAGGCCAACTGGAGCCACACTTATCAGACTGACCTGCTCTACAGTAACAGATACCATTTACAAGAATGTGAAAGTGAAAGTGTCTTATACAGTCAGTTAACAGAGACCCAGAGACACTCTGGAGACCCCTTTTGTTGTTTTTTAACATTTCATATAGTTAATATGTAACCAAATTGAGAATGACCTGTGAATCTTATCAGTAGAAGGTACAGAGAGCACATTACTGATGATAGGTATCAGGCAGAGTAGATAACACTCAGCTTCCATTAACTCACTATGGCCCTTATTAAATAATTAAATAATGCTTTGACTTCACTTACACATTCTCTATCACATTCTCTTGATTTCATTTTCACATTCCACTTTCACACTCGCTGTCGGTCTCTGTTCTCGCAGATCATCGTTAACTCAAATATCGGTTTCATATTATTAGTTATTGAGACAGTTTGTCAAATATAAAGAGACAATAATATCTTCCACTAACCCAATGAGATTTTTAGTTTTCATTTCAAGACCTTGTTTTTTTTTTCTTCCAAAGGCACTCCTTTCAAAGATTTTATAGGCCAACTGGAGCCACACTTAATGTAATGCTGTAAAAAAATTTTTTTAAAAAAATGCAGAATACTTACTGGGTTTCAGTCTGAAACTGACATAATCTGATCTGACAAAAAAGACCATTTTACAGTTATATATATATATATATATATATATATATATATATATATATATATATATATATAAATTTATTGTCATTATTGGCATGATCCTCAGATTCACCAGATCAACTTATTCAATTTTAATTGAGAATTCCACGTTTTGTGTGTTATCTGTTTAAACAGTGTACTTTTAAATATGTCAGGTTATAACACGTTATAACAACTTCTTAGTAAAATACTATAGTTGACAACAGACATCAGATCTTTTTTTTTTATTACAGTTCTTATCAGTTTGTGATTCTCGGTGGAAGAGATAATGCTTTGCCATGGCTTTAGAAACAGACAAACAGATTCACTCTGAATTCTTTCAATTCTTTGGTTTGGGCTGTGTTTAGTCAATCCTGTATAAAAGCGCAAAAGGCATTCGATATCCAAGCCAAAGATGCCTACAAGTTCCGGGAGATCATTCCTTCTTCTCTCCCAGAAGAAGAGTGGCAGAAACACTGTGATATTGTGAAGGAGAAGCTGGAGAAGGTTAAATCCCTCCCATCCTGTTCCTCTCATCACTGAGTAAAACCTTGATAGTTTGTCCTACCATCCCTAACTGCTGGTGACCACATGAATACTGGATCCGACTTAACACATGCTGTGTTAAAGGCCCACACAATATGGAGAAGACATGCAATGTGTAATAATACAGGATGCCATTAAGCAAAGTTTAATGTGTACAATTTCAATGTGTCTCAATGTTACTATACTTTCAGCATGTACAGACTTTAAAAATAAATGGATTGTGTTTGCTGTGTCGTGAAATCAAAATAATTTCCAAATACTTTGTACATACATACAAGTACACACGCATACACAAGCACACAAAAAACGAACACACAAACATTTACACCACCACCACTACAATGGTTACTACCATTATCACCAGAATCACAGCTTAGATGGGTAAGAAATAAAATAAAAGGAAAAAACAAACAAACAAAAAAAAAAAAAACCAGCAGATTTCTCCAAACCAGAGGCAGCAGATATCAGTAGTACTGTGTCAACCGAGAACCTTTGTCCTGTCAGACATGGCCTTATCAGACTGACCTGCTCTACAGTAACAGATACCATTTACAAGAATGTGAAAGTGAAAGTGTCTTATACAGTCAGTTAAGAGAGACCCAGAGACACTCTGGAGACCCCTTTTGTTGTTTTTTAACATTTCATATAGTTAATATGTAACCATACTTACAATGTCCTGTGATTAAAAAAATCTTATCAGCAGAAGGTGCAGAGAGCACATTACTGATGACAGGTATCAGGCAGATTAGATAACACTCAGCTTCCATTAACTCATTATAGGCCTCATTAAATAATTACGTGATACTTTGACTTCACTTACACATTCTCTATCACATTGTCTTGTTTCCACTTTCACATTCACTGTCAGTGTCTGTTCTTGCAGATCCTTTAAATATCCAGGCCAACCAGGCACAGAACATGGAACCTTTGCAGCATACTCACTGCTCAGGAAGTTCAAGTCTCCTAATAATGAGTCAAAGATAATTTGTTAATCTGAGAACCAGCTTTTCAGGTAATAACAAAAGGGACAGATCTGCCTGCCATGTACAATATGATATTGATATTCAGCCACATGATCTTCACAAAGGCCTCTCTCCTGAGAAACAAAAATAATAAAAAAACAAAGATTCAACAATTAGTTTTTATGTAATGTTCATACAAATTTTAAGATTAATTTTTTTTTTCTCTTTTTCACTTCAAGGACTGTGGCCACTCAGCTCTGCTTCCTTCCCTGACAAGTTCAACTACTTCTATGCTCGGTTTGACCGGTAAGACAAGTAGGTCACCCTCAAAGTAGATCTCCTACCTGATGAACTGCCTCTCTCACTTTCCATTTCTGATGTTTGTGCCACTATGAGCAGGGTGAATGCACAGAAGGCAGCTGCCCCAGAGCGAACACCTGGCAGTTTGCTCAGAGCCTGTGCAGAGCAACTGGCTGATGTCTTCGTGAACATTCTCAATCTGTCCCTGTCCCAGGCCGTTGTCCCTACGAGCCTCAAGACCGCCACCATCATGCCAGCGCCAAAGCACTCCATCATTGCAAAGTGTTTTGAGAGACTGGTTCTGTTTCACCTGAAACCCTGTTTGCCCACTATCCTGGACCACCATCAGTTTGCCTACCTCACCAACAGGTCAACAGAGGACGCCATCTCCATGGCACTCCACTCTGCCCTGACCCTCCTGGACAGTCCCAAATATTACTCTCTCTTCACCCACGACTGCATTCCTGAACATACTTCTAACATCATAATCAAGTTTGCAGGTAACACCACGGTGGTAGGCCCGATCAGAGGGGACGACGAGGCGGCCCACAGAGATGAGGCTCAGTACCTGGCCCCAAAAAAAGAGATCATTGTGGACTTCAGACAAGGTAGGAGCCATGCACACGCCCCCATCTACATCAGCAGAGCTGTAGTAGAGCATGTACCAAGCTTCAGAATCCTTGTTGTCCACATCGCTGATCTCTGATGATCTCACCTGGTCCGTGAACACCTCCGTCCTGTTCAAAAAGGCACAACAGTGCTGTTCATGGGGTCATAAAATACATTTGGTCAGCTCTGTTCATGGGGTCATAAAAATACATTTGGTCAGCTCTGTTCATGGGGTCATAAAAGTACATTTGGTCAGCTCTGTTCATGGGGTCATAAAAATACATTTGGTCAGCTCTGTTCATGGGGTCATAAAAATACATTTGGTCAGCTCTGTTCATGGGGTCATAAAAGTACATTTGGTCAGCTCTGTTCATGGGGTCATAAAAATGGGGACTGGGGGGGGGATATGTCTATTTCTGTTTCATCTTATTTTCACTGTTTTTTAAAGTTTCAAAATGATTTCTTGATCTTTCTGTCCCCCTCCTTCTGCATTCACTTCCAATGTATGAGACATATGTTCATTGGGAAAAGAAAGCAAATATAATAATAAAGAATACATACAAGTATTACAGCACGGCATTTTTTAAAACTTTTTAATACATATATATTCTGTCCTCGCTATTTCGTACTGGATAAGGCTACACAGATAGCACACAAATGAAACTTCAGTAGACTGTCTTCTCATATTGACTGAGTTTACTGAAATGTCTCGTCTTAAAACTAAAAAAATAATTCAAACAAGATACAGTATTAAAATTGGCATGTCTTGTCCTATTACAAACAAATGTGCTTTGTACATCTTTCCAAATATGAAAAGTGCTTCTAGACAACAAAACAAAACTTAACTCCCACCTGTATTACACTGTTTTTCTTTCCAAACAGCATTCCTGTAGGTAAATATTCATGAGTCGGTATTGACATCATTTTTATGGAACAGTCAAAATTTTTAACTTTTGTTATTTTTTTTTACTCATACTATTTTCTCTATGTCTTGAGCAATTGACAACTTAGATCACAGGGTCTCGCAGTCTAGAAACTTTTATGACAACATTTTAACTGTCATCACTGTTACAGTCACTGGGCTGCAGCTGTAACGAATAAGTAGTCTGTCTTGTCTGTGTGATCGGTCTAGAACCGGCTGTAACTTCAAAAATAAGTCTTTAATACAGCATGCACCTATTTTAAATGTCAAAACAAAGACAACTGACAGCAAAGACATGTTTTTGTATCTTGTATAGGCTACATATACTTTTTTACCATTGTTTTGGTGAGCCCCTTTGCGCAGCGCCCATTTGCGCTGCAAAAGTTGCATACCCCCATTTTGCGCCTCTGAATTCAAATATCAATATCATGTCAAAAAGGCCAAAGCCCTCTGAATTCAAATATCAATATCATGTCAAGAAGGCCAAAGCCCTCTGAATTCAAATATCAATATCATGTCAAGAAGGCCAAAGCCCTCTGAATTCAAATATCAATATCATGTCAAAAAGGCCAGAGCCCTCTGAATTCAAATATCAATATCATGTCAAGAAGGCCAAAGCCCTCTGAATTCAAATATCAATATCATGTCAAGAAGGCCAAAGCCCTCTGAATTCAAATATCAATATCATGTCAAAAAGGCCAAAGCCCTCTGAATTCAAATATCAATATCATGTCAAGAAGGCCAAAGCCCTCTGAATTCAAATATCAATATCATGTCAAGAAGGCCAAAGCCCTCTGAATTCAAATATCAATATCATGTCAAGAAGGCCAAAGCCCTCTGAATTCAAATATCAATATCATGTCAAGAAGGCCAAAGCCCTCTGAATTCAAATATCAATATCATGTCAAGAAGGCCAAAGCCCTCTGAATTCAAATATCAATATCATGTCAAAAAGGCCAAAGCCCTCTGAATTCAAATATCAATATCATGTCAAGAAGGCCAAAGCCCTCTGAATTCAAATATCAATATCATGTCAAGAAGGCCAAAGCCCTCTGAATTCAAATATCAATATCATGTCAAGAAGGCCAAAGCCCTCTGTTGTCCATGGAGGACAAAAGGAGAGAGGAGGAGGTAAAACGGGGAAAAGACAGAGGTCATGTGATGAATGAATAGCTTATCTATTGCATAGTAGTTATCGCTGAAGCAGAGGGTCACTAGCTTACTTTGGACGATAGTAACATTTGCTAAATGGATACGCTGTTAGACTTAACGTCGGTTACTCCCACCTTAAATTCATCAGGGAGATTATGAAAGATTAGTCAGGTGTTTCGGGAAATAACCTTCAACACGATTTTGAGAAATGCACTTTTTCTCTTGAGTGTGCTGCACCATCCTCTCTGCCTCAAGAAACGAGGTACACGTTTTGATTGATATGTAACCATCGTTAGGTGCCTGTAATAGTCAGTTAAAATGCTTTCCCCATGTATTGTGTCACCTTAGTCTTAAGTTTGGCCCTGTTGGGCTACCGCACAGGGCGGCTCGTTTCACTGTTCTGCTTGTGTAACTGTTTGAGTTGAGTTTCAGTAAAAATGGAGAAGTTGCCTGCAGTTTAAGTCTCTGTCTCCTTTTGTATTTAGTTAAATAGTCACCCAATATCTAAGAATTCCCTGTTGTAATGAATAGTTTAGCCTTTGCATTTTCATTATTGATTAGTCTTACATATAGCAAAGAGCATGCATCATGTGAGAGAAGTGCTCATTGAATACATGTTCTGTGCATGAATGCTAGGCGTCATTACTCTTGCTGTTTGTATTTAGAATGTCATAGGCTATAGCTATAATGGGGCTAAGCGGTTTCTGTGTGAGTGTATGAACTGAGCGATCGGTGGTGGAATTGCCCGGCAATGCAAAAGGCACCAGCTAAAATCTTGCTTAGAGAGCCAAATTGGTCAGGGCCAGCTCTGGTAACAGTAACTGAGCTGAACAGATAAACTAGCTCGGATAAACCAGCAACATTAATGCTAATTTCTCTGTACAACATGCAGCTTAACTTTCTTACCACAGGCTTCTTTGTACAGTTAATAACTTTGTTGTCGAATCAATAAGTATTCATATTCACCAAAAACATATTCCTCAAAGGTTCTGAACGATCGAAAGTACTGTGTCTAATTCTCACAGTTTAACATCTTGAAAGGAAAAGCAACAGATATGCATCTAAATATCAACTTGACTTTAAGCCTAATACCAAAATCGACCAGTAGATGTCAGTAATGTAACCACTAATTGGAAAGAGCAGTAAAAAGAAGATGAAGGAGTAAATTAAGTCTCCCTCTAGCAGCTGAGAGCCTCTTTCAGTCAGCATGTCACATGACAGGCTAAAAAGTGTGTAATCTAAACAAGAACTGAAGATGTCTATAATTTACACCCTGTGTTTGTGTGTGTGAGTGCATCTGCGTGTGTGTGTGTGTATGTGTCTGTGTGTGTGTGCGTGCGTGTGTGTGTGTGTGTGCGTGTGTGTATGTGTGTGTCTGTGTGTGTGTGTGTGTGTGTGTGCGTGTGTCTGTGTGTGTGTTTGTGTGTGCGTTTGTGTGTGTGTCTGTGTGTGTGTCTTTATGTCTCATTTTCTTTTTACAGCACCCATGACACTCATGACACACAAACGCACACACAGCCAAGATTCCACACCACTGCACCCCAATCACACCCAAGATCTCACACCACTGCACCCCAATCACACCCAAGATCTCACACCACTGCACCCCAATCACACTCAAGACCCCACACCACTGCACCTCAATCACACTCAAGACCCCACACCACTGCACCTCAATCACACCCAAGATCCCACACCACTGCACCCCAATCACACTCAAGGTCCCACACCACTGCACCCCAATCACACTCAAGACCCCACACCACTGCACCCCAAATACACTCAAGACCCCACACCACTGCACCTCAATCACACCCAAGATCTCACACCACTGCACCTCAATCACACTCAAGATCTCACACCACTGCACCTCAATCACACTCAAGACCCCACACCACTGCACCTCAATCACACTCAAGACCCCACACCACTGCACCTCAATCACACTCAAGACCCCACACCACTGCACCTCAATCACACTCAAGACCCCACACCACTGCACCTCAATCACACTCAAGACCCCACACCACTGCACCTCAATCACACCCAAGATCTCACACCACTGCACCCCGATCACACCCAAGACCCCAAACCACTGCATCCTAATCACACTCAAGATCTCACACCACTGCATCCAAATCACACTCAAGATCCTACACCACTGCACCTCAATCACACCCAAGATCTCACACCACTGCACCTCAATCACACTCAAGACCCCACACCACTGCACCTCAATCACACTCAAGACCCCACACCACTGCACCTCAATCACACTCAAGATCCCACACCACTTCACCCCAGTCACACTCAAGATCCCACACCACTGCACCCCAATCACTTTCAAGATCCAACACCACTGCATCCTAATCACATCCACACACACACCCCTTTCTATGAGGATGTCTACACATTGAATCATTGAATCAGACACACACACACACACACACACACACACTCATAGAAAGGTGATGGAAGCTGTAGTACAGCTGAGTGGTGAAATGACCTTCTCTACATCTTCCATCATCTTCATAATTAGAATTACTATGTCAATTACTATGCCACTGTAGGCTCTAAAAAAAAACTATAAAATCAAAGGTCAAGAGAAGATGATCAATATTTTTTACTCCTTTTGATTCTGTGGACATTTCAGGCATACACAAATAAACAGGTCACAGTTCACCTTTGCAGCATGCACAGACAGATCACGTTTGCACCATTTTTCAGACAGACTGTTACAAACCATTGCTTCTAGATAGATGATTAATGTAGTTTTATTTAAGTATATAAGGTCATGTTAGAATGATTCAGAGAAGCAGAATACAGGCGCTGTTGCAGTGTGCCTGACTGCAATGGTAATTTAATTTCCCTCCAGTGATTAATAAAGACAACTATCTATCTATCTATCTATCTATCTATCTAGTAACAGGCCAGGTTCAGCACACAGCTACCAGGTCCATAGATTAAACAAGGAATCACAAACTAGCAAACAGACCAGAGTCAAACAAACAAACAAACAAAACCCTAGAAATGTAACATTACTAAACTGGAATAACATGGTTCAGCACCTCGATAGAGTGAGACAGTTCACAAAGAGCACAGAGAGACAAGACATCATATACACTGATGTCTAAATGATTACACACACACACACACACACACACACATATATATATATATATACATTTAATGTAGAATTTGTGTCGTCCTTTTGGGTGCTTTGTCATAGCCCCATGCTTTTTCTTAGCAGTGTTGTAAGAAACAGCCCTTTTGCCCTTTTGCCCTTTGTCATGAGTGCAGCGTGCAACAAAAGGATGATAAGACAGAAAACCAAAACCAGAATCAGAATCAGTCAGGCCAGTATGAACAGGGAGGAAAATTAAACTTTTGAAACCAGCACTCAGCTTAACTCCACATGTTCTGTGTCTAGTCGACCCAGATGTTTAAAGGATCCGCCAGAACAGAGATCGACTGAGATCGCGAAGGTGAAATCAAACGTCTGCTGTGGAGCCTTGGAGGGGCCGTAACTGCGTTAAAACTTTAAAATTGTATTCGGAGCGAGTGTGTGCGACATTGAGAAACCGCATGGTCCTGGACCTCCTTTCCCTCTCTTCCGTTGCCAGGTAAATTTGGAGAGGTGGCAGAGACCTGATAGTGCCATCAAGTACATTCTAATGAAAACTGAGATTCCAAAGCCACTAGATAACCTCAAAATCTGTACAACATAATTCATTGCAAAAGAAACTAATGAAATTATTCAAAAATCATCCACCTAAACTGTACATAAACTGAGATCATAGCAATGAGAAATTAGTGTTAAACACCTAGTTGCATCTTCCATTCAGAAAGCTTAAAATAGATGTATGTAGATGGATTCCGATTCTGACATGTTTTTATTCAGCGATGCACTCTTTACCGATGTGATGAGTGACTATAACAAGCATACCATACAGACACAGTATTAGTACTCTAGACGGGCTCGTTTATTTAATACACAGACCATATTCATGCATGAGCAGACATATTCTCTTCATACATGAACACAAATATCATGCATAGCAACGTTCAGCATCACCGCAGGATAATAAAGAATAAAATTGGGGCTTGTATATTTGATACCTTCCATCAATCCTCACGGCAAACTCTGATAATACAGAGAGTGACGTTACAAGCAACGGATAAGTTATATTCTATATTGAAATAATGCATAAAAGTTGTGCAATAAGTAAACAGACAGTACAATGTACTTGCATTTGTTTTCATAATTTATGGATATGACACTGACATGCAGTGCTCAGTATTCTATTACTTCAACGTCATTAGGGGCGGAGAAAAAAAACTTGCTTTAAATACCGGTCTGTCGCAGTTTAGCGGAAGAGCTCTTGCGACTGCTGCAAACATCGGACACGTACATCATACAGCGAGTCGCTGATCTGTCATGGCTGATCTAAAGGGTAAGTTTACATTTGTTTTATTCCCTCTAAAGTTCCTCAGTCCAACACCTTGCTTTGACATTTACATTCACAGCACAACTACTTCTTGAAATTAAAAAAGCAGCAACAACAACAACAAAATCTCCAGCCAATTGGAGCATAAAAATTAAAATATAAGATCCATATAAAATATAAATACATATAAATGATAGCATGTCCTGTAACCTACATTCTTGTGCTTCGTTAGCCTACATTGGCAAATACTCTCATATCTAAAATATCAGTTTCAACTGAGGAGCTACTGAAGTGTCAGAGAGAGAGAGAGAGAGAGAGAAAGAGAGAGAGAGAGGATTCGCTGGCCGCGAAACATTCGTCCGAAGCCACCTACTCCGATTTAGCAGTTAGTTAATATAAGGAACTTTTTGGGTCCGTGTACGGTCCGTGTACCAGAGGCGACTGCTCTAAGACTACACAGGAAGCCGAGGTTCCTCTAAAACGTCACGAAAGTCCGTCAATTAAATATGTAATATTGTATTTGCATTACTTAACTCTCTTATTACAAATTAATATTTTGGGCTAGAAAGTGTTCAGCTTCACGGTTTGTTCAGCATTAATTCAGGTAGTCATGAGCTAAGGTGATTTTTTTTTCTCATAGAAACCCGTGAAAGCACGACCCATTTTAACCCATTGACGCTGTGCGTCTCTGGGGTTCAATGGCACTTCAGAATCCGCTTTGTTTTCAGTGCAACAAAGCTAGACATTTATTTACCGATATGCTTTTAAAACATTTCCGGACGCACGGCTTCCATGGGAGTCAATGGGACCGGCGACAGCGATTTTTGCATTAAAAAAAAAAATCTGCTCGTTTATTGGACAGTTGGCTTGATTTTGACGCCGGGCTGCTGTATGTGAGGATTGGAGGAACTCTTTTAAACGTCATGGAAAAGAACATGACTGACAGCGTTTTAAAATTGTACGCCGGCATCGGCGGGATATTCAAGCTCGCTCTGTACGGAGTGTTGGCAGGCGAGGTCGTGAGACATAAGCTTCTGCCCCTTTTTTCTGTTATTTGCTATACCGTTTCTATTTGTACATACTGTTAATAAAATTGTAAATATAGAGTTCTTGAGTTTGTCACTCGCTATCATTTCACTTTGGTAAAGGTTGATTTTAAGCTAGGTCACAGAACAGGGGTGTCAAACTCCGGTCCTGGAGGGAGTCCTGCTGTTTTTCTTGTAGACCAACTAAATAGAATCTCTGATTGGCTGAAGAGTGTCCACACCTGTTTTCAAGGTGAAAATCAACAGGTAACTAAGACGTGAAAACAAAAATCAGCAGGACCCCGGCCCTCCAGGACCGGAGTTTGACACCCCTGTCATAGAGGATCTAGCTAGCTAGCTAGCAGGTGCAATAAGGTAGATGTTGCTGATGTTTTCGATCTGATTTTGGCGAAGTTCTTTGATAGTCTTTCTTAAGAGGAGAGACTCGAATTAAACGGCAGGGCAGATCAACGCCCAGCAGAATTCACATTTAAATAACAACAAATGTAATAACTGACTAATTTTGTGACTAAGGTCCGAACTGTGCTTCTTCCATTTCAAAGACCACCAGCTGCCACCTCCGTGTACCTATATGTTAGTCATTCTATTTTCCTTTCAGAAACAGAAATGAAAAAATAAAAATCAAAAAACCATTCGTTTAACATCCAAAATTGAATAACGGAAATACAAGTCGTATTACATTTTCCTGCCCAGAAACAACATATACAAAGTTTAAATCACATGGGAACAAAAACAGAAAATAGCCCGTTTATTTCATTTGGGTGGGTGGGAGGGAGGGACACTCTAAACTGTGATTGGTTATAACCTGAACCTACCCCCACCCCTGACCCTAACCCTAACCAATCACAGCAGTGTAGCGTCCCTGCGGCTTATGTACAAAGGCACATAAGCCGAACTTGTTCGTTAAAATATGAGGGTAAAGTACATACTTTGGATCTGATAAAATCAGAAACAACTATAAGGGCTCTTCTATTAGGAGGTTTACCACTAACTCTGAGTTAACTAACTCCGAGTTTTCCCTAAACCCACTTTCTGGAATACCCCCCAGTTGTTTGAATTGTAGGAACATTGAAACTCGTGTACGTGGGCTGACCACAGCTTCCGGTTTCAGAAAATGAAGAAAAAAAAACCCTGATATTTTCTGTTTTTGTTTTTTTACAATTTTATTTTCTGTTTTACAATGAGGAAAACGAAAATCAAGTTCTTTTTAAATGTTGTATATGCCATGGCTGAACAGGAATATGAAAAATGACTTTTTTTTTGTTATTCATTAAATTCTTCTCGTTAAAACTGGAAAGGTTACAATATTTCAACATGCCCCACGTGTACCAGTAGCCTTTGTAGAGTGCGCTCATGGAGAAAAAACGTTGCCAATGTACACCCTCTGTTAACGGATGAAACAGAGCCGATTATGATTTTTTTTCTTGATCATGAGGTAGGCTAATAGAGAAAGCGAAGCTGGGTGACGCCATGTTGTATGTTGGGGCGGGGGCGCCATGTTGTGAGGAATGCGCTCTGTTTACCTGTGCCCGCTACCGTGGTTACTTGCATGTCTTCCGTTTTGATTGGATAAAAAGTTGTTTAAATCATTCAAATCTGATGGAGAAGAGAAGAGATGGAGAAGGGGAAAGAGAAAGAAAAGGCACTCTACCAGGAGAAATTAAATCACAGTGCCAAGCAGCGGTACTCAGACAAACTATTAACGATAAGTAACATCCATATGATGTCACAATCCAGCCCGTTCCTTCCACTGCCGAAGCCACGTTTTCCTTTTCTCCCATTTGTGTCCTGTTTCACTCCTCATTTTGCATTCACACCGATCACCAGCCTTCCCTCAACTCGCCTGTTCACCATCTTCTCATTAGTCTGTTTTAAAGCCTTGTCTCACCATTCACCCCTTGCCCGATTATCCTCGCCAGTTTTTTGAAGGTTTTCTCGTGGTTTGATGTATGTTTTCTGATTTCTTTTGCTAATGTTTGGACTTCTGCCTGTTTTTTGGGTTTTTGCTGTTGTCTTGCCCTTTTGGTTTTATGTAATTGCCTGGACTGTTTTTGCCCTCCTCGTCTGTGACCTGTGCCTGCTGACTTTTGATTACTGCTTTGCCCTCCTCTGTACCACTGCTTTTTGTATTGGACTGACCTCTAGTTTTTTAAGACTCTGCCTGGACTCAAACCACATTTTTGCCTGATCCCCATTTTGTGTGTTTGTGAATTGACTGCGAACACTGCCTACTGTTTTCTGTACTGCTGAAATTTTTGATCATTAAAATCACCTTTTTGAAAAGAATCTAACAAGGGTCTGCTTCTGGGTCCATATTCCGTATCCCAGGCCACAGGCCGTGACATATGACTTGACAGCCCAAGACTACAGACCATGATGCACTACCTCCACTCACATACCAATGCCTAACCTCCCTTTCCTAGGAAAAAAAAAAAAAAAAACCTGTCTTGTATCTGTGTTTGTCAAAGTATTCCGGGGGCGCAATACAAAGGGGCAATTTGACGCTCAGTCCTATTGTGATCTCTGCTCACAAGGTATTAGAAATCCGACTGATGCACTGATTGTAAGTCGCTTTGGTAAAAAGCGTCTGCCAAATAACTAAATTGTAAATTGTACATACCCGGACATTGTAGATTATCTCATTTTTGGACTGAGGGCATACGCTTTTCAAAGTTAAAAAGAGTTTAAAAGTTATAAATTCCTACAAGCTCATGAACGGTTTTGCAGTGACTGTGTGCAAGATCTGCTAATTCACAAGTTCAAGTTTTGGGCTTGTGACCAAATTCAAGATTAAGTTATGGTAAATAAAGTTATGTGATCTCACAAAGAATCTCTGTACTTAAAGAAACAGAGTGAAGTCGTTTAAAGGCTTTATTATGCTCTCATATAAAAAGTTGCTTCACAATCAGAAGCAACAATGCATGTAAAAAGATTGCCTTAACAAAGTAATTTGTTCATTGAAAAACCTCAAAATACATTTATTTTTACTCATGTAATGCGGCCTGGTTTTGTTGTCTTGTAGTTCTATGTCGTCATGGTAACATAAACCACGAATTCATCAACAGCAATTATTGACCCACTCGTTAAATTACATGACATCTGTTTTGTGCAGCCTCTGACTAGTGTAGCTGAGGGTCAACAACACAGCTACACTGAATGCATTTAAAGCATAGAGACATTAGGTAGATATAGTTGTACAAATGCACTGTTCATTCATATTACGAGGATTATAGGAAACTATGGAGAATATAGGCTCAGCAGGCAATCCCCAAATAGTTACAGATGTGTAAGGTCACAGTGAAATTAAACAGTCATATGGTTATGTTACGGGTCCCAGGACGGGGATCACCGTAGCAAATGATTTGTGTGTCTGAAAAACAAATGTATTCGACTGAGAGAGTTAAGACGCGAACCACCGTTTCTCTTCCCAATTATCTCTTTATTGTAGAAACCAGAATACATGTAGTAAGCATTTAAGACTCTCCCTAATGTAGGCTATGTTGTCATTGTTACATTGCCCACTGATACATTTAAACAAGACACATTGATGTTACTTTCCACTGTACTCAATTAAATTACACTTTACACATATTCATTCTTTCACTTAACTCACCCACTCATGTACTGCTTCATTCACTCACCTCACACATTCATTCTTTCTTTTGTTCATTCATTCATTCATTCTTTCATTTATTCATTCATCTCGCACAGATTCAGTCAGTCAGTTTCATTACAGCAACGTAAACTAGCCAATTTTAGTGGTTCAAGACGCTTCTCGCCACATAACGTTGGATACGTTCCACAGAGAATGTCAGTTAGCTCAATGCTTGTCTGGTTCTACCTCATAAAATCGAAACTCCCGCCTTAACTTTAACTAGCTACATATTTGTGCAGCGAACTCGTTAATCAATTATACAACAGTCCGTCAAAACAACAGATAACCCTAATCAAAATTACGGTCAGATGTCCGGAGCTCAAACACTGAAAATGTTGCCGTTCAAAATGCACAGTTGACCCTGCAAGGCATTCAGTTTACCAGGTGATGATCGCCATTTTGTAATAACGCTCTACACTCTCACACTTTCATACACTCGAAAATCAACACTCACTCTCACTAACTAAACTCATCACACTCATGCTTCATAACTTTCACCCTTGAGAAGTAGGTTTTTGGGGGTTTTCATGGCATACTGACCTGAAAAACAAATGTATTCGACTGAGAGAGTTAAGACGCGAACCACCGTTTCTCTTCCCAATTATCTCTGAGGAGAGGGCGGAAACCCCCGCCTTAGGAAACCTGGGCGCAACACCTGCTGGGTTAATTGGTTCCGCTCCTTTCTCTCCAGCGAAACTAAAGCCTAAAGAAAAGCCTATAAGAAATATGTATTTATTTATTTGAAGAACACATAAGTGCTCGCCTATTTTGGGGGGTGCACCACAGTTACAGAGCCATTAGATTCACCATCAGACTGTCTTGCATTAATAATCTACTAAAATGTGTTGGATCTCACTCTCTCTCTCTCACTCTCTTGCGCTCTCTCTGTCTCTCCCTCTCTCTCTCTCTCTCTCTCTCTCTCTCTCTCTCTCTCTCTCTCTCTCTCTCGTTTGTCCTCTTCGGAATGACCTGTTTTGGCTTCTTACTTCGCTTCTTAGAATGGATATAACAAATGATGCTTATTGTACTTAATAACAATGACAATATTACATTTGTGAGGGGGAGCTGCTGAAGCACTTTTGATTTTTTTTTTCTATTTAACAGGTTACATTAGTAATTGTAGCTTTGTGTTCTCTTGTTCCTCTTTTTCTCTATTACTGCTTCCCGATGTTGTAGATGTAGACTGCTATGTACATGTGCATCACGCACTGTGTGATCATCATAGTAATCATAATGATGAAACTGTTTAAATTTAAGTACAACTACAGTAGACACCAATAGACCATATATAAGACCAAGATATAAATTATTGCCTGAAATCCCCCATCTCCCTGTGGTTACTTTCATTGTGCCTGGCAAACTCAAGCCTGACGGTAAAACATCAGAAAGAATGGCCCCCAAAAGGCAACAGGAAGCAGGGGGAGAGAAGAGAAAAAAGGGTTGAGCATCCCTAATCTGAAATATGAAACATTCCAAAATCCGAAACTTGTAGAGCGCTGACATGATGCCACAAGTGAAACATTCTACACCTGACTTCACCTGCAATTGTGGAACTTTGAAAAAAAAAATGTGGCACTGTTGGCACCATGATATCTCATTGGCTGAGATTGAATCATCAAAATAATCAATAATGTCCTATGTCCTTTCCTAACCACTCGATGGAAAATGTCATGAAGTCAAGGAAAGATGGGAAGGAGAATTCATAAGGACTTAGAAAAAGATAACCGCGGTGCTAAGAGAATCCGACCGCACTTACTTTAGGCTATGTAATTATGGGATGGTGGATTTTATTGACGCGAGTCTGCTCTCGTGAAACCACAATATTCCGAAGATGGAGTACTGAAAGTGAATCTTAGATACTGTTGACTAATGAAAACAATGAAAACTAATGAAAACAATTTCATTCTCGTAGATACACATCCGTAGACACACAAGGGCCTTTGACATTGGCTATTATAGATAACAACCGCCTCAATCTCAGCTCAGCTCACCCTTCTGTCCACTCATATTTATCTACATGAATCCCAATTAGTATGATTGTATGGAAATAATTGTTTAATTTATGCAAGACAAGCATAACATGTTAAAACCACTACATCATCATTCTTAAGTTTCAAAGGAGTTGTGGGATAGCATGGTCCAGTATACCCTATGCTGAAGGAGACATGAAAGGAAGCATTGAAGCACCTTTCTTTAGCAAATTCGAGAAAAACTTTGTTAAACTTTGTTAACTAAGTTCAATATCTTAACAGATTTATCCATTATAATTTATTAACCTTTAATATTCTAGAATCTAAAGGGTATAATTCAAACTGTACATCTTCATGGAACGATATAAGAAAACTATGAGAAAATAACAGGCTAATCCTTGTCTCATACAACAGCCCTAAGCCTAAAACATAAATGTAACCCTGACCATATAGTTTCCTAGTAGGTTTCCATGTACATCCTAGATAATAACTTAGTATATTTCTGATGGGTGCTTTCCAAATAACTATATTTTGTCACCATCTAGTTTCCTAGTATGTTTCTATGTACTTGCCAGGAAATTATTTGGTACTAGTATTCTTTGGCACTTTCCTAATAACTATATTTTTCTGACTATATCATTCCTAGTTAATTCTTGTTAATTAGTAGACTGTAAAATAAAGTGTTACCATGTTTTTTTTTGGTTTTGTTTAGTTTTTTTTCAATTTACCAAAGCAAGCTCCAGCCGGTAGTTAGCTTACTTTGTAAGCAGCTTACATTTCTTCTCTGGTTTTAAGACTTTCATCTATTCATCGACTCGTCCATGACGTTAGCTACATGAAGTAATTACTTTGGCATTCCACCATCCCAAAGAAACGCCGGACTGAACTTGATCTTAAAAAAAAAAAAAAAAAGAGTATTGGCGGCACTGTGGCTGCAGGAGGTCGCATGGCTCCAAACAGATGACGACCGCACAGAGATGTAGTGCAAAATATGCCGTGAAAATCCCAATCGCGCAGAAAAAAAGCAGCGCCTTTTATATATGGACAAAAAAAATCAGTCATGCTTTGGAAAAGCGTGAGAAGAGTGCACACCAAGCATCTTCAGGTGCTCCTTTGAGAACCAAACCCAAAATGGTATGTGCTTCCCTGACTATGTGGGAACCAGCATCAACCAATATTAATATTTTAGTCACAGCAACCTAAAAAGGTTTCTTGTAGAATCTTCTGGTCTTAAAGCACATTGTCTACAGTTTGACCTTCTCTTGTTTCATAGAAGTTGCACTCAGCAGCAGCTCAGGTCCAGTTATTAGTCAGGAGATATTACCAGTGGCTGAGAGGATTGCCCTGCTCTATCAGCTGTCTTATGTATGTCTGGCCAACTTTCCCAACCTGGAGACACAAGTCCATAACAGGGCCTTGGAAACCAAAGAGCTGTTTTCTTCCTCAAAGGATCTCCTGCATGAGGTAACATATAGCACACCATGTCAAATCTGCTTAGACCTTTTATATGTTTTACCTTTGTGAATCTTTGTACTCTGACCCCAGATCCGCTGGGTAAATCTTAAACGTTCAAAGTGAAGGATGTGGATTCTTAAATTCCTAAACATGTTTAGTAATCCATGTGGTATCTTTTATCTATGGTCAAAGTGAACCCAGTTTGCTATATTTTCCTCGGATAGGTCAGAAAGTTTTATCTCTGTGTCAGAAGGAGGCAGTTTATATCATTCAGGTGTCTAGTTGTGAATGCATAACACTTCCCTTCAGAACCGCTCGATGACTTTAACTCAAAGTGTGAAAGATACAACAGCACATTAGTGTGTTGAAATGGCTAGTATCAAAAGGGGGAAATACTCCTTAATTGTATCATTTGTACTGCAGTGTGTCCACACCACGGATACCATGAGGTCACTTTTCCCTCTGCTGAGAGCTGCAGTGGAAAATAACAAGTCCATGCAACTCTCGCAATATCTCAGGAGGGCTAAGGCGTTGATTCCTGAGCTCAGTAACAAGCTCAAGGAACTTTTGAACAGGTACCACAAAATATGTATAAAACATCCAGAAATCTGTTTACTGTTAAATAAGTAATCTTCTTCAGTATTACAAAAGACTGCCGTTAGCAGAAAATTGCAAACTGTTTTCATATGACATTGGGTAGGTTATATTTTACTTCAATGATGAATCAGTGTGAAAATTTTAAACCAGAAGAAATCTCAAAGGTTTTATGTCTCATCACAGTAAATTATGAAAAGCATGCATCATCAGTGGTGTGGCATACAGGAGACTTTTCTCTCAGGTTCACAAATTTAGATATGCACTTATGACTGAAGTAACCTGCATACTTATATAAAACATCATCAGTCATCGGCCATTTCTGTCCAGAAGCAATGGTTTTTAACGGTCAGCTAGGAATACGATTATCTTCCATTTACTTTCAGCAGATGTCCACAGGTTTCTTATCTTTACTAGTTATAACCTTCACTTGTTAACAGTGCTTACGATGAATAAAATTCTAAATATAATATAATTCTAATATAGTATAATATTATGAATATAATTCTAAATACCTACATCCTTGACACCACCTTAAAAAGTGCTGAACCATACACATCAAGTGATTGATCTTCTCTTGCACTTTGATTTTATAGGTTTGATTCACACAACAAAAATGTAGCAGCCACCACTTCAAAAGTTTGTACTGAAAGGTCTGAACTGAAAAAGAAGAACCTGCATTCCAGAAATTGTGAGTCAGAAAAACCATGTCTGAATTTTAGCTGGAGAGACTGAGCAGTCTAGTATCTGTGCTGTTGAACTGCCCTCTCAAGTTTTAAACCAGAAACTTACAATGAAGTTTTGGTCTCACAGTTTACAATTGAATAGTGATCCTGCATCAAGTTTAAATAAATCAAACACAGACATCTTTTGAGTAGAGAGGTGCATTATTTATACTCCACAGATATAATCAAAGAAACAATGTACTGTGAGAAAATGTGCCTAGCACATTCAAAACTTGTAACGACCTTGTCTCCTCCCCCTTTTGGTTCCACCATTCAGCTCTCAGCATCACTGATTCTAAAGTCCTGGTTGCATAGTTTTACAGGTAAATAGTCACTGTGTACGTAGTTGATCACATTTAGTTGAGTTTGAGTTTTCCAGGGCTCACTGCCATACTGAAAGCTCTGTATGTGATCATATTCCAGTCCCCTGACAAGTTTATATCTGTGCTGAGATTCTACTCCAAGGATTAGTTCATTTGAGCATAAAACATCTTTTGATGTCAGAGGGTTCTTTTTTCTTGCAACTGATTGCTTGTTCTGATTGATCTACTGCATTAGACACAGATGTTATGTGAATAATCATGGATACTTGAAAAATCAGTGGCATAGCCTTTTAAACCAACAACTGATTTAGTGCACATTTAAGTGGAACCGCCAAATCTTAATTCCCCCATTTAAAATGAATTTCAGTACACTGGCTCAAGTTAAAGAAATGATGTAGTTATTTGTTTTCACCTTTCAATTCTAGGCTCAAGTGCTACAACAGACCACCTTGATGAGGTCTGCATATGTCTGTCTAGAGTCCAGAAGGATCTTATTGAGCTCCAAAAATTTTGGGAGCACTTTCATTCAATGCAGGAATACCTGCAAAATATGACGTTTGTAGGGGAGGACCTGACTGAACACCTGAAAAGCTTCAAATGTATATTTCTGGAGTCAATCACTGGAGCAGAAGAGGTAAAGAATTATTGATGTTATTCGTGTATATATAAGATTCTATTCTAAAAAAGAAAATACCTGTATTAATGTAGCATATCTTTGAAAAAGACACTCCAAAAGCAAGAAGGTGAATGATACAGAAAATAGTGAAATATCATTTAAAGAAGATTTTCATATTTTCCCCAACCCTCCTCTTACTGTGGTGGTCAAAATAACCACACATCACTAAAAATTAACATAATTTTGTCACTCTATTTTAAATGATGGCATTAAGGATTAAAGGATGCAGCCCAGCTGACTGATCTACATATTACACAGTTTTATCAAAGGGTTCTGAAATACTAATGAACTAAAACCTTGGGTTCAGTTCCCCTGGCTGTTTAATTCACCAGTGTATTTACCAGTTTTCTTTACCTTTTTAAAATATCACTTCACCAACTAATTTACTAATATTTTCCATTTCCTCACAGCAGTGTAACATTTACATTCTCTGTTTGTCAAGAACTTTTTGCACGTAAGAATATAACATAGAATATAATACTTTGAATGAAAACATGCTTTTGCAACTGTTTTTGTAATGTAGGGTAATCAAGTTCCGCCCTGCTACACAGTCAGTCTGGTTTTCTTTGTTTCTTTACATTATTGTGATTAATTTTCAATTCGGCTTTTCACTTGTAGGTTTGGACTAAGTTTGGTGACTCCTGTATGACCATCCAAAGGGTATTTAGAGACCAGGCCAAAGATGCTTACAAGTTTCTGAGAATGAAGCCGTCCTCTCTGTCTGAACAGGAGTGGGAGAAGCAGTATAACAGTGTGAGGGCAGAGATTCTGATTAAGACCATCATCCCACATTTTAGAGACAGTGTCTTTTCTTCCAACAGCCTCCATGACACCCTTCTCTCCATAAACTCAGACCATCTCTTTCATGACTATCCTGTTTGTTCAAGTATCAGAGAACATATGAACCAAGCCAAGCAGAAAATGGAGAATTCAGAGCAGACAGTAAGAGAAATACTGAGCCATTTAAATGGGGATATTAAGAAACTCGCAGACCAACAGAAGACACTGGACAAACAACTAATGGACAAGGAACTTGAGCTTGACAACCTGCAAACCCAACAAGCCTCAAACAAACAATCACTGGACAGTTATAAGGATTCTCTGGCCCTAGCAAATGCAAGGTTGCAGTCTACTCAAGCCACACTTCGCAGACAACAGGATAGAGAGGATACTGCAAAGACTGTGACTTATATTGGGGCTGGTGTAACACTGATTCCATTTGTTGGATGGATTGCAGGTGAATAATTTCCAACAGATTACCTAAGAGAAAACTCATTCCGTTATTTCATTTTAAAGCATGACTTTAAAGTGCATCTGCAGAATTGGAAAAGAGTAAACTCAATGCAGTTTGTAATCTTCCTTTTGTTTTCTCTTCCAGGACCAGCTATGATGGTAGCTGGTGCAGTGGAAATATGTGAGGCTGAGAAGGCTATTAAAGATGCAAGACAAGAGGTTGAAAGGTTCCAGTCTCACGTGAGCAACTACAATGACAGAGTCTCCGAATGTGAGTCAAAGATCTCACGGATGGAGCTTGAAATCAGACAGACAGCCGAGGAGCTTAATCAGATAAGAGGGAGAATCCAAGAGATGAAGAGACAGAGAGAGGCCTTAATAAGTTTTCTTCAGAAGATTAGAACTGCTCTCTGAGGTGGAGCTGCAGGTGTGACATACATCAGACGCCTTTACTCGACGATGTGCTGAAGGTGATGGACAAGGATTTCCTATGGATTGAGGCTGACCGTAACCCTTTTTTTTAACTCTTTTTAGCACAGTCCTTGATCCCAGCCTCAGCAATCTGTGTTCTCATGAAGTCCCTGTCTGAAGCCAGCGTGATATTAGATCTGTGCTGGTGCTCCTGTTTTTTGCAGTTAATGTGAAATGTGAGGTGGTAAAATTATCTGAAAACATGTCTCAGTATGTGACATGTCAGAGAATGTACATGTTTGTATTAATAAGAGTGATTCTGGTTTTTACAAACGGCAAACTACGGAGAAAGTTGTTCTTTATCTAAAAAGTTTTATGCCCTTTTCGGTACAGCAATTCCAAAATCAATTAAATATGTAATCTATTACTACTGTTGGGGCTAATATACACCCCCCCCCCCCTTTTCCCTAATCACATACATTTATCACTTGCAATATTGCAAAAGGCCTCAATCGCTCAGTCCGAAGGATTCTGGTATATTCAGACTGTTGTGCTGTTAGTTTCACATAAGTAGAGCAGGTAAACAGTTAAATATTCTTCCAAAAGTCTAATAAAACATTTCCCTATCTAAAAAATGTGTTTGCTGTTTGTTTGTTCATTCACGCCTGCTTGCCGTTTAAGACTGCTCATTGGCTCATTTTCATGTTTGTTTTTCTTACCGATATTTAACTTTTGTCAAAGTCTTTAAGATCTCCCCCTCTTTCTATGACATTAAATATCGCTTATATTTATATTTTTATACTTCCATTACATTTTTATGACATAAATAACATTACATTACATTTATTCAGTAGATGCTTTTATCCAAAACGACTTAGTGGGGAAACAATTCAAGCTACACCTACAGTTACCTGAGGCTTCCATACCTTTCTATGTTAATGAGAAAATATGAATTGGACCTCTCAAGTTCAAGTTTATTTAGAGCCCAATATCACTGTTTACAGTCTCAAAGGGCTTTACAGGCCACAACAGTCAAATCAAAATATGACGGCACCCCCTGACTTAATCCTCATGGCGGGCAAGAAAAAACTCCCCAAAAACCCAAGAGGGAAATGGGAAAATGGGAGAAATCTTGAGGAGGACCACAGAGAGAGGAGACCCCTCCTTGGCCAGACAGGCGTGCAATAGGTGCCGACCATGTGGGCAGTTACAATTGAAAGTAAATTGGGGCATGAACAAAGGGGATGGCGATGTAGACAGGAGGCTGACGGGGGATGGAAGATGATAACACCAGGATGGATCAGTCCACAGGGCGGGAGGAGTCAGGATCACTGGTGTCTCAGGAGTAGCATGTGCGGCTCGACAGAGAGAGAAAGAGAGAAAGAGAGAGAGAGAGAGACAGAGAGAGAGAGAGAGAGAGAGGGAGAGGGAGAGAGAGAGAGAGAGAGAGAGAGAGCGAGAGCGAGACACATTGTCAGATGTTCATTTCCACATAATGGTAAAGGTAAATATACATCGTGTGCTGAGTGCAGGCAGGGACTCCAGCAAGACTAACTAGTGCAGCATAGTTAAAAGGGAGAGCTAGAAGGTAATATGGACATGACGGCACTCTGGGACACAAGGCGGCCACCCACTCCACAGTCAACAAACCTGAGTGAACATGTTAGAGTGGGGGGGCGACAGCATCCAAACATCCCAGTTCACCAAACAATCTATGCCCGAGGACCCTCCAGATCTGCTCCTTTGCCTAGTGAAGAGCTATTAGCAAAAGGCTTGGCTAAACAGATAAGTTTTCAGCCTTCACTTAAACATAGAGACTGTGTCTGAGTCTCGAACATTAATTGGGAGGCTATTCCATAACTGTGGGGCTCTGTAAGAGAAGGCTCTGCCCCCTGCTGTAGCCATCATAACTCGAGGTACCAACAAATAGCCTGCACCTTTTGATCTAAGTTGGCGTGGTGGATCATAAGAGACCAGGAGTTCGCGCAGGTACTGTGGCGCAAGACCATTTAATGCTCTATATGTTAATAGTAAGATTTTATAATCAATACGAGATTTGACTGGGAGCCAGTGCAGTGTGGATAAGATAGGGGTGATGTGATCATATTTTTTGGTTCTAGTGAGAACTCTGGCTGCTGCATTCTGAACTAACTGTAGCTTATTTATACATTAGAACATCTAGACAGTAAGGCATTACAGTAGTCTAACCTAGAGGTAATGAAAGCATGAACCAATTTTTCAGCATCTTGAAATGACAATGCATTTCTTATCTTGTTAATATTTCTAAGATGAAAGAAGGCTATCCTGGTAATATTATCTACATGAGATTCAAATGAAAGACTGGGGTCAATAATTACACCAAGATCTTTTACTGCCGCACCTGACGAAAGAGAAAGGCCATTCAGAGTAACTATGTGATCGGAAAGCTTACTCCTAGCTGCATGTGATCCTAGTACAAGTACTTCTGTTTTTTCAGAGTTGAGTGAGAGAAAGTTCGTAAGCATCCAGCGCCTAATATCCTTTAGACATTCCTCAATTTTGTTAAGTTGGTGTCTCTCGTCTGGCTTCGCTGAGACATACAGCTGTGTGTCATCAGCATAGCAGTGGAAGCTAATACCGTGTTTACGAATAACATTACCTAGAGGTAGCATATATAAAGAGAAAAGCAGTGGGCCTAAAACAGAACCTTGTGGGACTCCAAACTTTACCTCAGTATGTGCAGAGGACTCACCATTTACATCAACAAACTGATAACGATCAGTCAGGTAGGACCTAAGCCATAAGAGGGCCGTTCCCTTAACTCTAACAACATTTTCAAGTCTATCAAGGAGAATGGTATGGTCAATGGTGTCAAAGGCTGCACTGAGGTCAAGCAGTATAAGCAAGGAGACACAACCCTGATCAGAGGCCAGTAAGAGGTCATTTGCAACTTTAACCAGTGCTGTCTCTGTGCTGTGATGAGGCCTAAATCCTGGCTGATACAGTTCATGGATGTTATTCTTATGTAAGTATGAGCATAACTGCTGTGCTACAGCCCTTTCTAGGATCTTGGAGATAAAGGGGAGGTTAGATATTGGCCTGTAGTTGGACAATGAACAGGGGTCAAGGTCAGGTTTTTTTAATTAGGGGTTTGATAACTGCTAGTTTAAAACATTTAGGTACATAGCCAGTACTAAGGGAGGAATTGATTATTTTTAGAAGCGGTTCGATGACTACTGGCAGTATCTGCTTAAGGAAACGTGTAGGTAAGGGATCTAGTACGCAAGTTGGTGATTTTGATGAAGAAATTAGTGAGGTCAATTCGGTCGCCTGAAGGGGAGTAAAACATTCTAATCGCTGATCTGATATAGTTATATTGTTATCTACAGTGTTAGTGATCAAATTATCTGGTTTAAAATTTATAGCCTGGATTGTTTGCCTGATATTTTCAATTTTGCTGTTGAAAAAGTTCATAAATGCGTCGCCACTGAACACTGATGGTGTGCCTGTTTCCGAGGTGCTCTTATTCCCAGTTAGTTTTGATACGATATTAAATAAAAATCTAGGATTATTTTTGTTGTCTTCTATTAGGGTGGAGAGATACATTGATCTAGCGGCACTAAGAGCTTTTCTATAGCTCAGGAGGCTCTCCTTCCATGCTAACTGGAATACTACCAATTTAGTTTGGCGCCATTTACGTTCTAATTTTCGAGTGGTAAGTTTTAAGGCGCGTGTGTGCTCATTATACCAGGGAGCTAGTTTTTTCTCTCTGATTATTTTCCTTTTAAGTGGGGCCACATTATCTAAGGTGTTGCGGAATGTTAACTCTAAAGATTCAGTTGCCTGATCAAGTTCTGTGGGGTGTGACATTGTTCCAGTCAAAGTTGATAACTCTGGGAGATTATTGATAAAGTTCTGCGTAGTAGCTGGCGTAAACGTACGTTTATTATGATAGCGTGGCGAGCTGCATATATTATTACTAAGAAACATTTTGAATGAGATAAGATAATGATCTGAGATAGCTTCAGATTGTGGAAATGTGACCATACTTCCTACATTTAATCCGAGTGTTAGTATAAGATCGAGGGTGTGGCCACCATTATGAGTGGGCCCTATGACCGTCTGATTAATCCCTACTGAATCTAGAATGGACACGAACGCTGTTCTCAGAGGGTCCTGTGGGTTATAAAAATGAATGTTAAAGTCTCCGACAATTAGAGCTTTGTCTAAAGAAATAACAAGGTTTGAGATAAAATCTGCAAATTCACAGAGGAATTCAGAGTACGGCCCAGGCGGTCTATAGATAATAATTAGTGTGATAGACTGGGTATTTTTTGTGGCTACATATGTTATGTTTGTATAAAGAACTTCAAACGCATTGAATTTATGTAGAGGTTCTTGTATTCTGTCGCTTCTTGTATTCTGTCATCATGGTTATTGATGTTTGCTCACACATAAAGATTCAGTGCCTCTTGGGCAATGTCCAACATCACAAGCATCAGACTCAGAAAAACTCTCCACGCTTTTGTCTTAATGTTGGAGAGGGCATGTAAACTGTCTCGTAATTTGACTCTCCAATCATATCCTCCAAGCTTCTAATATAAGCAGTGTAGTTTAGATGATCTCAGGAATTCTGCTCTGTTTGTCAGTGACTCATTTTACTAGCTATCACTTACACTTGTCCTCGAGATGAATTTTTCAGCAAGCAAAATAGGGTGGACTTTAACTGAGAAGGTTTACTGATGATAGAGTGAATGAGAGAGTCAGGATGTTGTTTTATGTCGCCATCTGCTGGCCACATGCTCTACTTGCAGTGCCACTTCATATAGGTCATAATGGTTACCAAGGCTTACTCTTGTGACTGTCGTTAGGCCCTGGTTCATGTTTAAACTCAGCAAGCTTCATTCACTCAGTTGAAAGAAAGAAAGAAAGAAAGAAGCATAAAACAAAAAAAACTTTTACACTGAGGATGTGAAAACTGGAGAATAGAAGTCACCACAGAGCTTAACTGGGTTGAATCCCACTTGGGTTAGATCCCATTAGCATCACTGGTTGTATGTTGTATTCTTCATACCAAAGGTGATTCCGTATGGAAATCCAACAGGACCTATTAATATACAGATGACACAGGTGCAGTTATTCATATGAATGTATCTGTTTTCTTGATATAAACCACAGAAATTCCACTGAAAACGTCATTTTTACAGTTAAACATGCACACACAGTGGAAAAATATCACCATCTATCAGAGTCGAATCAAATTCCAGAACATCCCAAAAAGCTTCAATAAAAATAACATAAATGAATATAGATATGATCCATAGGACTGTAAGAAAATTGTGATATTAAGATGAGAGTTTGCATTATAACCACTAGAGGAAACCAAAGTACTGCAAAGTGCACTCACTGGCCAGTTTAAGTGTGATTCACATCATAGATCCAACTGCCTGACCAGTGAAGGTATGTAAGGGCAAAAATGAATTAACTGGATAATAATAATAATAATAATAATAATAATAATAATAATAATAATAATACTAAAGTTTTGTTTCTGATCTGTTTCAAAATTGAATAACAATCACCTGAGCTGACATTACAAAAGTTACAACAAAAATATCTCTTCAAATTAAGCCTTTTTTTGTTTACTTTTTTTCTTATACTAAATGAACATTTCCCTTAGTATTTTGTTCATTAAAAAACTACTATAGTGTTTTATTGTTGCTTTTGTCATTGCTGTTGTTCATGATTTGTGTCATCATTTGTGTTCACAAGCAAAAACAGGCTTGGGTCAGCAACAAAAAGACAAAAAGGGAATCCAGGCAGAAGTTCCAAAACACTAGGCAAAAAATCACAAATCCAGAGGCAATGAGCAAAAATACAAAGAGATCAGGCAAAAGTTCCAAAACTCTGGGCAAACAGACAAAAATTCAAAGTAGCCTTAGGTCAAGGAACAAAACAACAAGTCAAACAACATACAATGAACAGGAAACGTGGCAAGATAATCTGGCAAGACGTGTAGATTCTGACAGGCCTTGAATGCTGTGGCAGATGAGGTGAGTGTCAGCATTTGTACAGGAATCAATCAGCCAGGAGTCAGGGTCAGGGTGAAACATGGACTGGAACAGACACTAGACAAGACATGCAAGACAGACACAGGAAAAACACAAGACAAAACATGGACTAGGAAGATGAAGCACTGGGCCAGACTGTGACACTAACAAATAATACAAATAACTAAGTAATACAATACCGACAGTATCACTGAATTATTGATTTGATGAAATAATTTTATATGTTATTATCTTCTTTTCACATTGATTTTTCTTCTCTATCTAATCTTTATATGTTGTTATAATATTAACAAATCGTCATTATCTCTTTGGTATCTACCCAGAGTCAACAGGGCAAAGGCTTCATTTACAAGAACTGGAAAGTGAAAGTAAAGGCTACTATCTGTCACATTAAGGAAGGACTGTCCGTGCACAGTGCATCCTCTTTAGCGGCCAGGCCTGTTTTTATACAAGCAAAACTTTGTGTTAACTGATCAAAAAAGCTAAAGTAAAAATAATAGCTCAAAACTAGTGCCTTCACTGTTATGTAAAAAAAAGAAATGTAATGGTAAAATGCTAGATTAAGAAATGTTGCTTTCCACTAGAGATGCACTGTCAACTGGCCATCAATCAGTACTGTTTGTTTGTTTATTTTGGCCGATCTGTGTTCCAGAAGTGTACGCTCCATGTGCTGCATTGGAATCATTTCCCAAAAATTTCCCAAAGACTGTGAGCAGAACATTAAGACCGCATTCTTTAATGTCTGCAAAGGAATGACAAAAGTGATCCGACACTTGGCCTACTGGAGCACAAATAAGAGCTGCTTTCGTGCGTTTGCTGAAGTGGTGCAAGCTTACCTGTCTGTACCCCACGCGAGTGTAGACAGCGAACGTTTGCTCAGCTCAGCTTCTCATGTGGTGGACGAGAAAAGAAACCGACTAGCTTGTGACAAAGCTGAAATGCTTCTTTTTCTAAAGAAGAATTTACATACGCTGTTGAAAGAGAAGCCAGTAATGACCAGTGCCAGCTAAAGGCGGTCTCTACACTGTTCACTCAGTCTCCTCAGCATTAGAGGGCTGCAGGAAAGACTAGCCACCAGAAACATCATAGAAGGTGTCAAGGAGGCTGTGGATCAAGAGGAGTTATCCATGGCGTATATACATATATACTTTTCATTCTGTCCAATGCAAGCTACAAGAAACCATTTTTCAACCACCATTTGGCGCCATCTAAGATATGCCATCTTAGACTATGCAGTAAACTGATTGTGACGTAGAGTAAATGCCGCTGTTGAATGCATCTACTATTACAAGACTGTCTTCAACGAGGACTTGCGATTTTGGGATTTCACGCTACTCATTTGAAAGAGAATTTGTTTGGCAACCAAGCCATGTTAGACACTTGTTCAGCTCACGTTTTTTTATGTGTCACCTCTGGTTTAATAATTTCCAATGCACCGACAGTCATCCGAGTCGCAGATATATTTACCATTGCTTCAGTTAGGCAGAATGAGATAAATGCTACAGTTTAACGGTGCATTAACGTTAGCGGTCTTCCACTCATAAGCATAGCATTAGCTAGCTTTGTGGTTAACCTCATTTAGCAATGTATAGCCTTATAACCAGCTGCTGCCAGATGTTTCCAGAAAATTTTTAGAACGAACGAGGGAGAAATGATAAGACCATTGTTTGTTTACTCACTAGAACTGCTGCTCTGTTTAATAAATTAACCTACAATCAAGTTTGTCGACAGCTTAGCCTACACCACTCAAATACCCTAACATTTAACGTAATATTGATGTTTGACTGACAGTGCGGGCTTTCACATTGCTGCAGCAAAACCAGGCATGAATGACATGAATGTTGTCAAGCTTTTCTGGGCTAGGAGGAGAAGTGATGGGGAGTGTTTATTATAATCTGAGCAATGTATTTCAGTTTCAATTATCAGCTTAGATGTCCGTCGTGGGTTACTCTGGCGGGTATTCCAGAAAGCGAGTTTAGTGAAAACTCAGTCAGTTAACTTGGAGAAAGTAGTAAACCCCCTAATAGAGGAGCCCTATGGTTTCATTCTCCTAGCAAAATGAAGCCATAGTGATGTGGAAGAGACTCCCAGGTCAGGGCCAGATACGACCGAGTCCCTACTCCACACTAAATGCCGTACTTCATATGCTGAGTTTAAAATGAATTCTAAGTTTCAAAAAGCAGTTGAAGTCTTCAGGAGTCCGATGCAGTGTAAGTTTATTGCATTCAGTAGTGAACAAAATACAACAAACTGAGTCAGGTCCCTGGGAGTGATTGAATATAATACAGAAAATCATGCACTTATATCTAAAATTTTACCTGCATGCTAAACCTGTATATCCAATAGGTGCATAACACGGTTGTAACAGCCCTTACATCATCCGTTTTTGCATGGTCCTGAATATAACGCGCCCTTAAGATAACCATTGTAACAACCACGATAAACAACGTAACAATAATGTATTCATTATTATAGAGATGTAATCATTTATATTAACAGTTGTAATGATACGATCTTTTGTATTACAAGAAATATCAAGTTCTCTGTATTCCTTTAGGGGCCTGCATGTGAGATAAGAAAGGCGCCTCTGCCATAGTGTTGTGGTCAGTAACAATTCATGTAGAGGGTGAAAGGTTCAAGGTTTCATGGTACGTCTTATTCCACTAATGAGCAGGGCAGTAAATACTGGTGACAACGTATGCTAGATGTAAAGGAAACAAGCAATAATGATGTAATGTAAATCAGAGTTGAGAGGGAATCTGTGAAGATGGGCCGGCAGAGGCGCCCCACATACAAAGAGATGAGGTAATGTGTATCTTTTTTTTGGAGAGAATATGTACAAAAATTGGTGCTTTGTGAGAAGGCGTCAGTCACTCCCCGGGATCTGACTCAGTTTTTTGTATGCCTTTCGAACTATACAATAAACTTACACTGCATCTGACTCAATATCAGACTCCTATTGTTTTGTCTCAGAACAGGTACCGTGTGGTGTTGGAACTCAGTCTCATCTGGCCCAGGCTGAGAATTTCACCCACAGTCCAACCCACTCGCTTCCAGAATTTTCCCCAGATTTTCCCAGAATTCGTTGGTCCATACACCACTATTTCTTAAGTTTTCCTTTTTTTGGTTAAATAAAAAATAATATTAAACCATGTTCTCATCTTACCTTGGATGCTCAACCATGTCCCCAATCTCACCTCAGATACTTTACCCTTAATGCAGGTGTTATCTATCAAGCATTGGGCTAGTCCATGCAAGGTGGACACTGAAGCAACTACATCCTGGCCATTACTTATGTTCCCCACTATAACCTAGATTTTACCCTTTTCATGTTGCCTTCATGTCTTGCTGACCTTGCATTTTCCCTTTTGTGGTATACCGAGGCCCTCTTCCGTTGTCTTCAACATTCAGAGGCCTTCTTCCATTTCTCCAACAGTGCTCTTCTATTAGGAGGTTTACTGCTTGCTCTGAGTTAACTAACTCTGAACACCCCCTCGCTCGACTCTGCTTGGATCAGCTGATTGTCATCATTTATTGTTTTCGCACGTGTGTTGCCAACAATGGAGTTGTAGTATGCCATCTAGAGGACAAACTACGCAACGACAGTGTTCATAGCATCTTGGAAATGTCAAGCCCCAGGATTTGACATGAAAGAGCCAATTATTAATCTGGGATATTTCTCCTCTGGTTTCAGGAGCAGAGAAACATGCTACAACAGGACTATTGTAGGAGAACTAAGGATATGCAGAGAGAGATTAACTACACGAGAATGCAGCATTACAGTTTGCCTAAGGAATGTGGAATCTGAATATGCTACTTATTCAGTGGTGTAGTCAAATTCTTAACAATTTACCTATATGTTTCATTTTGTCCACATGGTCCCAGAGCACTTGGCTTTAAAGTCCAGACTTAGGAGACTTTTCAAGGCCTCTCAAGACCACAACTGTTTGTAGTATCAGTGCTCAGGTATTTAAAAACTTAAATACCATTTAGTTGCTAAATATTAATTCAGTAAAAAATAAAATAGGATTCTTTGCTGTTCTAGTTTCTGCTAATTCTGTTTTTAACTTGCTGCTAAAAATTTTGGAGTAAATGGTTCACTGAGAATTATCCTGCAAGTCACTCTTGACTGATTTTCGCTCTGTGCTCTGCCTCTCTGAATATTTTGTTCTTTTCAGTAGGAGATGCGCTTTTCTGAAAGAGTCAAAATGTCACATAATGTTACATCGACCATCCATATATAAAATGTTAGCATCATAACAAACCTCTGTCTTTATATATTATTCGCAACTATTCTTTATAGAAATATTTTTCAGTGGGCATAAAATATAAATAATGGGGATAAAAAATATCCTGTGACTCCCATGCCCTAAAAGACCCAAAAAGAAGAAGTGTGAACTATGCGTGTTAAGGCAACTGCCATTCTCCAGACACTGCAAGCTATTCTGGAAATTATGCTCATGTAGATCCACACCAAGGAGCTCTATTAGGAGAGAAGAGGTGAAAACACACACACACACACATACATAAATACACACGCGCCCACACACATAATATGTTGTGTACATGATTCCGGCCACCGGCAGCATTTCCAAAGTTTGGGGGAAAAAAATGAGTTCTATCATTTACCCAAGATTGGCTTTGGCTGAGCAGTGCTGTAAGTTATATGCTGTGAAAGATATCTGTGCAGGGTTAAGTCATCACACATCAAACAGAATTATCCTTCCATTGTTTCACAACAGGGTTATGAACTTCAGTGACAGAATGACTCGCTCTGCAGTCACACAACCTCACTTCTCAGGTTACAGTAGAATAATTACAATGCAGATGATCCTGTATTTGCCCTCATATCACCTCTAGATAACGAACAGTCATACTGGAATGACAGGTTCAGCAGGTTTACAGTTTTGGAGCACTTTGCTTGTCACGTATCTTATTCTGTTGTAGACATCTTTCTGTTCTCTTTCAGTTAGGTTGACATTTTGTCCCTCATTCAGTGTCACCATCTGGTACTGGAACTGTGAATTCCTACAGGTAGTGAGTTAGATTCTCTTTCACGGTGTTTTACTGAATGTTACTCACACCTTGATTAGCAAATGTATGAAACTTTTGCTGTGCTCAGCTTCTTTGATTGACCGCAACCCACCTATACATATTTATTCTCTGTAAAAAGGAGCACAGTTTTAGATTAGATTAGATTAGATTAGATTCAACTTTATTGGCATTGTGCAGAGTACAGATACAAAGCCAGTGAAATGCAGTAGCATCTAACCAGAAGTGCAAAGCATAGTATTATTTACAGATAAGTGCAGATATAGTGAGTACTGCAGTAAGTGATGCTATATCTTACAGTATGTAAAGCATTATAGACAGTGGTGAGCAATATATACAGATATGTATATGTATATATATTAATTATGTTATACACAGAGGTGAAGCTGACAGAGTAGACAGAGGAGTGTATATGTATGGGTTGAATATACATAATAGACAAAATATTTACAGTATGTTTATGTACAGTTTAAATAGGGTACTCTGAACAGCATGAGAGGTAAAGCCAGTGCAAAAGAGCAGAAAAACAGTGCATATAAGTACAGAGACAGTGCATATAAGTACAGAGACAGCCGTTGCCATACCACACTGAGATGGAGTTGGTGAGTATACTCTCAATGGTACAGCGATAAAAGCCCACCAGTATCCTGGAACACAGATGAGCTTTCTTAAGGCTCCGCAGGAAGTAAAGCCACTGTTGTGCCTTTTTGATGAGGACGGAGGAGTTCAGGGACCAGGTGGGCCTCTCAGAATCAAGTAAATAGAGTCTCTGTAAACCTAGAACCAAGAAGTGGAGGAAAACAATCAGGAAGTGATCAGACTTTAGAAGTCAGGCTGTACTTCTTGCTCTAGCATGCAGTGAAATGTTGAGTCTGAATCTCCATGTGTAATAACACACTATCATATATAAAACTATCCTAAATTTCTACACGACAAACAACAAAATTATGAAGTCTGGATTTGTGAATGTAATAATAACATGATGTGAATATTTGACTATGTGATACATTGATAAGAACACAAAGATTACATATTTACAGTTTATATATTTGCTGAATTTACAGATTTTGCCTGTAAATTCAACTCTTTTGTGTATTTTAACAGGCAATGGCTGTGCAGGGAGTCAATTCAAGCACTGTGATTTCCCTGTTTATTTTTGTGTTCATAATTTTTTTAGCTTATTATTATTATTATTATTATTATTATTATTATTAATAATATTATTATTGTTGTTGTTGTTCTTGTTTTGTTGTTGTTATTATTATTATCATTTATTTATGTATTTATTGATTTATTTATTTATTTTCAGAGGTAGGGGATTATATCATCCCCCTGAAGATTTTATGTGACACAAAACAAAAACAAGAACAAAAACAACAAAACAAAAAAAAACATAAAACAAAACAAACATTGCTTGTGACTTGCAAATGCTTGAATTCTAGCTTATGATGGAAAAGTTCAATTAAAGTTATACATTTTATATGTACATGATTATATGTGTGTGCCTAGACTACATACCATGAATTTGTTATACTTTTTTGATGATGCAGGGTTTAATTTTGCCATGAAAATATGTTTCACTAAACAAGACACATTTGAGATGAAATTTAAAAGCAAATAAGACTCCGTGATTGCACAAACTGACTGACTCAGTGCCCCACATATTGTTTTAGGTTAAAGTTAACACATCTGAATCAACTGATCAAAAGCGTGATAATGAACTTGGCAGCTGACCAAGGTGCATCACTGCAGGCATGACATAAAACAGGTACTACAGCTTCAAGTATGCATGACAGGGCTTATGATAAGACTTCACTCAGGGCCACTGGTCTAAGGCTGAGTTCCTACTTTTCACATGATTTACTAAGAAGGTTGTTTGTTCCTCTAACTTCTTTCTTCACATACCTATATGCACGTACAACTCCTACGCATCCCCGTAGGAACATACCAACGCATTCATTCCCATATACATTACATTCACGGAACTCAATGGTGACTCACGCGCAAATTGACAGAAACTGGAGGGTTGAACAGAGTGCACTTGCTCTAGTCTAGGGTGTGAGTCTGAGGTGCTTGTTATCTATGGCAGACATGGTCAAAGGTCTTGTGTAGCATGGGTATATATTTGCATGACAAATTGAATTCTTTAGTCAGTAACATCAAGACCCAGACACAGTGACATGTTGTGTGGAAGGAGCAGCTCTTCTCCTCTTCTCTTCTTCTTCATTTATACCATCATTGAGCCTCAATAAATGAAGAGCACAACCAAAATCCATCCCTCTGCCTTTTTATCATTTTGACCAACAAATGGAAATGCCCAACACCTGTGACCCCCATGCCTTAAAATACACAAAATGAAGTGTGTAGGGGTGGTCAGGCCCGTAGACCATATTACCCATAATTCCCTGCTTGACCGCATGGGGAATCTGTACCCATCTTCTCAGATTTCACTGTAACGGTATTGGATACAGCAATGGAGCCAGATACCATATACCAGCGGGTGTTTCTTTTCTCTGCCGAAGAAAAGGACAAAGTAACAACAAAGTGAGATATTTGTACAGCCAAAGTTTAATGTACTTTCTCTCGCACAGTTGCAACTTTAACTTCTACCGGCTAGTTACACTGTAACGCACACAGTATTCGAAGGAAGAAAAGGCAACCGGATCCCTTTTTACTTCTTTAAACGTCGACGAACTAAATCGAGAACCCTTAAAGATCATCGGACGAGTAACGGAGCCCCGAAGATCTTCAAGTGACAAGGAAAGGAACTTCTCCCTGGACCTGCGAATCACACTGCTTACCAGGCCACCAAAGACGCACCTTCGGTCACCACGCAATGAGCTATTCAAAGTAAGGCTGGCATCTGGGCAAACTGTAGTATTAAGATTATATGCAGTTAACGTGAAGGAAGTGTTGTTATTGAATTCTTTTATGATTTTAATGCACACACTGTATTTCATGTACAATGCGATTTTCAGCCGTTTGGTATTTTGTTTTGGTCACAACTAATGAAGGTTGGTTATGAAAGGGGGTGGTGTGTTTTTGACAGGAAATGTAACAGAGTATTGTTGTGCAATGAGGTGAAAGATAAAACTGCTCACACCTCCACCTGGAAAAACCTGTTTGTGGCATGATGATATATCCTTGAAGGTCCCTCTCCCTCTCCTGAAGTCCATGCACCTTCGGTCGCCACGCAATGAGCTATTCCAAGTAAGGCTGGCATTTGGGCACACTTTAGTATTAAGACTATATGCAGTTAACGTGAAGGAAGTGTTGTTATTTGAATTCTTTTATGATTTAAATGTACACACTGTATTTCATGTACAGTGCGGTTTTTAGCCATTTGTTATTTTCTTAAGAAGGATAGATCTGGCATGCGTTCTCTCTCTCTCTAACTCCCCTTTTCTGATTGCACACCTCCAACACTGGGATTGCAGTGTGACTTAAGGGTTTGGTAGAGTTGTTGAGTTTACGGCCTACTTACTTGAGACTAGCTCTCAAGTTAGACATTCTTTGGTCTCTCGCACACATGCGCTTCTCGTCGCTACCCCCACTCTAGTTGGTGCCTAGCACGCACGCTTGCGCACTAAATCCTCATACCACGCATACCTCTTGCTGTGCACATGCGCACAGCCTCTCTCCAAAGAACTCCTCCCTCTCTCTTCAGTGCGCAGCTGGGCACACACCCACATACACGCACGCTCTCTCTCTCTCGCTCTCTCTCTCTCTCTCTCTCTCTCTCACACACACACACACACACACACTCACTCATCTCTGGTCTAACACTCATTCAGTCCTACACTGAATACCTGTACATAGAGTCATCACCATTGTATTACCATTTATCCTTTGATCATTCTATTTGCTGCTGATTATTGATTGTACCATATCAGTATTAGTTTGCCAAGTAGTGTTGATTGTGTTAATAAATAGTATCTTTGAAATAAACTGTTGTCCTGTCTGTTTCTGCCGCAGTATCCACTGAATGCCAACCTCTGCCATCAAAGCACTCCCAATTACCTTCACCAACCTGGCTGTTCATGAGTGTTATGGGTTTAGTAGTGTAATTGTAATATATTAGTACTGCAATACTCTCTAAGACTGTAGCACAGTGTTACAGCTAGCGTATCCCATTAATCTTAGTTGTTTAATTAACAAAATATTGAACACCCAAATTAATGGTTAATAAATGATATGAGACTGATTTATGAGACTGATTTATAAATCCTATCACACCTATGTCTTTTGGTGTCTCTGTGTTAGGATTGCAATTGTACCTACAAGTGTGAACTATACCTGTGTGAAGTGTGAACTATACCTGTGTGAAGTGTGAACTATACCTGTGTGAAGTGTGAACTATACCTGTGTGAAGTGTGAACTATACCTGTGTGAAGGCAACCGCCACATTCTGATCTTAATTCCACAGAGAACATTCTACTTGACCCCCCACATCCTCACACTCTTAATCCCTGAGAGTTGTAATGATTACTACTGATTACAGTTAATAAGCAAGCAAAACACTCATCAAACCTCTATACATATAATGTGTCATCAGACTTTTAGGCATCTACACCCTCAAAGTGAGGAGGTCTAACAGATTCTTTCTGCGTAGCATGCAAATGGGAGAGTAAGTGTCACATTCAGAAGGTATTGAAGGCCTTCTAGCATTCCTGTAGTTTGGCTGCCGTTGTAAAGTAGTGACAGTCTTAATATCACAACACACAAATCTCCAAGTGAGATGAAGGAACAAGGAACAGCACTGCTCCCAAAATCAGCATCAGGACCTACCGACCACAGGCTGACCCACAGGCCACAGTGCCCCCAGTAGATTACTAGGCCAACCACTGTTATCTATCACAGGTTGAAGCTGAAAACCTATATCAGTGATGCCATGCACGATTTTTACCGGGGTACTGTACTTAAGTAGAATTTTCAGGTATACGCATTTTACTGAGTATTTATTTTTCTGACAATTTTTTGCTTTTACCCCCTACATTTTAATACAAATATCTGTACTTTATATTTTTGACGCCTCTGTTGGTCTCTCTGTTTCCTCTGACATTCTCTCGCCCAGTGACCTGTCTTCCCGCTTGCTTCGATGTGCAGCTAGTATCTGACAGACAGGGGTTTCATTTGTAAATCCCCTTTATTTTCAGGAGCTTGTCTCATGTCTTGATTCCTCTGTCCCTGGGATGTTGTAATTGTGAGGAAAACCTTTCAGTCCAATTCACTGGCAAGAGGACATACTACAGACGACTGTTTCGCTTTCACCTATGGCTTCTTCTCCACCAGTTTTTACGGACATCTGAGATGGCAGGGTCACAGGTCGAAGATCAGGCTGGCCATCTGAATCATCCCTCTCCTCCTTTCCTTCACTATCCTCATATGTCCTTGAGTCAGCAACCAGTTCTGTCAGATGACAAAGAAGATATCGCAGGTGTTGACTTTGACTCCGTAACGACACCACTATCAGTGTGGATTGAAGAGGTGCCATTGGTGTGATGTGGAGAGATGCGATCAGCGTGAGTTGGAACAGCGCCAGCACAGCAGCAGACACAGACCTGTTGGTTCTTTCTCATTTCCTCGTACTCAGAGCAAAGAAAGCTCTTAGTTGTTTTCAGCCTGATCATTCTTAATAGCCAAAGTGTGACATGCTTCATACAATTTTTTAGAAATATTTGTGTGGGACAAGGCTGGCTCTGTCAAACACTGGACAGACGAAATACAGCTGTAATATTTCACCTTCAGCAGGACCATCTCTGAGGAGGCAATCAAGAGTTGAGTCTCTTCTGTTCGGCTTTGGATAAGTCTCAGGGGATTCAGGGAATTTGGCCAGACAAAGATAGGACAGAGAAGTCTTCTTTGCTGCCGGCAACAGCTCACCAATAAACGCTGGACTCCATGATGTGCTAGACGCTAAATATGTGCTAAATATCTAAATATGTAATCTGACTGATTGTCAAATACCTGCCATCAGTAATGTGCTGTCTGCACCTTCTGCTGATGATCATTTTATCATAGCACATTCTTAGCTTGGTTACATATTGACCATATGAAATGTTAAAAATAACAAAAGGGATCTCCAGAGTGTCTTGGAGCATCCGTTTACTCACTATATATGGTACTTTCACGTTCACATTCTTCTAAATGGTATCTGTTACTGTAGAACGGGTCAGTCTGATAGGGCCATGTCTAACAGGACAAAGTTCATGTATCAAACACCATTGCTGATATCTGCTGACTGTGGTTAGGAGTCGGTTGGAGACGTCTGGTCTGCTTACTTTCTCCTTTGTGGTTGTGTGTGTTCTATGAACAGGAGATAGGGCCATAACTTAATGTGCGTGCATGCGTGTATGTGTGTACATAGGGAACAATATTTTCCAAAACGCAGTGACCAACCGACAACTGTTGGACCCCCCCCTCAGGGAGATGGGACTTACCTCCTGCCCAGAGGGGGCTGATGTTTCCCCTGGTCTCTAGACTCTCATCACTGCCAGCCCACGCATTATGGTCTTAGTTCAGTTTCTATTTTTTTTTTTTTTGTCCGCATGTTTGTTTCTTTTTTCCTTTTTATTTGTTTTTTAAAGAAAACAAAAGTTCAGAACATGTGCGAATATGTGCTACCCTAGCGCGAGTCTTGAGTGTAATTGGGGTGCAGTGGTGTGGGATCTTCTCTTCTGCTGTGAGATGAAATGTCCAATACGTCACCTTGTCCTCATTAACAGTAACACTTTTCATTGGTCCTCACTTCACACATGCACACACTCACACGCACACAAGTTTGTAGTCATATCATAGTGGGGACTTCCCACTGACTCCCATTATTCTGTAACTAAAGAATACTAACGTACCCCTAACGCTAACCCTAACCCTAACCTTAACCTGAACCAAAGAAATGTTTCAACACTTTTTGTTTCATCGGTAACAACAATATAGTTTAGTAAAATGTTGTTCTCCTAGTGAGGACCAGCATTTTGGTTCCCATCAGGCACTTTTTCAGATTATGCTATCTTACTGGGGACCGGTAAGTGTTGCAACAACACAGTCAGCGCACACCAAACACAACATAGAATAAAATAGTAGAATATAATGAGATAAATAGGCAATAAGAATAAAATTAAAACAAAGCTAAAATAAAGGTTGTTTCTGTACATAGTGCAGTACTTGGTAACATAACAAGTAGCCGTAAGGTGAGAATACTGAGGTAGATAGAAAATTATTGCCATAGTGCAGGAGTTATATACATAGTATATAATGAATATAAGGAATATGCCACAATATAGAGCAGTAGTAGTAAGATTATCACTATTGTGCGGTGTGTAATGTGCAATAGAGAGCATTGTTGTCACATGTTCAATAGAATATGTTGTTGTTCTAAACCAGATACCTGTGAAAAGGAGTGAGATATATAGAAATAGTTATTGTCCATTATGCAGTTGTCCATAGTGCAATCATTACGCTGAAGAAGGAGCAGCATAGGGCATCAGGCGTCAGTCTAACCCTTTGCTGCGGCAGAGAGGGGAGGAGTTGTACGATTTGATGGCTGTCGGCAGAAACGACCTTCTGTATCTCTCAGTGGAGCATCTGGGGAAGATCAGCCTGCCGCTGAAGGTGCTTCTCAGTTTAACAAGCTCGTCATGAAGGGGATGTGTGTAGTTGTTCAGGATGCTCACCAGTCTCTTAAGCATCCTCCTCTCTGCCATCACCCCCAGTAAGTCTAGTTTAGCTCCACCTCCTATGACAGAGCTGGCTTTCCCAACAAGCTTGCTTAGTCTGTTAGCATCCCCAGCTTTCAGTCCACACCCCCAGCACACCATTGCATAGAAAATGGCACTGGATACCACTGACTGATAGAATATCTGAGGCATCCTATTGCAGACACTGAAGGATCGTAGTCTCCTCAGGAAGTAGAGCCGACTCTGGCCCTTCTTGTAAAGGGCCTCTGTGTTCTTAGTCCACTCATTTCAGTCTAGCGTCAAATAGACCATATTTCATAGCAATTTAGTTCCAATTCAACTGACTCCCTCCCCGGATATGATTACTATAAGCCCGGTTAAGCCGAAGTTAGGTTTTATCAATATCAGATCACTTTCACCTAAGGCGTTGCTTGTTAGCAACCTGATCAATGATCTTAGCCTTGACATGATGGGTTTGTGTGAAACATGGTTAAAGCCAGACATTTTTCTTCCTTTAAATGAAGCTTTACCCCCTAACTATTCCTTTTCCTGTGTTGCTAGGGCAGCAAAGAAAGGAGGGGGTGTAGCTCTAATCTATAATACTACATTTTCTCCTAACATCCTTAGTTTACCTAATTTTGACTCCGTTGAGTTGCTCTCCGTGAAACATAATGTTTGAGCATGTTAAGCAATCAATTCTATTAAATTCTAATCAAGTTTGGACTGTCTGTAAGCTCAGGAGTTTGTAATTGCGTATTGAACATGCACACACACACACAACCTCTCTCACTCCCACACACACGCACACATGAACAATACTTTACCCTCATGTGTGTGGGAGTGAGTGAGTGACAACAGGTCAGTAATACCCCTCAACCATCACATTCTTGTTATTTTCCACCGTTCAACCTAAAATGACACTTTGAATTGCAGGTTAAAACTTGATTAGGCAGAATATACGTTAAGGGAGTGGTTACAACAGGTAAGTCATACCTCCTCTTGTATGCAAGAATGTGACGGTTGAGTGTGTGCAGGAATTTGCCTGCAAGAAGTCAAAGATGAAAGTGGAACAGGCGTCTGTAGTATGTCCTCTTGCCAGTGAATTGGACTGAAAGGTTTTCCTCACAATTACAACATCCCAGGGACAGAGGAATCAAGACATGAGACAAGCTCCTGAAAATAAAGAGGATTTACAAATGAAACCCCTGTCTGTCAGATACTAGCTGCACATCGAAGCAAGCGGGAAGACAGGTCACTGGGCGAGAGAATGTCAGAGGAAACAGAGAGACCAACAGAGGCGTCAAAAATATAAAGTACAGATATTTGTATTAAAATGTAGGGGGTAAAAGCAAAAAATTGTCAGAAAAATAAATACTCAGTAAAATGCGTATACCTGAAAATTCTACTTAAGTACAGTACCCCAGTAAAAACCATGCATGATATCACTGATATAGGTTTTCAGCTCCAACCTGTGATAGATAACAGTGGTTGGCCTAGTAATTTGCTGGGGGCACTGTGGCCTGTGGTTCAGCCTGTGGTCGGTAGGTCCTGATGCTGATTTTGGGAGCAGTGCTGTTCCTTGTTCCTTCATCTCACTTGGAGATTTGTGTGTTGTGATATTAAGACTGTCACTACTTTACAATTTACAATTTAGTTATTTGGCAGACGCTTTTTTCCAAAGCGACTTACAATTGGTGCATCAGTCGGATTTCTAATACCTTCAACAGAGATCATAATAAGACTGAGCGTCAAATTGCCCTTTCGCATTGCGCCCCTGGAATACTTTTACAAACAGAAATACAAGACAAAGGTTTTTTTTTTTTTTTTTTCTCTAGGGAAGGGAGGTTAGGCATTGGGGGAAGGGAGGTTAGGCATTGGGGGACAGGTGTGTTCTAAAGAGGTGGGTTTTCAGTTTCCTGCGGAAGATGGTAAGAGACTCCGCAGTCTTGACTGCATGGGGGAGGTCGTTCCACCACCTCGGGGCAATGGCAGAGAAGAGGCGTGGTCGGGAGGAGCGGCTGCCGGGTTCCCGGAGTGAGGGGACCGTCAGTTGTCCGGAGGACGTGGAGCGGAGGGTCCTAGTTGGGGTGTAAGGCGTTATAAGAGACTGAAGGTATGATGGGGCAGAGCCTCTTGTGGCCTGGTAGGCCAGCACCAGTGTCTTGAACTGGATGCGGGCTGCTACCGGAAGCCAGTGGAGTGCAGTAAGCAGCGGAGTGACATGAGAGTGCTTAGGGAGGTTGAATACCAGGCGTGCAGCAGCGTTCTGCACGAGCTGGAGCGGCCTGATGGCGCAGGCCGGCAAGCCAGCCAGTAGAACGTTGCAGTAGTCCAGGCGGGAGATGACAAGCGCTTGGACTAGGAGCTGGGTTGCCTGTTGCGTGAGGAAAGGGCGGATTCTCCTGATGTTGTATAGGGCGAATCTGCAGGATCGTGTGACTGCTGCGATGTGCCCGGAGTATGTCAGCTGGTTGTCGAGGGTGACGCCAAAGTTTTTGGCTGCTGAGGTGGGAAACACTGCAGATCCCTCGATGGTGATTGTATTGTCGATCGCTGGGGAGTTCTTAGCAGGAAAAAACAGGAGCTCTGTTTTCTCCGGGTTAAGTTTGAGATGGTTAGCAGACATCCAGGAGGCAATGTCAGCTAGGCAGGCTGCGATGCGAGGTTGAACCTGGGAGTCAGAGGGGGGGAAGGAGAAGAACAGCTGTGTGTCATCAGCGTAGCAGTGGTAAGAGAGGCCATGGGTGGAGATAACCTGGCCAAGTGATCTGGTGTAGAGGGAGAAGAGGAGTGGACCAAGTACTGACCCTTGTGGGACACCTGTGTGTAGAGTGCGGGTGGAGGAGACCGATTCCCTCCAAGAGACCTGGTAGGAGCGGTCAGACAGATAGGACTTGAACCATGCGAGTGCAGAACCCGCGAAGCCAAACTTTACAACGGCAGCCAAACTACAGGAATGCTAGAAGGCCTTCAATACCTTCTGAATGTGACACTTACTCTCCCATTTGCATGCTACGCAGAAAGAATCTGTTCGACCTCCTCACTTTGAGGGTGTAGATGCCTAATAGCCTGATGACACATTATATGTGTAGAGGTTTGATGAGTGTTTTGCTTGCATGAACTTTAATCAGTATTAATCATTACGCCTCTCAGGCATTAAGAGTGTGAGGATGTGGGGGGTCGAGTAGAATGTTCTCTGTGGAATTAAGATCAGAATGTGGCGGTTGCCTTAACACAGGTATAGTTCACACTTCACACAGGTATAGTTCACACTTCACACAGGTATAGTTCACACTTCACACAGGTATAGTTCACATTTCACACAGGTATAGTTCACACTTCATTTTGTGTATTTGAAGGCCTGGGGGTCACAGGTGTTGGGCATTTCCATTTGTTGGTCAAAATAATAAAAAGGCAGAGGGATGGATTTTGCTAGTGCTCTTCGTTTATTGAGGCTCAGTGATGGTATAAACAAAGAAGAAGAGAAGAGGAGAAGAGCTGCTCCTTCCACACAAGATATCACTGTGTCTGGGTCTTGATGTTACTGCCTAAAGAATTCAATTTCTCATTCAAATATATACCCATGCTACACAAGGCCTTTGACCATGTCTGCCATAGATAACAAGCACCTCAGACTCACACCCTAGACTAGAGCAAGTGCACTCTGTTCAACCCTCCAGTTAATGTCAATTTGCGCGTGAGTCACCGTTTAGTTCCGTGAATGGAATGTATATGGGAATGAATGCGTTGATATGTACCTAGGGGGATGTGTAGGAGTTGTACGTGCATTTTGGTATGCCATCAAGTAAAGAGAGAAGTTAGAGGAACAAACAACCTCCTGGGGCACTGAGTCAGTCAGTTTGTGTGATCACAGAGTCTTATTTGCTTTTAAATTTCACCTCAAATGTCTCGCTGTGGCATCTTGTTTAGTGAAACCTATTTTCATGACAAAATTAAACCCTGCATCATCACAAAAGAATAGTGTATTCACGGTATGTGGTATAGCATACACATATAATCATGTACATAAAACATATATAACTTTAATTGAACTTTTCCAACATAAGCTAGTATTCAAGCATTTGCAAGTCACAAGCAATGTTTGTTTTGTTTTGTTTTGTGGGTTTTGTTCTTGGTTTTTTTTTTTTTTTTTGTCACACAAAATCTTCAAAGAGATTATATCATTCCCCTACCTCTGAGATTAAATAAATAAATAAATAAATAAATAGATAGATAATAAGCTAAAAAGATTATGAACACAAAAATAAACAGGGAAATCACAGTGCTTGATTTCAATCCCTGCACAGCCGTTGCCTGTTAAAAAACACAAAAGAGTTGAATTTACAGGCAAAATCTGTAAATTCAGCAAATGTATAATCTGTAAATATGTAATCTTTGTGTTCTTATCAATGTATCACATAGTCAAATATTCACATCATGTTATTATTACATTCACAAATCCAGATTTCATAATTTTGTTGTTTGTCGTGTAGAAATTTAGGATAGTTTTATATATGATAGTGTGTTATTACACATGGAGATTCAGACTCAACATTTCACTGCATGCTAGAGCAAGAAGTACAGCCTGACTTCTAAAGTCTGATCACTTCCTGATTGTTCTCCTCGACTTCTTGGTTCTAGGTTTACAGAGAGTCTATTTACTTGATTCTGAGAGGCCCACCTGGTCCCTGAACTCCTCCATCCTCATCAAAAAGGCACAACAGCGGTTTTACTTCCTGCGGAGCCTTAAGAAAGCTCATCTGTGTTCCAGGATACTGGTGGGCTTTTACCGCTGCACCATTGAGAGCATACTCACCAACTCCATCTCAGTGTGGTATGGCAACGGCTCCGCAGCAGACCGTAAAGCCCTCCAGTGAGTCCTTAACACTGCCCAACGGATCACCAGCACCCAACTGCCCACCACTGAGAACATTTACACTAAACGCTGCCTGGGCCAACGAAAAGCATCATCAAGGATGCATCCCACCCTAACCACGGTTCTTTACCACACACACACACATACACACATCCCACCCTCACCACGGACTCTTAACCCTCCTCCCATCTGGCAGGCGTTACAAGAGCCTCCGCTCCCGCACCAGCCAGCTCAGGAAGAGCTTCTTTCATGAGGCTGTGACCCTGCTGAACTCCACACCACAGCACCAAGCTTTTATTCACACTCCACTGCACTGTCTCTGTACTTATATGCACTGTCTCTGTACTTATATACACTGTCTCTGTAATTATATGCACTGTTTTTCTGCTCTTTTGCACTGGCTTTACCTCTCATGCTGTTCAGAGTACCCTATTTAAACTGTACATAAACATACTGTAAATATTTTGTCTATTATGTATATTCAACCCATACATATACACTCCTCTGTCTACTCTGTCAGCTTCACCTCTGTGTATAACATAATTAATATATATACATATACATATCTGTATATATTGCTCACCACTGTCTATAATGCTGTACATACTGTAAGATATAGCATCACTTACTGCAGTACTCACTATATCTGCACTTATCTGTAAATAATACTGTGCTTTGCACTTCTGGTTAGATGCTACTGCATGTCATTGGCTTTGTACTTGTACTCTGCACAATGACAATAAAGTTGAATCTAATCTAATCTAATCTAATCTAATCTAATCTAATCTAAAACTGTGCTCCTTTTTACAGAGAATAAATATGTATAGGTTGGTTGCAGTCAATCAAAGAAGCTAAGCACAGCAAAAGTTTAATACATTTGCTAATCAAGGTGTGTGTAACATTCAGTAAAACACCGTGAAAGAGAATCTAACTCACTACCTGTAGGAATTCACAGTTCCAGTACCAGATATTGACACTGAATGAGGGACAAAATGTCAACCTAACTGAAAGAGAACAGAAAGAGCGAGTCATTCTGTCACTGAAGTTCATAACCCTGTTGTGAAACAATGGAAGGATCATTCTGTTTGATGTGTGATGACTTAACCCTGCACAAATATCTTTCACAGCATATAACTTACAGCACTGCTCAGCCAAAGCCAATCTTGGGTAAATGATAGAACTCATTTTTTTCCCCCAAACTTTGGAAACGCTGCTGGTGGCCAGAATCATGTACACAACATATTGTGTGTGTGTGTGTGTGTGGGTGCCTGTGTATTTATGTATATGTGTGTGTGTGTGTGTTTTCACCTCTTCTCTCCTAATAGAGGTCCTTGGTGTGGATCTACATGAGCATAATTTCCAGAATAGCATGCAGAGTCTGGAGAATGGCAGTTGCCTTAACACGCATCGTTCACACTTCTTCTTTTTGGGTATTTTAGGGCATGGGAGCCACAAGATATTTTTTCTCCATTATTTATATTTTATGCTCACTGAAAAATATTTCTATAAAGAATAGTTGCGAATAATATATAAAGACAGAGGTTTGTTATGATGCTAACATTTTATATATGGATGGTCGATGTAACATTATGTGACATTTTGACTCTTTCAGAAAACAGTGTATCCTACTGAAAAGAACAAAATATTCAGAGAGGCAGAGCACACAGCGAAAATCAGTCGAGAATGACTTGCGGGATAATTCTCAGTGAACCATTTACTCCAAAATTTTTAGCAACAAGTTAAAAACAGAATTAGCAGAAACTAGAACAGTAAAGATAAATAAATAAATGCAAATACATTATATTGTCTTTTTACTTATTGCACATCTGTTATGCAGTATTTTAATACAGAATATAACTTTTATATGAGGTTTTTTAAAATTAATTTTTAGTATTAACAAAGGATAATATGCAAACATTCAGCTAAACAATAGCAGCACATATAAATCAAATTTAAATGATGCAAATGTGTATGAGGAACATAAAAGGTAATTTAAAAATTATTAAAAGACAACTATAAAAGAAAAAAACAAACAAACAAAAAACCCTTTGCATATAGGATAATGCAATGAATCAGATATTCAAGAGCACCATCATCTGGATTATAATAGTAACAGATAAGATCTCTAAGATTAAAGGAGTACAAAGAGTATAAAGTGAGACTCTAGATCTGTCCAAAATTTTCAGGATATTTCACAATCAAAATGTGTGTGTGTGTGTGTGTGTGTGTGTGTGTGTGAGAGCGTTTGAGGGTTACACTACAAACAGAGCAGTGAGAGGTACTGGGCTCACATATTAACCTCGTGTATCTAATTAAACATTTTCAAATGCAATTTTTTTATTAATTTCAGATGTAGTAAAAACATTGTGAGTCAGACTTACCCAGAGTGTTTAAAACCACTGTGCATATTTATAAATAGGAACCGTCAAGGGGATACAGCACATGCATAAGAACAAACACACTCCTCTCTAGGTTGGGAAGTGAATAGAGTGCTGCTGAAGAACTCAGACTGATTACCGTTCACTGACTTTCATTGGGCCAAGCATGATGAGTTAAGAAGTTTGATCAACTGTTAAGATATTTGAAGCCAAAGTGTTGAGGATTTGATTATTTCAAGCCAGTTTTTATTTGTTGTAGAATAAACATTTCCTCTGCACTTAGTGGAACAATAATCTCAAAAGGCATCAGCGCTGACTAGTGTGACCAATGTGCATGACTAATAACATTATGATAAAATGTAAAAAAGAAAAAGTACATGATATCTCAGTCCAAAGACAACACCACAAGAACAGTCAATAAATTCACAACTGATCCCTGTTTTCAGCAAATCACTGGTAATATGATACATTTGAAAAAACAAACAAACAAACAAACAAACAAGGAAGCACACAAATAGATAAAATAAAATAGAAATAAAATATAGATAAAATAAAATAAAAATAATATGAAGTCAGTGGGCATATACTTACATCTCTGAAAGTGGTTGTTATCAGACCCCTGAGCAAGAAACCAATTCTTAAGCCAAGTGATTTGTCCAACTGTATTACCTATTCCTCAGTGTCGCCTAAAGAGGTTTTGGCTAGCTTAAAATGTGTTGTCACAGTGCAGACAGTGTTATCACTAGAAAATTTGAACACAATAGCCCAAATCTGTCTGGTTCTGTTGGCTTCCTGATCAAATCTGCATTGATTGTAAACAGGGCTTCAAACCAGAATTTTTTTTCAATCGGTTCAGAATCATTACGTTCCCGGTTTTGAGTTCCACCTTAAAATTATCGTTCACGAACCGGTTGGAGCCAAATGAAATACCAGTTAATAACGTTCCATGTAGTGCTGTGTGACATGACAATATGTATCTTTCGGATAAAAATGTCTATTGGTAGATATTTTACTCTATTGTCTCTACTGCTACTGTCACAAAACATCACAAAAACGCACTGCATCACTAACAAGGAGCTCTGTAGTCCAATCTGTCCTTAGGCCGAAATCCATTGTGGCTCCCGGTCATTTGATTGTTTTGCGATTTTCAATCACAAATGCTTAAATGGCAAAATTGAGAAACTGTCATTGTAACGCCACAGTTAACAAGCTTGCTAATAGACTATGAAGGGCACATTATGCTTAGCCTCACTGGAGCTGACTAGCTATTTCCAACATTAGTTCTCTTTACATGGTAGCCTATCTATTAAATGCTGAATAAGTTGATGTCTAAGACCAGCATTTCATAAGGTGCATAACATTATATTTCCCTCATCTGGATGCAAATGGGGAGACTGCACCACATTTCACTTTCACACTATATTACGGCGTGCCACCGCTAAATTTCTGTCCGTAGACCTGAGCAACATTCAGAGGAAGACAGGAGGTAAACTCTGCACCAAAGTTACTGCAAGCATAAAAAAAATATTTCATTTGTTTTAATAAGTGAAAGAAGCATAGAACCAAAAGAACATTTTTAACTGATGACCATTGTTGCAAATAAATGTTTCTGTTCCAGAACATTAAAAAATATAATGTTTCTGGTTTCGTTTTTGTTCCTAGCGAAATATTGATTGTTTCTGGCTCTCATTTTCGTTCCTTGAACCGGTTCAAAGCCTTGATTGTAAATGACTGCAGCTCCCATTCAAAGTTTTAAATGCTCACCAGTATTTGAAAAATATCCTAGTTCTTCATAACCCTCTTTGTCTGATTCGCTCATAACATGTAGGTTACCTGGCTGTCCTTAAAGCTGCCTCAAAGAGTGCACCCATACACCCAACAGTGTAAACAAATACATTCTCATCTTTCAGCAGTTTTAAGTGTTTCTCTCTCCAACATGGAACTGATTTACATTTACATTAAGTCATTCAGCAGATGCTTTAATCCATAACAATTTCTAAAAGAGGCAGAAAGCAAACCAAACATACAGCCATTAAGGAGTTGTCTGTTTCATAAGAACTACCAGTAAGTTCCGTATTAGACCAGGTACAAATGCAAGAATACTGAAGGAAAATAAGAGAGTGAACGAGAAGTGGGTCAGAAGCCCCCATAATATAAAGGATTGAGTACCACCAGCAACAGGTATCGCAGTCAAGTGCTAAGTAGTACCCATCAAAGACATAAGGAAATCTACATCATGCACTTGACTTCACCTGTCCTGCTATGTTAAAACTCCAACGGTAATATAGAATTAACAAAACACAAGGTGAGCACTTCATGAGCACTGGGGCAAGGAGCAGTCATGCTTTGTTTACTTTTTCTCTTCCCTCATGGTGATGATTCAATGAGTCTTGGATGATTCACTGAGTCTTGTAAGTCTGATATTAAGTAGCACAAAATATGTGCTAAGTCATACCCATCATAGAGGGAAGGAGATCTACATCATACAAAGTCAACGCACACAGGACAGTATAAGCATCAGCATAGATTTATAGTATTGATAAAGGAGGGCCATGACATGAACATCATAGAAAGATAAGTAATACACTGGAACATCTGAACCATCCAGGCAGTAGGTAGGGGTGGAGTATACAGAAGTGGGTTAATATGTGACAGAAAAATTTGAATAAAATGAACAAAAAAAAACACATGAAGGTCAAACATGATGATGTTCTGATATGGTAAATCATTTGTCTGGCATGTTATAAAAATTATCATAGAGAACCAAGTTCATATGTAATGTGTTTATTTATTTTTTGTCAGATACAACAGTCACTGTCAACACATACATTTTTTCCAGCCCCCCCCCCCCCCCCCCCCATTAACATTTTGAGACAAAATATCCAGTTTTGATTTGCAACACAGCCATCTATTGGTGAGTTTGCATCATTAACACAGGTTCCATTAGTGTATGTTTCCTAATGCTGTTTCTTAAACAAAAAATAGATTAATGAAAGTCTTACTGCTCTCAGATTACTAATGCTGAATTTGTGCTGAATATGAGCATATGTGGCACTTTGGGATCAATGTTTTTTGGATAGGTGAAATCTATAAAACTGTGAAGGCATGTAAAACTACTTCAGAAGTGGCTGACAGGTCTCAGACTCCAGAGAGTTAACTGCCTTTGACTCTGTGGCATTTAGTTGGTAAAAGCCACTGAGTAAATGGTATCACGGTCTCTGGTCTTCACTCAACAAAACTGATGTATCAGCATAGCAACTCCTCAACAATCTCTCTCTTTAACTAAACAATCGAGTCAGCATTTGAAAGTTGAGAATAAATCTAAATGTCTAAATATAAACCAAGCTTTAATGTCATTCCACTTGTTAAAAGAGTATATCAGTCTTGATTCTCATTAGCGCTAAATGTCTTCACTCATCAAAGCCTGATAAACTTCTGCATGCAGCTACACATAAACCTCTAACCTTAATGTCATCATGTTAATAAATCCAAATGATATCCAATAATGTACAAGAAAAGTTTGACAGTTAAACTGATCAGCCAGCTATGGTGATTAATGTAAGGTAAATTTGGAGTCCTCTGAGAGTAGCTAATTCTCAGAGACAACAAACAATATATATATATATATATATATATATATATATATTTTTTTTTTTTTAGACAGGAACTCAATGCAAGAAACTAGATATTCATGAAGATGTTAGAAGTTAGTACAAATGTCGATTTCCTCACAGTGTCCAGTTTGAGAAGTATCTTACATGTGATGGATCTCTTGAGATGGTGATGTTGACAGGGTGGTGAGAAATTCATTGTCAGTCTTGTCACAGGTTTTGACTGAGCTGATCTGTAGCAGAGGACAACACACACAAAAAAAGTGAAAAAAAGCTGGTCATTGTTACGTGTGGTGCACTGTGGGTTCGTTTGTTGCGTGCATCTTGTTTCCCTCCCTGTGTTTCGTCTCTCTCTATTCTACACTCTCCTGACTCAGGTACTCAGCTGTGGCGCGCTGGCAATCCCTTCTGGCCTGGTGTTGGGCCCCGCCCCCCACTTATTTCTTAAGTGGAGGCACCACGCTATTTAGTTTATTCTCATCTTACTTAGGTTTTCCTTTTGTTATCGCCCATTAGTATCTGCAGTCCTCACCTTTTCTAATCCTAGACCCACAGGTCCTAATTTTAGTGGTAAACAGGAGATCCAGCCAATTCACCATCAACGGTAAGATACCCAGGATTCAGTTTTATTATATCAATAGGAGTGTGACTCGTGAGTACCTTCTGGCGCCAGGGAAGAAGGCGGTTACAGTATCATATTCCTGCTGGGCCTTTGCGTGCCAGAAAGCTTCGAAGAATTTGGGCAGATAACCAATGTGCAGCATTCACATGAACTAAGACTTGGCCCTGAGCCCAGTTTCCTCTTGCGAAGCGACCAAATATAAGAAAAAGAATCGTGTGACATTTCCTTGTTTTGATGGGACACTCTTGTGCTGACATGATTTTTTAAGTATGGCAAGATTCACAATTTCCAAAGAATTCATTTATAAGTCTGTTACCTGTGTAGGGGTTGCAAAGCCCGTAGACCATACTACCCATAATTCCCTGCTTGACCCCATGGGTAATCTGTACCCATCTTCTCAGCTTTCAGTGTAATGGTATTGGATACAGCAATGGAGCCACATACTGGATACAGCGATGACGCAATTTTCACCGTAAAACCGTGTAAAAATCCAATTTCTTTCTCTCTCCAGCTCTCCAATTCACGCGTTCGCTCTAGCAGCAGGTGTCTGTAGCGGGTGTTCCTGCTTGCCTAAAGATACACCGTTACGCCCTGGCATTGGATCTCTCGGGTGAGTGATCCTATCTGGACAAAGAGACACTGTTTCTCTGCCGAAGGAAAGAACAGGGATGCAACAAAGCAAGATATTTGTACGGCCAAAGTTTTAATGTACTTTCTCTCACGCAGCTGTGACTTTAACTTCAACCGGCTAATTACACTGTAACGCACAGTGTTCAACGAAAGAAAATGCGACTGGATCCCTTTTTATTTCTTAAAAGGTCGACGAATTAAATGAAGAACGCTTCAAGATCATCGGACGAGCGACCGAACCATGAAGATCTTCAAGCGTCAAGGAAAAGAATTTCCCCCTGGACCTGGAAATCGCACTGCAGTGAAGGATATGAAGGATAGATCTGGCAGGCATTCTTTCTCTCTCTAACTCCCTTTTTCTGATTGCACACCTCCAACATCGGGATTACAGTGTGAGTTAAGGGTTGTGTAGAGTTGCTGAGTTTAGTGCCTACTTGCTTGAGACTAGCTCTGAAGTTAGAGATTCTTTGTTCTCTCACACACACGCGCTTCTTGTTGCCCATCCCCACTCTCGTTGGTGCCTCGCACACTACATCCTCATGCCACACATACCTCTAGCCTCTCTCCCTCGCTCCTCCTTCTCTTTTCTGTGGGCACACGCCCACATACACGCACGCTCTCTCTGTCACACGCACGCGCACGCATCTCTGCTCTAACACTCATTCAGTCCTACACTGAATACTTGTACAAAGCCTCATCACCATTATACAGTGGTGGAATGTGTTATCAGTAGCATCATCTGCAGCATTGTTAATTAAAATGGCACAGCCCATACTACTGATGTATTAAACAAAATATACATACAGTAGGCACACTTAATGATATTGTAGACCATTGCATTAGGGAATACATTCAGCAAGTACTTTTACTTTTAATACTTTAAGTATATTTAAAAGCAGGTACTTACTTACTTACTTACTTTTACTCAAGTAAAAAGGTTAATGTGGTACTTTTACTAGAGTATATTTTTGTCTTTTATTTGTACTTTTACTTAAGTACAGTGTTTGAGTACTTCCTCCACCACTGCCATTATATTACCATTTATGCTTTGATCATTCTATCTGATGCTGATTATTGATTGTACCATATCAGTATTAGTTTGCCAAGTAGTGTTGATTGTGTTAATAAATAGTATCTTTGAAATAAACTGTTGTCCTGTCTGTTTCTGCCACAGTATTCACTGAATGCCAACCTCTGCCATCAAAGCACTCCCAATTACCTTCATCAACCTGGTTGTTCATGAGTGTTATGGGTTTAGTAGTGTAATTGTAGTATATTAGTACTGCAATACTCTCTAAGACTGTAGCACAGTGTTACAGCTAGCGTATCCCATTAATCTTAGTTGTTTAATTAACAAAATATTGAACATCCAAATTAATGGTTAATAAATTATATGAGACTGATTTTATGAGACTGATTTATTAATCCTATCACACCTATATCTTTTGGTGTCCCTGTGTTAGGATTGCAATTGTAGCTACAGCATAATGGTACATCTGCCTTGACTAAGAACCTGTTTTTTTATGTTGTTCATGACATCACTGTAAGGAATGCAAAGATGGATTTTCTCAGAAGTCTAAGGCGTGGCACTTGTGATAGTATTAATACTTCAAGGAGCACAGCACTCACAACACCCCTGAGAGGACCCAGTCTCATCTTACCAACTACTAAAGGCACTTTTCGCTCTGGAGGAACTTTGCCTAGTTATTAGAACTGTTGGAGAAAATACCCCCTTTTTCGCATGTTTGCACTGCAGGAATTTAGAACGATCATAGTTCTTAGAACACCGTTTTGAGAGGCTTTTTTAGCTCCTACTTCAAGGTAGGTACTTTCGCAGCGCAGTAGGAACCTTGTGGCGTAGGTCTACAGCCATTGGTCCAGACGCGGGTATAGATGATTGCAACCGCCATTTTTAAAGATCCGTGTAAAATATAAAGTCTTAGAACATCTTACATTTAGTTTTTTTTATATTCATGTCTAAAAATGTCTGGAATTGTAGGAGGGGAGACATTTATGTTTTATTTCCCCGTTATTTTATATCCCCCAACAATGACCATTTCTGCAACGTCCAATGTATATATGTGCGTTGAAGAGGTAGCATGCACTCCGCTTCAGTAGGTGCTTGTGTGTTCGCTTGTGTGGCTGTGATCCGCATTTTAACCTAAAATAAGAATGTGTTTATCCAGCTTACGATTTGAGGGCTGTGGTGGGGGGGGGGGGTGGGGGGGGGGGGGGGGGGCACGACGCTGCGAGCAAGCACCCGAAAAGTACTATGCCCATCGAGGCGTTCACTGCTACTGCGGTGGTAAATGCAGGGGGACATTTTTTTCCATTGGACTGGGTCTATCGCCATACAGTTTTATTTTTGTTAATGAGAAGGCAGTCATATTTTATCTAATGTGCACTCAATATTTCTGTCATTCAAATTCGACAAAACTCATTAACTGTGTATACTGTAGTCTAGTTTGTCGATTTCTTTTGCCACAGTAATGGTATTTCTTTTCCTTTTGGAGGTATTTAAAAGGTCTTAAAAATCATTACATTTGTAAATGTGCAGCTATCCTGGTAAGCCGTCAACAACAGCTCTTAGCGTGATGTTGCTATACCGTCGGCTGGCTTAAGCATTCCTAATGGCGGTGCGAATGCAAACAGAAAAAAAGCCCTAGAACATATGTAGTTCTAGGGGAAGTTCCCCAGGGGGTAGTTCCTATCAAATGAGACCCTAGAACTGTTCGGTCTGAAAGCGCCTTAAGTGTCATTCAATCTCTCTCTCTCTCTCTCTCTCTCTCCACATTTTTTTATCACTGTCTGTGGCCTAATGAACTAATGTAATCTGTAACATACTTCATTGCTTTAGTCTCCTCTGGAGAAACTGTCATCTGTGGCATCTGTCAGGAAACTACCCTGCACTGAAATCATGGCTGACAGCCAGGGTAAAATTGCATTTCTTCACATTTTCCAAACATTCCTCCACACCAGTTCTGTGAAAAGAAATGTAGTTTTCTTGGGCTTTTCTTTTTTTTTTTCTTTACCCCATTCTTAACAGAAGTGGTACTTAGTGGCTCAGCCTGGAGTCCAGAGTTCATACAGGAGCTGTTGCCAGCAGCAGAGAGGACGGCTCTACTTTACCATGTGTCCTATCTGTGTCTGGCCGGCTTTCCCAACCTGGAGAGGCTGCTCCGGAGCAGGGCCCTGGAGACTCAGCTCCTCTTTGGCTCCTCAGAGGCTCTCCTGTTCAAGGTAACAACCCCACAGGCTTGTCAGGTCTCCACACAATTTTATACACAGATCACTCTGTGTGTGTGTGTGTGTGTGTGTGTGTGTGTGTGTGTGTGTGTTTAGTCAGTAATCCTTAGAAAATATGTGACAGTGTAAATATGGATGTGTGTCTTTTTTGTTATTTTTTTTTTCTAATAGAAAATTATTTTAATGTTGCCTGCAAGAGAGAGCAGTAATATGCATCCATATAGCATTTCTCCTTTCTGGTAAAGATATAAGAAAACAAAACTTTTGACAAGCAATCCAAGAAATCGTTTTGGTTGTTTGTCCATGTTCTGCATTAAGTCTGATGACACAATATTTAAGCTAAGGTCCTTTTTGTCTTTTCCGCATTCATACAGTGTGTTGGTACCAGTGAGAACTTGGTGAAGTCTCTGTTCCCTATGCTGAAAGCAGCAGTGGAAAAGAACAAGCCCTCACTCGCTGTGAAGTACCTGGAGAAGGCAAAAGCTTGGATTACCAAGATCATCACTGAAGTTGAACAGATTAAGGAGAGGTAAGACTTTTTTTTCTCTTTACATAGAATACAGACACAGCAAATGTCCATGCACACGCACACATTATGAGCAGTGGGTAGCCACCATTGCCAGGGACCAGCTCCAGGTCCTTTTGCCAGTTCCTTGGTCAAGGTCACTGACAGGAGTACTAATCCTAGCATGCATGTCTTTGGAGGAGAACATGCAAGCTCCACACAAAATTTATACTGAACGATAAACACAAACTGACTTCAGTGAACTGTCATTTTTACACTGGCATAACTCAAATAATTCACCTTTAATATTTTAAGAAATTATGGTAACCTTTGTTTCTCTCCCTCGCACATGCACATGCCTCTTGTTGCTCACCCCCACTCTCTGTGGTGCCTTGTACAGACACAGACATTCCACACATACCTCTTGTATGTGCACCTGCACACAGCCTCTTTCCTTCACTCCTCCTTCTCTTTTCAGTGCGCAGCTGCACACACACCCACGAACACTCTCTCTCTCTCTCTCTCTCCCTCTCTCTCTCTCTCTCTCTCACACACACACACACACACACACACATTTTTGCCCTTACACTCATTCAGTCTTACACTGAATACTTGTACATAGCCTCATTATCATCCATCCATCCATCCATCCATTTTCTCCCGCTTATCCGGGACCGGGTCGCGGTGGCAGCAGGCTGAGGAGGGTCGCCCAGACATCCCTTTCCCCGGCTACATCCACCAGCTCCTCCTGGGGGATCCCAAGGCGTTCCCAGGCCAGCCGAGATATATATTTCTCCCAACGTGTCCTGGGTCTTCCCCGGGGTCTCCTCCCAGTTGGTCGCGCCCGGAACACCTCCATAGGGAGGCGCCCAGGAGGCATCCTGACGAGATGCCCGAACCACCTCAACTGACTCCTTTCAATGCGGAGGAGCAGCGGCTCTACTCCAAGCTCCTCCCGGGTGTCCGAGCTCCTCACCCTATCCCTAAGGGTGCGCCCAGCCACCCTGCGGAGGAAGCTCATTTCCGCCGCTTGTATCCGCGATCTCATTCTTTCGGTCACTACCCAGAGTTCGTGACCATAGGTGAGGGTTGGAACAAAGATCGACTGGTAAATTGAGAGCCTTGCTTTCTGACTCAGCTCCTTCTTCACCACGACGGTCCGGTACAACGACCGCATGACTGCCGCCGCCGCCCCGATCCGTCTGTCGATCTCCCGCTCAATTTTACCCTCACTCGTGAACAAGACCCCAAGATACTTGAACTCCTCCACCTGAGGCAGGAACTCAGTCCCAACTCGGAGGGGGCAAGCCACCTTTTTCCGGCATAGGACCATGGCCTCGGACTTGGAGGTGCTGATCCTCATCCCGACCGCTTCACACTCGGCTGCAAACCGCCCCAATGTGTGCTGGAGGTCACAGTTTGATGAGGCCAACAGAACCACATCATCTGCAAAAAGCAGAGATGCAATCCTAAGGCCACCGTACTGGACACCCTCCTCACCCCGACTGCGCCTTGAGATCCTGTCCATGAAAATTAAGAACAAGATCGGAGACAAGGTACAGCCCTGGCGGAGTCCAACACTCACCGGGAATGAGCTTGACTTTGTGCCGAGAATACGGACACAGCTCTCACTGCGGCTGTACAGGGACCGAATGGCTCGCAGCAGCGAACCCGGCACCCCATACTCCCGCAGTACCCCCCACAGGACACCCCGGGGGACACGATCGTAAGCCTTCTCCAGGTCCACAAAACACATGTAGACTGGATTGGCAAATTCCCATGATCCCTCCAGTATCCGTGCGAGGGTGAACAGCTGGTCCGTTGTTCCACGGCCAGGACGGAATCCACATTGTTCCTCCTGTATCCGAGGTTCGACAATCGGCCGCAGTCTCCTTTCCAATACCCTAGAGTAGGCTTTCCCAGGGAGGCTGAGTAGTGTGATACCCCGATAGTTGGAGCACACTCTCCGGTCCCCTTTTTTAAAAATGGGGACCACCACCCCCGTCTGCCACTCCACAGGCACTGTCCCTGACTCCCACGCGACGTTGAAGAGGCGTGTCAGCCATGACAGCCCAACAACATCCAAAGCCTTCAGCATTTCAGGGCGGATATCATCCACCCCTGGCGCCTTGCCACTGTGGAGTTTTCTAACTGCCTCAGTGACCTCTGCCAGAGAGATGGGTGACGACCCTCCTGATTCTTCTGGCCCTGCCTCCTCTATGGAGGGCGTGTCAGTCGGATTTAGGAGCTCCTCAAAGTGTTCCTTCCACCGTCCGACCACATCCTCAGTTGAGGTCAGGACCTCCCCGTCCCTGCTGAGAACAGCCTGGACGAGGCCCTGCCTGCCCTTCCTGAGTCGCCTGACGGTTTGCCAGAACCTCTTTGAGGCCAACCGAAAGTCCTTTTCCATGGCCTCCCCAAACTCCTCCCATACCCGAGTTTTTGCTTCCATGACAGCCGTTGCTGCTGCCCTTTTGGCATGCCGGTACCCCTCAGCCAATTCCGGAGTCCCCCGTGCTAGCCAAGCCCGGAAGGCCTCCTTCTTCAGCCTGACGGCTTCCCTCACCGGTGGCGTCCACCACCGGGTCCTTGGGTTGCCGCCACGACAGGCACCAACGACCGTCTGGCCACAGCTCAATGCTGCCGCTTCAACAATGGAGGCTCTGAACAGGGTCCATTCAGACTCCATGTCCCCAGCCTCCCTCGGGATCAGGGAGAAGCTCCGCCGGAGGTGTGAGTTGAAGATCTTCCGCACAGGGTCCTCAGCCAGCCGTTCCCAGTTCACCCTCACTATGCGCTTGGGTTTACCAGGTCTGTCTGGCAGCCTCCCCCGCCATCTGATCCAACTCACCACCAGGTGGTGATCAGTTGACAGCTCTGCCCCTCTCTTCACCCGAGTGTCCAGCACATACGGCCGCAGGTCTGATGAGACAACTACAAAGTCGATCATCGACCGTTGGCCTAAGGAGCTCTGGTACCAGGTACACTTATGAGCTACCTTATGCTCGAACATGGTGTTTGTTATGGACAATCCATGACTCGCACAGAAGTCCAATAACAAAGCACCACTCGGGTTCAGATCAGGTAGGCCGTTCCTCCCAATCACTCCCCTCCAAGTCTCTCCATCATTGCCAACGTGAGCATTGAAGTCTCCCAGTAGAACTACAGAGTCCCCAGATGGTGTCTTCACTAGGACACTTTCCAGTGTATCTAGGAAGGCTGGGTACTCTGAGCTGCCGTTCGGCGCGTACGCCGTCACGACAGTCAGAGATTTCCCCCCTGCAACCCGAAGGCGCAGTGAGGCAACCCTTTCGTTCACCGGGACAAACTCCACCACGGCGGCGCTCAGTCGGGGGCTAACAAGTAACCCCACACCTGCCCGCCGCCTCTCGCCCCAGGCAACTCCAGAGAAGGACAGAGTCCAGCCCCCATCCAGGAGTTTGGTTCCAGAGCCAAGACTGTGCGTAGAAGTGAGCCCAACTATATCTAGTTGGTATCGCTCCACCTCCCGCACAAGTTCCGGCTCCTTCCCCCCCAGAGAGGTGACATTCCACGTACCAAAAGCCAGTTTCTGCACCGTAAGTCCAGTCCGCTGGGGCCCTCGCCCCATCCTGCCACCCGTGTGGCATCGCACCCGGCCCCTATTTCTCCCCTCGCAGGTGGTGGGCCCACGAGAGGGCAGCCCCACGTTGCTCGTTCGGGCTGAGCCCGGCCGGACCCCGTGGCAGGTCCAGCCACCAGGCGCTCGCCGACGAGCTCCCCTCCCAGGCCTGGCTCCAGGAGGTGGCCCCGGTCTCCCTATTCCGGGCGAGGTGCCTGTTTCTTCGTATGTGCTGTTCATAAGGGCTCTTCTGAATCGCTTTTTGTCTGGCCCCTCACCTGGGACCTCTCTGCCTTGGGTGACCCTACCAGGAGCTTAATGCTCCAGGCAGAACAGCTCCCAGGATCACAGGGACTCACAAACCCCTCCACCACGATGAGGTTGCGATTCCAGGAGGGGGCCTCATTATCATCAAATTACCATTTGTGCCTTGATCATTGTACTTGATGCTGATTATTGATTGTACCGATTCAGTATTAGTTTGCCAAGTAGTGTTGATCATGATAATAATAAGTAGTATCTTTGGAATATACTGTTGTCTTGTCTGTTTTTGCTGCAATATTCAGTGAGTGACGACCTCTGCCATCAGAGTACTCCAGCTGCCTTCATTAATCTGCTTGTTCATGAGTGTCAGGGTTATGATATGTACAATCGTGCAATCAGACATAGCATAACTGACATACTTCTATACAAGACGGGACACAGTACGGCAACACAGCGTAAGCTTGCAAACTACAAACTGGGACATATTTACATTCACGCAGAGTAGAGTTTATGCGTATTAATCGTCTCTACGCGTAATATTGATTTCTCAACATTACTAATTATGGTGGATGTCTGAAAATATTACTCTAAGGATAACGACATCTATACAATACCGCTAACTGAAAACAACTTCGGGGGGCTATCCCCGCTGTACTCGGTAGTAAGTGAGAAGTAACATGGGTAACAACAACACAAGCTTACAGCACACGGCCCAGAGAACTTCGTAAACAAATTTACTTACTTTACAGTCATGAACGCGCACAGGGAAAGCTGTAACTACTCGCTAACTACAAGGAAAAACGTAATGGCTTCTCACTATCGCCATTTGTGTCCAGTCCTAACTTGTTTTCTCTTCTTTCATCTTGCTCTTGTACACTGCGCTCTGATTGGCTGATCGTCCGTATGGCTTTTACATGGACAGGGAAGGGGCCGCCCTCAGTTAAAGGGGCCGCTCTCCTTTACAGTGGTTTAATTATAAAGTATTAGACACCAAAATTAATGGTTAATAACTTTATGAGACTAATTTATATGAGACTGATTTATATGAGACCTACAACTTTTGGTGCCCCTGTATTAGGATTGCTATTGTACCTACAGAACCCAGGGCCTTTTTGCCATGAGGCAACAGTGCTAACCACTGAGGCACCATGTAGCCCAGTGACTCAGTGGTTAGCACGGGCTTTAACTGCTAACATTAGCAATGTGCTCTCTTTATGATGTCTCAGAAGTTTGTTTAAATTATTAGAATGACTCTGTACAAAATCTGTCTCTGAGATTTCAAACAGCTTTTGAAACCTATATCTTTGTGATATTCAAAAACTTACTGCTAAGGCACATTGATACATTATAGTTGTATTTTCTTACCTGCTGGACTATTGGTTACAGTTATAGAACCTCCTGAACCCTCTCTCTTTTGCACTCTATTCTGTGATTATTTTGGTTTAAAGAATAGACATACAGAGAACAGGGCCAAAACAGAAAAATAGGGAGATAACACGTTGAAAATAAATAACTGATTCTTCTTCTGATCTTTTCTTATTTAGATATGATTCACTCAACAAAGATGTTGCCACAACCACCAGTGATGTTATCACAGAGAAGACTGAAACTGACAGAAAGATTAAATCTCGAAACCAGGAAGCTAATGAAGCTGAAACCATTGTGGAAAAGCACAAGAAAGACCTGCAACAGGTTACTGCAGAGCTGGCAGATAAAGAGAAAGAAATTAACGACAAAAACAGTGAGCTTGAGGAGCTTGTCAGAGCCATTTCTAAAAGGAGCACTGGGCTTGGCATCCTGAGTGCCATGGTGCCTTTTCTTGGAGCCATAATCTCCTCCATCGTCCAGGCAGCCAAAAACCCAGGGGATAAAGCCAGAATCCAGGCTCTGCAGAACAAGATCAATTTACTCGTTTCAGAGAAAACTGCACTGAAACAGAGGGAGTACACCTTACAGAATGAGGTGTTCAGCTGGCAGATGAAAGAAGCAAAAGCCAAAATGGAGTTGGGTAAGAATCAGTTTGGCCTGTTCTCAAACATCTCAGAGTCAAATTTTATCAACTAGTTGGTGAAACATAGAATAGAACAGAATAGAATAGAATAGAATAGAATCTCCATGATCACGCGTACACACACACACACACACACACACACACACTGTGAACAGCAAGCAGTGAATTTAACCTCTGCATTTAACCCGTCCTTACACACTGGTAGTAAACACACACACAAACACAAAGCAGGGGCAGTGGGCAGCACACCACACACACACAGACACACAGACAAACACACAATTCAAATGTTACTTGAACTAAAGCAGTAGATTTCAGTTCAATCAGTAGAGCCTTTCACCTTGGATCCAGAGACCAGGATTCAAATCCCACCCCATTCTGGACAAAAACAGGTTATCCTTTGGACTTTGTGGTGGCTCAGTGATTAGTAGTGTTGCTTCATTGCAAGAAGGCCCTGGGTCCAAAACCCGGTCGTATCAGGTCCTTTCTGTGTGGAGTTTGCACATTCTCCTCATGTTCGCGCAGGTTTCCTCTGGGTGCTTCAGTCTCCTCTAACCACAAAGACATGCAAGGATTAGTACTCCTGTCAGTGACACTGACCAAGGCAATGGCAGAAAGACCTGGAGCTGGTCCCCTAGCGCCTGCGGTACCAACTGCTCCTAGCTCACAGTGTGTGTGTGTGCTCACTTGTATTAAGATGGATCTTAAGTACCTTAAAGAAAAAAAAAAAAAAAGACTGTTTAACCCGTATTTGGGCCGAACCATATATTTGAGTAATGGGATGAAAAAATAAGATTTAAGAATTACTGTGATGTACTCACCTTGATGTATCACATTCAAACAGAAAACAATACGACTAAAATCTTCATTCCTTATTCAGTCAGATTCAAATGAATTTTCCCGTTTGAGGAAACTGAACAATTCTTTTCAAATCTGTCATTTTTAAGCTTTTTTTTTTTTAATTAATCATTTTCACTATCTTCCCAGGTTCAATTCCATCCCCAGAGCACCTGAATGAGGTTCAGATTTGCCTCTCCAGAATCCAGCAGATTCTGGTCCAGCTACAAAAATTCTGGGTGAAAATTGGTGTAATGCTGGATTACCTGAGGGACAAGACCTTTGTTGGGGAAGACATGATTGACGACCTAGACATCTTAAAGGATGTATTTTTGGAATCAATCACCACAGCCGCAAAGGTAAAGTTGCAAAGTGTGACAGAGTTTGAACAATCCTGACTGATATGACAAACATTAATGCTTAAATTTAAATGGATGCTGTAATATCACAGTGATTGTCAGTAATAACAGCACTCAAATAGGCTATCCTTGTCACCTGCACAGTCAACTGCTTACAAACTATGCTGTGCATCCCTTTAAATTACAGGTTTGGACAAAATTCGGTGCCGCATGTGCGAAAGCCAATGGCGTATTCAGCGTCCAGGCCAAAGATGCCTACAGGTTCCTGGAGATCAATCCTTCCTCTCTCCCTAAAGAGGAGTGGGAGAAACAGTATGATGCTGTGAAGGAGAAGCTGAAGTTGATACATCCCTCCCCACCTGCCATTGAGGGGACTGGCACTGAGGAGCCTCCTGCTTCAGCCATCACCCAGTAAACCTCTTTAGACCAGTTCATCACTTAATCAGCTCATCAGTTCATCGCTTTGATCAGTTCATCAGTTCATCAGTTAATCGCTTTGATCAGTTAATCGTTTTGATCAGCTAATCGCTTTGATCAGTTAATCAGTTAATCGCTTTGATCAGTTCATCAGTTAATCGCTTTGATCAGTTGTGCTTTTCAGTGACAAAACCATCAGTGTTTGAGTAACAGTTATGTATTGATCAACAGCTTCTCCACCAACTGATGATAATGCAAAGCAGAGGCAAATGAAAAAGTGAATAAAAGTTTTGTGTCTCTTATTTGGCGTTTGGATTGTTGACCTGTTATTTTAAAAGAAAATTAAAAATGCAATAAAAGGTATAACTCTCCAACAGATACAACAGATGTAAAAATTTAAAACTATTTTTGAACTTGACATTTCTTTTGACCTTTCTCCACACCAACAGTGAAGGCCGTCCCGTTTCTCTCTCTGTTAAATAACTGTTAAATAACTGTTAAATATTGCTACATCAAACGTGTTTTGACTTTGAATCCTCATCTGAGTTGATGATGGGTTGTGTTCTGCAATCACATGTTGATCTTGGGGGGAAAAAAATCGCTATCATGTATCTATCAAACCCAGTTCAGCTGTAGAAATGATAAGAAAAAAAGGGTGGCTCCCAGTCAATGAGAGAGAGAGAGAGAGAGAGAGAGAGAGAGAGATTTTGAAACAGATAGGAAATGAAGCTGGTGTTTTTGTTATTATCCAGTTAATTCATTTTTGCTCTTACATACCTTCACTGGTCAGGCAGTTGGATCTATGATGTGAATCCCTCTTAAACTGGCCAATGAGTGCAGTTTGTAGTGCTTTGGTTTCCTCTAGTGGTTAATAGTGGTTATAATGCACACTCTCTTCTTAATATCACAATTTTCTTACAAGCCTTTTTATTGTAGCTTTTTGGGATGTTCTAGAAGGTGATTTGACTCTGATAGCTGGTGATGTTTTCCTACAGTGTGTGCATGTTTAACAGTATAAAATGACACTTCCAGTGGAATGTAGCCACATACATTCACATGAATAACCACACCTGTGTCTTTGGTGGATGGGTAGTTCTCTCTGTTGAATTTCAATATGGAATCATTTTTGGGATGAAGGATACACCACACAAGTGACCAGTGGCGCTAACTGGATTTCGCCCAAGTGGGATTCAACCCCTGTTATGCTCTGTAGTGACTTCTACTAGCCAACATTCACATCCTCAATACAAAAATATTTTTGTTTTTTGTCTCCCTTTTTTGTTTGTTTTGTTTGTTTTCTCATTTTCTTATTTTCTTTCTTTCTTTCCTTCTTTCTTTCTTTCTTTCTTTCTTTCTTTCTTTTCACTGACTGAATTATGCATGCAGAATTTAAACATGAACCAGGGCCTAACAACAGTCCCAAGAGTAAGCCTTGATACCCATTATGATCCATATGGAGTGGCACTGCAGGTAGAGCATGTGGCGAGCAGATGGCGACATAAAACAACATCCTGGCACTTTAATCACAACTGACATTCACTCTATCATCAGTAAAGCTTCTCAGTTAAAGTCCACCCTATTTTTGCTTGCTGATAAATTCATCTTGAGGAGGAAGTGTAAGTGATAGCAAGTAAAATGAGTCACTGACAAACAGAGCAGAACTCCTGAGATCATCTAAACTACACTGCTTATATTAGACGCTTGGAGGATTTGGTTGGAGAGTCAAATTACGAGACAGTTTACATGCCCTCTCCAACATTAAGACAAAAGTGTGGAGAGTTTTTCTGAGTCTGATGCTTGTGATGTTGGACATTGTCCAAGAGAAACTGAATCTTGATGTGTGTGAGCAAACATCAATAACCATGACGACAGCAAACAAGAAGGGAGAGGTCCAATTCATCTTTTCTCATTAAGAAACATAGAAAGGTGTGGAAGTTTCAGGTAACTGTAGGTGTAGCTTGAATTGTTTCCCCACTTTGGAAAAAAGCATTTGCTAAATAAATGCAATGTAATGTAATGTATTTTACCATTTATATTTAATTTGCAATTTGACATTTATTTTGAAAGACTGAGCAGTTACAACGTCATGTCTTAAACTGCATAGAAAGAGGGGGAGATTTTAAAGACTTAAACACCAGCAAATGGAAAAAAAAACATGAAAATGAGCAAAAGTTTCAATTAATTAATTCCTCTCCACTTTGGATGCATGTGATGGAACAGAAAGAAAAAAAAAACCTGTAAAAATGTGGTAATAGTCTAAGGGTTTACTTGAGATGGACCAACTAAGTCGCTCAAAAATTCATATCTATGAGAAAACAAAGATGAAAGGAAGCTTGCATTTAAATGAATAAAAAACTCCACCAAATAGTCCACCAATTCTGAACACGCAGGTAAAGCTTAGTTAAAACTGATTTCCTAATAAATAAATGTAAAAAGTAATTCCTAAGAGATAAACCTGCTCATACAGGAAACAGTATGGAAGACAACTGTAACAACTATAGATTTTACTCTCAATACAAACATCGCTCTTTTTATAATTAAAAATGAAAATGTGCACTTCAGCTGACTTTGTCAAAAATTCAAGGTCACTGCAAATATCTTCTTAGCTTCATTTATATTGGACAGGCTCGTTGATTCCTTTTTGTCTGCTGAGGTTCTGTAGCTTGCAGACTTCTAAGGATTCCAATGAGTGGCTATGTAATAACGGACAACACAGAGAGGATTAAAAAAACCCCAAAACATTCATGCAGCAACTACAGATAATGGTCACTGATTGATTTAATATTAGAAATTTAATATGAAAAATTAATCAGTGAGCAGTCATGAGCTCACTGCCCATGGACCATAAGCAGGAAAAATGTGTAAAACAGATTTATGTTTAAAACCACATTTGGGTCAGTAGAGATTGATATGCATTCACATGTGATTTCCAGTATAAAGACAGGGCAGGTGTGCACTGGTTTGTATGGATGTTACCTTTACCTCAGATATAGGCATCCTCCTCTTCCTCAGTAAATCCGGCTTGGGCCGCTTCTTTAATGGCCTTGGTTTCTTCAGGTGCTGCAGCTGGTAGAACGGCTAGCAATTCCTCTTCAATCTTCCCCATTCTTGCATTAGTGCTTCTCTCAAAGGCCTCTTTGTTCTTGATGACCAGGTGTAGAATACCTCTCTGAGCCTCATCACACCCATTCCGTAGCTGTAGATGCTCTTGTTCAAACTCTGGCTTACTCTTATCCATGGCCATGAGTTTGCCCAGACTACTGACTCTGTCCATCAGGTACTTGTTGGACACGTCAGTGTAGGTCTCTGAGATCATATGAACAAGACTGGCTATGTTGGATGCCTGGAAGGCCTGGTTGTAGAGCTGGTCTTTTGAGAAGAGTTTGGCATTGTAAGACAGTGTCTGTGCCTTATCACCTGCAGTAACTGAATTCTTGAGAGTTTTGCTCAAGCTGACCTTCACAATGTTGGACACCATCTGAAAGAAACGTACCATCTTCTCCCACTGCACCTTCACTTTACCCATGGCATCCATACCTTTGACCAGCATTTGTATGGTGGTGTTGAAGTCGATCTCCTTGACTTCACAGTTTCTCATGGTTGTCAAAATGTCAGTCAGCTCCTTCTGATTCTTCTCCATGTTCTCCACACACTTCTCATACATCTCTCTTGTCTTGTCCAAATGTGCTCTGCTCTGCTAAATACGGAAGCGAGCATTCTCTGAGGCCCTTTCTCCTGCAGACATTTTACCAGACCCTTCACTCTTATTCTCCTGTAGGTACAATATTGGTGGTTTTGGTGGGATTTTGGTAGTGCTCTTCATTTATTGAGGCTCAATGATGGTATGAACGAAGAAGAAGAGAAGAGGAGAAGAGCTGCTCCTTCCACACAAGATGTCACTGTGTCTGGGTCTTGATATTACTGCCTAAAGAACACAGTTTCTCATACAAAGATATACCCATGCTACACAAGGCCTTTGACCATGTCAGCCATAGATAACAAGCACCTCAGACTCACATCTGAGACTAGAGCAAGTGCACTCTGTTCAACCCTCCAGTTTATGTCAGTTTGCGCGTGAGTCACCGTTGAGTTCTATGAATGGAATGTATATGTGAATGAATATGTTGGTATGTACCTACGGGGATGCGTATGTGTTGTACGCGCATTTTGGTGTGTGAAGAAAGAAGTTAGAGGAACAAACAAACTTCTTAGTAAATCCTGCGAAAAGTAGAAACTCAGCCTTAGACCAGTGGCCCTGAATGATGTCTTCCTGTCAGCCCTGTCGTTCATACTTGAAGCTGTAGTACCTGTTTTCTATCATCCCTGCAGTGACGCACCTTGGTCAGCTGCCAAGTTCATTATCACACTTTTGATCAGTTGATTCAGATGTGTTAACTTTGACCTAAAACAAATATATGTGGGGCACTGAGTCAGTCAGTTTGTGTGATCACGGAGTCTTATTTGCTTTTAAATTTCACCTCAAATGTGTCTTGTTTAGTGAAACCTATTTTCATGGCAAAATTAAATCATGCATCATAACAAAAGTGTAACATATTCACGGTATGTAGTCTAGCACATGCATGTAATCATGTAAATATAAAATGTATAACTTTAATTGAACTTTTCCAACATATGCTAGTATTCAAGCATTTGCAAGCTCAAGCAATGTTTGTTTTCTTTCAAGTTTTTTTGTTGTTGTTGTTTTTGTTCTTGTTTATTATTATTATTATTATTATTATTATTATTATTATTATTAATAATAATAATAATAATAATGGTATGCTAAAAATATTGTGAACACAAAAATAAACAGGGACATCACAGTGCTTGATTTGACTCCCTGCACTGTCGTGGCCTGTTAAAAAAAAACACAAAAGAGTTGAATTGACAGGCAAAATCTGTAAATTCAGCAAATATATAAATTGTAAATATGTAATCTTTGTGTTCTTATCAATATATCACATCGTCAAATATTCACATCATGTTATTATTACATTCACAAATCCAGACTTTAATTTTGTTGTTTGTCATGTAGAATTTTAGGATAGTTTTATATATGATAGTGTGTTATTACACATGGAGATTCAGACTCAACATTTCACTGCATGCTAGAGCAAGAAGTACAGCCTGACTTCTAAAGTCTGATCACTTCCTGATTGTTTTCCTCAACTTCTTGGTTCTAGATTTACAGAGACTCCATTTACTTCATTCTCAGAGGCTAAAACTGTGCTCCTTTATGCAGAGAATAAATATGTATAACTGGCCTATGGTAAATGAAAGAAGCTGAGGACAGCAAAAGTTTAATACATTTGTTAATCAAGGTGTGAATAACATTCAGTAGAACACTGTGGAAGAGAATCTAACTCACTACCTGTACACGCCCGGATCACCGCACAGGCTTCATATGGCTTAAGCCTAGGGGCCCCCACGCCCCCGCGCCTCGGAGGGGGCCCCCGATTGGTCAAAAGAAAAAAATATATATCATATTCATTAGCTCAAAATCACGCCCCCGCCGCACAGGGGGCCCCCAATTGGTCAAAAGAAACAAAAACGTATTATTCATTGACGCAAAATGAATATTTAAATAACCGGACACTGATTGGTTATGGGGAATCCGCCTTTCATATATAAACGTTAGGTGTCACGTACTGTGTCAGTCTGTAGTTGAACAGCGACAGTACTTATGAGCGAAAGAAAATACGAAAGCGGTGCCCAAAAGCGCAAAGCGCAGCGGCAAAAAGCCCAACGAGGCCAAGCTCTCTTGAGCAATATGCCGAAACTGACCGGATTTTTTAAACCGAGTGAATGCCAGTCGTCAAGTGAGCATGGCTCCAGTGCATCCACGCTAGCTAGCGTGGATGCACTGGAGCCATGCTCATCTTTAGCAGCTGAGGCTAGCTCTGATGAGGGCGAGGGACCATCCCTTTCTGACCACCCCGTCCTATTCCTGGATGCCCCAGCAACTAGTTACCCAAACACAAGCACACACACAAACAGAGACGACGACACTGATTTTGCATTAGTTGTGATAAGTTGTCAATTCCTTGAGTTTTAGCTGTTCTGTTTCACTGGCCCAAAAGACCAGAGTTTAATAGTTTAAAATAGTTTGAAAAAAAAAAAATAATAATATAAAAAAAATAAAATAAAATAAAAACAACAAAAAAACACACAAAAACAACAAAAAACAAAACAAAAAATATCTATCTATCTATCTATCTATCTATCTATCTATCTATCTATCTATCTAGGCCTATCTATCTATCTAGGGCTATCTATCTATCTATCTATCTAGCTAGATGAAATAGATGTACCCTAAGGTGGGCGGACGAGGGACGGGCAGACGGGGGACCGGGAACGGGGGTGTTGGGGGGGGTTGGGGGCCCACAGCAGCTTGTAGCCTAGGGGCCCCTGACCATGTTAATCCAGCCCTGTACCTGTAGGAATTCACAGGTCCAGTACCAGATGGTGACACTGAATGAGGGACACAATGTGAGCCTAACTGAAAGACAACAGAAAGATGTCCACAACAGAATAAGATACGAGACAAGCAAAGTGCTCCAAAACTGTAAACCTGCTGAACCTGTCATTCCAGTATGACTGTTCATTATCTAGAGGTGATACGAGGGCAAATACAGGATCATCTGCATTGTAATTATTCTACTGTAACCTGAGAAGTGAGGTTGTGCGACTGCAGAGCGAGTCATTCTGTCACTGAAGTTCATAACCCTGTTGTGAAACAATGGAAGGATTATTCTGTTTGAAGTGTGATGACTTAACCCTGCACAGATATCTTTCACAGCACATAACTTACAGCACTGCTCAGCCAAAGCCAATCTTGGGTAAATGATAGAACTCATTTTTTCCCTCCAAACTTTGGAAACGCCGCCGGTGGCCGGAATCATGTACACAACGTATTATGTGTGTGTGTGGGCGTGTGTAGTTATGTATGTGTGTGTGTGTTTTCACCTCTTCTCTCCTAATAGAGCTCCTTGGTGTGGATCTACATGAGCATAATTTCCAGAATAGCATGCAGTGTATGGAGAATGGCAGTTGCCTTAACACGCATAGCTCATGCTGGACTAAGGGAGATGTGTGTCCAAATGGGAGTTGTCCCAGATTTTATTTAATCCTCTTACACCAATTCAGATGGCTAACTTGTCTAATTGTCAGTTACACTGATACTTTTTCTGAAAGTCTCTTTGCTGTCTGCTATCGTTATCAGTCCTTAGGGTTAGCTAAGCGATTGTATTGCTCTTTAGTCATTAGTTTAGGCTAATTCACATACATCACATACAGCTGAAGCGTTAGGTACTTAAATTTTGAAATGATACTTTGGTTGTTATTAGTAGCCTAGAGGATTAATGTTGTATGCTGGCCTAATAACATTCAAATTTAAAAGTTTAAAGAAAACCAGTTCACCTGGAATGTTATCCTCATTTTGCAAATTTGAATGGACCTCTGTATTCGATGTCACAGCGAGGGGCTGGTAATCCAGTGTGATGAATTCATTTAGGCCTACCCTCTCTGTAATTTTTTTAACTTTGTCGCTGTCGCGAGGAAATCTTTCTCCCTGTCACGTTTTTTGGGAATGTAGTTCTTTTTTGTCCACGTGGGGTCCTCAGTCTTAGTTTTGGTCCCTGTTTAGTTCATTATTGTTGTATTGTTTGCACCTGACTCCTTCTGGAATCGCAACCTTATCGTGGTGGAGGGGTTTGTGAGTCCCTGTGATCCTGGGAGCTGTGCTGCCTGGGGCATCTAGCTCCTGGTAGGGTCACCCAAGGCAGAGAGGTCTCAGGTGAGGGGCCAGACAAAAAGCAATTCTGAAAGCCCTTATGATCAGCTCCCACATAGAAACAGGCACCTCGCCCGGAATAGGGAGACAGGGGCCCCCTCCTGGAGCCAGGCCTGGGAGGGGAGCTCGTAGTCGAGCGCCTGGTGGCTGGACCTGCCACGGGGTCTGGCCAGGCTCAGCCCGAATGAGCCATGTGGGGCCGCCCTCTCCTGGGCCCAAAACCTGCAAGGGGAGAAATAGGGGCCAGGTGCGATGCTACACGGGTGGCAGGATGGGACGAGGGCCCCAGGGGACTGGACTTACGGTACAGAAACTGGCTTTTGGTACATGGAATGTCACCTCTCTGGGGCGGAGGGAGCCGGAACTTGTGCGGGAGGTGGAGCGATACCAACTAGATATAGTTGGGCTCACTTCTACGCACAGCCTTGGCTCTGGAACCAAACTCCTGGATGGGGGCTGGACTCTGTCCTTCTCTGGAGTTGCCTGGGGTGAGAGGCGACGGGCAGGTGTGGGGTTACTTGTTAGCCCCCGACTGAGCGTCGCTGTGTTGGAGTTTGTCCCGGTGAGCGAAAGGGTCGCCTCACTGTGCCTTCGGGTTGCAGGGGGGAAATCTCTGACCAAACGGCAGCTCAGAGTACCCAGCCTTCCTAGAGACACTGGAAAGTGTCCTAGTCAAGACACCATCTGGGGACTCGGTAGTTCTACTGGGAGACTTCAATGCTCACGTTGGCAATGATGGAGAGACATGGAGGGGAGTGATTTTGAGGAACGGCCTACCCGATCTGAACCCGAATGGTGCTTTGTTATTGGACTTCTGTGCGAGTCATGGATTGTCCATAACGAACACTATGTTCAAGCATAAGGCAGCTCATAAGTGTACCTGGTACCAGAGCTCCTTAGGCCAACGGTCGATGATCGACTTTGTAGGTCTCATTAGACCTGCTGCCGTATGTGCTGGACACTCGGGTAAAGAGAGGGGCAGAGCTGTCAACTGATCACCACCTGGTGGTGAGTTGGATCAGATGGCGGGGGAGGCTGCCGGACAGACCTGGTAAACCCAAGCGCATAGTGAGGGTGAACTGGGAACGGCTGGCTGAGGACCCTGTACGGAAGATCTTCAACTTACACCTCCGGAGGAGCTTCTCCCTGATCCCGAGGGAGGCTTGGGACATGGAGTCTGAATGGACCCTGTTCAGAGCCTCCATTGTTGAAGCGGCAGCTTTGAGCTGTGGCCAGACAGTTGTTGGTGCCTGTCGTGGCGGCAACCCAAGGACCCGGTGGTGGACGCCACCGGTGAGGGAAGCCGTCAGGCTGAAGAAGGAGGCCTTCCGGGCTTGGCTAGCACAGAGGACTCCGGAATTGGCTGAGAGGTACCGGCATGCCAAAAGGGCTGCAGCGACGGCTGTCATGGAAGCAAAAACTCGGGTATGGGAGGAGTTTGGGGAGGCCATGGAAAAGGACTTTCAGTTGGCCTCAAAGAGGTTCTGGCAAACCGTCAGGCGACTCAGGAAGGGCAGGCAGGGCCTTGTCCAGGCTGTTCTCAGCAGGGATGGGGAGGTCCTGACCTCAACTGAGGATGTGGTTGGACGGTGGAAGGAACACTTTGAGGAGCTCCTAAACCCAACTGACACGCCCTCCATAGAGGAGGCAGGGCCAGAAGATTCAGGAGGGTCGTCACCCATCTCTCTGGCAGAGGTCACTGAGGCAGTTAGAAAACTCCGCAGTGGCAAGGCGCCAGGAGTGGATGAGATCCGCCCTCTAATGCTGAAGGCTTTGGATGTTGTTGGGCTGTCATGGCTGACATGCCACTTCAATGTTGCGTGGGAGTCAGGGACAGTACCTGTGGAGTGGCAGACGGGGGTGGTGGTCCCCATTTTTAAAAAAAAGGGAACCGGAGAGTGTGGTCCAATTATCGGGGTATCACACTACTCAGCCTCCCTGGGAAAGCCTACTCCAGGGTACTGGAAAGGAGACTGCGGCCGATTGTCAAACCTCGGATCCAGGAGGAACAATGTGGATTCCGTCCTGGCCGTGGAACAGCGGACCAGCTGTTCACCCTTGCATGGATACTGGAGGGATCATGGGAATTTGCCAATCCAGTCTACATGCGTTTTGTGGACCTGGAGAAGGCTTACGATCGTGTCCCCCGGGGTGTCCTGTGGGGGGTACTGCGGGAGTATGGGGTGCCAGGTTCGCTGCTGCGAGCCATTCGGTCCCTGTATAACCGTAGTGAGAGCTGTGTCCGTATTCTTGGCACAAAGTCAAGCTCATTCCCAGTGAGTGTTGGACTCCGCCAGGGCTGTACCTTGTCTCTGATCTTGTTCTTAATTTTCATAGACAGGATCTCAAGGCACAGTCGGGGTGAGGAGGGTGTCCAGTACGGTGGCCTCAGGATTGCGTCTCTGCTTTTTGCAGATGATGTGGTTCTGTTGGCCTCATCAAACTGTGACCTCCAGCACGCATTGGGGTGGTTTGCAGCCGAGTGTGAAGCGGTCGGGATGAGGATCAGCACCTCCAAGTCCGAGGCCATGGTCCTATGCCGGAAAAAGGTGGCTTGCCCCCTCCGAGTTGGGACTGAGTTCCTGCCTCAGGTGGAGGAGTTCAAGTATCTCGGGGTCTTGTTCACGAGTGAGGGTAAAATGGAGCGGGAGATCGACAGGCGGATCGGGGCGGCAGCGGCAGTCATGCGGTCGTTGTACCGGACCGTCGTGGTGAAGAAGGAGCTGAGTCAGAAGGCAAGGCTCTCAATTTACCAGTCGATCTTTGTTCCAACCTTCACCTATGGTCACGAGCTCTGGATAGAGACCGAAAGAATGAGATCGCGGATACAAGCGGCGGAAATGAGCTTCCTCCGCAGGGTGGCTGGGCGCACCCTTAGGGATAGGGTGAGGAGCTCTGACACCCGGGAGGAGCTTGGAGTAGAGCCGCTGAAAGGAGCCAGTTGAGGTGGTTCGGGCACCTAGTCAGGATGCCTCCTGGGCGTCTCCCTATGGAGGTGTTCTGGACCAACTGGGAGGAGACCCCGGGGAAGACCCAGGACACGTTGGGAGAAATGTATATCTCGGCTGGCCTGGGAACGCCTTGGGATCCCCCAGGAGGAGCTGGGGGACGTAGCCGGGGAAAGGGATGCCTGGGCTTCCCTCCTCAGCCTGCTGCCACCACGACCCGGTCCCGGATAAGCGGGAGTACATAAAATATTATTAATAATAGATAAAATAAATTAGATATGATCTTTGAATATAAGATTGAATAAATTAACAGGTGATTAAACTTTTCAACCTACCCCTTCGATATCGGTTACAGACTGGGAAGAAGGGACGGAGTTTTACTTCCCAAGTTTGCATAGGCACGAGGGACGGGGTCTCAGGCTAAAAGAGATAAACACTACATGGCAAGTGGAATAAAACATTGATCTGCTCCATTAGGAGCAGAAAGCAAACACAGGTAATGTCAGGTTGAAAGACGTCGAGTTAAATAATGGATAATTCCAGCTGACAATCTGACTGGTATATGGTTATAAATTGCTTTTAAACATTTGCTTTTGAACTTTTGCTTCCTTTGACACCTTACATACCCTTGCTGATTAGTGAGAGATTTGTTCCTAAGTTTCAGAATTACAGAATCGATATGGGCATTCACTTTAATATCAGATTTTCATAATCATGTGGACACTGACTCCTGTTACTTATTTACAGGTAAACAGGAATCATACAGTGAATTAACCCCATGAGAAAGATGTATTACCAACCATCCATCCAATAAAGGGTATGAAAGACAGTCCTATGCCAACATCTCTCACAGTGTGTGCAGTACTTTGTCTGCTTCGCTGACTGTTCAGTGTATCTTCATCGTTTTGTTGACATTTTTTGGCCTGTTCCAGTGCATCCTCAGAATTTTTCAGGGACTGTCTCTCTGCATCTAGCTTAGGTTTCAGGTTGTCTAAAGAGAGTTTCTTTTCCTCTCACCCTTTGTCAAACTTGTATTGTTGTACTGTGAGATTCTCTGTGTCCTCATCCAGTTTTATCAGCCCTCCCTCTGCCTCCTTCTCTGCCTTCTCCATGTCCTGCTCCACTTTGACAATCAGCTCTCTGTTCTGTTCGTAACCAGAGGTGAGATCCTCATGGAAGAGGGAATCACAAAGGCTGTTGAAAGAAGACATTCCATCTCTCAGAGACAGGACAATGGCCCTGGTCACATCCTGCTGACTGTCGGTTAGAAAGAGAAGAATAAGAGAAAAGAAGAAAGACCATGATCCTCTTATCTCTTGAACAGTAATGGAGATTTTAACCTTTCTTCAAGTCTAAAAAACGGTCTGTTTGAGAACAAACATGCTTGGTAGAGATTTGGTCCAAGTGATGTTCAGTTTTGCGAAAGCACTGTCAAGATATCACTAAAAGATCCCTCAGACAGACTTTCAATGTCAAACACAAATAGAAAAATATGAGGGTGGTTCTCAGCATAACAGACCTACAGATTATATAGTTGTGCTCTAATGCTGCCGATAAATGTGAGGTATGTTGAAGTGTAATGAAAGGTTGAAATCATAAGACTTACCGAGAGGAGTATAATTTAATCATGATTTGTTTCCACAAAAGAAGAAAAATGTCTACCGGGGAAGGATCTTGTAAACCTGTGAACTTGTTCACAGTCACAGAGGATTTAATGGAGTGCTGTGTTCAGACTAATAGTGTGTTCTTACTGCTGTCGCCAGACTTTACAGTCCCTCACTAGTTCCTCAGTGAAGGGATCTTCTTATTTGGTCTGTCCTCCTCCCTCTCACTCACTCTCTCCTCCCCACATCTGATCCTACCAATAATATCTGCAAAGAGGAACTGCTCTAATAACAAGTTTGAAATACTGTGACTGAAACATATACAACTGCCTATGAACTAAACTCCTCCCAACATAATGTTCCATCCCTTTCTGGGAGGGGAAAAGGCTTTGGGGAAACTATATTAAGCGCTCTGAATCTCAAAGAGATCAAAGCAGAGTAGCAGCAACTCTCCTCAGCAGAGCACCTCACATCAACTGCCAAACGGTTGGTTATGCCTTTTAATTATATTGAAAATAGTATAATGTTTACATCTACTTTAATGTAGCATAAGCTATTGTGCAAATCCTACAGAATATGAAGAAACACAATTCAAATGTGTAAACACATATGATTGCCAAAATGAATACATTTATTAAGTAGATTGAGCACACTCAAAAGAATAATGTGTGGAATCCTTTGTAAATCAAATGTTTCTGACCTACAATATGTGAATGGGTTGTGGCTTATTTTATAAGAAAAGCTTTCAGCAAATACATTTTCAATTTTTAATTTTTCACTTTTAAAATCTCCAGGACTTTAGCAAGGGCAATGCAATGCTTAAGGGAAAGCAGGGAAACTAAGTTGGTGAAAAAATGAGCAATGCAAGATTATGCTTTACTGAATATTTACACAATATACAACATGCTCTGCTCAATTGTTGGTGATAAACCAAACACAAACAGGATGTGAACTACTGAATGTGCCAAGAAAAGAACATGATTAAACATAGAAGATCTAACTGAAATTTCACTAATGACACTTACACAGATTATTTGAAATCTGGAAAACAGAAAGGTCAGAGTCAAAGTACTGTCTTTAATGAAAAAAACAAACCCCCCCCCCCCCCCCAAAAAACGAATACTTTAAAACTCTTATCTCAAGCTAAATACAAAACATATTTCAACATTGAGATTAATACAAATCAGTAAGTGAGGGAAGGAGGTTAATTATGGTGGATATATACAGGTGCAAGTGACAAGTGTAAAACATAAAATAACTGTAATTACTTTTAGATACAAAGTGCACAAATATTAACAGCTGGCACATGCTAAAGCACTCAAAGTCTGAGGACAAACACTTAGCAATACCCAAAAGCATGACATACAGTAGAGTGAGTGACCAGAGAGAAGGTTTTACGGGATGAGGGTTAACAATTCGTAGCTTGCAAGTCTGGCTTCCCAGTGGTTCGCAGAGTCTTTTTAAGAATATGCAGGCAAAAGCTTCAACCAATCCAGTGCCAACAGGAATCAAAGAATATATTCAGACACACAGGCCCACACCCATGCCCACAAACCCACATGGATAAAAACTCAAGGTCAAAAATGATGAACTCCTGGATGAAACTCATCATCAAAACATGTGGAATTGCATTGTATTGACAACAAATGCGATTGTGTATGGCCTGGTTTCATTTTAAAATCTGTTTTAAAAAACAAAACTATACTGTAAAAGCTGAATGTAGCGATTATGTGAAAGTACATGTAAAGAAGCTTTGTCTTGTCTCTACACAGTCCAGAAACGCTTTCCCCTCTCTCATCTCATAATCGTAAGGAGATATCTTCTATATAGTCTTCCTCCTCTACAGTGTTCAATATTCAAAAGAAATTGAAATGTACATTTAAATGTAATTAAATGCCACCTGTATGCCAAGTGCATAGACTTGGAAACTCAGATAGATACAAAAGTAAATACAAAAGAAAATATAGCTAGATCTATTTCACCTGCTCTTTACTCCACTGGGAAGAAAAGAAAAAAAGGTCTTATGGTACTTCAATACATTCAGCCTTACATACTGCAAATGTTGATCTACATTGTGTCCACATTGTGATATAGGTGGAATGCTTGGCCACTCTCCATATTTGGTGTAGCAAACAAGACATTTAGGGCTTTTAACTCATTTAACTGGTTTTAACTGGTTTAACTCGTAACGTAACACATTAGAATCTCTGTGATTACATATACACACTGTGAGCAGTGAGTGAATTGAACCTCAGCATTTAATCCATCCTATACACACACCAGTAGTGAGCACACACACACACACATACACCAGGAGCAGTAGCAGTGGGCAGCACGTCTGCGCCCAGTGCGCAGTTGGGGGTTAAGTGCATTGACCAAGGGCACTTCAGCCATGGATGCGGTAGGAAGGGGAAAGCACCAGACCTGGTCAACCCTCCCGTTTTTTCCAGGTTTCTCCCCTATTTTAGCCTTCTCTCTCGCAGTGCTCCCGTTTTAATATTTTCCCTTGAATCTCCTGTATTTTTAACCTTTCATAACGTTAGGTTCTGGGGCCTGGCAGTGCTGTAGCTTGAAATTTATTTTTGGATGGACAAAAGTCAGCTGGTGCGACTTTCAGTCACGGTCCATCACTTGCCTACACATTCTTCATAACCCACTGCTGCACTGAATAGCAGGTCAGACACATTAACTAAGCTGAAGTTTTAAAGCCACAGATATTCACAACTCCCCCTGATAAATGTGCACATTTTAAAACACAACATTCAGTTTTCACAACATTTCACCTTCAACCAGGTATCTGACTGACCACCCAATTGTAGTCACTTAGTTAATGTAGGAACTAGTTAATCCAATCCTTGTTGATAATTTAATGGGGGGGGGGGGGTGGTCTCCCTTATTTTCAAAGCCCAGTGTTGACAGGTATGGAGAGCGCTGTTCACCCATTCCCCCCACCCACATTTTTCCTGCCCGTCCTGGCAATTGAGGTAGCCAGTTCACTAACCCTTAGGCGAAGACTGGACTTATTATGCTTGTTACACTGTGATGTTTTTGGTAAAATTCAGCCCTGAATTTATCTGTAGTTGCTGTTTTAGAACACAGAGTGAGCAATTCAGAGTGAGCAAATCCCGTTGTTTGCATTGTAGACACAGCAAAACAATGGCTTCTGAACTTGTGAAGAAGACTCAGGGTATCACCACAGCAAAGGACATGAGAGAATCCACTCAGCTCATAATGAAACCTTATGCCAACTGGGAGGAGTACCTCACACCAGTACCACTCTACATAGCTATAATGGGAGAACTTGTCTACATTTCCTCTAAGACTGATTTCTCCATCAACAAAAACCCACCAAAAGGCGGCTACAAGTACATCAGATACCCAGAGTCATTCCGTGCCTGCCTCATGCAAGTGTGTAACTCTTGCCGGTGTGCTTTTAATGAAGCTCATAAGAGTATGGATCAGATCCGCATTCACACTTCCACTGTGCCAGACTACATGAAAACTGCAGTGCTGTTTCAGGGAAGTGATGAGGTCGCAGAACATTTTTATGGAGACGAGCTGAATGAAATCAAAAAGAGACTGGAAGAGGCCAAAATGAGGGAGGAAACATCACGAGAGACCAATGAAAGATCTAAGAAAGCAATGAAGAGAGTGGAGAAGGAATTAGAAGAAGCAACAGAGAATGCTCGCTTCCGTATGGAGCAGACCAGAGCACAACTGGACAAGACAGGAGAGATATATGAGAAGTGTGTGGAGAACATGGAGAAGAACCAGAAGGAGCTGACTGACATTTTGGTCACCATGAGAAACTGCCAGGTCAAGGAGATTGACTTCAACACCTCCATAGAAATGCTTGTCAAAGGTATGGATGCCATGGGTAGAGTGAAGGAACAGTGGGAGAAGATGGTACACTTCTTTCAGATGGTGTCCAACATTGTGACGGTCAGCATGAGCAAAACTCTCAACAATTTTGTTACTGCAGCTGAGGAGGTACAGACACTGTCTTATGATGCCAAATTGTTCTCTAAAGACCTGCTCTACAACCAGGCCTTCCAGGCATCCAACATCGCCAGTCTTGTTCATATGATCTCAGATACCTACACTGAGGTGTCCAACAAGTACCTGATGGACAATGTGAGTAGTCTGGGCAAACTCATGGCCATGGATAAGAGTAAACCAGAGTTTGAACAAGAGCATCAACAGCTACAGAATGGCTGTTATGAGGCTCAGAGAGGTATTCTACAACTGGTCATCAAGAACAAAGAGACCTTTGAGAGAAGACTGGAGAAGATTGAGGGGGAATTGATGGCCATTCTACCAGCTGCAGCACCTGAAGAAACCAAGGCCATTAAAGAAGCTGTCCAAGCTGGAATGAATGAAGAAGAGGAAGCAAGCTATTACTGAGGTAAGCCTTAGTGTGGCCTTGCACATCTTTTGCACTGGCCTTACTGGTTTGCTCAAATATTTTAAAATGTATGAATAGTCTTCTAATGGATTTTTTACTATTCTATTTTTGGTTCCTTCATTTGCCTCGTATATGTAAATTTGTTGTAAACATCATATTCTTAAATGTGGACCCAAGCATGTACCTCTGGTTGCTGGTGGTCCTGCATGCTGAACATATATATTTTTCTTTTTTTTAAATTCTGTATTCCATGTTCTCATTCAGGTGAAATGCTGGAGAAGACTGAGGGAGAAGTGCTTCACATTCTGCCAGAGACCAATGACATGAGAATACTTCAGGGGAGTCAGGGAGGAAGGAAACTTTTTCACTTGAAACAAATTATAGTGCAGTGCTAATATCTAACATCCTGCTGTCTCTATTTAAAATAATAGACATGCTTATATCATGAGTCATCATCTCAGTCTTCACAGTCTTGTCCTTGGTGTGACACTAACTCTCTATAATATGGTTTTTCTCTTGCTCTTCTCATGATTCTCACTGAGTAAACCATTAAACAGCAGACCTCACCATCATCAATCAAAAACAAACAAAAACAAAATGTTGTTATTATTGCTTTTCTTTTTCTTTTTCCCCCAAAGTATTGCTTCAGCTTGTTGTTTCATTCTAGTGAAATTGCTTCTTTAAAAAATGTAATGCCTTACGTTGTACAATATGGGTATGCTGTTCTCATTCCAATGCTATATTCAAAGAGATAAATCAATGAAGAAAGAAAGAAAGAAAGAAAGAAAGAAAGAAAGAAAGAAAGAAAGAAAGAAAGAACGAAAGAATTCAGAAATCATTCAGAATATTTTGTAGAGTTTTGTCTTAAAACTGTACTTAATTAAAATTTTCAGGTGCTGTCTTGTTGGTTTTTCATCATGTTGTTGCTATGGCCTTTACAGACATTTCCATGCATCACATTGCAGTATCATTTATAACTGTGTTCTCAATATGTACTCACTGTGACTTTGATAGATCACTTTAACAATTAAACATCTCCAAAAACAATAAAGCCACTGAATCCTTATCTTGTCAGTTTCCCCCACAGAATTCACCAATTCCATCCCTGCCCCAATTCCACCGGTTCCATCCCTGTTTAAAATGAATGGTAGGCTTAAAAAGGTCCCAAGAAGCTCTGTACTGGAGAAGCTCATCCCCATCACAGAGGGGCATGACCAGTGTTGTAATAAATTTGTGACCAGAAGACCAGTAGGTCTGTGTTATGTCGCCATCTCCTGGTCACATATTCACCATTTAGTAACACACCTCTCCACACTTTACAATGTTTTGTTTGAATTTAATGTAATGAACGTGAAAAGAATGGAAAAATGTGTCAGTGAGGATGGAAATGTGGTGTTGGACACATCTCTGAGGAGTGGAGCAGGTACACAACTCAGCGACCTAGCACTTAAACACGTCAGTAATTGCTACCACAACAAAACAAGGTGTATTTGTATTTCTCAGTTAAAGATATAAACTTTACATAAGATCTTGAAGTAAATGGACTTTTTCAAGAGGTATATCATACTCATGGAAGTTAAGTTAAAAACGGTGGTTTAGCGGCTGATGGTATTCGAAATTTCAAAGTAACAGAATTTGTACTTGAATTATGCTGTAGTGTGTGAGCTTGTGAGTGCTTTTACATACGCAATGCATTGTATGTATATACCAGAGTTTCCCTCTTTTTGACTTTTTGGAACACATGGTTAATGACAAACTAAAAGAAAGAGGCAGTCCCCGGGTTAGGAATGAGATCCGTTCCCTAAGTATGTCTTTAAGTCAAATTTGTAGCTAAACTGAAATGCATCGGGCATGACAGACACTTCATTTTTGTAAAACTTGGAATGATGGACCTGTCAGGGACGACCCCCTTTCTATCAGTCTGTTTTAAGAGTACGGTCTTTGGTTTTTAGAGTGAATAGAGGTGCATCTCAGCATTTAACATCAGGGAAGAGCCACTATCTTACAATCCCATTATTCAGACCCAAGCACTGAAACCATACATGTTTTTTTGTTTTGTTTTGTCTCATTTTTATTTTATTGTTTTGTTTTGTTTTGTTTTGTTTTTGTTTGTTAGGAAAGCTAGTCTGACAAAGGTAGGGAGTCTCAGAGTCAATGGGTTTTGGAGGACAGGGGTTGACCAGAGTGAAGCAACAGCTGCCAGGTCTGGTTAACTCCTCCAGAATGTTCTGGAGCAGGTGTTTTCAGCACTGCCTGATAACTCGCTTGCTTTCTCTTGATCTCATTTTTGTTCTCTCCCATTCTTTCTCTCACTCTCTCGCTCCCTCTCTCTCTCTCACATACATTCTCATTCTTGTTCTATCTTTCATGTTCAGATTCTCTCTCTCTCTCTCTCTCTCTCTCTCTCTCTCTCTCACACACATTCTTATTCTCTTTGTTCCCTCTCTCATTCTCTTCTTGTTCATTTTCTTTCTCTCTCACATTCTCATTGTGTTGGCCCTGATTCTCATTGTGTTGACTGACATAGTGACTGAAAGCTTTCGTTTAAGAGTGAGAGGGGAGCAGTAACTTGCCCTGTGAGGCAGTCTGTTTAAGCCAATTTGCGGAGTACTGACAGCAAATGTATTTACATACATGATCTGAATTCCTGACATTGGACACTCAGGCCAACACATTACCATTTCATCTTTTTGAAAAGTCTGAAAAGGTCAGTTTTGGGTCACCGTAAGTTTGCTGAACTGAGAGCATTTTTAATAGTAAACAGAGAAGAAAGAGCTTCGTAAACAAAAGCTTCTAGATGACTCTACATTTGAAGTTCAAAAGAAATTCTTAAAGAGCAAGAAAAAAAAATTAACAAAAAAGGGGGCAGTGGCCCTCTTGGATGTTTATTTTTGCAATACAAAAAGGCACTATTTCTAAGCATAGGTAGTCAGCCCCTATGGGCTCAAAACTAAGTAAGGAACAACCAAACAGCCGGGTTTAAATACACAGCCTAAAGAAAGCGTAGAATGAGGTTAAGGTGTGAGACAGACTTCTGTCCCCTCAGTGAGCTGCTCTCTGCTGCCCCCTGTCTCCTGGTTACAAACATTATTCATAACTCTGAAGCTTTCATGTGCAATTTTTAAACACTTTACTGACAGTCAGAATAAGAGTTAGCCAGTCAAAGATGACTGCTTGTTGTTGGCAAATGTAAAGTGTTACTTTGAGTGTGTGGGTAAAGTTAGCAGGAAGTGGTTCTGACGTTTAAAAAAAAATTACAAACATTTATGAGTTATGACATTTCCAGTTAACTGGAACTCTTGCAGTTCTGAATAAACTCTTGTCTGTTTACAAGAACTTTAAAGTGAAAGTTTATTACACAGTGAGTTAACAGACACTCAAAGAAACTCTGGAGACCCCTTTTGTTACTTGTCACATTTCATATGGTTAATTTATAAACAAACTGAGAATGTGCTGTAATAAAATCCTTATCAGCAGAAGGTGCAGAGAGCACATTGCTGATGACAGATATTTAAGAATCAATCAGATTAGATAACACTCAGCTCCCATTAAATCACTGCATATGGCCTTGAATAAGTAATTAAATGATGTTTTGGTTTCATTTACACATTCTTTATCACATTCTCATGATTTCACTCTCATGATCTCAGTCGATCTCTGTTCTGGTGGATCCTTTAAACGTCCAGGTCGACTAGACACAGAACATGGAGAGTTATGCTGAGTGCTGGTTTCAAAAGACTCATTTTCTTCCCTGTTCATACTGGCCTGACTGATTCTGATTCTGGTTTTGTTTTTCTGTCTTATCATCCTTTTGTTGCACGCTGCACTCATGACAAAGGGCAAAAGGGCTGTTTCTTACAACGCTGGCGAGAAAAAGCATGGGGGTATGACAAGGTCCTTTAAACATCTAGGCCAACCAGACGCAGAACATGTAGAGTTATGCTGAGTGCTGGTTTCAAGGGACTTAACACCAGACTGTCATGTCAGCTGATGATGAATTCTTTCCTTGGTGGATTGAGATAAGCTAGTGGAGATGTATGTTGACCAAGCTAAGTAGCTGAAGAAGAGAGACACAACAAGACCTAGCATATTATTGCCAAAACCATATGCTTAAAATTATCTCACTGAATCCAAAAAGTCTCCATCTTTTGCTGAGAGAAAAAAATCCAAACATCAGACTAGCCTCCTTTCACATGTAAAATTTACACTGACAAATATCCCAAGGCATATTACGAACATCAAGTCCACAAAGTGTAATCCTTGAACAAAAGGATAATTGATTTGTCACGGTCACGACAAGCATCGTTGGACAGGATCAGCAAAACCAGAGTGTCACTGTGCGATATGAACAGGATCAGAAGCTGTTGTATCAACATTCACAATCATTTTCACACCAATTCTTGTTCATGCTGGTGCAAAATGGATTATATCTTAAAATTAACAATGACTAAAAAAATTGTACGGGTCGAGGATGGCGGACAATACAACACCACTCCACACAGCACACACTGAAAAACTGACAGGTTGACTTGTAACAGGGTGATGGACTCTCAGTCCTCATCTGGTGTTTTATTGTGAAATACCACAGTAAAGGTAAGAGGGGAAGTATAACTCTGCTACTACACTCAAAACATGGCGAAAAAAAATTGCCAGTCAATTATAAAAGTGCAGCAGGAGTTGTGAGAACATTTTCTTACAGTTATAAGAAAAATAGTTCTGATCCCTTTGGAATTACCTGAAGTTTTCCATGAACTGCACCAAAAATGAGGCGTGAACTTCAGCTAAGTCACAATAATAGACAGACACAATCTGCTCCTTGTATGTGCTTTTAATATAGTTGTATATTTTTTTTTCCTTTTTAACAGTGAACACGTCAACAGAGACTTTAATAAGTTCAAGAGATCTCTGAAGATCCTTAACTCTTACCTTGAGTTTTTTTATTGACCTCCTTCAGCATTGTACGCTGCACTTGCCATGATGGCACACTCACTCCTCAGGAAGCACAAGTTCACTAACAATGGTACAAAGATAATTTGTTAATCTGAGAACGTTCTTTTTTTTTTTTTTTAGGGAATAACAAAAAAGTAATCTGTGTTTCATCTGTGGACAACAGTCTGCCATATCCGCAAAGGATTCTCTTCTGGGAAACAAAATGAAAAAACAAAAAACAAAAAAACAATAAAGACTAACCAGACGAACAAAAACAAACAGGAAAGTCTGAATTCATTCTAAGTGGAGAGTGACTGTGATCCGCGGTGGGAAACCAGCGGAACATTCTCTTTTCTCTGGGTGAAAGACACAGAGAAGGAGATGAACGCGTAATTATGGTGATGCCTCTCTCTCTCCATCTCGCTCTCTCTCTCTTTTTCCCTCTCTCACACATATACACACACACACACATACACGTAAAGCAAATACAAAGAAGGCCACATTACATTCCTTGTTAACCATTACGACTGACATGGAGTGGTAGACTACTGACTGTATAGCCAGCAGATGGCAGCAGAGCTAAGGCCTCCTGGCTTTCCCATGTTTTTTGTGTTTGTTGGTTTGTTTGTTTGTCTTATTTGATCTAACCAGTAAAGTTACCTAAGCTTTTCATCAGCTCTTCTTAAGGAACATCCTTTGTTGTACCCGTTCCCTTAAAAGTACCGAAACAGATATTTTAGTTTACACTGCAGGACAATTAAGCCTCACAACTACCACCACTTAAACAGGGTTCATTAATGTCGACTCGGTGTCAGCCTGGCCCCAGAGAACGACTTCACTAAATCCTAGATTCCTCAGACTAAGACACTGTATTGGTCAGTGGCCAATGCAATTTCAGTGAGGCCGAGGTCAATTTCCATGTGTAGGACACACCCAAGACAAATTCATTTATACTTGTGAACACACAAGCAAATGGAGCCCAGGGCTTCAACTTGCACTTCTTGACATCAACTTCACCTTATGCCTGTCAACTCAAGTCAGTCTGAACATGCAATGCACTATTTAGCACTCAAGCAGGAGAAGAAATGGATATTTAATTCAAAATGCAAAAAACTTGTTTTTATTAAATAATATCCCTGATAAATTTTAGGGGGGGGGGCAGTGTTACAGTACAACTTGGCAAGAAATGCAAACCAAGGAAATACAATGTTTAATTGCATAGAAAATGATCAGTATTAGACGAAACACTCATATCACAGAAATCACGAAATAAAACATGCATATCTACTGAGAAGTAACATTTGTCTAGATCAGATTTTCTAGAGCTGGATTGTTGTCTGAGCCACACACATCTGCAAGTCTCTTGCTGTCTTGTCTCATGGCGTCTACAAGACTCATCACACCCTCATCCTGTAGGACCTGATTCCCTGTGATTTTTCCAGCCACCTTCACCACATCCTCCATCACCTTCATCACCGGCTCCAGGAGGATGAAGCGTCGAGTCTGAAGTTCCAGTACGTTGGCTGTTCCATTCAGACGGCCCAGGAGGTGGACAGCGCTTCTCATCTTCTCCTGGAACTCCACCAAGGCCTCTCTCTGCCCTCTGACCTCCTCAATTTTCTCTCCGACTTGTTTCAGTTCTTCATCCATCTGTGAGATGTCTTTCTTTGTCTGGGAGATCTTGTCTTCGTATTCAGACACTTTATCAGAGTATGTCCTCACCTGAGACTCGGATCTGCTCACTTCTTCTTCTGCAACCCTGACAGCCTTCTCAGCCTCTATCTTTTCCAAAGCACCACCAATAATCATTGCTGGTCCTGTGTCAGATAAGACAACATCAAATTATGGACTGAAACAACAGAGTTTCTGTCCAGCCACAAAGAAACACATTTAAATAAATAAGTTTTATTCTTGTATTTACCTGCAACCCATCCAACAATTGGAATGAGTGTCACACCAGCCCCGACTTTCATCACCGTGTCTGCAGTGTCCTCTCTGTCCTGCTGTCTGCGTAGTGTGGCTTTAGCTGAATCTAAGTTCCTTTTTCCTTGATTCAGAGAATCTTTATAAGTGTTTAAGGTGCTTATGTTTGATTTTTGCTTGGTTCGTAAATTGTCTAAATCAAGTGTTTTTTTCTCTCTCTCTTGCTTTAGTTTGTACTGTTTAGCAGTCATATCTTCTAGACTGCCATCCAGGTCTTTGAGCTGCACGCTAGTGGTTTCTTCTGCAAACTCTAAACTCTGCTGTGCTTCCTTAATCAGGTCCCGAATATCAAGGTAAGGGCGAGTCCCATGAGTGATGAGATCGACCTCCAGCCTGAGGAGGGCGTCTGAGATCTTGTTGTATGCAGAGAGACCGTCTCTCAATGGTGGAATGACTGTCTCAACCAAGTGTCTCCCCACAGCTTCCAGATTATCCCATGACAGCCTCTGTCTAACAAAAGACATGCATAAAGTGCTATTTCATATACTCTCTAATGCAGTTTAAACCCCATAAAAGAAACAAGACCCTTCCAGTTTTATAGCGTTGTTTTAAATGATAAACTGAGCTAAAGCTATTTAAAACAGAGACTATTAGACTTAACCTCTTCACTGGTGTTCTTCCAGCTTCATGCCTCTTGACAGTTCTTCTTTTAAGGTCTGCTAAGAAAGGAAGAGCAAAGCCTGTCAATAACCAAAACTGATGTGCCTATTTTGTTGGTCCAGGTTTTTTTTTCTGATCAGACAGAGAGAGAGACAGAGAGAGACAGAGAGAGAGGAATCAAGTTGGTCAGGGCAGCTTTAAACCAAGACTCATCACATCTTTATTTGATCCCCTTTGATTTAACCAGTCACCAGAACCACATACTTCATTACCTTGATCCTTCATTATGTAAATGCATTATGGGTGCTACCATGCAGTATTTTCATCAAAGCACTTACCTTTGCTGGCAGACATGGTTTCTATACAAGACAGTTTTTGAGTGCTCCAAGAAAAGCTGAACGAGAGAACAAATGTGGGGGGAAAAAAGATCATTTTTAACATTAGGTTTAAGTAATTAAATATTTAAGTAATTAGTTTAAAAACTGCTGGGAGCAAGTACTTTTACAGTGTCTTGAAACATTAGAATTTTTTTTCTTTAATTAAAATTTAACTACGTGGATCATTTAGCCTTATAATAACAGCAAAAATTCTTATTAAAAAAAAAACAAAACAACATTAACTATGAGATGCATTTAACTGGGTAAACCCATCTAATGTATACACAAAGTATCCAGGTAAAAACATACTTTGTAGTGAGTTGGGATTGCACATGAAGGTCTAATGGTTTTGTTGTCATAGTGCTTCATGTTAATGTTCAGCTGACGAGAACTTGCATGCTAAGCATGTTAGCTTTAATCACCCTCCAAAAACGTTGGATTTACCCCAGAATTTTTATTTTTTTAAGCCACTGTAAAAACGAGTGCAACAAATGCATTTAATATACTTCTTTTCAAAAAGTAAGACTTCATCCCCAAAACGTAGAGCAGATCCTAACTTCAACTGGAAACTACCTCAGACACGGCAGTGAATGGCCTTCCACACGGGGTGAGCTGGGTAGCAGACTTCTGCCTTCTTTTAAAGTTGCGTGGAAGTGACGTAGATACAGAAATGATCTACTTCAATTTTGATGCACTGAGTTCCAGCAGTTCGAGCAGTTCACTGAAAAGCTCTCTTATTGGTTGATGCTTGATGGCAGAGCTGTGACTTAATTTTTTTGTCCTTTTTGAGGACTGACTCTAGCATTAGTTGGGAGACCTTGAAGAATGTATTACTGCACGAGCTCCAACTCCAACTGCATCCTGTTTCATGTTCGTACAAATCCTTTTCCAGGGACGACGGCTATCACTCACTCATCCCTAAATGAAAGGGGGATGGAAGCGGTTCAGGTGTGCACACTACAACTAAAGACAGGCAGATGGACACGAAAGAATGACCAATCGTAAAATGTGCAATTAATAAAGCTATTATTAACAATATTATTAATATTATTAATAATTAGTATTATTAGTTATTGAAAATGCAGTGCTTTTGCTTGCAAATTCGATCACTATGACACTTTATTGTTGATCTGACAGGACATGATGTATCACGTACTTACGTGGAAAACGTAAAAAGAAATTGATCTGGGGATATCTGGGACGAGGCTAACAAAATGTGATCAGCTGATTAAACTTCAGAAATTAATTGATAGAAAAATACCAACGAATGTTACAACAGGATGTGTAGGAATATGTACAGCTATATTTAACGTGCTTTAAAATTCACCGTGAAGAATACCAATGACACCTGCTGGCCTAAAAGAGGACAATGAAATTTTCCGGCAGACGGGTCGTTTGGAAGTGTCTCAAAGAACCATTGTGAGGGAAACAAGCGTTCACTATGGGACTACTGTAAACGTTAGCCTAGTGAAGATGAGTACCCTTCATCAGATGACTTTACTCCTCCACACAATCAGCTGAATGAAACATGAAAACATTTACTCTCTCATCAACAGGAGTATGACTGAATAGGTTTGGATCATCTTCAATTTTAGACAGTCCTAAAGAGACACCTGGCCACAGACTAACTGCGATTTTTCTTCTTTTTTTTAATAAAGAAAATAAGAGAATCAAGAGGGTGTTCACCCAAAGCTGGACTTATTCCTTTTGTTGTTGTTGTTGTTGTTGTTTTCTTGATAAAAGAAACTGCACAACGCATATTCTGACGTATTCTGACGATAACCCATGTCAGTCTCAAATAAATCCGTTCGCCAAGCCATAAGACAAGGTTAGCTTTTACATGAGCAGAGTTTAGACGCCAGAAATGTGACGGAGCGGCATCTTTTCGCAGTTTTAATGAATGACCGACTCGCTACTTGGTTTAAAAAGACGTTTATATGCGCTGCATGTAAACAAGCCGATGAACTGGGGTAAACACAAACACAAGGGCGGCATCTGAATCCGAAAGCAGAAATAAAATAAGTGATACATTTTCAGGCATTCAGGTTGGCCAACTGAGTGTAAAGAAGGTTTAGTCTTATGAATTTTGATCATGTTACAAAATGCCTTTTAAAAAAAATAATAATGTGATGCAGGTCGGGTACTCACGATGTAAGTGCAACCATTTGCCATCGCATGAAGGAAAGACCCGAGCATAGTGTTGCTTAGTTTCTCATACTCTGATCCGTGGACTGGGCCGGGTGAGGAAACTGCCAGGTCCTAGCCCCCTTGACTGAACTTCTTGCTTTGAAAAGAGTAACGATTGTAACTGCTGGTCGGCAGAGCCCTGCCACTGCACCGGTCAGATTGTAGTGGGTGCTTCTGACACTCGCCCGCTGATATGGCACGTCATAGTTTGAGAAACGCTGGCTTAGTTAACTGCAGCTTTGTGGCGTGGCATCATATACAAGATTGAACCAAATATGTTGAATTTGTTCATTTACAAGTCATCTTTGGCTTGAAATGTTAAAATTAACAAAACGAGTCTCCAGAGAGACTGCGAGTCTCCGTTAACTCACTACAAAAGGTACTTTCCTAATAAATTCAGAATATGAACTTGTACTTTCATTTTCACGTTCTTGTAAATGGTATCTTTTCCTGCAGACCCTGCTTATGAAACTAATCCACACCCCCATATTCCAACTGAATGTGGAGCTCACATGAGCAAAATAAATGAGTAATTGCCTTTTTTTATGATGCTTGCACTTTCACATTCCTGTAAATGGTATCTGTTCCTGCAGACCCTGCTGTCACTCTTATGAAACTAATCCACACCCCCATATTCCAACTGAATGTGGAGTTGACACGAGTAAAACAAATGAGTAATTTCATAATTAGGTACTTACAGTGTCTGCTCTTGTAGACCCTTTAAACATCTAGGCTAACCATGAACAAAGGTCAACCTGATAAGGCCATGTGTAACTGAACAACACTCATGGCTCTCACATGGTTCAACTCTCTCTCTCTCTCTCTCTCTCTCTCTCTCTCTCTCTCTCACTCTCTCACTTTGATACATTCCCAAACATCACTTTTGTTATTCCCTTCAGAATAGTAATAGTGTCATGCCATGGTCCTCTCTCTTCCCTTCCAGTGCTTAGTTTTGGTTATCATCTCTGTTACTTTTTGGTTTCCTTAGTTAATCTTAGTCCAGTTACTAGTTTCCTGTTTGTTTAGTCTTTTCTGGTTTGTATAAATACTCCTAGTTTTGCTCTTGTTATCTGTGTGGAATTAGTTTGTCTTTGTGTTGTGTTGTTGTGGCAACCTGTCAACAAACCTGAATGTTCACCCCCACAAGTTTGAGAACACCTGTCCAGGGTGTTTCCCTGCCTTTCGCCCTATGAGCACTGGGATAGGCTCCAGCACCCCCCGCGACCCTAATCGGGATAAGCGGCTTAGATAATCAGTGAGTGAGTGTACTATGTTCTTTTTAAATAAAACTGTGACTAATCTGCGCATACATCCAACCGTGACAAATAATTACAATAATCTGGGGTGAATATCTCGTACTTCGGAAAACAGAGCTAATTGGGTGCATGTGAACTCACTTTGCAAACAGGATAGAGCACCAGTAGGCAGTCTGAATGCACCAGAGATTCCTCACGCAAGAAGAATGACATGATTTCATAAATAAAGGGCTTACAAACCATCTCCTCAACAATCATCTAAGGATAAAGAGAATATTTTACCTCTAAACACCTACTGTCTAACCAGCTGACAATCTGGCTATCTACTCACCGGCAAGCTTATGTCTAAACATGTTTTGTCCAGCTGCTAGCACCCCTGAGAGTCTAGATACGTTTTAGGTGCTTTGTTACATTTATTAGATGGCTCGTTGACAAACATGCTGGTTAATGTTGCATCAGTTATGGACTCTGAACCAGCCGCTTAACCAGTTTTATTGCGGTACATTCACCTCAGATTGGCGACTCATATGAAATGTTTACAAACAGTAAAAGGAGTCTCCAGAACAGGTCAGCCTGATAAGACTCTGTCTGACAGGACAAAGGTTCATGGCTCAGACAGCACTGCTGTTATCTGCTGACTGTGGTTTGGAGCCAGGAGGAGCCCATCTGGTCTTTTTACTCTCTGTTTACACACTCAGTGTGTCTCAGTAATGGTAGCAGTATTAGCAGTAGTAGGAGTTGTAGTCGTAGTTGTTGTAGTAATAGTAGCTTCAGCAGTTATTGTTGCTGTTTATATAAAGTTATGCTGTAGATTTACTGTATGTATCCAATCCACAAGGGATCTCTCCTTCAATCTGCAGTTTGCCAAGGATAACAACCCTAGCTCTTCAAGTTCAGTGCCTGTTGAACTGATTAGTTCTTCAGCAGCACACAGCGGGTTTGAAGTACTGAAACTGAAAGTGTCCATAAACTAAACCCCTCCCCAACCCAACATGCCATTTCCTTTTTGGGAGGTGGGGAAGGGTTTAGTGCGACTGCATTAAACTTTCTGTCTTACCAAGCAGAAGAGAAGAAATCATTTTCAGCAGAGCACCTCACATCACCCGCCAAACGGTAGGCTATAATATTCAGTTATCTTTCTGGTAGAAGTGGACAATAATGCAAATTTACAGTGGACAGTAAACGCAAAGTATGTGACTTCAGCACAGCATTTTCTTCACAAACATGAATACAACATGTGTCTTCACTATGTGTCTTCACTATGTCACCAAGTATAAGCATTAAGGGTCTACCATTAAAGTGATTATCATGTGATGAAAAATGTGTATAGACCACTATATGCTAAGTATCTGACAAAGCACAGATGCACAAATCTCTTTCATTAAAATTTTACAATAGGAATTAAAAAAAAAAAAAATCACTTTTAAAAATGAACAATGTTAACAATTTTCAGCACCACCCCCCCCCCCCCCCCCCCCAAAAAAAAAGAAAAAAGAAAAACATAAATGTTTTTGATTACTTTTGTTTAATTAATTGTAAGCACAAAGACATCTGGTTATTCAACTGTCTGCTGTCCATCTTGCTACTAGAGATATTTAGAATTGAGAGGGGTGACTTTGTTCTGTCCTTTGACTCAGTGGTATGCAATGCCCTGGAAGTTTGTGTTTGACAGACAGAGCTTTACATTTCGATTTGAAATATACTGCAGCTGTTTACAGAATAATCTTAGCAATAAGAAGAACATGTCTTTTTCTTAGGTTTCAGTTCCCTGATGCTTAAATGTAATGTTCAGTCAAATACATTCATCATCTGCAGTATTGCAAACAGACTTAATCATTCAGTGAGAGGGAGTACGTGCATGTTATATTGTGCTGTTACATAGATAGATGAGAATCAAGTTTTGGTGTAAAAATTCCAATGAAGCATTTCCCTTTTTTCCCAAAAATGAAAGGTCACTTCTGTAATACATCAACTTCTTTTACAGCAAGAACTGCAAAGCAATGGCTTCTGAAATTGTGAAGAAGACTCAGGGTATCACCACAGCACAGGACATGAGAGAGACCACCCAGCTCATAATGAAACCGTATGCCAACTGGGAGGAGTACCTCACACCAGCACCACTCTCCATAGCCATAATGGGGGAACTGGTCTTCATTTCCTCCAAAACCGATTTCTCCATCAACACAAACCCACCCAAAGGCGGCTACAAGTACATCAAATACCCAGAGTCATTCCGTGCCTGCCTCATGCAAGTGTGTAACTCTGGCTGGTGGGCGTTTAATGAAGCTCATAAGAATATGGATCAGATCCGCCTTCACACTTTCACTGTACCAGACTACATGAAGACTGTAGTGAAGATCCTGTTTCAGGGAAGTGATGAGGTTGTTGAGGCCCACCTGCCTGACCAGCTGGGGAACATTCGGGAAATCGCAGATGACTGTGTGGAGTTGGCCTGTGCAGCAGAAGAAAAGTTTACTGATGTCATCAATATCATTCAAGAACTTCTGGAGGCATGTGTGAATGCAGAACATTTTTATGGAGAGGAGCTGGGGGAAATCAAGAAAAAAATGGAAGAAGCTAAAATGAGGGAGGATGCATCACGGGAAGCCAATGAAAGATCTAAGAAGGCAATGAAGACAATGGAGAGGGAACTGGGAGAGGCTCAAGAGAACTACAAGAAAGCAATGGATTCACTTCCTAGTGGATGGAGCATGGTTGGCATGGATTTAGTTGGAGGATTAACAGAAAGCATAACAGGTCTAGTAAATGCAATAACATCCATTGTTACCCAACCTGTTGCACAAGTGTGTAAGGCATCAGCAAAAATGAAGGATACATATGACTACATAAGAGGTAAGGATGATGAAGCAGATGAAGTTGACAAAATAAATATCTACAGTAAGTCTGGGGAAATTTTCAGGACTGCAGAACTTATTGGACATTACATTCAAGAGGGAAATATTGACTGGAAGGAACTGTATGATCAGAAGAAAAAATACACAAACACAGACTTCGCAGCAGACCAGTTTAAAAGGATTAAAAACAGCTTGGAAAAGTCCCCAGACTGCAAACCCAAACTACAAGCTATACTCTTATGTGAAAATGGAATAGACATCTGTTTGGAGCTTGCAATGTGTGCACCTGAAGGCAAGTGTAGCATGGAGAAAAAACAGAAGATCATCTCTAATTGGCAGGAGCTCATTAAATCAGCATGTGCTTTTGACAGCAAAAGCAAGAGTGCCACAAAGTCTCCATCTTTGACACCAAAACCACCAATGATGTACAAACAGGAGAATAAGAGTGAAGGGTCTGGTAAAAAGTCTGCAGGAGAAAGGGCCTCAGAGAATGCTCACTTCCGTATTGAGCAGACCCGAGCACAACTGAACCAGACAAGAGAGATATATGAGAAGTGTGTGGAGAACATGGAGAAGAACCAGATGGAGCTGACTGACATTTTGGTCACCATGAGAAACTGTGAAGTCAAGGAGATTGACTTCAAAACCACCATAGAAATGCTGGTCAAAGGTATGGATGCCATGGGTAGAGTGAAGGTGCAGTGGGAGAAGATGGTACACTTCTTTCAAATGGTGTCCAACATTGTGAAGGTCAGCCTGAGCAAAACTCTCAACAATTTTGTCACAACATCCGAGAAGACACAGAAACTGTCTTACAATGCCAAACTGTTCTCAAAAGACCTGCTCTACAACCAGGCCTTCCAGGCATCTAACATCGCCAGTCTTGTCCACATGATCTCAGAAACCTACACTGACGTGTCCAACAAGTACCTGATGGACAGAATCAGTAGTCTGGGCAAACTCATGGCCATGGATACGAGTAAACCAGAGTTTGAACTTGAGCGTCTGCAGCTACAGAAGGGGTGTGATGAAGCACAGAAAGGTATTCTACATCTGGTCATCAAGAACAAAAAAGCCTTTGAGAGGAGTACTGATGTAAGATTGAAGAAGATTGAGGGAGAATTGCTGGCCATTCTACCAGCTGTAGCACCTGAAGAAAAGAAAGCTATTGAAGATGCTGTCAAAGCTGGATTTACTGAGGAAGAAGAAGATGCCTATATCTGAGGTAAACTTAATGTCACTGACTTCACCCTTTTTTTTTTTTGCTCAAAACTTCTACATTTGATATATAGACATGTCATAATTCTAAATGTAGCCTAATGTTCTAATTCTAAATGTAGCCTAATGTTCTAATAACCCCTGGAATTCTATAGTACCTTTCTTCCAGAAAGATGGGTTAATCATCTGTAGTAGCTCTCTGAACTTCTTTTTTGTCTCTCTGTGTTGTCCTGTGCTACAGATCCATTCAAGCCAAAAGCTGTGACAAGACTGACAATGAATTTCTCCCCACCCTATCAGCTTCACAACCTTAAGAGATCCATGACATGTAAGAGACTAATCAGACTAGACACAGTGAGGAAACTGAAATATGTACTAACGTTTTCACGAATACCTAATTTCTTGCACTGGGTTTCTGTCTAGAAAATGGAAAATGTGTCTGTTAAGAATTATTTTTAGAAACATTTCTGTATGTGTGTGTGTGTGTGTATATATATATATATACACATGCATATATATGTATATTCTCTACATTCTGTGTATGTATGAGTGTGTGTGTGTGTGTGTGTGTGTGTGTGTGTGTGTTGAATGTATCATAGTAAATGCACCCGTAGGATCCTCACTTCTTCCTAGGGGCAGACTAGTGGTCCTCAAATCTTGATCCAGTTAAAGAGTTTTGACTTCTGTGAGTGCAGCCGTGCTCTTTTTCAGCTAAGAAATTATATTAAAAAAACATTACAGTTCATTATTATCGACTGTGCGATTAAAATTTTTTCTTACTTTCAAATATTCAGGTTTTAATATGATTCTGCAAGCAAGGCTGTGTCTAATGTGGGAAAAATATTGCTTTGCATGATGATTGTAACTTTAAGAAGGAAAATGTGCCTCCTGACTATTCTGCTTGCTTCATTACTATATCTGTGTGTTAGAACATTGAGCATTTATTATGCAGAAGACAAGGCCTCTGTGTGTCTGCAACACCTGGGAGCGAAAATCAAGTGTCCTGTGCTCCATGGGAAAAATGATCTTGTGTACTCCCACACATGTCCTTGGAAGTTTGTCTCACTGTATGAAAAGCTCTGTACTCCTTAACCTCAGAGAGAACTGCACTTCATCTCTGAAGTGTGCTTCTCCTGTGCGTATGTAGTAAAGGAAAATGATTCATTTCATCTGAAGTTTGTTGTCTTTAAGAATTAGCATCTCTCATTACATGGAACTCCTAATTCCCCTTATAATTAATCACCATGGCTGGCTGATCGGTTCAGCCGTTAAACTACTCTTGTACATTATTTGATATCATTTGGATTTATTAATGTGATGACATTAAGGTTAGAGGTTTATGTGTAGTTGTATGCAGAAGTTTATCAGGCTTTGATGACTGAAGACATTTAGCGCTAATGAGAATCAACATCGATATACTCTGTTAACAAGCGGAATGACATTAAGGCCTTGATTCATATTTACACATTTAGATTTATTCTGAACTTTCAAATGCTGTCTTGATTGTTTAGTCAAAGAGAGAGATTGCTGATGAGTTGCTAGGCTGATACATCAGTTTTGTTGGGTGTGGACTAGAGACACAGACACCATTTCTTCGATGGCTTTTACCAACTAAATGTCACTGAGTCAAAGGCAGTTAAGAATCAGAATAATCTGAGAGCAGTAAGAATTGCATTAATGTATTTTTTGTTTAAGAAGCAGCATTAGGACATATTTCTGCTAATGGAAAATGTGTTGATGATATGCAAACCCACCACTAGATGGCAGTGTCGCAAAACAAAATTGGAAATTTTGTCTCAAAATGTTCATGGGGAAAAAAAAAATACTGAATAAAGCGTATGCGTGGACAGTGACTGTTCTATCTGACAATAAATAAACACATTACATATGAACTTTGTTTTCTATCATAAATATAATAACATGCTGGACAAATAATTTACTTATTAATCTTTTTTGTTCATTGCTGCTCTTTCAAGTGGAGTCATATCAGAACATCTTCATGTTTGACCTTCATGTGTTTTCGTTTATTTTTGTCTATTTTACTCAAACATTTCTTTTGTGTCAAACCCTTACCCCCCACTGCCACAAATTTACCCACTTCTCTATATTCCACCCTTACCTACTGTCTGGACGGCTCAGATGTTCCAGTGTGTTACTTATCTTTCTATGATGTTCATGTCATGACACTCCCTTATCAATACTATCAATCTCTGCTGATGTTTATACTGTCCTGTGTGCACTGACTTTTTAAGATGTTCATTTCCTTCCCTCTATGATGGGTATAACGTCGCATTTATTTTATGATACTTGAAATTGGACACAGAGGACTCACTGAGTCATCCGAGACTCACTGAATCATCACTATGCTGCTGGAGGTACTTGATAGTTTATATTATGATAGTTTATATTATGGGAGCCTTTGACGCACTTGTAATCCACTCTCTTATTTTCCTTCAACATTCTTGCATGTGTGTCTGGTCTAATACTGCGTTGGTTCTTATGCAGCAGATAGCTCTTTAATGGCTGTATGCTTGGTTTGTTCTCTGCCTCTTTTAGAAATTGTTTTGGATAAAAGGGCCTTAATGACTTAATGTAAATGTAAAGGATTTCCAAGTCAGAGAGAGAGAAACGCCTAAAACTGAAAAAAAAAAAAAAAAATATATATATATATATATATATATATATATATATATATATATATATGATGTGCACCCGTAGACTTAAAAGTGTATATATATACTGTGTAGGAATGACCCCATGAAGTCCTACAGCTGTGCGGCGGGCCAATTCTGAGCCCCCCCTCCCCTCCCTTTATGATCTTTAATATTAAAGTTATTGTTAAAGCTATGATAATATTAAAATTATTGTTTAGGTTATAGTAATATTAAAGTTATTGTTAAAGTTAAGAAGTTGTACTGATTTTTGTTACTTTTATGTTATTCCGATCATTTGTATCACATAGCATTTGTCACAAAACATTAAAACACTTCATTGTAAATGAATACATTGTTTTAACTTATATCATATCAGTGTGTATCGCACTACACAACGGTACTAAATGGTACATTTATTTTACATTTGTGGTAAAAATGCTTTGGTTATACATGAGAAGGGCAGATCAGTCACCTGAAATGGTTTGGGTGGTGTGTCAGACATTTTTCCCAAGTTACAGTGAGGTCACATATTCTGATGACAGCTGTCTAAATATGTGACCCCTCATACCAAGGTCAGGCTTTTGACCAGAGTGATGACAGTTTTTAGGTTATACATGAGAAGGGCAGATCAGTCACCTGAAATGGTTTGGGTGGTGTGTCAGTTGTTTTCTCCCAAGTTACAGTGAGGTCACATATTTTGACGAAAGCTATCAAAATATGTGACTGCTTACGCCTAAGTCAGGCTGTTGACCAGTGATGACAGCCTTTTGGTCATTTGTGGGAAGGTAAAAGAAGTCACCTGAAATGGTTTGGGTGGTGTGTCAGACATTTTCTCTCAAGTTACAGGGGCGTCACATATTCTGATGGCCCACTTAAATTGACTAGTAGTCTAAAGCTGTCAGTGTGAGGTCAGCTTAATCCGTTGTTGGTTCCATTTGAAATCCACAATTAGGCTACTCTGCAATCAACAGTGTTGTGCTTAATCTAATGTGAGCAGCTAAGCCGTTATTAAAGAAAGCCCTAAGATGCCTTCAGTTTACATTTTAATTCGGTTTACTTGTGTTAACGCACTATTTGTCCTGTGATACTGACATAATTAATTCAATATCCCCGGAGAACAATACATTGTTTACTTAGTTTCGTTGATTTGTGATAATGACATAGATAAGCCGACATTTTGAGAAAAAGAAAAATAACACGTTATCACGACAAAACGGAATGGAACTTAAATATAAATTCATGGCGTCTTAGGGTTTCTGCATTGTATGATGTGATTAACCAGCATTCGTGGGCAAAACACTCCGTCCACTCTGCATTCACCTTCTTTTGTTTGCAATCTATGATCTTACGTTGTTTGCACAACAAACTCATCTGCGTGAGCGATTTAAAACTGCCCAGAGTCAACAGCGCTTACTAGAGTCACAGAATCTGATGTAACACCCGAAAAAGATGTATAGAGCTGGAACAAGACTGTTAACCAATAATACTGAACTCGTGGTGCAGTCTCACAAGGCTTTGAACAATTGGCATATGAGTCCGATGCCAATCAGCTGTGAACTCGTATCACATGTAACACATAGATTTAATGATCCCAATTCTAACACGGCGTTAAGTAGCCCTACCTCGCTCTTGGCTCGGGTAAACACTGTTTCTACCCATATTCCCTACTAACACTGTCATGCCTGTACCTCTCTGCACCAATGCCTTGCCTTTATCATTCATTCCATTATTACTACTGTGCAGGGAAACCATAGGCCTGGCCTTAATGCTGGTTGCAAGCTCAGTAACTTACATAACATCTCAGTAAAACCCTTGACCCACACAAAGTTGGACATGAATATCATGGCATAGGTTCATTCAATCAGCAAGGCAGGTGTCACAGCCTGCACCTCGTTTTTGGACTTTTGTTTTGAAATGTCTTGGGCCTCTGCTCCGTGTGTGTCTCCGTCCCTCACCTGATTCTGTTTATTCTATTTATTAACCTCGTTTCACCCCTGTTAATTTGAGCCAATCATGTTTCCCCTGTTTAGTTCTCCTCTTCTATTTAAGCCCTTGTGTTTGACCTGCCCCTTGTCTATTGCTGTTTGTGTTTGCATACACTCTGTTTGGCTGCATCTTTTTTCGTTATTGGCCTTTGTTCCTGTTTGCACCTGTTTATTTATCTACACTTTGTAAGTAAAGTCCTGCTTTTTGTTACTACAATCACTGTGTCTTGCGTTTGGGTCCAGCTCCACTCCACGCCTGGCAGCAGGACGAAAGAGAGGGTGGTATTGCTGTTATTTTCTCCAATCAGTTCAGTTACACTGAGACTAATTTAGATAAATTTTCATCTTTTGAATATCTGGCCGTTGCGCTCAAACCTGAATCACATATAATTATTCTAACACTATACAGATCACCTAAGCAATCCTCAGTATTTCTTCCTGAATTCTCTGAGCTTATGTCCATCACTCTTACTAGTTATGACCAAATAATCCTCATTGGAGATATGAATATTCACAGTAATAACAGTTCTGACTTGAAGGCTATGGAATTTATGAATGCCTTAGATTGCCTGGGATTAACACAACATGTTACTGAAGCTGCACATCAGCTGGGTAATATACTTGACCTGGTGGTATCACATGGGATAAGCATAAATAATGATTTAGCGTCTGACATGACTGTCTCTGATCATTAGTGTGCTCTTTGATGCTCTGTTAAATATGTCTCGGAACAAAAAATTCATAATTCTATAACGGTACTTAGATGCCACTGCAGAATGACGTTTTTCTGAACTTACAAACTCTTTTGATCTATGTAATGTACACTGTTCGTTAAATGAAGTGGTTGATGCCTTAGATAGCAACTTAAGAAACGCGTTGTATAGCGTTGCTCCAGTTAAGATTACAATTTACAATTTAGTTGCTTGGCAGACGATTTTTGCCAAAGCAACTTACAATCAGTGCATCAGTCGAATTTCTAATACCTCATGAGCAGAGATCACAATAGGACTGAGCGTCAATTTGCCCCTTTGTATTGCGCCCCCGGAATACTTTGACAAACACAGATACAAGGCAAAGTTTGTTTTGGGTTTTTTTTTAGGAAAGGGAGGTAAGGCATTGGGGGACAGGTGGGTTCTAAAGAGGTGGGTTTTCAGTTTCTTGCGGAAGATGGTAAGAGATTCCACAGTCTGGACTGCATCGGGAAGGTCGTTCCACCACCTCGGGGCAATGGCGGAGAAGAGGCGTGGTCGGGAGGAGCGGCTGCCGGGTTCCCGAAGTGAGGGGACCGTCAGTTGTCCAGAGGTCGTAGAGCGGAGGGTCCTAGTAGGGGTATACAGAGTTATGAGACTGAAGGTATGATTAACCGTGGAGACTCCTAGCAGAGGCCAGGGGAAGCCAGGCTTCCTCAGAATGAAGTGACTTAAGATGTGAAAGTCTCTATAACAATAAAAACACGTGCAATAAATTTTAATGGAACTTTTCACATGATTGTATTCCAATTTTGATTATGCAGCCTACCTTATGTTTTTACTGGGACTATGGTGACGGGAAGGCTTTTTAATGTCATGTCGTATGTTTCTGGCTTTACGATAGGCTTGCATGTACACATGCTGTGGAGGGGAAGCCAGACTTGGTACACGCCCACTTGTCCTCCTCTCACATTTTTTTTTTAAACAAAAATTAGCCAGTCACCATTGAGTGTTGTACCAACCTGACTGGACTGTGAAAGAGAGGGAAAAAAGCCCAGTGGGTGTGTAGAGGAAGCCCACAGATGTTTGGCTATCATGACAACATATGGTAGATTGTAAGTGGGGGAGGGGGTGAGCGGGAATCCAGCCTGACACTGTCTTCACACCGATCAGATCAGAAATGCAGAAATCATGACCATCTGACATGAGCAGCTAAAAAACTCACTTTCAGCCAGACAGTGAGTCGTTGGTCAGAGATGACTGTAGTAGTAAGACATGGATGTTGACTTGGATTTTATGTGGCAAAATAATTTTGTCAGTTTTGGTAATTGAGCCACAACTTCATATTAAAGAGAAAGGGAGGCCGATGCCAGATAATGCCATAGTGCAAAAACCAGCAATAAAAGTACCTTTTTCTACAGAACAGCTAGCACAACACTTCAGAGGCTATACTGTTGGCCATGCGTACGAATCACAGTAACCTGATATTCACACAACACCACTGATCAGTGCATGTCATTTTCATGGCAAGCACTGTTGGGCTTCCTCTACCAAAATCCCCACACGCTGCTGCTGCTAATAAACTTGGAACTCTAATCAGTTCTAGTTTAACAGTCTATAAAATTCTTATTGCGTAATATACCAAGTATCAGAGCAGATTAATGATATTATCTCTACAATTTGTAATGATCAGTTTCATTATTGAACTTATTGTCTAAATGCAGGGACTCAGACTTAGCCTGTGAACCATGGCTGTGCTAGTCCAAACGTAGTGTTACTGCTCCCCAGTGGTAATCTCAACTGCATCCTCTGTGTTTAGCTTCTGCTCCTCAGTCTCACATAATCTGACTTCACCAGCACTGCCAGCTCTATGAATACTAAACACCTTGATTTTTCTGTATTTCACTGCATTAGCCTCCGGGGAATTTTTTTTTTTCTGTGTCTCTCTCATTTTCTGGGAACCACCCTTTTTCTGTTGTTTTGTTCATCCTTTAAACTCTACAGCTGAACTGGGATTAATAGAAAGATAATGCCAAATTTTTTTTTGAGATCAAAGTATGACTGGAGGACACAACCCGTGATTGACTCAGGTGAGACGTTAATGTCAGAAGACGTTTTGATGTAGCCATATTTAACAATAATGGAGAGAAAAGGGATGACCCAACTGTTGGTGTGGACAAAGTTCAAAAGAAATGTCAGTTTAAAAATAGTTTTTGCTTTTTACATCTGTTGTATCTATTGGACAGTTATACCTTTTGTCACGACTCTTGAAAGAGGCTGGATGCACACACAAGAGAAAACAGTGAAAACAGAACCCAGACCCAACACTAGAGGGAGAACAGAGGGACCAGGGCGTGACACCTTTTATTGCATTTTTAATTTCCTTTTAAAATAACAGGTCAATAATCCAAACGCCAAATAAGAGACAAAACATTTATTCACTTTTTTCATTTTAGTTTGTTTTGCATTACCCCATCAATTGAGAAGCTGTTGATCAATACACAACTGTTACTCAAACATTGATTTTTTTTTTTTTTTTTTTAGTCACTGAATAGTGAAACTGATAAATGCGATTAACTGATGAACTGGTCCGATGAGGTTTACTGGGTGATGGCAGAGGTAGCAGACTTCTCAGTAACAGACTCCTCAGTGCCAGTCCCCAAAGGGGCAGGTGAGCAGGGCTTTATCAACTCCAGCTTCTCCTTCACAGCATCATACTGACACTGCCACTCCTCTTTAGAGAGAGAGGTAGGACTGACCTCCAGGAACTTGTAGGCATCTTTGGCCTGGTTGCTGAATACGCTGCTGGCTCTCTCACATACGGCTCCAAATTTTGTCCAAACCTGTAATGTAAAGTGATGCAAGCCATAGTTTTTGATTTTTGTTATTTTTAGTTCTTTGTTTTTGTTTTGATTTGCTTTGTTTTAAAATGTAAATTCATGTTGATAACAAGGAATGTGTATGACCGTCAAAACAACCCTGCTGTACCCTGAACGTGGTATCCTATTGTGTTACTGTGGTATGCGATTGCAGTAGCTAATACCCAGTTAACTCATTCAGTTTTCTTTTTTTTTTTTTTTTTTTTTTATGCACCAGACTTTGGAACTCACTTTTATCAGACATTCAGTATGCATGTACGTTTACAAAGCAGCTAAAATCATATCTTTTCAGCTTAGCTTTTAGCCATCTTTAGATAGTTTTAGATCATTTTCAGTTTATTACTTCTCATTTTATCTCTTCAATTCTACCAAAACAGCTTAATGATCATCATAATAATCATTATGATGAATTATCAAAATTTAAGATGAAGCATAACTACAACATGCACCATTAGACCATTACAAGCAATATAAGATGTAACTGCTCGAAATAATAAAACGAATTATGGTGGCCCCCCTCCCCCATCATCCCAGTGCTTTGTTTGATTATGCCTGACCAACTCAAGCCTGATTAATGAAAATATAAGTCCTCGGTTTATTTTATTGAAGATGATTCCTCTTTCACATATGTGCTTGTGTGTTTTTCTATTTATTTTATCTATATATTTATATATTTTTGCCTGTTCTAGAGTGTAATATATACTGTTATCGTATAGTTCTGGTTTTCTTATTTGTAACATTTATAATGAAAATACATTTCTTCAGTTTAAAGAAGATTACGCTTCCATTTTATTTTTCCTAACGTGTGTTTATGTGTGTGTGTGTGTGTGTGTGTGTGTGTGTGTTTGTTCACTGCTCGGATGGGTTAAATGCCGAGTCCGAATTTCCTATTACCCCTCGGGTATTTCTACAGTTATATGTACATGTACATCCATTGGTTGTATTAGTTACATCACCAAAAAAAAAAAAAGATGATGAGGATGAGGATGAGGATGATGATGATTATTATTATTATTATTGTTATTATTATTGCTGTTATTATTATTATTATTATTATTATTATTATTATTATTATTATTATTATTATTATATACAATAATCAGAAGTAACTCTGCTGCCTATGCACACTGAGCAATAATCATTGCACACCCAGCAGTTGACTTTGCAGGTGACAAGGGTGGCCTGTTTGAGTGCTGATATTACTGTGACATTAGAGCACTGATTCTCAATCCTGCTCCTGGGGGACCCCTGCTCTGCACGTTTTCCATCTTTCCCTGCTCTACCTGGCTGACTGAACTCATCAGTGGCTCTTTTGATTGGCTGAGCACACCTGATTTAATCAAGAGCATGTTAATCATACTAATCAGCTTGGAGCAAGGATAGATAGAAGATATGCAGAGCAGGGGTCCCCCAGGAGCAGGATTGAGAAACACTGCATTAGAGCATCCAGACTAATGTTTGTCATATCAGTAAGGATTGTTCAAACGCTGTCATATTTTGCCACTTTACCTCTTCGGCCGTGGTGATTGACTGCAAAAATTCATCCTTGAAGTCTAAAAGTTCTTCAGTCAACTCCTCCCCAACAAAGGTCTTGTCCTTCAGGTAATCCAGCATTGCACCAACTTTCTCCCAGAATTTTTGTAGCTGAACCAGAATCTGCTGAATTCTGGAGAGGCAAAGCTGAACCTCATCAAGATGCTCTGGGGATGGAATTGAACCTGAAAATATAGTGAAAACGGATAAAAAATGTTTAAAAATACTAGATTTAAAATGAATTGTTCAGCTTCTTCAAACTGGAAAATTAATTTGAATCTGACTGAGTGAAGAATGAAGATTTTAGTCCTATTGTTTTCTGCCTGAATGCGATTCTGATTCTGATTTCTGATTCTCACCCAAGTTTATTCTCAGTTTTGCCACCTTCATTTGCAAGCTGATCACCTCATTCTGTAGGTCCCACTCCTTCTGTCTCAATTCAGATTTCTCTGAAATGATTCTATTGATCTCAGTCTCCAAGGCCTTGATTTTGGCTTTATCCCCTGGTTCAGTGGCTGCTTTGTAGATGGCGTTGATTAAGGGTCCAACAAAAGGCACCAAAGAAGTCACGATACCAACAGCAGTGTTCTTACCAGAAATATCTTTGACAAGTTTCTCAAGCTCATGGCTTTTGTCATTTAATTTTCGCTCAACAGTTACCAAATCGTCAGTAATCTTTTCCAGCTTAGCCTTGTACTGATTCAAAATGGCCTCGGCTGCTTCAAGTTCATTGCCGACACTTTCAATCAGTTCGTCAGTTTCAACCTTTGCAGTGATAACATCACTGGTGGTTGTGGCAACATTTTTGTTGAGTGAATTATATCTAAATGAGAAAGGATCGGAAGAGGAGTCAGTTATTTATGTTCACTGTGTTATCTCCATAGTTCTGTTTTATCCCTTCTCCATTCTTTAATAAGCCTAAATCATCACAGAATTACAGACAGAGTGCTAAAGAGGAGGTTCTGTAACTGTACCCAGTAGTACTGCAGGTAAGAAAATGCAATTATAATGTATTGATTTGTCTTAGCTTAGTACACATCCAAAAGTTTTGGAACACTGCAAAAACCTTCTATATTTCAATATTTATGCAAATATGTCAAAAGCTGTGTCAGAGACTGATTTTGTATAGAGTCATTCTAATAATTTAAACAAACCTTTGATGCACCATAAAGACAGTACACCACTAATGATAACAGTTAAAACAATGATGCTACAACAGTAATGCTGATCTTCATATCTCTATGCAAACAGTGGAGAGCGGTTTTATCTTCAACTAGCAATAATCAATATGCAGCTGGTTTTCATTCTTTTCTTGTGCATGAACAGATGTTGTGTCCATATTCTGTGTAGAGAAGAAACAAAAAGTCTTACTTCTCCACAATCTGATCAACTTCAATGATGATATTGGTAATCCAAGCTTTTGCCTTCTCCAGGTACTTCACAGCGAGTGTGGGCTTGTTTTTTTCCACTGCTGCTTTGAGCAGAGGAAACAACGAGTTCACCAAGTTGTCACTGGTACCAATACACTGTATGAATGTGGAAAAGAGAAAAGGAGCTTAAGTATTCTGTCATCAAACCTAATGCAAAACATGGATATACAACCAAAGAGCTTTTTTACATTACTTGTCAAAGTTTTCATTTTTGTAGACCTTTACCAGAATCCTCATAAAGAGGAAATTTTATATATAGATATATTACTGCTCTCTATTGCACATCTAATAGTTTTGAGAGGCAACATTAAATTAATTTTCAGTAACAGGGAAAATAGAAAAGAGAAAAAAACATAATTCATAATTTACTGTTACATATTTTCTTATCTAACGAGTACTAATCAAACACACACATACACAGACACAGTGAACTGTGTTCAAAATTGTGTGGAGACCTGACAAGCCTGTGGGGTGGTACCTTAATCAGGAGAGCCTCTGAGGAGCCAAAGAGGAGCTGAGTCTCCAGGGCCCTGCTCCGGAGCAGCCTCTCCAGTTTGGGAAAGCCGGCCAGACACAGATAGGACACATGGTAAAGTAGAGCAATCCGCTGTGCTGATGGTAACAGCTCATTTATGACCTCTGCATTCAAAGCCGAGCGATGAAGCATCACTTCTGTTTGGAAAGGGGGTGAGGGGGGGCAGGTTCACTGATAGAAATTACAGAACTGGTTTGTTGGATTGTGAAGAAATATGGTCTTACCCTTGCTGCTGGCCATGATTTCAGTGTAGTTTAGTTTGTTGATGGATGCTAAAGATCACAAACTTCTCTAGGAGAGATTAATGCAATAAAGTATGTCACAGAATTCATCAGTTCATCATGCCACAGACACTGAAGAAAATAAAATATATGCATGTTTCATCCATGTCACCCTGAAAATCGAATTAAAAGGTTTTATTTGATTCTTACCAGTAGGTAGGATGAGATTTGCTCCTCTCAGGTGTGTGGTGAACACTGTGTTTCGTGGAGTATTAATATCCCCCCGAAAGCCACGCCTTAAATCTCTTTGGAAATTCATCTGTGCATTCCTTTCCAGGCATCTCACGAACTCTGTAAACAACAGATTAAGAATATGAAAAAAGACAACGTCAGATAACCGATGTAATTAAATGATGCATGACTGATGCACGACATTGACAAGAATTTTGACTCAGCCCTGAGCCCAATCATGTCTCAATGAGGGACTAAGAAAAAAATAAAAGATTGTACAACATTCCCTTGTTTCATTATCACATAAACCTCTGAATCGTCTCAGAACAGGTTTCTACAGTTCCAGTGAAACTGTTCTATAAAAGTGCTTCCCAACTGTTCAGCAATGAAGCCAATGTTTAAAACAAGATGACAAGATGAATTCTAATTGCTCTTGCAAGATTTTCTTTTTTTGAAGAAGAGGAAGAAGAAGATTTATGTGAATATTGTCATTTAGCATTGCCCCTCCACACAAAAGTTCATATGTTTGTGTATCTGTCCACTGAGATTTAAATATTCATGCATACATATACAGAAATATATTTGCATATTTGCTCGTTTCTGATTGTAGTCATTCCCAAGATCAGATGGCATAACTAAATAAAGAAGACAGAAAGGTATTAGTCATGCTTCATTTGTGAACCTTGAACTTAATTGTCCTGTCAGCTCCATACTCTGTTTCTAAGATTGAATCTGGCAACAAAAGCTTTCAAAATGCCACAGTCCATAAAATATTTCCAGAAACTGTAAAATATGTTTATTCTGTCCTTAACAGGTTATGTTTTAACATACCAGAGCCTGCAAAGTCCCCAAGACAAGCTTTATTTTTCATTAGAGAAATGCAAGTTTTAATTCCTGATGACTTATTCACACAGAACTTCCTGCTTCACTCATTTTTACATTTGGTAGTATTTGACGATAATCCATACCAAATACATTTTGGAAAATGAAAAAAAAAAAAAGAAGGCCTGTATCAAAAAGCATCTGTTACTTTGGATATGATTCCTCCTTACACTAACATTTGCAGCGGGTAGTGTTTGATGATAGTTGGCTGATAATTAAAAAAATAAAACGGACTGGTATTGAAAAGCGTCTGTTCTGCTCTGGACATGGCTTTGCTTTTTCAGACAAATGTCTATGAATTCATCACATGTATTTTAAATCTCTTATTTTACTTTGTTAGTACTCCATTTCAAAAAGATTTATTGTTTTATTGGCGGAAGCTATTACTTATATGTACACTAATACAGCCACAGATTATAATATTGACTTAGTCCTCATGAGAAGCCCTGATACATTCAGCTACATTCCCAAAAGGGCAGTGTATGAAATGCAGAGAGTTTAAGTGATAAAATTTTCACTCTAGAAATGTAACAGACTTATACATCGCACATTGCATTCATATGAGAAATGTTTAAAATTGTGTGCAATGATGAAAAACATTAAAGAATATCCTCCCCATGTGTTAGAAATGTTGGCCTAATGAACCATACTGTAGGATATGAGATGGAGATTATGTTTCAGAAACTCTGAATTGCAACACACAATTTTTCTTTGTGGGACCTGCCCCTCAGCAGGTGAACTCACTCTTTGCTGAGGGAACGTGTGAGGGTTTTAAAAAGACAAAAAGTCAGGTATAAAGATGTGTGTAGATCAGAACAGGAGTCTGTGAAACAGTTTACACTGACCCATGATTTCAAACTTTGACAAGATTCGCAATTTCCAAAGAATTCATTTTTAAAACTATTGCATATGTGAAGGCACATTTCATCTGAACCAATCCAAGAATGTGAATTTGAAAAGAAAGGATAAATCTATTGACAATATGTCAGAAAGAGCCACAAGTGAGGTGCAAAGGAGTTTTAATGACAGGTGTAGAAATTACTGTAACAGTAGGCAGAACAAAAAAAAAAACCCAAGGTTATCAGGGGTCCAAAGAAAGATTGACAAAACAAAGCAAAAGATGGCCAGAAGACCTAAGGAACAAGAATACTCCACAACACGGCTCAGAAAACACATGAGAAGTGTAGCCTTTTAGCCATAATTACACCATAATTGTTTATTTATTGGGCTACCCATGAAAAAATTATTGTGTATATATAACCTGTGCAGTGAGTTATATATGCATAAATTGTAATATATGATAGAGAAATTTACAAGTAGTCATGTTGTCTGAAAACTATACCTGTAATGGTGTATGAGAGAATCTGTGCATGACATTATGACCCGTGTATGATAGCTGTATTACAACAAACATATAAGAGGCACGTTGTGTTGACTGTGTTGTTACTACTTAAATCAAAAGGCTTCAAGTCATAATATATGGGAATTGTGCTTGTGCATTAGGAAGTGAAAAATGATGATGTATGAGTGTAAGATTCAGTTCTGTCGTGTTTCACTGTCAGCCATGAGTAAACTACATGGGAACACAGTTCTCTATTTATCACTGTGTAAAAGGAGCGTTGGTTTTCTGTCATTTGTTTCTGCCTTTTGTTGAGGAAATCAAAGCTCAACAGCTTTAAAAGCTTCTCTTTGTGAGTGTTATACCGTGTTTAGTATGTCATTGTAGTGTTACTCCCTCTTGATTTAACAAATATATTTGTCTCTTTCTGTGTTTGGTATCTCTAAAACAATCGCTCCAGGAGCCTTCAAGAGGCAGGTAAATTGAATTTTCTCCCGTCCTCGATCCCTGTAGGAGAAGTTGTCTTTTATTTAATGTGCAAAGGGCATTTTGTATTAAAAGCAGAAAAGAACATTTGATGAGACCAAATGGATGCAGGCAAAACTACAAAAAAAAAAAAAAAAAACTTGTCATGCAGTCTAAAGTTGTAAGAGCTCTTTGTTTTGCCATCAGAATCTACCATTTGTGGAATATAGTAAAAACAAGTTTAGCACAAATTACCAAACGCACATGAGACAAATACAGGTTGGAGGATTACAGACAGCCTACAGGCTAACTGGAGTTCACAGGAGTGTTGTCTTGGTATTTGGCGAGTCAGGACTTTTTGCCATTTATGTGTGAAATGATAATTATCCATATGACAACTAACCCAGTGCATATATACATGAGTGCTTGAGGCGATAGGTCACACCTCTACCAAATCCGTGAATTCAAAGCACCCTCATTTGTTTCACTAAACCAGCGACACAGCCGTTTGCTGTTCACAATGGTCCTCCTGATTTCGATCGTCATGTGATATGTCGAAACCTTGCACGTCCTTGAATTCTCATATAACCCATCTCTGTTTAAGTTTCAGGGAAAACCTGCACCCACAGTGGGTGTCGTGTCAAAGCCTTACCCAGCTGTACTTCAATCAAGCTGAAGTGTCACACTAGATGAATCACAATTGTTCTGTAATAATATTATAGGACATAATAATAATAATAATAATAATAATAATAATAATAATAATAATAATATTATTATTATTATTATTATTGCAGTAGAACTCTCATAGCAATTTCCCAACTGTGAATATTGTCATATAGCAGTGCCAGGTAAAACAACATTCACATAAATGTACTGTTTATCTTCATATACATGAAAGGTTGCGAGATGTTTTAAAAGTTGTTTGTTCTTCTTATGTCTTCTCCTTGTCTCCTCCAAACATTTGGACTGACTTTCAAATATGCTACTGCAAAACAATTTTTACTTCATGCTTTAGAAAGATAATGTTGGTGCTCTGCTGCAAGAGCAAAAGGGCTTATGTAATATTTATTCATGTGCTTCAGAAAGGTTTTTTTTTTTTCTTTTTTTTTTTTTCGTTATGTACTCAAACAGCCAAGGGGCCTGATCATGTTCAGACTGAGCCTTTGTGTGACACAAGGCCTCAGTGACTTATGACAGATAACTGACAAGTGGCATTCACGAGCATTCTGTCTCAGCCCTGAGTTCTGACTCACTTCTCCTTCAGGGAAAAAAACCAACTGAAACAGTCACAGAACGTTTCGCCAGTTGGATGTCACATACACCTCTGGATCATGTCAGGACGGATCTGCAAAGCTACGGTGCAAATGTCTTATGCGAGTGTTACCCAGCTCTCCAGCAATGAGGCCAATGTGTGAATTATATGTGATGAATCATAATCGCTCTTGTATGATTTGCATAGTCTTTCTTGCAATACATGAGTATTCCAATCAATTTAGCATTGTGGTTGTTCCTTGCATTGTTCACTTTAGCTGCCAAAATACGCTGAAGAGGTGGTAGCCCGAAGTCATATCCAATCAAGGTAATCACCTCACCCTTCACTTTTCTCCAAAATGCTTATATCTTTGCACATTTCCAAAACATGCTGCATACGTGCCAATTTCTGAATTGCCTTTAATACATATAGGAGAGCTTAGACCAAGATTGCCTCTCAATAAATGTGTACAATGAAGCCTGTGTCACATTTTAAATTGTGTCTCTCTCGATCAGTATTACAGCTCAGACTGGTATGTGTATTTTCTATAACCGATGCCCAGATACTTTCTTCTATTTGACATTCTATATCAGCCTACCATTGCTTTTGGATGTGATCAGTAAAACAATTAAAATTTAAACCAAATGTTTCATAAAAATAAGGAATAAATATTTTTGGTATGGGTTGTTTAAGACATGTCTTTCGTGTATTTGTAACATCTGGATTCACCCACTCCTTTGTGGGTGAATCATATATATACCTCCTCTGTGCTGCCCAGTAGTACAGCCGCATGTTTAGAACTCTCAGTCCCCCTTGTTTTTTGCCTCTGTAATTTACCTACTTTCATTCTAACTTTTTGTTTTCCTACTAAAGAAATTGTGCAAACATTGTATCTAAATTTGTTAAAAAGAAAAAAAAACTGTTGGGAACTGAGTGGGGCAACATCTGCAGGGGCCACAACAACCTGTTTTTGTTGTCGTCGTTTTTGATTTTTGTTTTGTTTTTTTGTTTGTTTGGGGGGGTTGTTTGCTTTTTTTTCCCCAAAAAAATCAAACAGATGTTGGCTAATGACTTTAAACCATTCTGCTTTTTTATTTATTCATTTATTTATTTTTTAAGAAAATGGGTCAATGAAGGTTAATATAACGTAATGTGGCCTAATGTCAGTCAAAAACTTTAAGACAGGAAGTTCTGAATATTATTATTATTATTAATACATAATTCTAATGACTAAGACAAAACAATTCACATTCATGGTAATTAGTGAAAATTTGACTTAAAAACCTGTATTATGGAACAAAAAATATTTCTTCTCATGAATCTGAATGGGTGGGCCAGCTGTCAGTCTGGGCGGGCCTCGACACGCCCCAGCCCACCCGCAGATCAGCCTCCGCACTGTATCCTCTTTAGTCACCAGGCCTACTTTAGGGCTATGAACGAGCAAAGCTTTGTGTTCAGTCATCAAAGAAGTTAAAGTTAAAATAATAGCTGAAAACAAGTGCCTTCACTGTGTCTTGCAGTCTAAAGCTGTAAGAGCTCTTTGTTTTGCCATCAGAATCTACCATTTGTGGAATATAGTAAAAACAAGTTTAGCACAAATTACCAAACGCACATGAGACAAATACAGGTTGGAGGATTACAGACAGCCTACAGGCTAATGGGAGTTCACAAAAGGGTGGTCCTGGCAATTGGTGAGTCAGGTCTTGTTTTGACATTGATGTATAAATTAATAATGATCGGTATGACAACTAACCCAGTCCATATATACACGAGTGCTTGAGGACATAACAGGTCATGTCTCTACCAAAGCTGTGTATTCAATGCACCATCCATCTGTTTCACTGTTTCAGGTGATATGTCGCAACCAGGCACAGTCTTGAATTCTCATGTAATCCACCTCTACATTAGCTCCAAGGAAAACCTAGGAACAACCAAAAGCATCTTTGTGCTTTAGTAAATCACATTCACCTGACCTGTGCTTGATCAAATCACATTTACCTGACCTGTGCTTTATTAATGATATTCACCTGACCTGTGCTTTATTAATCATATTCACCTGACCTGTGCTTTATTAATCATATTCACCTGCTGTGCTTTATTAATCATATTCACCTGACCTGTGCTTTATTAATCATATTCACCTGACCTGTGCTTTATTAATGATATAGTCACCTGACCTGTGCTTTATTAATCATATTCACCTGACCTGTGCTTTATTAATGATAGTCACCTGACCTGTGCTTTATTAATGATATAGTCACCTGACCTGTGCTTTATTAATCACATTCACCTGACCTGTGCTTTATTAATGATATTCACCTGACCTGTGCTTTAATAATGATATTCACCTGACCTGTGCTTTATTAACCACATTCACCTGACCTGTGCTTTATTAATCATATTCACCTGACCTGTGCTTTATTAATCATATTCACCTGACCTGTGCTTTATTAATGATATAGTCACCTGACCTGTGCTTTATTAATCATATTCACCTGACCTGTGCTTTATTAATGATAGTCACCTGACCTGTGCTTTATTAATGATATTCACCTGACCTGTGCTTTATTAATGATATTCACCTGACCTGTGCTTTATTAATCATATTCACCTGACCTGTGCTTTATTAATGATATAGTCACCTGACCTGTGCTTTATTAATCATATTCACCTGACCTGTGCTTTATTAATGATATAGTCACCTGACCTGTGCTTTATTAATCACATTCACCTGACCTGTGCTTTATTAATGATATTCACCTGACCTGTGCTTTATTAATCATATTCACCTGACCTGTGCTTTATTAATGATATTCACCTGACCTGTGCTTTATTAATGATATTCACTTCGCTATCATGTGAGGAAAACTCTCTGCACTCCGAACCCTCTGAGTGATATTTCTGTAAACGAGTCCTTCAGAGAGGCTTTTTTTTTTTAAATATTTAAACAGCCAAAGGGTCTGATCATGTTCCCACTGGGCCTTTGCATACAGAAAGCATACAAGAGTTTTGACAGATAACCAGTGTGTGGCGTTCACAAGAATACTGACTAAGCCCTGAGTTCAGTCGCTTCTTGAGAAATGACCCAAAACAAAAGATCATCTGACATTAACCTGTTTTGATATCACATACGCCTATTTCATGCTAACCAACTGTCCAGCAATGAAGCCAATGTGTAAAATAAGATGAATTATAATTGCTCTTGCATGATTTGCATGATGTTTTTTTTTCCACTTTTGTCTCATTCTTTGAGTTTGTAGGGGGGAAAAAAATAGGCCTGCACTGAGAAGCGCCTGTCACTCTGGACATGGTTTTGCTTCTTTTTTTTTTTTTCCCTCATCAGACAAATGTTTAATGAATTCCTCATGTGCATTTTAACGCTCGTTTCAATATGTTGGTGTTCGATTTGCAAAAAACAACTGAACAAAAAAAAGGTTGTTTAATCGCACACAGTTAGAACTCGATTTTGATGTTTCATTCGCGAAAGATGTACACTAGTACAGACACGGACGATAACGTGATGACATCCAAGCGCAGACCTGCACATACAAAATAAAACAATCGACTTGGTCTACATAAAAAGCGCTGATACATTCAGCTACATACCCAACAGTGTAGTGTCTGAGATGAAGAAAGTTGAAGCGATAAAACGTTCGCTCCACGAATATAACGAACGTTTAGGCAGTATCGCACATTACGTTCCTATGAAAAACAGTCGTAAATATGTGTACATTGATTTAAAACATTAAAAAGTAACCATGGGCTATCCCTATGTCCTACAAATGTCGGACTAATGAACCGCAGTGTATGATATGTAGACCACATTTCGAACACACTGAATTGAAACAGACATTTCTTGGTGCGATCTACCTCTCAGCAGTGTAAAAACGGAACTGTGGAACCAACTCAGTCAATGCAAATTGCTGCATGGATATTTTCAAGTTGTTTTAACTTGCAATATTTTTCAAGTATAATGAACATACATTCCATTATTGGACGCATCATTTTATTTTACTCAGGACACTCAATTAAACCTAGTTCACCTTACTGAACTGAAAATTTGAGAGAGCATTTTGCTTTGAGAATATGGTAGTAGAATTGATGTTTCCTGAACACATTACTAGTTTGTTTAATCAGAAGCAACATTTGAGTAAATCTCTATATTTTAATCGAATGCAACTGACCTCTGCTCAGCAACAATTTTTACAGCAGGTGAACTCGGTTTTTGCTGAGGGAAGGTGCGAGGGTTCTACAGAGACAAAAAGGCTGGTATTAAGATGTGTGCAGGTCACCACAGGAAACCCTTTAACAGCTGATACTGACAAGAAGAATTCATTTCCAAATCTGTCGCACACATTTCATCTGAACCAATCCACGAACGCGAGCTTGAAAAGAAACCGTCAAAAAGAACAACTTTGCTGGACGGTGCAAGTGCAAATGCGGTGCAAAGTTGTTTTAATGACAGGTGTAGATATGACTATGACAGCAGGCAGAACAAAAAAACAAGGTTACCAGGGGTCTACAGACAGATTGACAAAAACGGAATATCAACTGCCAAACGACTGGGGAACAGTATATGTATGTGTGTGTGTGTGTGTGTGTGTGTGTGTGTACTCAGTATACGGCTTAGAAAACACATGTGAAGCGTGGGCTTCGCACTGACTGATCCAGCGGAGGGGGTTTAAATAGTGAATATGTATAATCGGAAACTAAAGTGAGGACAGGCGTGCAGAATGAGGGTGATCAGACCGGTGATTAGTAAACCGGTGACGCTGAGCGCGGAATGGCTGGAGGGAGGACGCGAGGTCGTTACAGAAACGATAAATCCATAGACCTTTTATTTGTTTATTGGGCTACTCATGAAAGAATTATTGTATTTGTAAGCTGTTCAATGATGCATAAATTGTAAAATATGATACAGAAACGTACAAATAGTCATGTTGTCTGGAAACTAAGCTCAAAATGAGGAGACTGTGTGATATTTATCTGTATGAGTCCCTTAGAGAGGGTTTTTTTTTTTATGTTTTTAAACTGCCAAAGGGTCTGATTATGTTCCCACTGGGACTTTGCATTCCAAAATGTTGGCAAAGACTTTTGGCAGATGTCTGTTGTTGGCAAGAACTCTGCCTCAGCCCTGAGTTTAGTCACTTCTCCCTCAGGGAAAAACCAAATTAAAAGATAATGTGTCACGTCCCTATTTTTGATATCACATACATCTCTGGATCTTGTCACAACACATCTCAAAAGTTACAGTGAAAATGGTCTCATGCAAGTGCTACCAAACGATGAAGCAATGAAGCCAGTGTGTAAAATAAGTTGAATAATTGCCCTTGCATGAATTACATGAGGTTTGAATGAGGGGAATGCCATTCTGTCAGAATTAGTGAAGGACTGACAACATCTTGTGGACATTGTGTGATCCTGCAGAGGCCCTGAAACTATCTATACTGCCGGGTTTTTGTTTAACTTCAGAAAATTTTTGAGAATGGTTCTGTGAATCAGAGGTTAAGCTGTCTCTAATTCACTGTTTAAAGACTCAGAAGAGATTCAGCAACTCAGTACAGATGAGACAGAAACAACAGTAAAAGCAACATCTATGAGCTTGAAGAAGATATATGTGGATATTTTCACATAGTAATGTATTTTCATATATTTTCGTAGTAAATACACTGTGTGTCTTTATTAGCCGAATGCGTTGTTGGGGAAAGCACAGACAATGCGATGGAAATATTTATGTTTAAATTGCTATTATTCGGGGGAAAAAATATGATTGACTGTGCGTCAGCCATTGTGTTTCTTCCAGTCGATTCATATCATCGTGGACAGCCAGAAGATAAAAACGCCCATTCTGTTTACAACATAGGAGTTTGAGTTCACTTACCAGTCGTTTCCTTCACTACACATTACTGAAAAGTGATCGCTATCTTCTGTAGCCGCCCCAACCGAGTCAGGTGCGGAAACTAGCGAGATAAAAACCTAGTGTGGCAGCTGGATTACCCCAGCAACCTATACATCAACCTGTAGAACCTGTAGTTTAGCTGTATGTGTTCATTTCCTCCATTTAAAAACAATCGAAAGTCGTTTACACATTATTGAAAAATGATCGCTATATTCTGTAGGCGACCCCAACGAGTCAGCGCGAATGACTGTTGTGAAATGGTAGTTCAGGCTTCCGTAGCAAACTGCAGCAACGTTAACACATCAGAAATTACGAACGCTGCATCACTGGAATTTAAGATTATTCCCTTCAACGTAGGGATATTTTTCTATGTGTCTTTAATTTAAATAGTTTCAATCTCCAATGCAAAACTGAGTCTTTCGATTTATAAAACATTATTTTCAGTTTCTGATTGTTCAGTGTCCCCCAGTTAAAGGGCGGGTGTTCAGACAGTTCACCAAAACTTGGCTTAGTTAGAAATAAAAATGAGAGAGAGAGCGAGAAAGAAAGAGAGAGATGAAAACTACAATATGAGAATGTGAGGATGTGGAAATGTATTTCATAATTAACTGTATGCCAATATTAAATCAATCTGATGCTTTGAAGGCACACAAACCGCACTGCGAATGAATATTAGGTTAGAAAATATAACATTTGCCCTACTTAACGTGACGGTATAAACCACGCCCATCTCTGGTCTACTATTCGAATACAGATACAGAGAAAGACAATTTTGCTGCTTGCACGGCTACGGATACAGATACATGTAATGACATCTCTGTGTGCCTCTAGTCTATATATACACATAAATCTGTGTAGTTGTCCACAAAGACATAAAGATTCGTGCCTACAACATATACAGACATGTATTTCTTCATTTCTGATTGTAGCCATTCGCAAGATCAGACCCAGTAACTAAATGAAAAAGAAAAAAAAAATAATCCTATTTCATTTGTGAACCTTGACCTTAAATTTACTGTCAACTTACTACACTGTGAGTCTGCATCTGACAGCAAGAGCGGTCAAAATGCTGTAACAGAGTTCTGTTACCATTATTTTCTGGGCTGGTACAGGGCATGCTGGGAGTGGATTTCTGTTGTGGTTTCTGCTGGTAAAAGAGTTTTTCTTGTTGAGATTGTGCATTGTTCTGTAATGTTCTGTACTGTTTATGGTGTGTACTTTTTGTCTGTGGTTATCAACTGGGGAATGTCTGAGACATGTTGTGTCACCGTTTTGTAGTTCAGTAGAGCAGATACATATATATCAGGGATGTAGCTAAGACAAGGTAAGGTTGTAAAAGTAAATGTGGATATATTGTTGCGCGATTGTTTGAAAACTTCTATCATTGTAATAAAGATTTGGTCAGTTGTATTCATGTGAATCTGTATATCTGTCCTTGTGATACAGACAATAGTACATGAAATAGTCATATATACTGTAAAATACCTTTGTCCTGTCATGAAATAGTAGAAATTTTAAGATACCAGAAGCAGTAGTGATGTGAAAGAAAAACGTGATTGTTTTTTGTTGTAGTAATGTAAGTTTAAGTCTTTTTTATGTGATATGAGCTAGACCTCTTCACACTGAATTTCATATTTCACTCATATTTACAATAGGTAGTATTTAATGATCAGCTGTCTATTGGAAAGCATCTGTTACTCTGGAGATGTTTTTTTGTTTGTTTGTTTTATTTTGTTTGGTTTTGTTTTGCTTGGTTTGGTTTGAGACAAATGGCTAGTGAATTATCATGAGTATGGTTAATGTGTAAGCTGTGACTTACCCAGGCTATGCACAAACAGAAACATGGACAATAACCTGATGACTTCTAAATGGGTTTTAAAAAGACAAAAACTGTGTGAAGGCACATTTCATCTGAACCAATCCAAGAATGTGAACTTGAAAAGACAGGATAAATCTATATATGATTAGAATTGTTTGTTTACTGAGTTACTCATGAAATGATTATTGTATTTGTAGATTGCGCAGTGAGTAGCATATGCTTAAATTGTAATATATGGTAGTGTACATATATTTACAAGTAGTCATGTTGCCTGAAAACTACAATTACAATGATGAGAGAAGTTGTATATTACATCATGAGCTGTGTATGGCCTCTGTATTACAACAAATATATTAGAGATGCTATGCCGCTATAAAGTACACAGACCGCATGACTAACTTAAGTATTCACCTGAAGCAGCAACACCATGTTGAATTGCACAGCATCATGTTGTTTTGCATCACAGCGTATTACGTTGATTCTCATTGTGTTGCAGTGTTTTTTCATGAACACACTAAAAGAGCATGTGCTCACTGAATGTGCTCATTTTTTTTGCTGAACAGACACATTGTCAGACACATTGTCATCAAATTTGAAATGACACATTGAAGTTGAAGTATTTGTCCAGGCTTAGGAAATATCGTTGTATATGTATAATTAGTCGTTGCTTTTGTTTGAAAGGTGTTATGCATGTGTTTGGTCGGTGAGTAGTGAGCACTGAGTACACTGACAAACATATGCATGCACATGAGAAAACCACTTTTTTACTTCATTATGCTTTTGTACTTCCATGGATAAAAAACACAACTTATGAATGTACAAGTATACACAACCGGTGGGAAGAGTCAATGATTCGGAGATGGGGATGATGGGTAAGAGGAGGTTCTACTGAAAAATATAAGCTCAGAGCAGCTCATTTAAGAAAGAAAGGTATGTGCCTTTATGCGCATTCCTTATGTGTTCAGGGAATTATGGCCAGTTTGCCACTGTTTAGAAGTTTGTACAAGTGTCTATGTTTACAAGTCAAATTCATCAAAAATGAAAAGAAACGTCACGTTTTGCATGTCTTTTTTTTTTTTTTCTCATTGTACCAAAAATGTACCGAACCATGATTGCAAAACTGAGGTACGCACCGAACCATGAGTTTTGCATACCGTTATACCCCTAGTCTGTGACCTGCTGATCAGTATTTGGTTGTGGGTGTGGAGGAGTAATTTGATGCCAAGCTCCTGATACCAGTAGGCACCAGAGAATGTCACTGTCAGTATGATTTTTTTTTTTTTTTTCGTTTTTGCTTTGAGGCATGTACCCAAAAGTGTGCCCTCACATAGTCTGGCATTTATCAGTTTACTGCTGTCTAACTGGACTAGGAACTTGCTTAAGCTTTTTACATGTTGTAAAATTTCAGACTAAATTTTGTGTTTTGCATGTCTGCTTTTTTCACTGTACCCAAAATGCACCAAACCAAGATCTAAAAATCGAACTACACAACGAACCGTGGATTTGCATACCATTAAACCCCTAATATAGGTAGGTAAATTACAAGGCACACCTGGCCAGCTCCCAAGGCACAGCAGAGTGAAACAACACCCAGTTTGAGAACCGCTGGTCTGGCCAGCCTGCACTCACTGTAATTTTAATATGGTACATGGGCTAAGCATACAACTTCTGAGCATATAAACATATCACTGATATATTTTGAAAGTGGTGCAATTATTGGGCACAAATCTAAAGATTTCTGGGCTGGGCTAAGCCTCCAACATTTCAAGATCCTAACAACACCTCTGGTGTCCACAATGGACAGTCGACCCCACCTCTCACCCCATTTCCATAATCTTAGTTTTGTGTTTGTCATTTCTAAACAAAGGGAGGTAAGGTGAGCATCCTGAAGACTTCGTACGGAGGCCTGCCTGTGTAAGGCTCCTGAACAACACCTCTGTGGCTTGACCCCGCTGTCCCGCCAAGGGGTCTCTTGCCTGACATGTCAGTCAGGTGATTAAGGTGGTGGCAGCTGAACCACCCCCATTTTCTCTGGGGAACTTTTGACACACCCACTGTATCTGCCCTATATAGCTGGGTACTCTCTGTGAGGAGTTCATTCTCTCTCACTGCCTGCAGAGCCACAGAGACCAGCTCCATCCAGCCTCCGCACACCTCAACCAAACACAGGTACTGACACCACATCACTAATATCAGCACAGTAGAGAAACTGCAGAGGCTTCTGTTGATCCTTTTCTGTCTTATTTCATTAGCTGTGAAGGAAAAAAAGAAAGTCTATGCAGTCAGATGGCTGTACCGCTGGACAAGTTTTTTTGTTGTGGTGTTGTGAGGAGGACTTCTTTAGGAAGGGTGGATAAACTGAAATCATGATATAAATATACTCATGCAATTGATATAAACGGACCAAGTACATTTTAAATGTAAGTTTACAAATAGCTTATGGATGTAAAAATATATTTACTGATGAACAGTGAACATACTGTGGGTCAGATAATGTATTTGCATATCTACAGACACAAAGTACTGAAGCATACCGCATTTTTATGAATTTAATGTTGACAGAAGTTTCTGACGCAGGGATGAACCGGTGTATGTATTTTAGAGAGATAGCACAACCATTCCCTTTGGAAGGAATTGTAAATTCTGCCAAACTGTTGCAACATGAATGCTCTGCCATGGCACTGTTGAGACCAGAGGATAGAAATTCACACAAGTGAACCTATAAAGACTAGTAAATCCATGCTGTCTTTGCAGATACCTGTTGAGTATGGCACAGTTTGTCGTAGCTGAAGCAGGATACCTGGCTACCTTTTCTGTCGGTGCACTGCTGAACGAGCTCACACACCAGTACCACATCGGTTCGGCCTCAACTTTTTCCATTCATCTGACGAATCGCAGCAAATATTACGTCCTCTCAAATCCACAGTGAGTTTCACATAAATATTCCACTCCCACCCAACACTCACCTCAGTTTTAGGTTTGCAGTTTACAGTTTACAATTTAGCATTTGGGAGACGCTTTTAGCCAAAGACACTTACAATCAGTGCATCAGTCGGATTCCTAATACCTCATATGCAGACAACAAGACTGTGCGTCAATATACCCCTTCATATTGCGCCCCTGGAATACTTTGACAAACATAGATACAAGACAAGTTATTTATTTTTTTTGTAAGGGAGATTAGGCATTGAGGTTTACAGTTTTCATTCAAAGGCAGGAGGATGGAGAGAGCCAAAGCTGTATGTCCTTTCCCTGAAGGTCATTTACATGTAAAGGTCATTAACATTTACAGCAAAGAAAGTACTCCCATCCATACATGTCCTTGCCATGAAAAAAATATGACGTTTCCATATTCAGTCTAGGGCTGTCACAATCATAAAATTTTAGTTGGCTATTAATCCTCATGTAAATAATTGCGATTAATGATTTAATTGTCTTTTTCTGTTCATTTTATGACACTGTCATAGTACAAGCCTAATCTTAGTTTAATGATACACATACACTTTATGAAGAAGAGGAGCCATTCATTGGCATTGAACATTGAAACATATAAATAAAAATAACATTTCTGTTTGCTTTTTAAGCCTTGTAAACAGAAATTGCACAGGGCAGATATGACATAAATAACAGCTTACATAAACAACGCCTGTTACTGAAATGTGCAGCGAGACAGCATTATTAAAAGAGTGCCAGTAAAATCTCGAATGCTGGAAAACGACGGTGCAAAATAATTGCGATCAGCCAATCAGATGATTATGTAATAACTGTTACAGCCAATGATGTAATAATTGTGACAGGCCTAATTCAGTCTTTGCTTTGTATATGTAGTTACTCTCTCTGACTAGTCTAGGTGCGTAGGTCTTGTGTTTTTTTAGAAGGTAGACATATCTTGGTGTCCTGAATGGCACAGTTGGCAAGACGTTCACTTGACGAACACAAGCCGATCCCTATGGCCTGAGTTAGAATCTGTCTGTGTCATTCGCCGACGATGATCGGACTCATAGTGTTGGAACAAACTGGCTTCCTTCCATCTGGGATAGGGGCATGTAGGTCGGCTAAGGGCTGCTCACCTCTCACTCTCTGGGGTTGTGGGACTTGCAGGGTGCCTGTGAGTGGCTTACATAACATCAGCATAGCTGCTCCCATCCTCCAGTTGGCACTTAGTTCACTGTGATGTGCTGAGCTGCACACAGGCCCTGTTTACACCTTGCATTAAGATCCGATTTTGGTGATCCAATCACAAGTGGACAGCTTAAAAGTACAGGTGTAAATGCATCCAATGTGCATTGAGGTGGCATCGAGATCCGAAAGTGGTCTGGACCGCATGTGACCACATTCTTATAGCAGTGTAAATGCGAATGTGAACTCGACCACATTGAACAACTGTCTGCTAAACTGATGTCCTCTGCTTATGCGGAAGTACGAACTCATTCACGTGTGTACACATTCGCTCACCAAGAGCGTCCTATTAAAGTGCGACAACAGGCAGCAGCAACAACAGGCAAAGTGGATATTGTTTTGATTTCTTCTTCTTCTTCTTCTTCTTCTTCTTCTTCTTCTTCTTCTTCTTCTTCTTCTTCTTTTAATTTCTGACAGACTAGGCACAGGAATTGCATTGATGCCTCCCACAGATTAAAAACATTAAAAAACGTTTAACGTGAAAGAGCTTAACGTGGCTTAATGTTCCAAAACTGCAATCAATGATCACCAAATTTTTCTTGGATATCTCGTCAGAAACGCCTCCTCCAGTCAAAAAATTAAAATCGAAATCTCAGGAGTATGGTCGTTATCTCAGGTTAAGCATTTTCCTCTTCACTGACGCCCATTATCAGGAAACAGCTTAACGTGCCTTCATGTCCCAAAACAGTGATCAATGATCACCAAATTTGTCTGACATCTCAGATGTTATAAGCACTATCTCCAATCAAAAATGCAAAACTGAAATTCAATGAAAGGGCCAACGTGTTGGAAATGATTTACATGTTTGTTTGCATATAGAGCGCGGTGGTGAGATCTGATCTCAGGTGGTCACTTGAGACAGGGATTCTAAATGCAGGTGTAAACGGACGTACTTAGAGCTGTCCACTTGTGATTGGATCACCAATATTGGATCTTAATGCAAGGTGTACACAGGGCCACAGTGTGAAAAAGTGTGGTGATTGGCAGGTGAGTGCATCAGAGGATTGCACTTTTTTTGCCTCACCCACTTACATAAATGCAGTGGCTCCAGCAGAGGGATGAACATATAAATATCCATTTGGCGATTCCAAATTTTGTGGGTACAAAAAGTGAGTTTTTAAACTGGGGGAAAAATTAGGAAACAAAAGGCAGACCTTTGTCACAGAGACTATGATCATGAGAGAATATAGTATTGAGAATGAGATGAAAATCTTGGTCAGTTTTATACAGCAGAATGATGATGACGATGATGATGATTATGATGATTATTAATATTGTTTTTGTTGTTGTTGTTATTAATTTATTTATTTATCTTTATTTAATTTTTTTCAGAATTGGGGAACATCTTTAAAACGTAGTGTAGCAATGCGATAACATGAGAGACTAATGTAACCTTCTGGGTCACACAAAATAAATAAGTAATTATTTAAAAGTATTAAGTATAGATACTTTTATATAAAGTATAAAAGTATTTAGTCCAATGAAAACCAAATTCTCTCAACACTTTTCCGAAAGTTCATTAGACATTACTGCTCTGAGAAATAGAAGTGCATGTAGGCAAGACATTATGCCAGAAAATGTCAGTGTTTCTGGAAATTACCATCACAAATGTGTAGGACAAAAAGAAAAGTTGTGGTCGAAATGTCCTGGGGCTTAATGTGTTAATGTGACCCTTTTCTTATGTGTGATGTATCTGTTTTTTTTAGGGTTTATATGTACCCTAATTGGGGACACTGCTTCAACCCCCCCCAACCCACCGTGCTGCCAGGGTTGACCGAGATATGCTCCTTCACCAACAGCTCAGGAATCGCAGGGGTCCTGACTTATGACTTCAGAGACGAGCGTTTGGCCATCATGTTCACCACATACGCATGCAACCGCCAGAAATGCCGCTTTGCTCTTAGGTTGCTCAAACCTGAGGAGGCATGTGATAAGCCTTTGTATGATAATATGTATGAAGGTCATGAATTCATGAAGGCAGATGGAAGTGAAACCATTTGTGCCAGCCAGACATGTGGTGTGAAGGGAACGGTGACTACAATGAACAAATCAGTCATGAAAATTGAAATCTGGGATGTTTAGTTTGATGCAGCCTGAATTTTGTTTGCAAGACCTCTTTAACGCTGGCATTGCATTAGTTTTGAGTAAATGCACAGGTAAGGATGCATTTGAATGCTCTGTGAAAAGGAAATTGCATTTAAACCAGCAAGCAGCTGATTGGACAGGGAGGAACATGGCTTATGTGCTATGCTTAAGATTACACAAACATTAGGTGCATCCTATACTTCATTTAGCTTGACATTTGTCATGATGTTTCTAAATTGACAGTTTTTGCTATGTCCATTATCCAGCTGAGGGTGTTTTGTTTGTTGAACACACTGTGGTGTGTGTGTCCTATTGTTTTTTGTTTTTTTTTGTTTTTTCAACATTTTATCTATAATAGTAGGGATGGGCAGACAAAGCCCTGTGAGGCTTTTGAGGCTTCTTCCTGATTGTGCCAAAAAAAGATCCAAAGTTTCGAAGCAGCTTCAGAAAACACAGTGACATCTGGTGGTTTGCAGAAATTATAGCAGCCATGAGCTCTCAGTTTCAATACAATATGTACACTAAAAGTCTAAGAACGCTATGTGTGTTCATTCTGATCTTCTAGTAACCATTGGTGACTCATTAAAGTGCTGCAAGATTTGTACATGTTGCTCTCTGTCTCAATTTGCTACAATAAAATAATGTTTAAATGTGTTGTCCTTAAGTCATAATTGTATGAAGGCAGTCTAAACTACATTCGATACTTGTGATGACACTTTACTTACACTCACTAATTACACTCACTCTTGTGACTACTTTTTTCAAAAGCATTGTTTTACCTATTAATGGAAAGCATGTTATAACATCACACAAATATTATTTGTATTCTATGCTTTAGCTTGAAATTTGTCATGATGCTCCTAAATTGACATTTTTTGCTATATCTGTTTCTCAGTTGAGGGCATCTTGGTTTTTTGTTTATTCCAAAAGTTCAAATACTAGGGGTGTCACTGACTAGGAATTTACATGGTCGAATCAGATTTGTCAAGTTTTGCATATAGTCGACTAACCATCGACTCATGACTTTTTTTGTTTTGTTTCTTTTTTTTTTTTTTCCATAATTCTCATTCCATATTCTCATTTGCAACTTTCGCTTCCATTTTTCCACCCTGACAAAAGAGCTGAAACACCCATGTAACAACCTCGCCTCCTCCCTCGCCAGTCTCAGCCATTCCGCGCTCAGCGTCGCCGGTCTACTAATCACCGGCCTGATCACTCTCCTCCCGAACACCTGCCCTCACTTTAGTCCGATTACACATCTCCCTATTTAAACCCCTTCATCGGATCCGTCAGTGTGAAGTCTACACTTTCCACGTGTCTACTGAGCCATCTTGTGTTGCGTGTTCTGAAAAGTTCCTAGTTTCTCTGTTCCCTGTTTGCACTCCCTTCTAGCCTCCTGTTATGCCTGTCTGTGTAGAGCTTCTTTTGTTTATTTGACTTATTAAAACCTCAGTTTGCCCTCACTTGTGTCCTCCGCCCTGGTACTTCCTGACAACCCAATTAAACAATTTGTCTTCTTGACTTGGCATAAGAATTTATTTTATAAAAGTACGTGTTCCATCCTTTTTCTCATTCCTCATTCATTATTTGAAACCAGACCAGCTTGCAGTACAAACCGGACTAGGTAGGTACAAAACTTTTTTTTTTGCACGGAGAAACACCTTGATAATGAAACTACCAAAATTGAAATGAGACAACTGTCAAGTGTCAGTATATCAAACATCAAACAAAGTGGCACATAAAAATGACCATAACAAAGTATAGGATTAAATAACAAACAGGCTAACATATGCTTTGGATTTTTATCTTTTTAAGTTGAATCCCTGCAAGCCATAAATTAAAGGCAACTTGGAATAAACATTATTCGTTGAACGAATCCTTAATGTTAACATAAAATGAGTATTTTAATGCCATGAAGTGCAGAACAACATCAACACAAAGTAGAATAAAATGTGCAACAACATTCTGGATTAAATAGATAACTAACAAATAAATAACTGCAGAGAGTGGAATATGCTCTGGCTCACCCTTGCTAATGTCCCTAAGATATTTTAATAAGTTATCAGGAGTGCATGTTCGGGTCATTATTCTTGATTTCTGTTTATTTATTTTTATTTAAATCGATCAGTGTAGAAAATATCTCTCTTTGTCCAGTTCTTCAGTTCTCTTCTTCTGCTACTCCGACTTCAGTTCCTGTTTCCCCGTGTTAAGCGGCACTGTTTCAGTAGGGGCTAGGTCAGAGTCAGAGCCTGACAAAGCAGACATTACTACAATTACAACAATGTTGTTGAATGGGTGGTGAATGGATGGACTTGATAAGGCGTAGTATGACTGAAGTGGGTGTCTTCCGTAGGCGTCGGTCAGAACACACAGTAGTCAGTCAAATGCAATTCAAACTTTACTTCATCATCACAGCAAACACAGCAGGATACAGATTGTATGTATCAGTGTGGTCTGTAACAGTAAACAGCTAAGCCACATTTACGTTAACGTGACAGATAGGTGGTTACAAACAATAATTTACATTATTTACATTAATAATAGTCATATATTGTGTTGTTAAAACAGGGAACTTGCATTGCTGTTACAGTACATTAAGGGACGAATCCAGTCCAACAATGCCATCTAGTGGCACTTTACAAATTAACAACAAGGCAAAAATGAAGCTGCAGGAGATCAAACAAATATGGCTACCAAGCTCATTTCAATTTGCAACAACAAGCGAACATTTTACACACACAATAACGGCAGCAACTGTGGCATGACAAGTCTAAACAACTGTACATTTGTACAGCGGATGAGGAATGAACCAAAGGTGGTATGACAAACTTGACTGCATCAGTTTGTTAATCAGCGAACAGGCAGTAAACTCTATTTACAATGACATATGCTAATGCGAGGTAGACAAGTTTCGCAACAATCTTTGAGAAGCCCCACGATATATAACAGTACTAAATGTATTGGGAAAAGGCCAAAATAATGGTGAATATATCAATTAACAGGGTAGAACTCACTTTTACAGCAATGACGCACACTTAACACATGGGGCTTCTTCCGAGTATTATACTTCTCAGGGACTCACTGGAAAGCTCTGCGTGACGCGTGGGCGGAGGAGTGGCCTTTCCAACAAATATACTGTTGTAGGTACAATTGCAGTCCTAACACAGGGACACCAAAAGATGTAGGTGTGATAGGATTAATAAATCAGTCTCATAAAGTTATTAACCATTAATTTGGGTGTTCAATATTTTCTAATTAAACAACTAAGATTAATAGGATAATAATGGAGTATTGCAGTACTAATGTATTACAGTTACACTACTAAATCCATAACACTCATGAACAACCAGGTTGATGAAGGTAACTGGGAGTACTTTGATGGCAGAGGTTGGCATTCAGTGAATACTGCGGCAGAAACAGACAGGACAACAGTTTATTTCAAAGATACTATTTATTAACATAATCAATACTACTTGGCAAACTAATACTGATATGGTACAATCAATAATCAGCAGCAAATAGAATGATCAAAGCGTAAATGGTAATATGATGGTGATGAGGCTACGTACAAGTATTCTGTGTAGAACTGAATGAGTGTTAGAACAGAGATGCGTGTGTGTGTGTGTGAGAGAGACGAAGAGAGAGAGAGTGCGCGTGCGTGTATGTGGGCGTGTGCCCAGCTGCACACTGAAGAGAGAGGGAGGAGCGAGGGAGAGAGGCTGTGTGCATTGTGCAGGAAATCACAGTGCGATTCGCTGGTCCAGGGAGAAGTTCTTTTCCTTGTTGCTTAAAGATCTTCGGGACTTGTCGCTTGTCCGATGATCTTGAAGGGTTCTTGATTTAGTTTGTCGATGTTTAACGAAATAAAAAGGGATCAGGTCGCCTTTTCTTCCGTCGAATATTGTGCGCGTTACAGTGTAATTAGCCGGTTGCAGTTAAAGTCACAACTGCGTGAGAGAAAGTACATTAAAACTTTGGCTGTACAAATATCTTGCTTCGTTGTTTCCTTGTTCTTGTCTTCGGCAGACAAACAGTGTCTCTTCATCCAGGTAGGATCACTATGCAGGCAGGAACACCCGCTAGAGACACCAGCTGCTAGCGAGCTGCTGCTAGAGCGAACCGCTGCTAGCGAGCTGCTTCTAGAGACAGTTGGAGAGCTGAAGAAAGAGAGAATTTGGATTTTCTGTGGTTTTATGGCGAAAATTGCTTCATCAGTGTATCTGGTATGAGGCTCCATTGCTGTATCCAATACCGTTACACTGAAAGCTGAGAAGATGGGTTCAGATTACCCATAGAGTCAAGTAGGGAATTATGGGTAGTATGGTCTACGGGCCTGGCAACAGCTACACTGTTCATGGGCAGAAGTGCCATTTTGAAGCAGCCAATAATTTCTAATTCTAATACAGTCTTTTCCTGGTGCAAAGAGGGGCTCCAGTGCCAGTGATGACGTGTGTTCATGGCTTACACTTTGCCAGCCGCTTAACTACTGCCCACTCACTAACTTAAGCAACAGAAAATAATAAGTTCACAGGGAAACCCATTCTCATCTTGGTTAGCCATCGCTAGCTAGCAAGCCAGCAAAATAAATAGCCTGTAGACTACAACAGGTTGTGGCAATCCTGTCTCCCTCTCATTCTGATACTATCTCTGTTCCACTGAACAGCTCGTAGTTGTGTTCACAAGTATGCTCACGCTAGCATATTGGTTGGGTATTAGCTGGCTAGATGGTAAAATGATGTGGAAAACTTACTATTTCGCTCATCTGTTTACATCTTTGGCTTATGGTTATCAAAACTATGTACAAACTATATCCAAACATTCTATGCCTAGGGTATCTCTTTGGATGGGTACTGGCCAAAGACTTCGCAGAGGAACTGGACTCTTTTCCACAGAGGTCGTCCATGACTCCTCAAGGGAAAAAAAAAAAATCATTTGGCCCTCTTGGTAGCAAGATGTTAAGTTTGTCTGTGATTGGATCTTTCTATAAGGTTGTCTCTGGTTGGATCTTTTACTTTCCCTCTCTGGCACCAAAATCTTTTTTGGTTCATTTTTTCTTTGTCTAATGTAATGAAAGAGATTGCATCATATCACCCCTGATAGGAGAAGACACTGAATATCAGGTAAGCATTTTTTTAAGGGACGGATTTTTTTTCTCATTCGTAAGACTGTATCAGTGGCGGCTGGTGGTCTTTGAAATAGGGGAGGCACAGTTTGGGCCTTCGTCATAAAATTAGACAATTATTACATTTGTTGTTATTTACATCCAAATTCTGCCCTCCTTTCGTTTTCTGGGAAATGATCTACTACCTTGTCATTCCTGTCAGATTTCTTTTCCATAGACTAGTTTCCTCTCAATGGCCAACACTACATTTTCTGAATCAAAGCACTTCCAGTCAGCCAGTTCACTTTGTCATACCAGGAGAGGTGAAATGATCGGTCTTTGCTCCCTGATATTTGAACTAAATTAATGTTGGGCGTTGATCTGCGGTTTAATTCTGAGTCTCTTCGTAAGAAAGACTATCAAAGAACTTCGCCAAAATCAGGTCGACAGCATTAGCAAGATCTACCATTTTGCACCTGCTAGCTAGCTAGCTAGCTGGCTAGATCCTCTATGACTTAGCTTAAAATCAACCTTTATCAAAGTGAAACGATAGTGAGTGACAAACTCTATATTTACAATTTTATTAACAGTATGTACAAATAGAAACGGTATAGCAAATATCAGAGAAAATGAGCAGAAGCTTATGTCTCACAACCTCGCCTGCCAACACTCTGTATAGATCGAGCTGAATTCTGTCGATGTCAGTGTACAATTTTAAAATGCTGTCAGTCGTGTTCTTTGCCATGACGTTTAAAAGAGTTCTTCCAATCCTCACATACAGCAGCCCGGCGTCTGGGTGGCACAAAATCAGGCCCAGAGATACATAGCGTCAATGGGTTTAGATGGGTCGTGCACGAGTTTCTATGAGGAAAAAAAATCACTTTAGCTTATGACGACCTGAATTAATGCTGAACCAACTAGCCATGAAGTTGAACACTTCCTAGGCCAAAATATTGATTTTTAATAAGAGAGTTGAATAATGCAAATACAATATTACATATTGAATTGATGAACTTCCGTGACGTTTGAACGAAGCTCGGCCTCCTGTGTAGTCTTAGAGCAGTTGCCTCTGGTCTGTATAATCCCCTTTTTAATAGCAGCACAGCACATGCAGGGAGACAAATAAAGTTAAGGGTGAAATTTTACTGTTCACTGTTATGATTAGGATATTCTTTAATTTACTGTTTATAATTAAGTTATTATTTAATCTAGTGGTCAATTCAGGATGTATAGACAATTAGTTCCTAAAGTTTTGATCGTACAATGCATCCCTTTACATCAGTCAGTCAAAGTGCACACATGATTAGGTTACTTTTCTGACCACTTGTCCCCAAGTGTTGCACACTTCTAGCATACACAATGCAGGGCCAGCTTCACTTCACTTCTGCTTGTTTTTACAACCACTTTCATTTTATTATTAACACTCATTCATTCATTCCACTGTGTACACAGAATGATTTTGGTTGTTATGTATGGTTTCCCTGGATTTTCTTGTACTGCGTTGCAGTGTCCTCTTTATCTAGTGTGAGTTATTGTTTGTCCATGTAAAATGAAAAATAAAATTATACCATAAAGAAAAAGTTCTTATTATAAAGGTATGTCAGAAATGCTCAATGCCTAGTCCCTCTGCAGAATGTCTCTGGGTCCAGATTTAGGGAAAAAAAACAAAACACAAGACACTGAAGCTTATTAAGTGATTGCAGATGAAACACCTTCTGAAGAAGCTTAGGGCGTTTTCAGACCTATAGCTCGACTGCTGTGGTCCAAAGAAGAGAAAAAAATGTTACAACATTGCATAATAATGTATGGTCAGTTCAGTTTCACATAGCATTATTTCTAAATGGACCAAAATTTGTAAAAGAAGAGCAAACTGCTCTGACGTTAGTCATTTGGTGTTTATGTTCTGGAAATAGATTAACAAACCACCTTTCAGTTTCACAATGGAGGGAGAACTACGCTGGTTGATCTTGGCCCTGGTGATTGTTTATTACATGGTTTGAATTTATCATCTTAGGCAAATGATACAATTTGAAAATGAGGCACATCTGTGGCTGAAAACTAATGTGGTGATGCACTGGAGCCGACAAAGGTGCATATGAAGACAATTCAGGAGGAGGCACTGATTAATCCTCCTGAACTGTGACGTGCTCATCAGCCGAAAATATTTCGAAAGATCCGTAGGGTATGCCCGTGGTCTTCAACACAGCCTACACCTGTTTAGCACTGATGTGGCTTGAGAGGGCAAGCGTAGGCTCTCTTTAGTGTAGCCGAAGTAATGTTATCTGGGGAAATTTTGAGTTTGAGTTCTGCTTTAAAGGTTGAGTTTTCCCAACACATTAACATGAAATTACAAATTTGTAAAATTACAAAAGTAATGAATTTTTGCAATTAATGGTTAGCAATGAATCTCTTTTTTGGGTAGCAAGAGGAGGAGACATATGCTTCTGCTTGTGATACACCATGTTCCTCATGTTTCCCCCTCCAGCAGTCAGTTTGGGTTAGATCTGCAACTAAGATGGCGGTGCGTGCGGATGCAGCAGCTTCACGCGGACCAAAGAAAACAGTGTTTTTGTTGTCTAATGTGTCTGACAATATGGAAAAGAAAGCCAGCTTTTCCGGGAATCGCAACTACAACCGACAAGAACTGTTTGACATCGGAAAAAAGACCACACACGACCAGTCACCCACTTATTTGGACGATCTGCACTGCCTCGGCTTGCTACGCGATCCCGTCCCCATAGCTATGGTACATCCCCCAACGGCTATCCGCCTGAGGAAGCACCAGAGGCGGTGCGAGAGGACCCGGAAGTGTGGGGTGCGTGGAGGCATTCATGCCAGGCTAAAGGCTAATCCATCTAGACCAGCTGTCCCATCCATCACACTCACAAACGTACACTCTCTAGAAAGCAAACTAGACTGCATACGGCTCCGACGGACATCTCAGAGTGAAACGAAGAACTGCTGTATCTTTGTCTTCACAGAAACTTGGCTACACAGTAACATTCCAGACACAGCCATTCAGCTCAATGGATTAGCATGCTACCGAGCCGACAGGGCGTCCTCCTTGTCTGGTAAGACCCGCGGTGATGGCTTGTGTGTCTACATCAACAAGGAGTGTGCGAATGCTACAATGATTTTTAAACACTGCTCTCCAGTCGTAGAATTCGCTATTGTTAAATGCAGACCGTTCTATTTGCCGCGAGAATTCACTGCTGTTGTTATTGTGGCCGTGTATTTGCCCCCGAGCGCCAATGCCTCAGAGGCACTGCGTGAACTACACAACGGCATCAGTGTACAACAAACCGCTCACCCTGATGGATTTTTCATCATTGCTGGGAACTTCAATCACGCAAACCTACGAACTGTACTACCCAAATTTCACCAACATGTAAACTTTGCCACCAGCGAAAACAACATGCTAGACCTCATTTACACTAATGAGAAGAATGCATACAGAGCATTCCTCCGCCCCCACTTTGGAAACTCAGACCACATCTCTGTTATGCTAATTCCAGCATACTGGCCACTTCTGAAAACTGCAAAACCGGTTCAGCGACAGATCAGAGTCTGGCCAGAGGGGTCTGTCTCAGCTCTTCAGGACTGCTTTGAGCGCACTGATTGGGGCATGTTCAAAGTGGCAGCATCCTCCGGTGAACACATCGATCTGGAGGAATACACAGAGACAGTGACGGCCTACATCAACAAGTGCATAGACGATTTCACAGTCACCAAAACCATCTCCTCGCGGGCCAACCAGAAGCCATGGCTGACAGCAGAAGTCCGGGCACTGCTGAGGACCCGGACTGATGCATTCAGATCTGGTGATAAGTCAGCCCTCAAGACAGCACGGGCCAACCTGTCGCTTGGCATCAGGGAGGCGAAAAGACAGTATGCTCAAAAAATCAACAGCCACTTCACTAACAGCAAAGATGCACGGCGTCTGTGGAAGGAAATCCAGACCCTCACTGACTACAAGCTTCCTCCTACTCAGACCTGTAGCAATGACCCCACCCTCCCAGACGCACTGAATGACTTCTACGCACGGTATGAGAGACTGAACAACGTGCTGGCGGTAAAAACTTCCACCCGGACAGATGACCAGGTTCTGCAGGTGACTGCAGACGAAGTGAGAAAGACCTTCTCCAGAGTCAACCCACGAAAAGCTGCGGGGTCAGACAGAATCCCAGGCCGAGCCATCAGGGACTGTGCTGAGCAGCTGGCAGATGTTCTCGCTGACATCTTCAACATCTCGCTGTTCCAGGCAGTCGTCCCCATGTATTTCAAGTCTACTACCATCATACCAGTTCCTAAGAAGTCCCCCATGTCCTGCCACAATGACTTCCACCCCATTGCGCTGACTCCCATCATCATGAAGTGCTTTGAGAGGCTGGTCATGAAACACATCAAGTCCAGCCTGCCCTCTACACTGGACCTCCTCCAGTTTGCATACCGCGCTAACCGCTCCACAGAAGATGCCATAACCTCTGCCCTCCACCCAGCCCTGTCCCACCTGGAGAGAAAGAACAGCTATGTTCATTGATGCTGTTAACTGACTTCAGCTCAGCTTTTAACACAATCATACCTCAACACCTGATAGGAAAGCTGAGCCAGCTGGGCCTCAACACCTCTGTCTGCAACTGGGTGCTTGACTTCCTCACGAACAGGCCACAGTCAGTCCAAATTGGCAGCATCACCTCCAGGTCCATCACACTGAGCACCAGCAGTCCACAGGGCTGTGTGCTCAGTCCGCTCCTGTTCACCCTGCTGACCCACGACTGCACAGCATCATCCACCTCCAACCTCATCATTTAGTTTGCTGACGACACTACATTGGTAGGGCTCATCAGCAACAACGATGAATCTCTATACAGAGCAGAAGTGAACCGACTGGCAGCGTGGTACAAAGTCAACAACCTCTTCCTAAATATAGGGAAAACTAAGGAGGTCATCATTGACTTCAGAAAGACCAGCACCCACCATACCCCCCTGACCATCGATGGTACGGACGTAGAGAGAGTCAGCAGCGCTAAGTTCTTGGGAATGCACATCACAGAGGACCTCTCCTGGTCCTCACATGTCACTGCACTCTCCAAGAAGGCCCAGCAACGTCTCCACTTCCTGCGGCGCCTGAAGAAGGCGAGTCTCCCCCCATGCATCCTCACCACATTCTACAGAGGCACCATAGAGAGCATTCTGACAAGCTGTATCACTGTCTGGCATGGGAACTGCAAAGCCTGCAACAGCAAGTCCCTACAGCAGATAGTGAAGACAGCTGAAAAGATCATAGGAACTGCTCTCCAATCTGTACAGGCCATCTACAGTGCTGGTGCACCCGAAAGGCCCTCAGCATCGTGAAGGACCCTACCCACCCCTCCCACATCCACTTCACCCTCCTACCCTCTGGCAGGAGGTTCCAGAGCATCCGTGCTGCCTCCACCAGACTATGCAGCAGTTTCTTTCCTCAGGCTGTGAGGTTCCTGAACAGCTTGAACACTCTCTGACCTCTCCTTTGCACAATAAACTGCACAACTGCACTTTTGAACAATCAACTGCACTAACTGCACAATCAATTGCACTAACACCCCATACAACTCACCTACCTACCTGCACAATGCCAATGCTGTTGCCAATGATTCACTGTCCGTGTCAGTAATTCACTGTCCATGTCAGGTGTTATGTCTATAGGTGTTATGTTATGTCTAGGTTTGAAATATGTAGGTTTTTTTGTAGGAAGTTTTTCACTTTTTTACTTATTTACTTACTTAGTACTTCTCTACCAAGTACTTTCTGTCTTTACTCAGTACTTCTGTTTTACTCAGTAATTCTGTTGTCATATTTATTACCCCCCCTGTCTCCCCCCCCCCTCCCCTCAGTACTTATTGTGCTTACTGTGCGTATTTATTGTTTTATGTGGTATTTATTTGTAATTTGTTTTGTGTGGCACTGTGGTCCTTGTGTAACGCAATCTCGTTCCCCTGTATGTATGAGGCATGCATATGTGGAAATGACAATAAAAGCAGTCTAAGTCTAAGTCGAAGTCTTTCCCTATTCCTCTCATTTCACACCTGATCCTCATGTTTCCCCCTCTAGTGATCAGTTTGGGCTCTGACTCCCTGTCCCTCTTGTCTCCCCCTCTAGAGGTAAGTTTGGGGTTTTTTCCCCGTTCATCTTGTTTCCCTGGTCATACCCTGCTCCTCTGGGTTCCCTTTTTCTATTGGTCAATTTGTTTTTATTTCCTGATTCCAACCTGATTAACACCAGCGAGGATCTAAGCTGGTCACACCACACAGGAGTGGCCGTGAAAGCAGCAAGACAGCGGCTCTTACTTTTCTTAAAGATTTACACACATCTACCTGAGATAGCTGAAGTGGGCAGTTGTCCTGTTCTAGCAGTGGGACCAGTTTGGTGTTGTTCTCAAAGCGAGCATAGAAGGAGTTCAGCTCCTCTGGAAGAGAAACAGACACCTCCCTCATGCTGCAGCCACTTTCTCTGAAGTCTGTGATGGTTCTTAGTCCACGCCACATGTGTCTGGTGTTGGAGCCACTGTAGCATGTCTCCACCTTATCCCTGTATTGACATTTTGCCATTTTTATTGACTGCCAGCCACGCCCACAACCCTGCCTCCCAACGGAGGGGAGGCGTGGCCATTACCACACTAACCATCGGTTCTTCTTCCTCCGACGACTGAGAAGGTTCGGGATGGACCCCAGGATACTCACTAACTTCTACAGGTGCACCATAGAGAGTATCCTGACTGGCAGCTGCACCGCTCACGACCGCAAAGCTCTGCAGAGGGTGGTCAGATCAGTGCAGTGCATCACCAGGACTGAGCCGCCAGCCATCCAGGACCTCCACAGCCAGCACTGCAGGAGGAAGGCACAGCGGATCCTCGCTGACCCCAGCCATCCCAGCCATAGACTATTCACGCTCCTGCCATCCGGCAAACGGTACAGGAGCATCCGGACCTGTACCAGCCGGTTCAGAGACAGCTTTTTGCCCCGAGCAATCAGACTTCTGAACCACTGACACCACACACGCACACATTGCTGGACCCTTAGACTGAAAGAGGTCTACATTACATTGCACTGCATACCCACTCAATATTGCACTGTTCATTCACCCAATCCAATACTGTGTACACCACAACTGTCTATGCTGCTGCACATGCTGTTGCACATGCACTTTAAGACTGTTCCACTCAGGACCACTACACACTCTTATACTCTTGTACTCCTACTCTTATATTTTTATATTTCTACGGTTCTGTACAGTCTATTTATTGCACGTGTACATATATTCCCTTATATATCCCGCTATATTACCCCTATAATTACCTTATTGTTCTTTCATTATTATTATTTTTATTTAACTGCTACACTTTGCAAGTTGAGCTAGCCCCGAGCCCAAGAATTTCATTGCTGATAATGACGTCTACATTGTTATCTAGTAAATGACAATAAAACTTGAAACTTGAGACCTTGTTAGATTAATCATTTGTTGCACCTGTTTTCAGTTAGTTTAGCCTCATTTAGCTGAGTGTAAATATTCCTTGGTTTTCCCTGTTTCTTTATCTGACATTGTTTGGTGTTTACCTAAAGTTGTGTTTGGTTTACCCTGCCTGCCCTCAGAACCTGCATTTTGTAAGTCTTGGAACCTTCTGGTTATGTCTATCTATAATAACGAGAACACTGACCTGCAAATGCATCCAGCCTCTCTCTACAAAAATTACAGAATGTCGGATCAAAAAATGGATGCAGCAGGGCAGCATCTGATGGACCAGAAACTGGGGTGCTATGACAGCAGCCCCGGTCAACCCCCAGCCCACTCCTGGGTCACCTGGTCCTGTACCAGTCGACCTCCAGGCCGTTCCATAGTTGTCCATTCCAGTCGACCTCCAGCCCGCTCTACAGTCAGCTGTCCCGACTCCTGGTCCTGAGCCTCCTGGTCCTGTTCCTGTCAGTCCTGATCCTGCTCCCATCGTCACAGAGGCTGTGCTCAATTCTGGATTTCCAGTCCCTGGCCCTGATCTTGGTGCTGATCCGGTTCCGGTTCTTGTTCCTATCCCTGTTCTAGTTTTTGTCCTTGTTCGAGTTCCTGGCTCTCCTCCGGCAGCTACTTCAGTTGCTTCAGAGGCTGCTCCCTCGGCTTCTGATCCCATACCAGCCACCTCAGAGGCCCCTTCTTCAGCTCCTTTCAGCTCCTGATCCATCTCCAGTTTCCTCGGAGGTCCTTCCTTCAGCTCCCGCTCCTCTCATCTCAAAGACCCCCTCCTTTGGATCCTCCTTTGGCTCCTGATCCCACTCCCTGTAGCCTCGGAGCGCCTTCTCCGGCTCCTGCTTCAGCCCCCCGGAGGTCCCTCCTTCGGCTTCCACTCCTGTTGCCTTGGAGGCCCCTCCTTCAGCTCCAGTTACCACTCCAGTTGCCTTGGGAGAATCTTCCTCGGCTCCTGATCCCATTTAGTCAACTTGGAGGCCATGTCCTCGGCTTTTGTCTCTGAGTCTACAGTATTTAGCATGTCAGAGAGTTAGAGCACCGTATTGTCTGTATGTATAGGTGTGAAACTGTCTCTGCTGTTCCAGATGCCCTAAGGGGCAAGGGCTGACTTTGCTTATCTTTTCTTTATTTGAACATTTCTGTATTGATGTAATTTTTTGTTTACTTTCACTTTCGTTCTCCCTTGGTTTACTTTATCTTTTTCAGTGAACTTAAATCATGCGTGGCCACTCCTGTCTCTGTGCTCTTCTCTTGGCCCATCCATTACAGGCCTAAACTTGCTTTGTCTAGCTGCTAGGTCTCCTAAGCTGTCCAGAGAATGACAAACTGCCAGTTAATGTCAGTTTAATTATAGTACATTCTCAGTTTAGTGACCTCTGTTTGGTGACTGACATGCAGTGTTCAAAATGATGAATTGAGTTTCCAAAGTGTCTTAGTCTGATAAGGCCACACCTAACAGTACAAAGGTTCATGGCTCAAACACCACTGCTGATATCTGCTGACTGTGGTTTAGAGCAAATAGGAGCCCTTCTGGTATTTGCACTTTCTCCTTACACGCTCGAGCTCTTTTTGTGTACAGCAGTATCAGCAGTAGAAGAGGTAGTACTTGTGGTAGTAATAGTAGCTACAGTAGTTGTAGCAGACATTTACATACACAATTGTCCTGTAGATTTACTGTATGTACACAAGCGATGAGAATACCTCCTTCAATCCGCTGTTTGCCAAGGATAAAAATTTCTAGAAAAAGGATACTATTGTCACAGACATTACTAGGGCCCCCAAATACAGGTCCACTTAACAGACAGGTTGCACAAAATCCACCATAAAAATAATTCATCAGATCATCAGCTAACACAACAGTCTTTTGAAAGGAACTCACCGTAGCTCTCCAAGTTCTGTGCCTGTTGAATGTATCCGTTCTGCAGCAGCACACAGTGAGTTTGAAATACTGAAACTGAAAGTGTCAATAAAATAAACCCCTCCCCACCCCAACATGCCATCCCTTTTTGGGAGGGGAGAAGAGTTTAGTGCCACTATAATAAACCTTCAGTCTTACAAAGCAGAGAAGAAGACATCATTTTCAGCTGAGTCCCTTTCATCAACTGCCAAACGGTAGGCTATAATATTCATCCATCTTTCTGGTAGTAATGGACAATAATCCAAATTTATATGAGCAGGAACACGTTAGTGGACATCAAGTGTATTTTGATGTGTCTTCAGACAACTGACAAACTATTTTCCATGTGCAAAATTCACTAAGATGTAGTACTAAAAAGGTTTATTTTAGGATTTGTTAGAGGAAACACAATCTTCTTGAAATATCAGAATTATCATTATTAAAACTTCCACAAATAAATTGATTATAATTATTTTATCTGAAAAACAATGTGCAGCAAAGACAGTCTGAATTATAATGCTAGTAATTCAGGCTTGCAGTATTTGTCTGCTAACAGATCATAAACTGATCAAGATATGAAGACATGATCCAGGGGACATGTGGTCTTGAAAATCAATGTCTGTGAAGCTGTAATATTTTTGTCCCATTTCAAACAACTTGTTTTAAAATGACCAGTGAATAAAATGAAAAAATTCCGTCATTAAAGAAAGGATGCAGTAAAAACCTTTCACACCGCCACATGATGTGATAACTTCAACATATTGAAAATGCCAAAAAAAAAGGGGGGATTTTCTGAATGCAGCATTGGTGCATTTTGAATGTTTGTTTAAAGCCATAATATGTCTTGTTGTTCAGATCAGATAACAGGTGTTTGGATAACTGTGTCGCTCCAGTTCCTCATTGCCTTATTCAGTCTTCTTCTTTCTTTACTAGATAGCGATTTTAAAGTTCTTGTTCTCCAGTGTTCAGATTTTGCTTTGAAAGTTTTAAAGGTCTATACCCACATGATTTGTATACTAATATCAGTTTAGTTATTTCAGTTGTAAACAGAAAGTACATGTCCTCAGTGGAGCTATTTTCCTCACGAACATGAATACATGTGTTATTAATATGTTACCAAAGCTAAGAATAAAGTGTCTGCCATAAAAGCGATTATCACATGATGTGAAACATAACGAAATATTCAAACAATGTTTACCCGCCCCTCATCCCCCCCACCCCCACCAAAAAGAAAGAAAGAAAGAAAGAAAGAAAGAAAAAGAAGAAAAAAAACCCATAAGTATTCCTTATTGCTTCTGTTTAATTAATTGCAATCGCAAAGAGATCTGGTTATTTAACTGTTTATTGTTCATCTTGCTACTAGAGACAACTAGATATTTAGAATTGAGGGAGATGAATTTGGTTTTGTCATTTGGCAGATTGGTATGCAATGCTGGTTCAACTTGAATATACAGCAGCTGTTCAACTAATGATGGTAGCAATAAGAAACCACCAGGTTTCAGCTCCTTTATGCTTAAATGTAATGTTTAGTCAAATACACTAATCTTCTCCAGTATTGCAAACAGACTCAATCATTCAGTGAGAAGGAGTGCAGGCATGTTATGTCAGGCTGTTACTTTCAGACAAGAGATGGTCAATCAAGTATTCATGCAACAATTCTAACAAGTCATTTCACTTTTTTTTTCTTTTATTAATGAAAGGGTACTTCTGTAACTCATCAATATGTTTTATAACAGGAACTGCAAAGCAATGGCTTCTGAACTTGTGAAGAAGACTCAGAGTATCACCACAGCAAAGGACATGAGAGAGTCCACCCACCTCATAATGAAACCTTATGCCAACTGGGAGGAGTATCTGACACCAGCACCACTCTCCATAGCCGTACTGGGAGAACTTGTCTTCCTTTCCTCTAACAATGAGTTCTCTATCAACAAAAACCCACCCAAAGATGGCTACAAGTACATCAAATACCCAGAGTCATTCCGTGCCTGCCTCATGCAAGTGTGTAACTCTGGCTGGGGGGCTTTTAATGAAGCCCATAAGAGTATGGATCAGATCCGCCTTCACGCTTCAACTGTACCAGACCACATGAAGACAACAAAGAAGATCCTGCTTCAGGGAAGTGATGAGGTCATCCAGGCCCACCTACCCGACCAGCTGCGGAACATTCAGGCTATTGCAGATGATTGTGTGGAGCTGGCCATTGCAGCAGAAAAGAAGTTTGAGGACGTCATCAATATCATTCAAGAACTCCTTGAGGCGTGTGTGAATGCAAAATCTTGTTATGGAGAAGAGCTAAATGAAATAAAAAAGAAACTGGAGCAGGCCAAACTGAGGAAGCAGTTAGCACAAGAAGCCGATGAACTATCTATGAAGATGATGAAGTCAGTTGAGAAGCAATTAGGTGAGGCTCACGAGAGCTACAAGAAAGCAATGGATTCTCTCCCTAGTGGATGGGAGATGATTGGCATGGATTTTGTTGCAGGAATAACAGAGCGTATAACAGGTCTACTAAATGGAGCAACATCCGTTGCTACCAAGCCTATTAATCTAATGTGTGATGGAGCAAGAAAGGTTAAGGGTACATATGACAACATAAGAGGTAAGGATGATGCAGCAAATGACATTGATATAATAAACATCTACAGCAAGTCCGGAGAAATTCTCCAGACTATAAAAATTCTTGGACAATACATTAAAGAGAAGGATATTGACTGGAAGGAATTGTATGACCAGAAGGAAAAAGAACCCAAAACAAAATTTGCATCAGGGCAGTTAGAAAGGATTCAAAGTAGCTTGGAAAGCCTCCCAGACTGCAAACCAAAAACCAATGCGCTATCCATATGTGAAAAAGGAATCAACATCTGTCAGCAGCTTGCAGAGTGTGCACCTACAGGTCAGTGTAGCAGAGAAAAAACACAGGAGATTATCTGTAACTGGAAAGAGCTCATTAAATCAGCCCGTGCTTTTGACAGCAAAAGCAAGAGTGTCACAAAGTCTCCGTCCATGACACCAAAACCACCAATGATGTACAAACAGGAGAATAACAGTGAAAGGTCTGGTAAAAAGTCTGCAGGAAAAAGGGCCACAGAAAATGCTCGCTTCCGTATTGAGCAGACCAGAGCACAACTGGACAAGACAAGAGAGACGTATGAGAAGTGTGTGGAGAACATGGAGAAGAACCAGAAGGAGCTGACTGACATTTTGGTCACCATGAGAAACTGTCAGATCAAGGAGATTGACTTTAACACCACCATAGAGATGCTGGTCAAAGGTATGGATGCCATGGGTAAAGTGAAGGAACAATGGAAGAAGTTGGTACGCTTCTTTCAGATGGTGTCTAACATTGTGAAGACCAGCATGAGCAAAACTCTCAACAATTTTCTTACAACATCTGAGAAAACACAAAAACTGTCCTATAACTCCAAGCTGTTCTCAAAAGACCTGCTCTACAACCAGGCCTTCCAGGCATCTAACATCGCCAGTCTTGTCCACATGATCTCAGAAACCTACACTGACGTGTCCAACAAGTACCTGATGGACAGAGTCAGTAGTCTGGGAAAACTCATGGCCATGGATAAGAGTAAACCAGAGTTTGAACAAGAGCGTCTACAGCTACAGAAGGGGTGTGATGAAGCACAGAAAGGTATTCTACAACTGGTCATCAAGAACAAAAAAGACTTTGAGAGGAGCGCTGATGCAAGATTGAAGAAAATTGAGGGGGAATTGTTGGCCATTCTACCAGCTGCAGCACCTGAAGAAACCAAAGCCATTAAAGAAGCTGTTCAAGCTGGATTCACTGAGGAAGAGGAAGATGCCTAAGTCTGAGGTAAACTCAGTAGCACTGACTTTACCTTTTTTTTTCTGAAGTTTTATATTTGACATAGACATGTCATAATTCTAGATGTAGGCCAAGGTCTTAATACAGGTTTGCTTCTGGTCCTCTGTGGTATATTTCTTTCAGAAAGTTGAGTTAATAATCTGTAATTCCTTTCTGACTTTTTTCTATATCTTTCTGACTCTCTGTGTTGTCCTCTACCATGGATCAAAAACCTATGAGAAGACTGACAATTAATTTCTCACCCCTCTGTCAGCGTCACCATCTCGAGAAATCTACGTCATGAAAGATACTTCTCAAACTGGACACAGTGAGGAAATGGACATTTGTACTAACTTCGAACTGACACCTTCATGAATCTCATTTCTTGCATTGGGTTTTGTCTTAAAAAAAGAAATAAAAAAAGAGTGAAAAATGTATTGAATTTATCATGTTAAAACCAGTGTAGGATCATGTGTTCCTCCTTGGAACAGGCTAGTGGTTCTCAAATCTTGATCCTGTTTTGGCTTCTGTAAACTGGTCCCAAACCAGCTTTTTCTCAGTTGAGAAAGTATAATCAATATAATCAATAATAATGAACTGTTCCGTAATTCAGAATTTTACTTACTTTCAAATATTCAACTTTTAAAATGATTCTGCAAGCAAGATTGTGTCTAATCACCATGGCTGACTGATCAGTTTAACTGTTAAGTACATTATTGGATATCATTTGGATTTATAGAGGTGATGACATTAAGGTTAGAGGTTATGTGTAGTTGCATGCAGAAGTTTATAAGGCTTTGATGAATGAAGACATTTAGTGCTAATGAGAATCAATATCAACATACTACTTTAACCAATGGAATGACATTAAAGCTTGATTTATATTTAGACTTTCTGATTTACTCTGAATTTTCAAATGCTGTCTTGATTTTTTTTTTTTTTTAGTCATAGCAAGAGATTGTTGAAGAGTTGCTATGCTGATATGTCAATTCTTTGAGTGTAGACCAGAGACACATACATTTTGTTCAATGGCTTTTATCAACTAAACACCACTGAGTCAAAGGCAGTTAAGAAACAGCATTAGGACACTTCTGCTAATGCAAACTGTGTTGATGATATGCAAGCTCACCACTATTATACACCATTGTTTCTTTATTTCTGTTCCTTTAAGTAGTAGTGCTGACCTAACATAATTTTTGTGTGAAACCCTTATCCCCACAACCACAAACTAATCCACGTCTCTATACTATTAAGCCACTTCTGTATACTCCACCCCTACCTACTATCTGGATGGTTCAGATGTTCCAGTGTATTACTAATTTTTCCATGATGTGCATTTAACAACCTTCCCTTATCAATACTATACATCTATGCTGATACTTATGCTGTCCCAGGGGCACTGACTTCTTATGATATAGATTTCCTTCCCTCTATGATGGGTATTACTTAGCACTTATTTTGACTTATATTAGACATACAAGATTCACTGAATCATCCAAGACTCAATGAATCATCCCAGACTCACTGAATCATCACTATGAGGGAGGAGAAAAGGTTAACGATAGCATGACCTTTTTTTGCCCCAGTGCTCACAAAGACCTCCTGGCACCTTAGGTTTTGTTCATTTTATGCTAACGTTGAAGTCTTAACATAGAAGGACAGGTAAAGCCCTGTGCATGTAAAGTCCTAAAGACATTTATGATGTAAATTTCCTTCTGTTTTTGATGGCTATTAGTTAGCACTTAACTGTGATACTTGTTGCTGGGGGCACTTAAAAGTATATAAAAGTATATATACGCTTTTGACACATTTCTCTTTCACTCTCTTATTTTCCTTCGACATTCTTGCATGTCTGTCTGGTCTAAACACTGTGGTGGCACTTATGCAGCAGGCAGCTCCTTAATGGCTGTATGCTTTGTTTGTTTTCTGCCTCTTTTAGAAATTGTTTTGGATAAAAGTATCTGCTCAAAACACTTAAACTGATAAAAAAAAAAGGGTTTTTTTGTTTGGTTGTGTTTGTTTCATTTTGTTTTGTTTGTTTGTTTGTTTTGCACTGTTCAGTATATGGGTGTATTCTCCGAGAAATCTTTAAGGACAGTTCTCCAAACAGTAAAATGCAAACTTTGATATTAATAAAGGTATGAAGAGGGGAAATCAAGAGACAACAAAAAGAAAAAAGAAAAAAAAGAAAGCAAAGAATGTTTATTTAAAGATATGGATGTATGTAGTTCCAGACATGACATCAGTATGTTATATATAACACAGCAAAAGGGGAAACCTTTTTGCCTCTTGCTACACAAAAGCTTTCCTTTGCCGTTCCTGTTAATATGAAATTAAACAAACAGAGAGAGAGAGAGAGGGAAAGGGAGAGAGAGAAAGAGAGAGGTGGAGGGGCAACGAAGAAACAGTGTGTGTGTGTGTGTGTGTGTGTGTGTGTGTGTGTGTGTGTGTGTGTATGTGTGTGTGTGTGTGTGTGTGTGTGTGGGTGTGTGTGTATGTGGGTGGGTGTGTGTGTGTGTGTGTGTGTGTGTGGATAGATATCACTGTTTTTAAGACACAGCCACCTCTCTCACCCACCATTGCCACCTTTCTCTCTTCCACGTTTCTTCCTGACCTCATCAAGTAACGCACCCCAAACACCACACCAATGCTGATACTCAGCACAACCAATCCCACACCCAGCAGGTGGGACGTCTGGGATTTCCTCTGCACCGATTGGTCCCACAGCCCTACGGAGACCGTGCTTATACCAATCAGAGTTCCCCACACGCCAAAGGCTAGCATGCAGGAGCCCCAGGTCAGTTCCACACCCCCAGTTATCACAGTGACACCTGCCACCGAAACCAGGTTTCAGATTTTGGGTGAAAGGTCACAACAGAGGAGGGGGAAGGGAGCGAAGAGGGGTCAAGGGTTGTCATGTCTTCCGAGTCTGGAAAGCCTGAGATTTGTTTCCATCAGCAATAATTGCCTAGGTTGTTCTGGAACAGCTGATAATTCTAAGTTGCACAGGATTTGTTGAAAGTATCTTAGGACATCTTCCAAACCAATAAGTAAGAACTTTGTTTGAGCATATTGCTATCTCACCGCAAAAACGTTCAGGTTTAAGGATGCAAATTCGTCAATTAACAGTCATCCTGTCTTTTTGTCTTTTTCCACCCAGCTCTCTCCTTATCTCTCCTCCTCAGGGCCTCCTGTCTTTTCTCCTGAAAAGGTCAAATGTGATAAAATGATCACTTGATTGGCTAACTACAGAGAAGTCATTTATTTCAGTTCCCTGCTGTAACATTTAAGGCAAACATAGTTGTTCTGTTTAGTTGCTCTGGAACAGCTAAATTTGCATGACACTTTAATTCATTAGTTAAGTTTGTTTAATTTCATAGTGATTAAATGTGCAATGATTCCATAATGTCACAAAGCAGTGTCATAAATACTAAAACAAGGGAAGAATAAATGATCTTTATTAAATTAAATCAGATGAATCCGTAAAGGAAAACTGCTCTCACCTTTAATATGTTTGTGGCAGGGTGAAGCTGAACAGGGGTTCGGGTTGCCCAAAACACACCAAAAACAACCCAAAAAAATGGCTCTGCCGCAAATAGCATGCAAGTACAAGATGTTTTATTTACAGTGCACACACAAAAAAAACATCACAACCAAAGTGAAAAAAAGTGTCCCAAATGGCAAATATGTACAGTGGAAAAAAATTATATATATATATATTTACAAGAAAAAAACAAAAACAAACAACCAATAACAACAACAACAACAAAATATAGATAGATAGATAGATTTACAAATAAATAAATAAACAAATCGCTACTCTTCAATTTTTCAAATTGAACTCAACACACCACACAACTACTTTCTGTTCTTACTCCTGACTCCCTCAGTATACAATGATGAAAACCCCCTTTGGAACTATAAACTTTGGAATTGGAAATGTTTGCGTGTATGAAACCGGGTAACCTGCTGCATGCTTCAAGTGTGCACCCTCGAAGTTAGTGCGGTATTTTATTGGAATATATGCGTTATCGATATGTATGAATGATGTACACGTAACAGGACACAAACACGAACACTGTACAACTAGGGAAAAGTGGTTAGTTTGAGGGAAAAGACGCCACTCGCGGCCTGAGACAGAGCCCTCTGTCACAATGTTCTAGCTAAAGTTTATTAAAAGACTTAAAACAAAAAGCAATTAATCCTCCAAAGACAGCAAAGCAACAAGAACAAATCAATTTAACAGTAACTATGAATTCAAAAATCACTTTTAGATACAAATTCAATAGTTTGTGTTGTCTTGAAGATGTCTAAAAGGATTAACGTGGCTTCAAAGGTGCAAACAGCAATCTACATTTATAGAAAATGACACAGTCACAATTAGTCTACGAGTCGGTATTTTCCATGTGTTGTGGACAAAGTGTTTGTTGTCGGCATTTAGATGGAGCCGAGTGAGAATTGCAGCCTGTGAGACCCCTGCTTTTACCCGCCGCGTCACGGCCTGCGGTGCCGCCAGGACGGTGAGTTGTGTTTGTTATTGTTTTTTTTTTTTTTATCATTTGTTTGTTTCCCTCATTCTGTGTGTTCTGTAAGAAAGCCCTGTCTGTCCTTACGACTCATTAACTCTTTTTTTATCTTATTTATCTACAACCCCCCTTATCCCTTCCCCTATCTCTCTCTCTCTCTCTCTCTCTCTCTCTCTCTCTCTCTCTCCCTCTGTGCTTATGTTGAGGTGCGCCGTGCATCGGGCATTGTTTTGCAGCCACAGAGTTTGATGTTTCTCCTGAAAGAGATTTCCCCTCTGGTTTCCTTGCCTTCCTTTGGTTGCCATCAAATCCAATTCATGTCTACGTGTTAGACTCCACAGCTCTGTGTGATGATTTCTAAAACAGTTTTCTGTCTAACAACAACTACAAACATCTACAGCTTTTGTCCCTGCTTGCAAGGGGCAGCCCATCTCTGACGGCAGACTTCCAAAACACTCTATTTTGAGCATCACCTCTCTTAAGCCCTCTGTCCTTCATGTCCCTCATTATCAATTCCTCCCATCTCAGCTTTGGTTGCCCCTTACCTCTCCTAACCACCCTAATGTTAAAGGCCCACCTTATTAGGCTTTCTTCATCCCTTCTGGCAACATGTCCAAACTACCTTAGTCTTCCACCAGAAATGACTCTTCCTGCAGGAGCAACAGGAGCACCCTTGACCTCATCTCCTCATTGGTAATCCTATCCCTCAACATCGCTCCACAAATCATTCTAAGCATTCTCATCTCGATCGCTTCCAATCATATTTTCTGCTCCTGTTTCAGTGGCCACGTCTCTGAACCATATATCATACCACTTGTCACACAGGCTTTGTACACTTCCCCCTTTACCCTAAAAGACATTCCCTTGCGACATAGCACACCAGCCATATCTCTAAACTTATTCCAGCCACTCCTTGTTCTGGCCATAACTGCAGCTTCTGCATCGCCTGTTCCATCAATCATGTCACGTAAACAGCAGAAAGTCGTAACCACCTCTATCTTGTCTGTTCCTATAATTATATCAGGTCTCCTTTATTGTCCATGTCATCACTTTTCTCTACACTCTTCCTGCATTTGAAAGTACCTTTCTCCTCGATCAAGCTACCTTTAATTCCACTACATCTTTTGTAAACCCACATACTACACTTCAAACACAGTATAGAATTGGTCTTAACCCTGGTTCCACACCGAACACGGCTCTACTATAGCCTTTTCACAACTTTTGAATTCACTGCTTGTCTTCATGATCTTACCGAGCTTACTGAGCTTGACTTTAAGCCCCTTCTTCTCCATTGCCTCATGGGGCAGCCATGGTCAAGAGGTTAGGGGAACCGAGCTCGTGAGCAAAGGGCTGCCAGTTTGATTCTTTGGACCAACATCCACAGCTGTGTGCCCTTGGGCAAGGCACTTAACCCCAATGCCCCCCAGTCACAAGGAATGCTGCCCACTGCTCCAGTGTCTGGTGTGTGTGCTCACTGCTGGCGTGTTGGATGGGTTAAATGCAGAGGACATGTTTAGTGTTTGTGTGATCATTTACATTTACATTTTGTCTTGACTTCTTCTAATGTCAAATATAACACCAGGTCATCTGCATAGAGAAGCTCCATAAGAGCCTCTTTGTTCAAACTCTTTGTAATCTCGTCCATAACTATGATAAAGAGTGAAGGGCTCAACACTGAACCTTGATGCACTCCTACTTTCAACATAAAGCTATCAGAAGTTTGCCCCTCGAGCTGTACCACAGTCTCCACTTGTTCATACATTTCCATTATGCCTGCCCCCAGTCTCTCAGGTACCTCCTTACATCTAAACATCCATAAAGAGACAATAAGATCTTTCACTCAACCAATGAGATTTTCATCTCTCATTTCAAGACCTTGATTTTTTTTTTTTACTTCAAAGATAATACTTTCAAAAATGTTTTAGGTAATGGAAAAAAATGTACAAAAGAAAATGTTTAAATGTTAAAAAAAAAAAAAAAGCACAAGAGTTAAAAAGATCATCCGCTGGAAACCGAGCCTTTTCCTACCACTCTCCCTTCCTTCCTCTGGAATAGTTTACCTACAGAAGTTAGGGAGGCAAACTCTCTCCATATCTTTAAAACCAGACTAAAGACTTATCAATTTTCTCTAACTTATGGATAATATAATTCTGATTTAACTCTTTGTTATAGACATGTAAAGCCCATTTGAGACTATGAATAGTGCTATTGGGCTCTAAATAAACTTGTATGTGTGTGTGTGTATATATATATATATATATATATATACCAGATGTCCCCAACTGACTCCAAACCAGAGGCAGCAGATATCAGCAGTGGCGTTTAAGCCATGAACCTTTGTCCTGTCAGACATGGCCTTATCAGGCTGACCTGCTCTACAGTAACAGATACCATTTACAAGAATGTGAAAGTGAAAGTACCTTATACAGTGAGTTAACAGAGACTTAAAGACACTCTTGAGACTCCTATTGTTATTTGTTACATTCTATGTAGTTAATATGTAACCAAACTGAGAATATGCTATCATAAAATTCTTATCAGCAGAGGGTACAGAGAACACATTACTGATGACACGTATTTCAGAAACAGTCAGATTTGATAACGCTCACCTCCCACTAACTCACTGTACATAGCCCTCATTAAATGAGGCTTTGATTTCATTTTCACATTGTCTGTAACACTCTCTTGCTTTCACCTTCACATTCTTTGTCAATCTCTGTTCTCTCAAATTTTTTACACATCCAGGTCAACCAGGCACAGAACATGAAGAGTTAAGCGTAGTGCCGGTTTCAAAAGACCAGACCAGACTGTTGTGTTAGCTGACAAATTATGAATTATTTTGTTGGTGGATTTAGATAAGTTAATGGTGGTGTACGTTGCCCAAGCTAAGTAGCTGAAGAAGAGAGACAACAAGACCTAGCATGTTATTGCCAAAACCATATGCTTAAAATCACTGAATCCAAAAAGTCTCCATCTTTTGCAGAAAAGAAAAAATCCAAACATCAGACTAGCTTCTTTACCCAAACAAATATCCTAAAGCATATTATAAACATCAAGTTCACAAAGTGTAAACCTTGAACAAAATGGGTGTTAATTTTTGTACACTACATCCATCTCACTCGTGCAGGAAGTTCCACTTATATTTTATTTTTATCTGCCTACTTTAAGTTTTCTGCAAAAACTTAAAAAAACTGATCTTGGCAAGGAAGCTTATGGGATGTTTTGGGACATTCACTAGGTTTGTGTAATTTAGAATTAAATCATTGAGTTAAAGCTGACATAGCAACATTCATAATTATTTTCTCACCGATTCTTGTTGCTGGTCCGAAATGGATTATATGTTAGAATGGGGGAAAAAAGGGTCCAGGTAGAAGATAAAGTACAATAAAACACCACTCCACACAGCTCACACTGAAGGATTGGTAGGTTGACTTGTTACAGGATGATTCAGGCCTCGTCTGGTGTATATTGTGAAATAGTAAAGGTGAATACCACCGTAAAGGGGAAATGCCACCCTGCTACTAAACTAAAAACATGGTGAAAAAAATGCCAGTCAATTATAAAAGTTCACTAGGATACAGTTGTAAGAAAAAAAGTCCATGATCCCTTTGGAATTACCTGGATTTCTCCATTAATTGCACAGAACTTCAGTGAAGTCACAATAATAGACAAACACAGTCTGCTCCTTGTGTGTGCTTCTTTTTTTATCAGTGAACACATCAACAGAAACTTTAGCAAGTTCAAGATGTCTCTGCAGATCCTTCACTCTTACCCTTAGCTCTTTATTGACCTCCTTCAACATTGTACGGTGCACATGCCATGACCTTTGCAGCACACTCACCCCTCAGGAGGCACAAATTCACTTACAATGATGCAAAGATAATTTGTTAATCTGAGAAAGGTTTTTTTCTTTTTTTCTTCCTTTTGTTTTCAGGGAATAACAAAAAAGTAAACTGTGTTTAATTGGTGTAATACAATCTGCCTGCCATACACAATATGAAATTGATTCTGAAAAACATGATATTCGCAAAGTCCTCTCCCCTGGGAGACAAAAACAAAGATTCAACAATTAGTTTTAAATGAAATTTTTAATCAAAATGTTAGGATCAAAATATTTTTTCTTTTCTCTTTTTTTAAATAAAGGAGTTCGTGCATCTATGAACTTGCTCTGTGTGTCTTCACTATTCTACAGAACCCACAACTGTCACTTAATATCACAAGCCAAGAATAACTAAAGCAAAGCATTTTGCTTTTTTTTTGTCTGGTGCAGATTGTGTATGAACCATGAGAGAGAGCCCAAGAGACAAAATCAATGACGGATGCAGAGCTTACTTTGTCTTCTCCGTCAGCCAGCATTTAGACCTGTCAGCCCCATCAGATATTTGTTAATAAGTTACTAGGATTTAACCACCATCAGCATATCTTAATAGTCAAAAAGCATATCAAATTATAGTATATCAAATTTTCACATTCATATGCTATGGCTTTGGCAATATTGTTTACCTTGACATTTTCAGCATGCTCTCAGCAGCCATCCTCATTATTATCACAGGGGTAGATATGACATATGCTATCATATTAAAGTGGTATATTGTGATACGTGTTAGGTGGTCGATGGGTGGAGCTTCCCAGCATGGCATGGGGTGAGGGACTGTATTTTAACCCCAGTTCACTATTGTTCAGTTTATGTTTCCCATTGTAGCTAGTAGAAGTGTTTATTGTTCATCATGTAGCCTTTGTGTTGTGTTGATAGTCTCATGTTACTGGTGTACCTTAAATGTAATTGTCTGAGTGAATGATGAACTTCCCTCCTACCATTTCAGCATAAGTATGTTACTTCCTGGTTTGTGTTGTTGCAAAATAAAAGGTGGTGTCATCACTCTAGAGAAAACCCAGCAACTCATTAGTAAATGGTGAAGTGTTTTACACTTTACAACAAGGTTCCCTTTAGGCAGTTATAAATGTTAGTAATTCATCTATAGATGGTGATGCGTTTTACATTTTACAATAAGGCTCCCTTTTGGCAGTCATAAGTGTTAGTAACTCATTTGTAAATGGTGATGTATTTTACACTTTACAATAAGACTCTCTTTCAGCAGTTATAAATGTTAGTAACTAATTAATAAATGGTCATAAAAATGAGATGAAGCTGACAGTTTAACATGCTCATTGATAAAGGGGCAACATAAAGTAAGCTAAGCAACTAGCAAGATATGAGATTAAACAGAATAGATGGATGAAAAATGCAACAGTAACTTGACCTTGCCAAATAGTAAGCCTGCATTGATTTATGAAAACTGTCTTATAACTTGTTATTAATGGATTATTAATGATTTATAAAGTGTTTACAACCTGATTAATAACCTAATTGTAAGCCATTTATGATTCCTTTATAATGGTAGTCTTATTGTAAAGTGGTACCGGTATGATATACTGTACAACCTGGCAAACAATGGTTGTGGTGTGACATCATCAGTGAGTAGGTATTCTCCCAGATGGTTGGGTTACAGCCCTACTTCAGCCTGTGGGGAGCTTTGTTGGCTGGCATTCGCATCCACAACACAGGAATAATCTTTCTTTTTTTTTTTTTTTTTTAATTTATTTTTATTCTAGTTTTGTTTAAACAAACAACAAACATCCCTACAAAATTTTTTTATATCAGAAAATCATGATATAAAGAAGGCCACATTACGTTCTTTGTTAACCATTATGACTGACATTAAGTGATACTGCATGTAGAGCATATGACCAGCACATGGTGGAATAACGCTTTCCCATGTTTTTTTTTTTTCCTGTTTTTTGCTTTACCTCATTTGATTTGACCAGTGAGGCTGCCTGAAGTTTGCTTTTCATTAGCTCTCCTTAAGCAACATTCTTTATTGTACCCTTCCCTTCAAAAGTGGCAAGCCAAATATTGTGGTTTACACTGCAGGACAATTATGCCTCACAACTATCACCACTTAAAGAGGGCTCGCTAACATCACCCTGGCTTCAGAGAAGGACTTCACTAGAACCTAGATTCCTCAGACTTTATGTTGGGCAGTGGCCAATACAGTGTCAGTGGGACTGATGTGAATTTCTGTGTGTTGGACACACCCAAGACAAATTCATTCATACTTGTGAATACTCAAGCAAATGGAGCTCAGGGTTTCAATGTGGGAGTTATTGACATTAACTTCACTTCCTGCCTGTCAACCAAAGTTAATGTGAATGTGTGACTGGTCTGGACTGACACTTTCTGAACTCTGCATTGTGTTGTATATTGTGTATAATAAGAAGACAATCTCTGGTTAACCAACCAAGGGTCAGGATTTATTCTTTCCTGATCACAGCGTCCAGCTGACTCTACTAGCACATAAAACACAGGTTCGTTAATACCAGGAAGCCAGAGACGTGGTTTCAAATGTCAAATTGAATTTTATTGACCAAGAAGGTAGTGGAATCACTGCAAAAGGATTCTGGTGACAGCTTCAATGTAATAGCGAATTATATTTATTACAGATACAGTCAACCCTGCATGTTACAAGGTGGGCCTCTAATTAGGAATTTTTTATTACAACAATAGCCTTTAAAATTGTAGCAGTACAGAAATGTAAAATACTTTCACTAACACACCATCACAACACTATTACACAGTCAGACTTCCACTATCACACACATCATACAAACAGTTACCCACTCTTGCAACTAGAGTAAAAGAGAGGGCACTGACAGCAGAGGTAAAGCTTACCTTGTGGGAGGCAGACTAATTGGGAGAGGTGCCCAGGTCCCGCACCACATGCACACGTGCACACACACTGCAAACAATAAGTGAACCAAGCCAAGGTGCTCCTGAAAACTTCACACTGTGAGGGGACACCACCAGTGACTAGCCTCCCCAAAAGGGGCACTCAGCTGCAGCCTGGATGCAAGGGAGTTAATAGTAGACACACCAGATCACATACCAGTCGGCACCAAACTAAACAAAACAAATAAATACAAATCACACATCCACAAATCATACCAGAAAAAGTGAACCAATAAAATGAAGAAAAAAAAAGAAAACACACAATTAAACACAACACGGCCTGCACAAACGTTGTGCAGACCGGACAATAATGAATAAACAGAACACACTGCGCTGAGAGACTGACCGTCTAACAGCGCGAGCAATATTCCAGAGTTGGTATAAACCAACTAACTGACGAAACATAAGCGAAGGAATAATAGAAACAAAAACGAAAACCAAACACAAACCAGAGGGACAAAAGAGAAACAAAAGGAGACAAAACACCAGCTTCGACCAAGATCCGCACACCAATACCAGTTCCCCTTTGCAGGTCTAATGCAACCTGTCAGAACAAAGTGAAATTACAAAAAAACAAAATAAACCTTATATTTGAAAGTAACAGTACCGTACTCTGTGCATACGTACCCACAGTATGGTAATCGCCCGTCAAAGACAGATAACCCCAGGCAGTGCTATGGCGAGGCAGGTGAAGCTACAAACAAAAGCGATTACGCTACTACCACGCCAAACATAACCAATAAAATACAACACAAAAGCTGAAAGTGTGCGTACCTGAGGGTCAGTTGCAAAGGAACATACCGAAAGTCACGCTGGCCATAATTACAAAAAGACCAAGCTTTCAAATAATGAAGGAACGGCGGCAGAAGGGGCAGATATCCAGAGAGCAAAACCTTCAGGTAGTGTTTACCTGGGCTATTTATGCACCAGAGTTTGTCAATTAGGCTAAGTAATTACCAGCAAACTGAACAATGGATACACAAAAAGGGAGGTGACGCTACCCGGCTACACCAGCATTGTTTTCCCACTCGTCATTAACACATTACATGCCCCATTAACTCACTTTCTGCTGTATCTCTTTTCCACCTGCATTTTTGCTCCAATACTAGACTACCCATAATGCATTGCTCTTAAAGCACCCATGCTATATTTTACAACACTAGGCTACGACACCAACACAGCTAAAATAATGCTGATGAAAAAAATAGATGCAAGCAAATATGACTGATTTCATTATTAAGTCAGTTACACTTATTAATGATGACTAGGTTTCACCAAATTTACCAAAAAACAGCCACTATTTATAATCTTAATAAGAACACTTGGTGAAAAAACCCACTTTGTTGACTGAACTTTCTATCTTGGGCTACTGTAGAATGTTGGTACCAATAATGTTAAAATATCGTTGGTATCATCCATACCTCGTGTTACGTTCGGCACACTGTGCGTTCTACTATTGTGTGTCTTGTTTCATCTGCATCTTGTTTTTTCTCCCTCTCCCTCCTCCGCTCTCTTGATGCAGGTACCAAAATATGGCGCGAACCACTGTCAGTTCCATCTGGCCTGATGTTGCGCCCCGCCTCCTCGCTCCCAATCGGCCAACCAGGAAGAGAGCGCCCCTTACAGAACACATCCTTAGCTGGATGTGTTCTGTGTAGATTTCGATCTCGTTGTTTGACTCCGTGTGCTTTCGTGTTTTGCCATTTACAAATTTGCCATTCTGTGCTTGACTGTGTATCGTTCACTGACTTCCTTTCTGGAAGTGCATTTCAGCTTTTCTTTTTGGTGGGGGGTTCCCGCGCTAGTGTTGCACTGTGTATTAGGGATAGGTTAGAGGCGGGTGCCACTTGTGTGTGTTTTGTTATCAGTGTAGTTAGGTTTTCATTGGCTCTGCCACCTTTTTGTCTTGTAGTCAGAGTGTATTTGGTGTAGTTATTTTAGGTTGGTTTTTGTTTTGTTTCGTTCATTCCTTTGTCACCGTCTGTCATCCTCTCCCCATTCCCGTGTGTATATGTTATTGTAAATATTTTTGTATATATTTGTAAATATTGTTGTTTTGCCAAATATTATTAATACACCACGCTTTTTTGGTACATTGCTCTCATGTCCGTGTCTTTTCGTCATCATACCGTCCCAAACCAGCATAGGTGGTGGAAAATTTTTATACTATGTATATATGACAAAGGAAAAGTTCTTAAAACCTTAAAACTGTAAATTTCATTTGCTTCATGTACTACTGAGCTTAATCACAAATCTTCACAGCTTTGATCAGACACATTCTTATATTGCTTAAACTTTGGGGAAATAGTATTCGTTTCATTGCACTTCCAATTGGAGGTATCTTTCACCTTCAGTCAGACACAGTAAGACAAAGGCCCTGTTTACACCTTGTATTAAGATCCGATTTTGCTGATCCGATCACAAGTGGACAGCTCTTAGAATTTAGTGTCTTGAGTGACCACTTAAGATCAAATCTCACTTCCTCGCTCTATACGCAAATAAATGCGTACATCATTTCCAGCACGTCACATCTTTCATTGAATTACAGTTCTGCGTCTTTAACTGGAGATAGTGCTTATGACATGTGAGACGTCAGACAAATGTGGTGATCATTGATAGCTGTTTCCTGATAATGGGCGTCAATGGAAAGGAATACGCTTAACTTGACAGAACGACCATACTCCTAGGATTTGACAGAAGGAGGTGTTTCTGACGAGATATCCGAGAGCAATTTGGTGATCATTGATTGCAGTTTTGGAACATTAAGCCACGTTAAGCTCTTTCACATTAAACGTTACTGTTTTTAATCGGCGTGAGGCATCAATGCACTCCCCGTGCCTCGTCTGTCAGAAATGAAAAGAAGAAGAAGAAATCAAAACAATATACATTTTGCCTGTTGTTGTTACTGCTGTTGTTGTTGCCTGTTGTCGCAGTTAGCCAGCGAATATGTAGCCCACATACGTGAATGAGTTCGTACTTCCGTGTAAGCAGAGGATGTCAGTTGAGTAGGTGATTGTTCAATGTGGTCAAGTTTGCATTCGCGTTTACACTGCTATAAGAATGTGGTCATATGCAGTCCAGACCAGCCCCGAGTGATCGGATCTTGATGTGACCTCAATGCACATTGGATGCATTTACACCGGTACTTTTGAGCTGTCCGCTTGTGATCGGATCACCAAAATCGGATCTTAATGCAAGGTGTGAACAGGGCCAAAATGATCTGGCCAGGATTATCAGAATGCTATTCAAACAGCAGAAAAATGTTAAAATGTGTCACGCTGGTGGTGTGGTGCAGGACCCAAGTGCAAAGACACGATGATGAAAATGACAAACGGAGGACTTTACTAACAAAATAAAGATGAAAATACAAAAGCAAAACAGGAACAAAACCAATAACAAAAAGGTGCAGCACAACAGCGTGCTCAAAACACAAAGAACGATAGACAAAGGACAAGGCAAACACTAGGGCTTAAATACAGAGGGAAACTAAACAGGGCAAAGCATGATCGGTAGAAATTAACAAGGTTAATAAATGAGACAAACAGGAACAGGTGAGGGGCGGAGACAGACACAGAACAAGAGCACAAAGACATATCAAACTAAAAGTCCAAAACGAGGTGCAGGCTGTGACAAAATGGAATCATTACAGTTCCCTATGTCCTAAATCTATAGTTCATAAAATTACAAGGCCCAATACAGCTCAAGGAGGAAATAATCAATGACAGGGAAGAGCAGATTAGAGTTTCTTAATTCTAACAAAAACAGAATTTCCAGTTCACAGAGAATATCTAAACTCTTCAATGTTTGTAACATTGTTTTACACCTCAGAACCACTCATTGACTTGATCCATGCATGCAAGGTACTTATAACTAATTAGCTAAAATGTTCAGTGTGAGAACAGCTTTCGTTTGCAGTGTTCAAGGTTTTTGTTTTTCTCACAGAGGGAAAAAAATATCAGGGCTTTGTTTCTTTTGAGGAACATGCTCCCCAGTTCTCTCCAAGTGGACACTTCATTTGACATCTAAAAAAAAAAAAGTATTTACTAACATTGATGTCTTACAACATCATTAGTTCCTCCTCTGAATGTGAGACTAAGGATCATTTCACACCTTTAGCCACCAAAACGAATGAACACAATAGAGTGATAATAGTGTGAACTCATTTTACAAACAGGTTAGAGTACAAGGATGCAGAATGACATGCTGCCATAAATAAAGAGCTTACAAACTATCTACTCAACAATTAACTAAGGAAAAAGGGAATGTTTTACCTCTAAACACCTCCTGTCTGACCAGTTCACTGCCTGGTTATCTACCTGTAACTCACGTGAATTAATCCCCTACTCTGTAAGCCAGTTATAGATAGTTCTTTTTACTTCTGGAACAAAAAAAACAACAAAAAAAAACAGCCGCACAGACATGAGCAAACATTCCAGAAGCCAGCTTGTTAGTATTTCATACAGGAGTCATTCAATTGATTCAGTCCATTTTTATTTCATAATTTGCAAAAACTCTGTGTTAAAGCAACGTGTAGAGTAACTTTTCCCACGTCTGCATTTGTTGAGCAAAACTCCGGTGAGTTGTTTCTTTTCTTGTGCTATGCTAGCAAATTCACTAGTCATGTTTAGCATGGTATTAGGATATATAGTCAAGTGCAACCTTACAACCTTACAAACCTAGTTACAAAAAGTCTCCCTCTTGCTGTTTCATTAACTGAATAAGGGATGCACTTAGAAAGAACAAAATGCAGGAAAACTTAACTGTTAATTTATGAAATACATAAATTCACATTTGCAGCATACATTGAGAAAATCTGCATTTTTTCATAACAAAAAAAATTCAAATACAGTGTAACAATAAGAGAGCAGGGTGGACTGGGTGGGACTGGGTACAGAGGCCTGCCCCCCTTCCTCGCTGTAACTTTCTATCAGTTAGCCTATATGTAATATTTAGACTATATTTTGATAACCACACAAACTTGTTAGGTGTTGCATGGTGTTTAATACTGCAGTGGTAGGCCCGTGTAGCCTTTAATGTCAATGCTCTGTCGTGCAGCTAAATTACAATGGACTCTTCAAATGGAGCATACAGAAACATACTGAAAACATATTTTAAAAAAAGTCAAAATGAGAGGCTCATTAATTACATATTTGATGGTTATACAGCTGTCCTTTACTTGGGGTCAAAGGTATAGGGTGACCAGATGCAAACTGACCAAATGGGGGACAAGTAGTAAGTTTGTGTGGAACAACGTGGGACATGTTACTAATGCTGAGACCTAACGTAAAACTTAGATATAATGTCAGTCTAACTGTATAAGAAACACTTGTATACACTTGTATTGATAGACATCCAACATGCATTAGCCATTACAGGCCCATCAAAGCCAACTGTGCTTTGAAATTCCTACGCATGGTGCCAAACCAAGCCAAGCCTCAGTCCAGCTGTATCAGCTCTTGTGTTTGCTTTGTGCGCACAATCGTCTTTAAATACATGATTTTGCTGTCCTTAATTGCTAGGTTAGTGATAATATGGCTCCAAAAAGGCAACGAAAAGTGATGGTAATTGGTGAGTGATGGACATCATTTTATACATGTCCTGAGCATCTGCAGTTTTTGCACATTCGCGGGGAGTCCTGGAACAATGTACCCGTAGTTAAGGAAAGCCGACTGTCTTCGTTTATATACATAGTCGTGCTGAAGGTATAAGGCTCATGTGGTCACAGAGGCCCAACATATGGCAAACCAGTGTAAGAGGGAAGACCTGTTCATCAAACAACAAAGACCACAGAGGTACTATCAGATCTGTTTCATCACCCGATACAGTACATCGTCAAACAAGCCATCAAAATTCAAGAGATTATCAAAAGTAACTGGGGAATATTACAGAGTGACTCTTTCCTAAAAGATGTATTTTGTGATGCACCCTCTTTCTGCTTTAGGCAGGCACCCACACTAAGGGAAAGGCACCCACACTAAGATCTCTCCTTCAACAGGAGACATTCTGGATCTGCACCTTGAATGCCACATCCTTCCTGGGACTTAATGAAGAACGTGATTCCTCCCCCTTTGTATACATTAAATAATTTAATGTCATATGCATATGTACAATAACATGCAATTCTATTTTTAACTTTTTTTTTTGATGATTATAGTTTGCTTTGATCATGTTATTAATTGCTATTATGAGTGTCTACTTAACTTTTGTCTTTCTGTTTATGTCAGTTGTTCGTCACATGACTTGTTCTAGCCTCCACCAATCCTTCACCTACGAGCGTTACTTATACCCTGTTTCACCTCTGGTTAGTCACTCCACTTTGTGCCCTGAAGAAGGTCAGTATGGCCGCAACACGTAGGCCTACTTGTTTTTAGCTTTTTTGCCTCGCTCTGATAAAGGCGTCCATTTTTTTTCTTCTTCAGAACACTGTGCCTTTGTTTCCTTTATTTTTTGAATATATACCCACACCTTCTACAAAAGAGCATCAGTTTGAAGACTTAATCGACAAAAGACTCATTCTTCTCATTCTTTTTTACATCACTTTATCGGTTCGTCAGTCTGGTGTTAAGTCTTTTCACACCAGTACCCAGTATAGCTTTTCAAGTTTTGTGCTTGTTAATAAATCACCATTTACAAGAAAGTGAAGGTGAAATTAAAAGAACATTTTGCGATAATGAATAACAAATACAGTGTGTAGGTGGAAAATAAGTCTTATCTAATCTGCCTGCTTCTAAAATGCCTGTAATCTTTACTCTGAACCTCCTGATGTAATGAATTTTATTGTATTGCATACTCAGATTGGTGATGTAAACAATCTAAAATGTTCCAGAGAGGTTCAGCCTAAGGCTGCGTCTAACAGTACAAAGGTTTATTGTTCAAATTCCATTGGTGTCACACTTGCTAACTGGAGCTTGTAGTGAGTCCCAGCCCATCTTGTATATTTACTTTCTCTTTACGCATTCAAGCTATGGTGGAGGCAATGGTGGAAGTCATTGTACTAGTCACTATTTTGCAAAGCCATACTTTATCTAATGTAATCCCTGTAGAACCCAATAATGTAATAATTTTCTCATGATGTAATAACTCCCAGTAATGTAATGAAAATTTTCACATAAGTCTATCAAAAGTATAATAAAACCTGATAATGTTATACCTTCACAATAATGTTATAAAGTGTGTTACCAATAATGTAATATTCTCTGTACCAATAATCTAATAAATTATTACATTAATGGGGGGTTATTCCATTATTGGATTAACATTATTTTCGCAGAACCCCGTAATGTAATAATGATGACAATAATCTTCTCCTTTGTGCTGATACCATGAAGTGGTGGTGAGGCTTTTATGTCTCAATGACCCCTGAGAGCTATATCACCAGGGGCTTCAGCCGGACAGGTCACCGGGGTAGAAGCCAGATGAAAATCAGCCCCTGGTCCACCAGGTTGGGAGTTGGGCATGGGGCTAACGACTCCACCCTGTAAAACTACCTTTAAAATTACAGAAACTGTGACAGCAATACAGAAAACAACTACAGTTTCGACAGAGAAATCTAGCAAGACCATTGGCACAATGACAGCTTCTGAACAAAGCCCACCCAGGGAAGTCAGGAGCTTGATTAGGAGTTTCCTAGGACCTGTTCACCATTCACCGTTCACCTTGGAGCATGGAATGTGCATACCATGTGCAAAACAGTGGCAAAGTCCGCTGAGTCCGTTGAACAATTTTTGGCTACAAAATGCATATCGATTGTAGATCTGATGTTGATCAAAGTCTCCCTATCGTAGGTGATCATAACATTCAAAATTATAGTGTTCTTCCATAAAATAGTATGAATAAATTAACAAAAAAGTTCAATTTAAGATAGAGCTCAGAGAATGACAGCCATCTTGATGGAGCGTTACCATAGAGACTAAAAGAGAAGTGGGAAAACATCGAGCTTGCCTACAAAGACTCAACGGAGAAGGTTCTTGGCTTCAGGAAGAAGAATGATAAGGAATGGTTAACAGCTGACACATGGAGGTCAATCAGAGAAAGAGGGAGGCCAAAGACTTCTCAGCAGTAACTCACCTAGGCTGACTGAACGAGCTAAGGAGGAGTACAAGGCCAAAGACATCATGGTCAAAGGGAGTGCTTGAAGGGACAACAGAGCCTTTATCGAGAATCTGGCGAGTGAAGCAGAACAGGCTGCAGCTGAGGGAGAAAACTGAGCAATGTTTACAAGAACACCAAACAACTCTGTGGTCAACATAACACCAATACCATGCCAGTCAAAGACAAAGGCGAAGGTCATAGCAACTGAGAAGAAAGAAAGCAGCAAGATGGGTTTAGCATTTCAAAGAGGTGCTGAATTGGCCAGAGCCTGAAGACCCAGCCCAACCAGAACCTGCGGATGACATAGTTGACACTGACACCAGCCCACCTACCCAACTGAAGTACTAACAGCAATCAAGGCAATGAAAAGTTGCAAAGCAGTTGGAATAGATGCCATTCAAGTGGAGCTGCTAAAAGCTGATACCACCACAGCTGCCACAGTGCTAACAGACCTGTTTATCAAGATATATGAAAATAATAATGTCAGACCAAAGGACTGGAGCAAGGGATTGATCTGTAAACTGCCAAGAAAGGTGACCTCAGCAACTGTGACAACTGGTGAGGAATAACCCTTCTCTCCATTCCCAGTAAAGTCTTCTGCAGGATTCTCCTCAAAAGGATTGACGCAGGAGTGGGCGCAAAACTCAGACAAGCAGAATTTCGCAAGGGCAGTGGTTGCGTCAACCAGATATTCGCTCTTCGTAACATCATTGAGCAGTGCCTGGAATGGAATGTGCCCCACTACCTCAATTTCATTGAATTCAAGAAGGCATTTGACAGTGTTCATCGAGAAAGCCTGTGGAAGATCCTTAGGGCTTAGGGAATTCCCCTAAAAGTTGTCAACATCATAGGGAAATTCTACAAATGCTTTGAGTGCAGCATCATCCTGGATAATGCTCTCATGCAATGGTTTGAAGTCAAATCTGGAGTGCGACAAGGGTGTATTCTCTCCCGTATCCTGTTCCTGATTACCATCGACTGGGTTATGCGCCAAACAACATCTGACTGTCCAAGTGGCATTCAGTGGAGCATGTCTGCACAGCTGGAGGACCTTGAATTTGCTAATGATCTGGCTATTATCTCATCAACACATGGCCACATCCAAATGAAGACTGAGACAGACTTTCAGACTTTGCCAAGAAAACTGACCTCCACATCAGCAAGAAGAAGACCAAAGTGATGTGTGTAAATGCACCAGTTTACCCACCAATTACCATAAATCTTGAGACTTCACATACCTCAGTTGTCTAATAAGCAGTGACAATGGTGCCCAAAAGGAAATCAAGGCCTGACTCAACAAGGCCAGAGGTGCTTACAGTCGACTCCGTAACATCTGGAAGTCCAAACAGTACAGCATCAAAACAAAGATCAGCAATGTTAAGTCAGTGCTCCTTTATGGCTCTGAGTGCTGGAGAGTGGTGCAAAAAGACATGGAAAAAGTCAATGCCTTCCACAACAGCTTCCTTGGAAAGATCTGCAACATCTACTGGCAAAACAAAATATCCAATGAGAACCTGTACAAGAAGACAGGCTGCAAGAGCTTGACTCAGGAAATCAAGATGAGAACGATCAGCTGGCTTGGTCTTGATGATGTCCTGTGATAGGATTCCTAAAGTTGCTCGAGATGGACTCCAGCTGGCAAAAGAAAGACAGACCGAAGACAACCTGGTGGAGATGTATGATGGCTAAGCTAGAGGAGATGGGTCTGTCTTGGGGCGAAGCATTAGCCAAGGCACAAGACCGTGACACATGGAGGAAGCTTATCGCAGTCACATGTTCCATAGGGACTAACGTGAATAACTAAATAACTAACTAACTAATGACAATAATAATAATAATAATAATAATAATAATAATTTTACTACATTACTGGGAGTTAGTACATTATCTGTAAATTACGACATTATTGGGTTGGGTTGGTGATGCAAACTTTTCTTCTCATACATCTAAACTAAATTAAAAGCATAAAGATTAGCTCTTAGCATATAACACCCTATTGTATCTTTTGTCTGGAAATGTTAAGAGGGTACCAGAGGCTTACTACAGTAAGAAAAGAAACATCAAAATCATGAGTTGATTAGAGTTACTAAATCAGTTACAGGGCTGCCGAGCTGAAACAGATGACACATCATCAAGGCCTGGGCTGGTGAGAGCATCCCTGCAAACATCATTACCATCTAGAAAAACAAGGGTGACAAGTCCATCTGTAGTTTCTTGCTGCTGTTGGTAAAATGGTGGCCAAGCCACAGAGGCTGATGAGCTACATCACAGAGTCTGTACTACCTGAATCACAGTGTTGTTTTAGGAAAGACAGGAGTACAGCCTAGGTGGTCTCCAAAGCATGTCAAAGCACTTAATTACAGTATGCAGAACCAGTCTTATGGCTCATTCTCTAAAGGCTCACTGTGGAGTCAGGTAACCTAGATAGTGCAGTTAGAACTCTTGGATGAGATTAAGGTCCAAGGTATTGGAGCCTGGAACCTGGCACAGCTGCTTAGGGTCATAACCCTTGCAGTCTATCTAAAACTGCACTTTACCTTTGGTTGTAATGAATCCAAGATAGTACAGACTCCATAAGCAGTGGACCGCTCAAACTCCAAAGGACATAAAGGGACATTTGATGGAGCAGAGGAAGCAAGGGGACCTGAAATGGCATTCGTGGATTGTAGGTGAGAGGTCCAATGACCTGAGCTTTCAGCTGGACAGATATACTGTTACATCCTTGGCAGATAGCCACACTGCTTGGTAGTCAGGAGCCTCTCTGTAATGACGGTCAGCTTGAAGCTTTTAACATTGAATGGCTCATTGGAGATAGACATGAGCTGACCACGATAGCTTCTCAGCCTTTTTGAACCAATGGTTGGCTGCTGGGCCTCAGTCAGGCTACTATTCTAGGCACAGAGCAGAGTCTGGAAACCTAACATATATAAGAATACAATATTCAACTAGTGGGGTTTGATAGTTGTCTCACAACCTGTCAGTCAGCCAGTCCATCCATGATTCAAAATATGAGAAATAAGATATATACTTTACTGAACAGAAAAAGAAAGGGAAGATGAAGACCACAAAAGTTTGTAACTTTTTTTTTTTTTTAATTGAAGTACAATTTCACTAACCCTCCACTGGGTAGATAAAGTATGACTTATCAAAATACATTGTGCATGGTATATGATATTTAAGTAATGTTACTGCTATCTACAAAACAAGAATTATTGGTCCAATTCGAATGTACAAAAATTCCAGCATTTAAAGCTAAACATGATGAACAGTTAATCATACACATGTTTATCTAAAAAAGTTTTTTTTTTTTGTCAGTAATAGTTTGCTAGAGCTAGACTGTTGTGTGAGCCACAGACAGCTGCCAGTTTCCTGTTATTCTCTCTCATGGCATCAACAAGACTCATCACACCATTATTCTGTAGGACCTGATGACCTGCAGTTTCTCCAGCCACCTTCACCACATCCTCCATCACCTTCATCACCGGCTCCAGGAGGATGAAGCGTCGGGTCTGACATTCCAGAACATTGGCATTTCCACTCAGACGACCCAGGAGGCGAGTGGCATCTCTCATTTTCATCTGGAACTTTATCAAGGTCTCTCTCTGCAGGTTAACCTCCTGCATTCTCCCACTAATTTGTTGCAGTTGTTTATTTGTCTGTGCGATTTCCTCCTCTGTCTTGAAGATCTTGGATTTGTATTGAAATACTTTGTTAGAATATGTCCTCACTTGAGACTCAAATTTCTCCACCTCTTCTTCAGCTGTCTTGATAGCCTTCTCAGCCTTTGTCTTGTCCAAAGCACCACCAATAATCATGAGTGGCCCTGTGTTAGCAAAGATAATATTATAGACCATGATAATGGACTTCCTTTCCAGGCGTAAAGAAATACTCATACTCAAACACTATGCATAACTTATCCTCAGAATTAGTTTTGGTCTTTTTTCATATGTGCCTACCTGCAATCCATCCAACTACTGGAATGAGTGTGACTTTAAGCCCAGTTTTCATCTTAGCCTCTGCAGTATCCTCTCTATTCAGCTGTCTGTAAAGTGTGCCTTTAGTGGAATCCAAGTTCCTTTTTCCCTGTTCCAGAGAGTCTTTGTAATTCTTTAAGGAGGTTTGGTTTGATATTTGTTCATCTCTTAAATTGTCTAATTCAAAGTTTTTTTGATCGCTCTCTTGTTTAAGTTTGTACTTTTTGGCTGTCATACCTTCTAGACACTCATCAAAGTCTTTGAGCGTCTCACTGACAGTTCGTTCAGCACACTCCAAACTCTGATGTGCTTGTTCAATTAGGTGCCGTATACTGGAGAAAGCACAAGTCCCTTGAGCGATGAGATCGACATCCACCTTAAGGAGGACATTGGAGATCTTGTTGTATGCGGAGAGACCGTCTGTCAATGATGGGAGGACTGCCTCAACCAAGTATTTCCCCACAGCTTCAAGATTATCGCATGTAACTTTTGGTCTAAAACAAAAACAAAAACAAACAAACAAACAAAAAAGACATGGATGAAGTGCTTTTTAATATACTCTCCCACATAATTCAAACAAAGTACAAGACAAACACAGACTTTTGAATCTTAATGCATTATTGTTGTTATTTTGAAAGAAAACTGAACTAAGGATTTTTACTTTGGACAGGAAATAATCAAAGGTCCTTCCTGCCTCTGTTTCACAAGCCAACGTTGAGATGCTGCAAAAAGAGACAAACAGACACTAATGAGGACAGAAGCCATGTTTTGGTTCCCTTAGCTTTGGTGTTCATAGATCCCCCCCCCCCCCCCATTTGTGATTTTTTTTTTATATATATATAAAATATTATGTAGCTACACAATCTATACAAAACTTTGCAGAGACACACAATGCAGACACACAATACAGAGAAAGCCGACACATAATTATAAAGCAAAGACAGATTCACAACAAATTTGGTAAGCTGTCGTTAATCATTTGTGAAGTTGCTTGATTCTTGAAAATGAACTGTTTTCAGGAAATCTATACATTCTTCTTAAACTGTGGGGGGAAATGCAGGACATGCAATACAATGACCTTTAACACAATAGTTTTTTTTTTTTTTCAGGGATGGAGACGAACCGTAGTCTCCACAAGTTTCTCAACATAAGTTGTTAAAAATGTTTTTGTGGATTTATAATCTGTCACGTGTTTCCTGACGTGCTTAAGAACAGCACTTGCTCATGGGGGGGGGGGGGGGGGGGGTGTTTCCTGCTCTAACACAATGTAATTTATGAGATATAGCGTGTCAATATGCAAGTATTAAACAAGCAGCATTCTATAAGTAAAGTAAGTAAATTTTCTGGGAAAGTGGAATGCAAAATACCAAAATTGACCAAAACACAAAAAAAACAGACAACAAACAAGCAACTAAAGTTGTCATATGAGAAAGACTGTACAAAATCCAGCACTTAAAAACAGCTTACGGAAGTCATTCATTACGGTTACAGACGCATGTTAAAAAGTTCTTTTATTTAAGACGTGGCGTCATTAACTGCTGCAGATCCTTCATAACTTTCAGTTACATATCCAAAATAGCTTAAAACACACACACACACACACACAATCACAGCAAAGCATGCTCTGCTCTGTAAAATAAAACACTGATTTTTTTTTTTTTTAGATCCCATTCCATTTGAGGCTACTCAAACCCGCAGCAGTCAAGTGGAAATGATTGCTTTTCCATGGCAAAATTATTTCAGTAAATGGAAATGATTGCTTTTCCATGGCAAAATTATTTCAGTAAATTATTTGCGGGTTTAAGAAAGAGTATATTTACTCACCATGTCGTTTTGCCAGGAACAGAATTAGATGCGCGCTAAATATAATTACACTCAGTGTTATTGTCATGCGGCAAATATAATATAAGCAAGTCAAAGCGATACGAATTAGAGGTCGCAGGAGAATCAGAAAAATTACTCCGATGACTATTTTAGCCCTTATATTCATGATTTGAGGTGCTGCTCGGTTTCCTGTTTTCCTGTTGTTAATAGTAGGGTTACTCTGGCGACAGTAAGAAGTTTCTGGCCACAGTAAGGTTTTCGGTATAGTTGTGAGGTATGATACCGAGGCACCGACGTTCGTTTCACTTTTGCAGAGTATACCGGTTCAAAACAGAATGTTGTATCAAATTGCCATATTTACGTTACTGATGACGCCCAAGATCGGATGTCACTGAAACACCGGAAAGGGTTTGACATTCGAGATTTTAGCGCTATCCCGTACCCCATAAGCTATAAGGGGATGTGAAAGAAGCGGTCGTTATCGTTTATTAACTATTTCTCTTTGAACTGTTGCACACGCACATTCCCCAAACATCCTTATGATTTTCTATGCCTCTTTTTCTCTCTGCAGTTATTCCCCGAACACTGATGATGAAATGCCTTTCTTTCACTTTGCTTCACAGCAAAAACTTGTCACATAAATCTAAATCATGATGTTATACCAGTCCCAAGAGTAGTCAGGAGTAGTCACAAGAGTAAGTGTAATTATAAGAAGTCATTACAAGTGTCATCACAAACGTCGACTGTAGCGTAGACTGTAGTTTAGTTTCACACCGTTTGGTCTCATGGCAGCTAATTACAATTTAAGGACAACACATTTAAGCATTATTTTATTGAGACAGATAGCAACATGTACATTTCTTGGAGCACTTAAATGACTGAACAATAATTATCAGAAGATCAAAATGAACACACATAGAGTTCTTAGGCTTTTAGCGTATATATGGTATTGAAACTGAAACCAGCGTTGTGTGCATTTTGTTCTCCGCAGAATGGGAGTTCATGGCTCCCATAATTTCTGCAAACAAACAGATGTCCATGTGCTCTCTGTCTTCGAAGCTTCGGGTCTTTTTTCTGCACAATCAGCAAGCCTCAAAGGCTTCACAAATCTTTGGATGCAGCCGAATAGTTAAAAAAAACTACGTCCTTTTCTAACCACTTTTCCTTGACCTCGATGGAAAACGTCATGAGGCTAAGGAAAGGTGGGAAGGAGAGTTCATAAGGATTTAGGAAAAGACAACCGTGATGCTGAGAGAATCCGACTGCACTTACACTAGGCTACGTAATCATGTGGCGGCGGATATTACTAAGGTAGACCTGCCGTGGTGAAACTCCAGTTTTCCTAAGATGGACTACTAAAAACGCATTATAGATTCTTCGCCCCGTGTGTTCTTATCCTTTTTTTCCCACGGTATACAGACGTGCACAACCGAGTGAAAAATGTTATTTCATTACCAAGGTTGGAATTGAAATTAAAAAAAAAAGGCATATCGCTACAAATCACAAAAGTGAAACGAATGGTTGCTCGTGCTCACCTTCCTATCCACTCACATTTATTGACATGAATCCCAGATTGTAGGAAAATAATTGTTACATTTATGCAAGATAGGCATAACATGTTAGGCCTACAAATCTACAGTTGTACATACCATTACTCTTAAGTTTCAAACATGCTGAATTAAAAAAGAAAAAATCATCTGGCTATAAACGTCTCATACCCTTATCGGTCATGTTGATCTGATCCATTTTTATGAAATAGAATTTAATTTGTTTTGCAATTACTAATGCTTAATACAATTATATTTCAGTACCAAGACTTTCTTTATTCAGAGAAAGGAAAATTGCTAGTAAATTATTTAAGTTCATATTGTGAATTTTAACTGTTTTCTGTTAAGAATTTAAGTAAGAATGCATGAGCATGATGCGGTTTGGGCTTTAGCCCTTTTATAGTCAGAAATCGTTAGAAACTCTTTAGAAACTGTTATATTTTGGAGATATACGTCTTTTGACCGACACCATCACTGCATCGTCTTAATTTTATTATTACTATTTTTTTTTATTTTACTTGTATAGGATTAGCAAATCATTAAATGAGAATACAGCCAGATAATATTGGTGTCGCATCAAGGATACGCTTGTCACTATCCAACGATTAGTGTTACATTCACATAATCGTTTGTTTTCATGAACGGCCAAGATACTTCCGGGTCATTTACAATTTACAATTTAGCATTTAGCAGACGCTTTTAGCCAAAGCGACTTACAGTCAGTGCATCAGTCAGATTCCTAATACCTCATAAGCATATATCGCTAAAAAGACTGAGCGTCGATTTACTCCTTCGTATTGCGCCCTGGAATTCTTAGACAAACATAGATACAAGACAAGGTTTTTTGTTTTTTTGTTTTTTTTATTTTAAGGAAGGGGGGGGGGTTAGGCTTAGGGGGATAGGTGGGTTCTGAAGAGGTGGGTTTTAAGTCTCTTGCGGAAGATGGTGAGGGATTCCATAGTCCTAACTGTACGAGGGAGGTCGTTCCACCACCTCGGGGCAATGGCAGAGAAGAGGCGTGGTCGGGAGGAGCGGCTGCCGGGTTCCCGAAGTGAGGGGACCGTCAGCTGACCAGAGGTCGTAGAGCGGAGGGTTCTAGTAGTGGTATATGGAGCTATTAGGAACTGAAGGTATGATGGGGCGGAGCCTCTTGTTGCCTGGTAGGCCAGTACCAGTGTCTTGAATTGGATGCGGGCAGCTACCAGAAGCCAGTGGAGCACAATAAGGAGTGGAGTGACATGAGAGTGCTTAGGGAGGTTGAAGACCAGGCGTGCAGCGGCGTTCTGCACGAGCTGGAGCAGCCTGATGGCGCAGGTCGGCAAGCCAGCCAGTAGGACGTTGCAGTAGTCCAGGCGGGAGATGACAAGCGCTTGGACCAGCAGCTGGGTCGCCTGCTGTGTGAGGAATGGGCGGATTCTCCTGATATTGTATAAGGAGAATCTGCAGGATCGAGTGACTCAGTTTAGGAACCTTCCTAAGCAAAAAAGACCATTTGGATGCAGCCTTTGTCCGAGCATCCCTACTTTTCAGTCGTTCAGAATTCTGAGAAAAATCACGCCACTTAGGAAGTCCTTATGAGACGTTAGTCGAGAATTTTGCAAGAACTCCCTAAAATAGTACCTGAAGTATTTACTGACAGATAATTTCATCGACATTGTACAGTTGCTGTATCAAGTAAAATAACTGTATAATATGCATATATTTTCTCTTTACTAGTATCTTTATCAAAAGTAAATAATAACCAAAAAAGCAACTGCTAAGGGGCCTACGTTACGGCAACATTGTACTTGTTCATGACTTGCTAAGGGGCTTGTTCAGGACTGAGTAATTGTAAAATAAAAAAAAAAAAAAAAAAAAAAAACTGGGTTTGCTAATTGGCCTGTTTAGGACAGCAGCCTAGTAGTCACTAAGGGGCCTACGGGACGGTGACATTGTGAGAGTGTGTGAGTGTGAGTGTGCCGGCAATTGTATGATTGAGTGGAATGAATGGAAAATGAGTCTTATGTGTTGAGTAAATTGAGAGATTAGATATTTGAAAAAGTAGGGTGGATAAAAGCACCATGTATGACTTTTGGTACAAAAACATGTTTAATAAGAATTAATCAAGAGGAGAGTATTGTTATAACAATATTAGAATCATCAAACAAGGGTATACATTCAGAGTAAACTTAAAAGCAGTCTTATCAATTTCATTAAAAGCATAAATAGAGAATGGGGCAAAGTCTATAGAATCATAGAAATAATAAAGGTTTATATGGGAGATTATGTAATTTGGAGTACACATGGAAGAATTGAGATTGTTAGAGACACATTACCCTCAAATACGGTCTTTTAATATAGGGGGTACAGTTATGCAGAAACCGGGAGAGGGTGAAGCTTGGTTAAGGATTGCTGGGTATTTGAATTGTCAGAAAGAGCACGCATACTATTATCTGTCTAAATACAAGGGGCCGGTTAAAGAGATGGCGTGTCTGCGTTGCAGGGATATACATTATCACACACATGCATGGTGTATTTGCTGGGAAGATAGTAGAGAGTAATTGGTAAAGTTGTTAGAATACATGACGGAGTGGGAGGAAAGTGAGTCATTTGTGATAAGAACGTGGAGACAGTGAGTGACTGAGGAGTATGGGAGAGGCAGGTCAGAGCTCATTGCAGATTCATCTAACGTTTACTTTAACGAAAGTAGCAGTTAGTGGTTTTGTACCTGCACCATGACATGTGGGTATAGGATTAAGATGGAGAGATGAGTGGGTAACAATAGTAAAAGTATGTGTAGGAGAATGTTGGGAACAGCAGCGGAAAAGGAGTTGATAGCCCTATATAATTATTATAATTATTATAATTATAATTATTATATAAGCTTTGTTGTCTCCCTTGCCACATATGCATAATGTATATGATGAAGAATTAATAAAAATAAAAGCAACAAACACATAAAGGCACAAGAGTATTTCTGTCTTTGTTTGTGATTGCCTTTCAGCTGCTGTGGGTTGCCGCACTTATTTGGATAATTGAATATAAATAGAAAATGTTATAAAGATGTTGGGGATAAGAATTCTTTTTTTTTTTTTTTTTTTTTGGAGCGTATAATATAGAGATTCAGCTGGTGCTGAACACAGGCAGGATGAGCAGCTTATCAGTCTGAAGTTATGGCAACTTACTGAGTAGATTTACGACAGGAGCGGGCAGAGCTCCCAGACATTTAATGAGCTGGACTTTGTGGAGGCTGTGGGAGGCAAGTGCTTTGCAGCTGATGGTAGAGAGGCTTTTTCAAAAACCCAGAAAGCACTGTAACCTACCTGAAACGGAGGGTGACAGAGAGTGCAGTGTTAGGTGTGCTGCTCCCTGTGTCACTGTGCCTTTGTGCTGTTTCAGGGACTTTGCTGTCACTGTAGGGTGTCGGTCAGAACACAATCCAAGCATCTAATTTGGGTTTCTTATATTTATTAAAATGCACAGCACGACATGAGCACACTTGAATTTACAAAAAGTGGGTTTGGTTGGTATGGTCTGGTTTGGGTGTATATTTGTGAGTGTGTGTGGTTGCTGGAAATAAACATATAGACCATAACGAATAAAAGTTAATGATGGATGTAAACATAAACATAAATACATATACATACACATGAACAACACTATTTACAGGGAATATTTGGTTGCATGACTAGATAAACTGTAATAACTTGTTTCCAGTCCACGTTCATGAGCCCACTAGTAACGCTAGTGTGCGGTAACCACATTGGTCTCTTAGCTGCCGTATGCTACATAGCTAACGTCAGCATGCTAAGTGGCTATGCTAAGAAAATAATTCACAGGGCGCCGCCATATTGGGGCGCTACACTGCGCATGTGTGCTAGTGGAACTCTGATCGTGGACCGGCACTATGGCAACAGAGGAGGGGTTACACTAAGGTCACACACGTCACTGTACAGGTACACAAGCATTGTATCGTTTATGCTATGTTCGATACGGCTATGTGGCTATTGCGTATTGGTAAGGACTAGCACACATATACAAATACGTGTCTTAGGGATGGCAGATGGCAGGGAAATTACAGTGATTGTCATTAGTAACGGTTGCATTTACAATGTTAATAAAGACATATATACATATATAACAAACTATATACAGTTAATTACAAATCTTCCCCTTATTTACGAAAGATGCACCCTTAGCCCAACAATGATTAGCACTTACAGTTGTCACTGACGCACGCCGCATAAACGTAAACTGTCCAGGTTTTGGCCTCTTCTCTCTGGAGTGGGGGTTGATCTGATGATCGGGGGGGATGCGAGTCTTATATATGCTGACCTGTATCTTTAACCCTATTGGTCGTAAGGTCAGAGGGCCGCCTGGATGGACAGGTCAGCTGGCTAATCCTGACCTGGACGAGAAGTTTATGGGTGCGGTCTTTGTTGTACGTGCAACTTGTTGACTTTGGGGTGCATCGGGGAGAGGGGGAGCTCTGCCGGCCTGATGGAAAAACACAGAACTTGCACAATGCATTGGGTATCTAATGTGTTGAAATTGGTAGTGTGAAATATTTAACTGACTGAAAGGACTTGTGTTTAAATATGAAAAATACTGAGAGGGTTAACTGACTGAATGTAGATGGTGATGTTAAATCATTACTTTATGAAATTATGTAAGTGTATGTAAATCTGTGTTATACATTCCTTGGACAACCATTTAAGCACTGTCTTCTGAGGCAGAGGTTCCCAACTGATGGCCCTTTTATACACTACCGCTGAATCTATTTTTTGGGGGTGCCACAAAATTTTTCTGATTGATTGATCCCAGATTGTGGATAACTAGTGATCCCCGTAGAGTCGGGTGGGAAACAGGTAAAAGGGCAAATATAATTAGATCTGCAGCTGGTCCAGGTGGCTCAGAGAGGTTGAGCATTACCTTTGGCGCAAATCCAAAATATAAAACATATGAAATTGTGAGAAAGATTGTTGCGTAGATCAGAATTGGAGACGGGAGATACATAGAGATTCGTAAAGTGGGTGCTAAGGGTATCTGAGCATTGTAAAAAAAAAAAAAAATGTTGGGTGCAAAAGAAATAATTCTGCCAAAAGAAATTATAATTAAGAAACATCCACATCACAAGAATCAGATTTTAAAACGTATGAAAAAGTGGAATAAAAGAATAAGTGGTAAACTGCAGTGGCCGATTGAGGGCACATTTGATGTGTCAAAATGTTTAGGAGTAGAAGTGAATATAAAGCATCATAAGGCTCAAGACACTAGTGATAAGCAGGTTGGCAAAAGACACAGAGAGAGGGAGGTGCTGACGTAGTTTATGCGGGAAGGAATGAAGATGCGTGCTAAAAATGGTAAAGGGGTTGAAGGAACACACAACACTGTCAAAGAGGCTCTAAATATGGAAGAAAAGGTTGTTAGTGAGAAGAAAGAAAGAGCAGCAGAGATTCAGTTAGGGCTCACTGCGCCGACATGGCCCATAACACCCCCACCTTATCCAGAAAAAACGTTTCTCCTGGGAATGTATCCAATATTGCCCGAGCAGATGCAGGAAGAGGGGAAGCTTGTGGGAGAGATAGAGATGGGTCCTATAACCGGAACAGTTAGATTTAAGGGGTATCCAGCTGACATACTCATACCTGGGAATGTACGCAAACACCCCCTCCCCTCCACCGAAGCAAGGTTCAATCGTTCCAAGTTGAGGATTCTGTGCCCCACGTAATACTGATGATCGCCGAGGGACACGAATCACATGAACTGGGACCAATGATTAAAAAAGCATTACAAGTGCAGGAGTGGCTTCTGACTGCTAATCCACTAATTCACATCTCACCAGACAGGCAGTACATTAGAATATGAAGTAAGACACATGATCAGAGTGTAGCTGAAAGGGTATTGCTAGAAAAGAGAGTAATAACACAGATGTCACTCACAGTAGAACAGGATTGAGGGTTTGGTACAGGCAGGAGTTCTGATTAAAACTAAAAGTCCATGTAACACACCAATCTTTCCCATCGAAAAACCACACTCGGATGGATATGGATTAGTGCATGATTTAAGGGCAATTAATGCAATCGTAGATGCGGAAACTCCAGATGTGGATTGTACCAGACCCTCACACATTGTTGTCAAAATTCCACCAGGTAATCAGTGGTACACAGTGATTGATTTGTGTTCAGCATTTTTTAGTGAACCACTGCATCCAGAGTCACAATATCTTTTTGCATTTATTCATCAGGTTCAGCAGTGTACATATACTAGGATGCCACAGGGCTTTTGTGATAGATTTGCAGTATATAAGTATTGACAGTACTCTAATTCAATACGTAGATGACTTGTTAATTTGTAGTTTTTCAAAAGAGCAATGTGAAAAAGACACAGTAACAGTGTTTCAGGCGTTAGCTAAGGGGGGTCATAAGGTAAGTAAGGATAAACTGTGTCAACAAGAAGTGGAATATTTGGGAAGAAATTTTGTGGGGATAAGAGGTGTACTGCTCCCTCACAAATAGAGGCTATCACCAAAACAGCCCAACCGCAGACGGTGGGGCAAATGCTCTCCTTTCTGGGCATGGTTGGATACAGCAGGCAGTGGATCTGTGATTATGCCTTTAAAGTGGCTCCATTACGGGCTTTGATTAAAGCAGCGGGCCAAGTAAATAATGCTGCCCCATTACAGTGGACAGCTGAGGCCGGAGCTGCCTTTCTACTCCTAAAGGGGGAACTGCAAACAGCTCCAGCCCTAGGTTCCCCTGATTATAGCAAACCATTTCATTTGTATGTGGCTGAGAAAGGGGGATATGCCAGTGCTGTATTAATGCAGACCACACCCGCAGGTAAACAGCCAATAGCCTACTATAGCATTAAGTTAGATGCTGTAGAGCAAGGTTTGCCACCCTGTTTTCAGGGATTGGCAGCTGTGGAAATTGCATACCAGAAAGCCTCCATTATAACGATGGGACATCCTGTAACATTGTATACATCCCATCAAATGCATGCTTTATTGACCAGTCCATGACTTGTATTAAATCATGCAAGGAAAACTGGCTATGAAGTAATTTTGTCATTACCTGAATTGAATATGCAACGTTGTACTACTATTAATCCAGCATCTAGAATCGTGTCGCCAGATGAAGGGACACCACATTATTGTGTGCAGGTCACAGAGGTCTTTCTTAAGGCCTGAGAGGACTTGTTTAATCAGCCCATAGATGCTGACCTTACGTTATTTGTTGATGGATCATGCTTTAGAAATAACAAAGGAAATCATGCTGGTTATGGAATTGCTGAACTAAAGGCTGATAGCTCTTTGTCTCAGTTACAGGTACAGAAGCTTGATCAGCCGTGTTCTGCCCAGTTGGCCGAAATTAAGGCATTAATATTGCAGTCAATTTCGCAGCAGGTAAACGTGTCAACATTTATACTGATTCAGCATACGCATATGGGATGTGCCATATCTACGGTAATATTTGTAAGCAAAGGGGCTTCCTAAGAGCGGATGGTACACCAATTATGCATAGTGAGACAATCTCACATCTGTTGAGGGCAATGCACTTACGCAAAGCATTAGCTTTTATCAGAGGTTGACAAAGTAAACAACTCCATTACTTCAGTCAAAGTATAGATACTCCTGGTCAAATATTACTCGACTGCAAGTAAAAGTTGTTCAGTTCAATTTTTACTTGAGTTCAAGTACTGGAGTACTTGCTTTTAAAAATACTTCAAGTATTCAAAAGTACACTTTCTTTTTAATGTCATCGAATTGTTCTATTGTTGCAACAATGCATTTACAAAGTCTAATGACTCTGAAACAACCTACTGAATGCACTGACTTGCTGGTAGAACCTGTAGAATAAAAAGCTTGTGAAATATGCTGCAAAGCCTATGGAAACACAGTTGAATCAAATGCTTCCTCTATAAAAGACAATGTATAGCTTCAGTTAAACAGGCACCAGGTTAAAGATTGGCCCTAAAAGCATAAACACGTAGTTACGTCCCCGGTGGAGTGTGGTGTCTAGGGGTATGTAGGGGAACGTAGCATAAAGGACCCACCACCTGTGCTGATTTTGGGACGGTGCGATGAGGGAGGAAAAACGCGGACACGGGGAAATAGTATAAATGAAAGTGCACGATATATTTGGAAATATTTACAAAGTGGTATATACAAAAATATTTACAAACACAAACGAAGGTGGGAGAGGACATTAGACGGTGCCAAAGAAACGAAATTAGCAAAACAAAAGCCACCCTGAACTGCACCAGAAAACACACACTGAGCTACAAAACAAAAAGGTGGCAGAGCCAAAGGAAACCTGACTACTCTAACTAGTAACCGAAATACAAAAGTGGCACCCGCCTCTAACCTATCCCTATACAACGTTAACACTACCGCGGGGATCCCCTTTCTTACCTGTCCTTCTCCCCGCGATAACCAAAACACCAATGCCAGAACGCAATCCACAAACAGAGTCAATAACGAGAATACAAGGTCGAACACAGAATGGCAGGTTTGTAATAATAAAGGCAAAAAACACACGAAAGGCAAAATGTAACACTGAGACCGAAAATCTACTGCACAGTGCATCCACTGGCGTTTAAATGTTGGCGCTCCGCGTCTGGTTGGCTACAGCACGAGGGGCACTCCCTCCCTGGTTGGTCGAACGGGAGAGAGAGGGGTGGGGCACAACATCAGGCCAGGGGGGTATTGCCAGCCCGCCACAGCTGGGTACCTGTGGAGACAGAGAGAGAGAGAGAGAGAGAGACACACACACACAAACGAAACAAGACGCACAAATAAAACACACAGTGCGCCGCACGTAACACACGTCATAATGCTGTAGGCTAGGTTAATTTTACATCTACTACATAGCATTGTCTGAAATGTGAAACAGCTGGATGACCATCGTCGCCGCTTGATTCCCGCCCCTATCGTCTTATTGGGACCGGGTCCTACGTGAATCCACTGACCTTACAAATATTACTCTGTTTACCTGACAAGTTTAAAACATATATTTCTGAAAGGATTTTTGTCAGTAACGTTAACTCGGCATTTTTATCTTTATCATCTTTATCTTCCATTGTAGTAGCCATCAGTAAAACCGCCAAGTTCAGTTGTTACAAAAAATGCAGCACGCACTTGACTGACAGCATTGGAGTAGTTTACTGTGATTGGTTTTTCCCCTGTGATGAACACAATATGGCCTATTGCATTTTAGAAAAGAAAATTCATCCGCTGACTTCAAAGCTATGCGTTAAAGTAACGAGTAACGAGAACCTTCATAGAAATGTAGTGGAGTGAAAAGTACAATATTTGTATTTCAAATGTAGTGGAGTAAAAGTCATAAGTTTCCAAAAAAAAATAACACTCAAGTAAAGTACAGATACTCAAGTAAATGTACTTTGTTTCTGTCCACCCTTGGCTATTATTAAGTGCCCAACTCATCAAAAAACAGATACTCTAGTGGCACAACTTTAGGGAAACAACTTTGCGGATGAGTTAGCACGACAGGCAGCAGTTGGTTCAGCTTTTGTTGGGGTAATAGTGACAGAAGAGGTTGGTCCAGCAGGGGATGTGGCAGCCCTCATTCAAGCACAAGAGTATATGAAAAAAGTGTGTGGTTGAGTATCCAGGGCAAAAGGTATGTGTTGGTGGTGGTAGGCTTAGTAGATGGATTGAAGCGACACCCAATGAAGGTCCAGATGCTTGTTCAGTAGCAAAATGTGTGTGTAAAGAAATGTTTCCTAGATTTGGGATTCCAGATAAAATTAGTTCAGATAATGGGCCACATTGTGTAGCTGAGATAATGGCAAAGGTTACTAAAGCTCTGGGGATATGGCGAAGATTTGGGTGCGTTTACCACCTGCAATCGCAAGGCATGGTGGAAGAGGTAAATGGCAGTTTGAAAGCAAAAATAGCTAAAATATGTGCAGACGGTAAAATTAATTGGGTAGAAGCACTACCTTTGGCATTAATGAGCTATGAGAATGCAAACTAACCAAAGCACGCATCTAATACCGCATGAAATACTTACGGGTTGACCCATGCTTGTGCCTTACCTCAGAGGGTCCTATCAAGGTCCGCCACTTGAGCAACTGGAAAGAGAATTGACCAACTATGCGAGATATTTAACTGCCATACACAAAGTTATGTTTCAACAGGTAAAAGGTGCCACAGAAGGAAGTTGGAGAGAGATTCCAGAAGATCTGCAGAGAATTCAGCCTTGTAAAAGGGCATACATAAAGGTGTTCAAAAAGAAAGGGGCAGGAACCCAGATGCAAAGGACTATATAAGGTGGTATTGACACCAACAGCTGTCAAGGCAGAAGGCATGAAGTAATACTCGTGCCATATCTTGGCTGTAGTGATCTCATTCGGTCAAGCCCCAGACAGAATGAGATTCCCCTGTCCCATTCAGAAAACAGTAACAGCGAGGGCATTCATAAGCCTCTGGAAGGTTGCTGTAGCGTTACTCAATCCAAAGAGTAAAACTCTAAACTGAAATAAACCACAATGAGAGATAATGGCAGTCTTTGGCCTCGACCCTTCCTCCACCTGCCTACCTGCCAGTATCCTCAGGCGAGATCAATAGTTGAAATGAACTTTCCCCTGGCCAGGAAATCTAAAGACTCATCAATTCTAGGAAGAGTGTAAGAGTCCTTGACAGTGAGCTGATTTAAGCCCCGATAATCCACACAGAATCTTGGCTCCCCAGAAGGCTTTGGCACTATAACAACAGGGGCAGCCCATGGACCTGACGCAGGCTCAGTGATCCCCTTCTCCAGCATATTTTGAATTTGTTCTTCAATTATTTGCTTTTTCATGGGCGATGTGCGGTAGGGTGGGAGGTTAACTGGTTTAGCATCACCAGTGTCAATAATGTGTTCTGTCAGTGAAGTGTGGCCAAGGTGGCCATCAAAAAGCTTGCCAAACTGTTCCAAAAAAGAAACACCTGTATCAAGCATTGAAGATATGGCCTTATTCTTAAAATTGACCTTGACTTTGAAAGGGGTGTTCCAGAAAGCAACCGATGAGTGATCTTCCATATGCCCTAAAAAAGGTGAAGAACAAGGTTCTAAATATCCAGTTCCCCGGGGGAGGGGTACCTCGACTGGTATTCCTCCCCCCTCTGAAGTTTCCTTTCAGCCTAGCACCAGATCTGCCACTGCTTTTAGTGGCAACTCCTTCCTGCTGTGAACAAGGTTCTAAATATCCAGTTCCCCGGGGGAGGGATGCCTCGACTGGTATTCCTCCCCCCTCTGAAGTTTCCTTTCAGCCTAGCACCAGGTCCGCCACTGCTTCTAGTGGCAACTCCTTCCTGCTGTGCCAAGGTCTGATTCTCAGCTGACACTGCAGCAGGTGCATTTGGGGCCCCTCCTGCACCATGAACTGTTGCCGTATCAGGGTTACAGTTTGGGCACATGCATGTTGTGAACCGCGGCAAGGAGCACTTAAAACAGTGTGTGTTGTTGGAGGTTTTACCTTTTCTACGGGACTGAGCGGGTTGAAGAGAACCCAAAGACAGAGTGGGCCCAAGGACAGAATGGAGCTCATGAGCATGCATAAGGACGTCTATCACTGATGGGATGGGTGTCCCATAGAGAGCAACTCAGTACCTTTCAAGCGCATGCTTGCAAATGATTTAAATTTGCTCCTATTCAGGGGGCGGGTTCCTCAGTTCACTGAATTTACTCAACATATGCGCAATGAACATCGGCACCGGTTCCACAGGAGCCTGCAGATGATCTAAATATACCTTTCAGCACATGCTCCTGATTGTCTACTGGAAGAGGTCAAGACGTCAGTGAATTGTGCCCAAGAATCTACATGAGTCTTAGGAACATTAAACTACTTCCGTGGCTCCTTAGCAAGAGAGCACGGGAGTTCAGCAAGAATCTGGATATCGGTTAGATCGAGAGCAGCTCTGTAAGTAGCCACAGATTGGAGCCAGTCCTCTTGCTGAATATTTCCATCACCTGTGAATACAGGGGGTTCCCACTTGGACTGATGTGGGACGGAGACAAGCAGTCTAGTTGAGTTGCTCAGCTCCAGAGAACTAGGGTTGTAAACAGAGCTCACATTGCTAAAGCGCGGGCCCTCCGTGGATACAGGGGCTGACCCAGACATAAGCAGTTGGTGCTGAGATGAGGGTGCCTGTGGAGTGGAGGTGACAACTGCGATATTACGTCTACGAGAGGAAGATGAGACAGTTCCTGGGGTGTTTTCTCTATCCCAGCGCTCCAGCAGGCCCCACTGTAAGCTTAATTAATCCTGCAAACATCCCTGTAAAATAGCTACTTCCGCTCGTAGGGCCTGGTCTTGTTTCTCAAGGTCATCAACAGTCAGTCTGGGTGGTCTAAGTCTTGGTAAAGATTCTGGGTCAACCTTGTGATCACTGTATAAGTCTGAGTTCATAGTCATATTTAAGAGTCAAACTACTGGAGTTGAAATCATAAAAGTAATGAGCAATGAGTAGCAGAATAAAAAAAAAACAAAAAATTGCAAAATTTTAACTCACTATATACAGAAATTGTACAAAGGAACTACACATGCATCAACACAACTCACAGTGAATGTGCTTAAGCTTAAGTGTAACTACCTCAAAAAGATACGCGGTTCGTGCAAATGCTACGAAAATGCTACAAACTGCTTCTCAGGCACGATAATTTGCAGCAAAAACAGGGTTAATTTCAGGCACGCAGAATCAGACAATATGTAAACAGACAATATAAAGACACTTACCTCACCCTCTGAAGTGAAATTACTGCCTAAACACTTTCTAAAATGTTCACATCCAGATTGTCTTTACTGCTGGAAAGCAAGCGGATGAAAGCAATAAAAAGTCCTTACTTTGTGAGATCGTTTCCTTACAGAAATTGTTACACTTGATGAAAGTTCCACTAGAGGTTAGGTCCCCATAAGAACAACCAACCAAACGCATGCATCCCACCGTAGCAGCCACAACGTCCAGGGATAAAGCAAAATGTGTATAGATTACCAGCTAGCTATGTTTTTTTTTTAGGCTCATTTATAGCTCAAATTCAATGCATCCTCCGACAGGTAAAATCCAAGTCATTATGACGAATCCATGTATCACTCGAAGAAATTCTCTCGGGGGTCCGAGTGGTAGATGATGTTTGGGCGTTACTTGTAATGCTTTAGCTTCGTAGGTTGAAGACTGGAGACATCTTTGGAAGAGGCGGGACAATGTAGTTGGCGGTACTCAGAGGAGTCAATTTAATAACAAGGTGTCAACCATATAATGCCAGGTCTCCATGGCACACTAATCTGGACATACATGTACTTTAGACTAGCGAAAATAAAACAGAAAGGGGGATATTCAAGCTGTCGCGTTACGGATTTTTTGGTTGTAGAGTTAGACAGTTAGCACCGCACTTGTTCCACACAAGAGAGGCTAATTTCCTCCAATCCCCCCCATATACGCAGGTGCAGCTACACAGTAGGCTTTACAGGCTTTACAACCTGTCTGCTTTCAGAGGGGATTACCCTTATCACTTATCCCAGTTTACATCAACTCATACATTTTCATATTGCTCTTTCTGTTCATTGTACAAAATTATGAATAAATATGCACTACATTCTGGGGTGTCACATGAAGTTTTAGTGTAGTGTTTATTTATTTTAAAAGACCATAATGCTATGTAAAGTAATGAAAATAATTATTAGAAATATCATAAACGCTTAAAATATTATTGTTATTTAAATGCTATAATATTGTACAACTGTACAATTGAAGAAATGCAATAAACAATTATTTTGCACAAACATGTCAGCACTCAAATGTGCATAAGTGTGCTCTTGAATCTGTTCTTACCTAAGAATGAGTCCCAAATAAGAAAACATTGGTGAATGTCAGAATCTTTGTGAAAACTGCATGAATGAGTTTTAAGAAGAAATTTCTTCCTATGAATGGTTGGAGAATGAAGCCCATTGATTTCTAAGAACATTGTTAGTTCTTCCTCTGAATGTGAGAATGAAGGTCATTTTATACCTTTAGCCACCAAAACGAATTATCACAATGAGAGATGTACTGAACAGCATCATGATTTAACCTGATTTTTTTTCACCCAAAAATGTTAAATGCAGTGCACCGGGGCCCATGAAGGAAGGCAGGTTTTTTAGCTGTTTTTTTTTTCCTTTTATACGCGGGCCCTTTTGCACATTTAACGTTTCATGCAGTGTGCAAATGTCACCTTAACAGACCAGTAGCCCTAAGTCTACCATCAAAATAATTCATCAGTTCATCAGTCTAGTGTTAAGCCTTTTCAAAGCAATACTCAGCGTAGCTCCTCAAGGTTGGCCAAGGTGGTTAAGGGAGACGGTTCGTGTGGTTGACGTAGATATTTGAAGGATCCACAAGAACGGATACCATTTACAAGAATGTGAGGGTGAAATTAAAAGAATATTTAGTTGCGGTACTCAAATTTAAACTGGTGAAGACTGATAGTTTCCTCACAACTTGTCTATGATTCAAATTACAAGAAATAAGATATATACTTTACTGAACAGACAAAGAAAGGGAAGATGAAGACCACAAAATAATTGTTTTTTATTGAATTACAATTTCACTAAACTTCCACTGGGTAGACAAAGTATGACAAATCAAAATACATTGTACATGGTATATAATATTTAAGCAATGTTACTGGTGTCTACAAAGCAAGGACTATTATTAGTTCAATTTAAATGTGCAAAAGTTCCAGCATGCAGAGCAACGATAAATAGTTTAGAATACACCTGTTTAGTTTTTTTTTTTTCTTTTCAGTAATACTTTTCTAGAGCTGGACTGTTGTGTGAGCCACAGACAGCTACCAATCTTCTGTTTTTTCTCTCTCAGGGAACGTACGAGACTCATAACAACCTTATCCTTGAGAATCTGATTCCCCATGATTTTTCCAGCCACCTTCATCACATCCTCCATCTCCTTCATCACATGACTTGGAGATCTTGAATTTGTATTCAGACACTATTAGTATATGTCATCACTTGAGACTCAAATTTTTTCACCTCTTCTTCAGTTGTCTTGATGGCCTTCTTAGCTTCTGTCTTGTCCAAAGCACCACCAATAATCATGACTGGCCAAGCGCTGGCGAAGATAAGAATATAGACTGAGATGATGGAGTTCCTTTCCTTATATATATATATATATATATATATATATATAAACACTGACAACGACTGCCTCAACATGTACAATATAGACACAGAGTATATATTTCTGCTCTCTGGGTGTATCATTTTCAAAAGTAAATGAATAAACATTTTTTTTTAACCAACAGCAGTACAGCTAGTTATAGGCCTACTGAAAATAAGTGATTGTGTGAAATTGTATATTTTATGATATTACATTAAACCATAATAATTAAGATCTTATCAGGAAAAGATCTTTACTACGTCTTGACTAACCTTTGAATGGTAACCTTGGGAAAGAGATATCAACCAGTGACCAATTTCATGCATATTAATGGTCTAAAGTCACATGTTTAGGCTGCCAACAAGAACTACTGTAACTGCAAAATGAAAGCAAAAGGAGTTGTCCGCAGCTCCATCTAATCACTCTTTGTCCTTGTATACATTTTTCTGAGATAAGCCATAGGCACTTTGTACCAATTGGGTGTACAATTTTAAATCTACATTAACCTTCTGGAGTCTGAGGCCTGTCAGCCACCAACAATCATGATTGGCCTTGGACCGGAAAAGATAAGAGTATAGGCTGAGATGATAGAGTTCCTTTCCAGGCAAAAAGAAATACATTTAACTTATCCTCTGAATGAGTTTTATTCTTTGGTCATATGTACCTACCTGCAACCCATCCAATTATTGGAATGAGTGTCACACCAATCCCAACCTTCATTACAGTGTCTGCAGTATCTTCTCTATCCCTCTGTCTGTGAAGTGTGGCTTGAGTTGAAACCAAGTTCCTTCTTCCCTGTTCCAAAGAGTCTTTGTAACTGTTATGTTTGATTCCTGTTCAGTGCTTAAATTGTCTAATGCCAGAAAGTTCTTTTGAGCTCTTTCTTGGCTTAGTTTGTACTTTTTGGCTGTCATACATGCCAGAAACTTATCAAAATCTTTGAGCTGCTTGCTGATGGTTTGCTCTCAACACTCTAAATTTTGCTGCGCTTGCCTGATTAGGTGCAGCACACTGATGAAAGCACAAATCCAAAGCATAAAACCACATAAGTTTGTTAAATGCTGACAACTATGTATACAAGCACACAATTCAGAGAAAGCTAGTATACAATTCCAAGGCAAAAACAGATTAACTGATTCTCTACCAATTTGGGAAGCTGTAGATAATAATAATAATAATAATAATAATAATAATAATAATAATAAGAATAAGAATAAGAATAATAATAACAGTGCAAGTTCTTTTAGAGCCCAGTATCACTATTTATAGTCTCAAAGGGCTTTATGTGTCTATAACAAAGCCAAATCAAAATGATATTATCCATAAGTTAGGAAAAATAGATAAGTCTTCAGACTGATTTTAAAGATGTGTAGAGTTTGCCTCTCTAATTTCTGTATCATTTGTGTAGTTGCTTGACTCTTGAGCATGAACTTTTTTCAGGGAGTCTATACATTCTCCTTAAACCATGGGAAAATGCAGAAAACACAATGCAATTAAACTTAACTGATTTTTTTTCCTCCAGGGATGAAGACAAATAGCAGTGTCCACAAGTGTGTCAGCATTTCTTAACAATATTTATGAGGATTTTTAATCGGTCACCTGTGTTTCCTGACGTTGTGCTTAGGAACAGCACTAGTTTCGTCAAATATTTTGCTCTGACTCCCTCTTGAATCTGACTAAAATAGTACACTGAGATAATTACTGACATTACTGATAATTTACTCGACATTGTACGGTTGCTGTATCTAGAGAAAAAAAAAAGAAAAAATATATATATATATGTATTTATATATATATATATATATATATATATATATATATATATATATATATATATATACATATATGTATGTGTGTGTGTGTGTGTGTGTGTGTGTGTGTGTGTGTGTATAATGACTGCCTCAACATGAACAATATAGGCACAGAGTAGTTCCTTCTTCCCTGTTCCAAAGAGTCTTTGTAACTGTTATGTTTGATTCCTGTTCAGTGCTTAAATTGTCTAATGCCAGAAAGTTCTTTTGAGCTCTTTCTTGGCTTAGTTTGTACTTTTTGGCTGTCATACATGCCAGAAACTTATCAAAATCTTTGAGCTGCTTGCTGATGGTTTGCTCTCAACACTCTAAATTTTGCTGCGCTTGCCTGATTAGGTGCAGCACACTGATGAAAGCACAAATCCAATGAGTGAGGAGATTGACATCCACCTTTAGGAAGGTGTTGGAGATCTTGTTGTATGCAGAGAGACCATCTTTCAATGATGGCATGACTTTCTCAAGCAAGTGTTTACCCACAGCTTCAAAACTGTCCCATGAAACCTTATGTCCAAAAAAACAAAACAAAACAACCAAAAAAAAAAACAGAGGACATTGATGAAATTCTTTGTAATATACAATCTTACACAAGTCAAAGACAGAACAATAGAAAATTAGACTTTTCATTTTTAGTGCATTACTTTTGTTATTTTGGAAGAAAATGAAATGAAAGATTTCTTCTTTGTATTCATGTCTCTCATTTATGATTTTTTTTTTTTAATCGAATATTACGTAGCTAGTCAATGTAAACGAAATGTACACAAGTTAATATTGTGGGGGTGGAAAGCATAAAAAAACGTAAGTTTGTTAAATGCTGACAACTATGTATACAAGCACACAATTCAGAGAAAGCTAGTACACAGTTCCAAGGCAAAAATGAAAGCAAAAGGAGTTGTCTGCAGCTCCATCTAATCACTCTTTGTCCTAATACACATTTTTTTGAGATAAGCCATAGGCACTTTGTACTCATTGGGTGTACAATTTTAAATCTACATTAACCTTCTGGAGTCTGAGGCCTGTCAGCCACCAACAATCATGATTGGCCTTGCACTGAAAAAGATAAGAGCATAGATTGAGATGATAAAGTTCCTCCAAGTTAAGATTGGGGGGGGGGGGGGGGGGGGGGGGCATAAAACCACGTAAGTTTGTTAAATGCTGACAACTATGTATACAAGCACACAATTCAGAGAAAGCTAGTATACAATTCCAAGGCAAAAACAGATTCACTGATTCTCTACCAATTTGGGAAGCTGTAGATAATAATAATAATAATAATAATAATAATAATAATAATAATAATAATAATAATAATAATAATAATAAGAATAATAATAACAGTGCAAGTTCTTTTAGAGCCCAGTATCACTATTTATAGTCTCAAAGGGCTTTATGTGTCTATAACAAAGCCAAATCAAAATGATATTATCCATAAGTTAGGAAAAATAGATAAGTCTTCAGACTGATTTTAAAGATGTGTAGAGTTTGCCTCTCTAATTTCTGTATCATTTGTGAAGTTGCTTGACTCTTGAGCATGAACTTTTTTCAGGGAGTCTATACATTCTCCTTAAACCATGGGAAAATGCAGAAAACACAATGCAATTAAACTTAACTGATTTTTTTTCCTCCAGGGATGAAGACAAATAGCAGTGTCCACAAGTGTGTCAGCATTTCTTAAAAATATTTATGAGGATTTTTAATCGGTCACCTGTGTTTCCTTACGTTGTGCTTAGGAACAGCACTAGTTTCGTCAAATATTTTGCTCTGACTCCCTCTTGAATCTGACTAAAATAGTACACTGAGATAATTACTGACATTACTGATAATTTACTCGACATTGTACGGTTGCTGTATCTGGAGAAAAAAAAAAGAAAAAATATATATATATATGTATTTATATATATATATATATGTGTGTGTGTGTGTGTGTGTGTGTGTGTGTGTGTGTGTGTGTGTGTGTGTGTGTATAATGACTGCCTCAACATGAACAATATAGGTACAGAGTATATATTTCTGTTCTCTGGGTGTATCATTTTCAAAAGTAAATGAATAAACAACAAAAAAGTCATCTGTTCTGCTGATACTGCAATGCAAAAAAAAAAAAGAAGTGTTAAACAAAAAGTGTGCCAACTTTTCGTCTTTTTTAAGACAGACTTTTTTTTTTCACAACTAACACCAACAGCAGTATAGCTAGTTATAGGCTTACTGAAAATAAGTGACTGTGTGAAATTGTATATTTTATGATATTACATTAAACCATAATAATTAAGATCTTATCGGGAAAAGATCTTTACTACGTCTTGACTAACCTTTGAATGGTAACCTTGGGAAAGAGATATCAACCAGTGACCAATTTCATGCATATTAATGGTCTAAAGTCACATGTTTAGGCTGCCAACAAGAACTACTGTAACTGCAAAATGAAAGCAAAAGGAGTTGCCTGCAGCTCCATCTAATCACTCTTTGTCCTTGTATACATTTTTCTGAGATAAGCCATAGGCACTTTGTACCCATTGCGTGTACAATTTTAAATCTACATTAACCTTCTGGAGTCTGAGGCCTGTCAGCCACTGATGTCGTATGGTATGCCTTATATCTTACAGCAATGTGTATGTATGTATGTGTGTATATATATATATATGTTACAAGACACACACACACACACACACACACACACATATATATATAGACACATATATACTCGTTTGTTTAGGGATGAGGAAGAAGAAGAGCAGGCCCAGCCATGTGTGTGTGTGTGTGTGTGTGTGTGTGTGTTTTGTACCATATGCTGACCCAACAGAATACAGTAGGGCTATGATAATCACATACCCATGAACCTTAAATTGTGTGGTTTTGAAAGCAAAAACTTGTGCAGGGGTAAATTCAGGGGTAAACTCTCCTCTAAATTATATTATATTTCAGAAAATGTGCAGATGTTGAGGCTTGATTCACTTTTGAAGTATTCAGGGCCTGTTATGTACCCTGGCTGTTACGAATAGTTGTCCTACAGTAACCGCCTACTCACAAACTTTAAATTGAATTAATGCAGGAAAGTCATGAAATTTGAGATGTTACCGGTGGCATCATGAAATCAGATTAAACTCAGAATTGTGTTCTATGTTACAAAATATCAGTTTGTAGTGGAGGTTTGTGAATATTTTTGGCTCGACAGCAATAGCGAAGAACACAAGCGAAGGTCCACAGAACAGTTACTTTACACAATTAGAGGCAATGAATAAAAACGTTTTCCAAGACATAAAAAGGCCAAACAAACTAACAGTGAGACTTTGTACTTTTGCAGGCCTCACAATGAGTTTTAAATAACAACAGTATGGACGATTGTTTACAGAGGTGCTGGAAAATAGTTAAGGGAACGTAACGAATTGCTGTACGACTACAAGAGCTTGTAAAGGCCATATACTGGCATAGTCAAGCGAAATATAAGCGTATCAATATGAACAAGAGGATGAAAAATGCCAGGTAGGCCCTCATTTGTTTAGGGATGAAGAAGAAGAAGAGCAGGCCCAGCCATGTTCAGGTATGAGAGACCGGAGTTACTGAGGTTGGCTCCAGGAGACCATGAGCGAGACTTCGTTTCGGTGCCAGAAAAGTCTTTTAGCGTCGCGGATCATCCGGAGTGATGAGGCTGGCCTGATTCTTTGCAGCTCGGATATTGAATGTTAAATCCTGCATAAATGGGCTCAGCGACTTTTATTTTGTATTCCATCTACGCTATATTAGATGCATTGTGGGTAGACCGCAGCAGGAAGTTATACTGTTGCTGCGGTAGGTAGGGCAAGTAGCGGGTCTGCAATAAAAGTTATTAAAATCATATTTTAATTAATTTATAACATGTTCTGTATATAATTCTATATTAATAACATTTAAAAACTACACCAGAAATCGCGTTTTGGCAACAACTTAAGATCAATTGTAACTTTTAATTACTTTTGTCAGTTAACCTTGAGACTCCTTGATTGACCTTGATTACAATGTTAATTTGATGTAAATATATTTCATTTAGGCGGACCAAAATTGTTCATGCTTTCTCAAATGCTTGTCTTTGCTGACTCTTTTTGTGCAGGTAACCAATGTTGTTATTTATTGCATGTTTCATGTATGTTTTAACTTTTATTCGTTGTGCAATGACTACTTTAGTATAGTATAACGGCATTACCGCGCCTTTAAATGCAGTACCTTTTTATGACCCTGATGGACAGGGCTTACGGTACAGAAACTGGCTTTTGGTATGTGGAATGTCACCTCTTTGGGGGGGGCTGGAACTTGTGCGGGAGATGGAGCGATTCCAACTAGATATAGTTGGGCTCACTTCTACGCACAGCCATGGCTCTGGAACCAAACTCCTGGATGGGGGCTGGACTCTATCCTTCTCTAGAGTTACCTGGGATGAGAGGTGACGGGCAGGTGTGGGGTTACTTGTTAGCCCCTGACTGAGTGCCGCTGTGTTGGAGCTTGTCCCGGGTAGCGAAAGGAGATGTCTCACTGCGACTTTAGGTTGCAGGCGGGAAATCTCTGACTGTTGTGACTGCATGTGCACCGAACGGCAGCTTGGAGTACCCAGCCTTCCTAGAGACACTGGAAAGTGTCCTAGTGAAGACACCATCTGGTGACTCTGTAGTTCTACTGGGAGACTTCAGTGCTCATGTTGGCAATGATGGAGGGACTTGGAGGGGAGTGATTGGGAGGAATGGCCTACCTGATCTGGCCGTGGAACAGTGGACCAGCTGTTCACTCTTGCACAGATACTGGAGGGATCATGGGAGTTTGCCAATCCAGTCTACATGTGTTTTGTGGATCTGGAGAGGGCTTACGATCTTGTTCCCCAGGGTGTCCTGTGGGGGGTACTGTGCGAGTATGGGGTGCCAGGTTCGCTGCTGCGAGTCATTCGGTCCCTGTGTAACTGCAGTGAGAGCTGTGTTCGTATTCTTGGCATGAAGTCAGACTCGTTCCCAGTGAGTGTTGGACTCCGTCAGGGCTGTACCTTTTCTCCAATCTTGTTCTTGATTTTCATGGACAGGATTTCAAGACACAGTTGGGGTGAGGAGGGTGTCCAGTACGGTGGCTGCAGGATTGTGTCTCTGCTTTTTGCAGATGATGTGATTCTGTTGTCCTCATCAAACTGTGACCTCCAGTATGCATTGGGGTGGTTTGCAGCCGAGTGTCAGGATGAGGATCAGCACCTCCAAGTCTGAGGCCATGGTCCTATGCCGGAAAAAGGTGGCTTGACCCCTACGAGTTGGGACTTAGTTTCTGCCTCAAGTGGAGGAGTTCAAGTATCTCAGGGTCTTGTTCACGAGTGCGGGTAAAATGGAGTGGGAGATTGACAGGCGGATCGGGGCATCAGCGGCAGTCATGTGGTTGTTGTACCGGACCGTCGTGGTGAAGAAGGAGTTTAGCCAGAAGGCAAGGCTCTCAATTTACCAGTCAATCTTTGTTCCAGCCCTCACCTATGGTCACGAGCTCTGAGTGGTGACCAAAAGAACGAGATCGCGGATACAAGCGGCGGAAATGAATTTCCTCCTCAGGGTGGCTGGGCGCACCCTTAGGGATAGAGTGAGGAGCTCAGACACCCAGGAGGACCTCGGAGTAGAGCCACTGCTCCTCCACATTGAAAGGAGCCAGTTGAGGTGGTTCGGGCACCTAGTCAGGATGCCTCCCGTGCGCCTTCCTGAGGTGTTCTGGGCACAACCAACTGGGAGGAGACCCCAGGGCAGACCCAGGACACGTTGGGAGAATTATATATCTCAGCTGGCCTGAGAAAGCCTTGGGATCCCCCAGGAGAAGCTGGTGGATGTAGCCGGGGAAAGGGATATCTGGGCTACCCTCCAAGAATTGATGCTTGGACCATTCCTCTTGTCACTGCACACCACCTAACTGGGCTCATCATCCAGGAGCACAGCTTCTCCTCATGGGGACTCTTTGACCCACTTGTCGCTCACTCTATTATTTTACCTTTAAGTTACTTGCATGTTTATCTAGCCTGATAATGAACTTAGCAGTGATGCTTTATGCAACAATCAGCACCTCAGTGGATATTTGCATGGTTTTATATTCTGCCTGTCTTCAAAGTCGCTTTGGATAAAAGTGTCTGTAAAATGAAGAAATGTAAAAAATATTTACAAAACTTCATCAGCCTCTTTCTGGCCAGAAAGAGTCCGATGAAGTTTTTTGGCAGACGGGTTGTTTTGAACTGTCTCAAGGGACCGTTGTGAGGAAAACAAGCATTCACTATGGGACTATTATAAACATTAGGTTAGTGTCACGTTTTGTAAGAGAGGCTGGATGCAAGGACAAGTCAGTCTTTTCTTTATTCAATGCAAACATAACAAAGAGTTCCAAAGACTTACGAAATGCAGATTCAGACAGGTGAAGAAACCAATGTGACATGAGGTAAACTCCAAACAAAGCCAGACAATGAAACATGAAAATCCGAGGAGTATTTATACAAAGCTAAATTAGGCAAATCTAACTAGTGGGGGGGGGGGGGGTGTTGTCTTGGAAATTTTGAGAATGTTATTACGTACCTTTAAAAAACTGTTGTGTTTGTACAACTATATAATGAATATAAATACGGACACGAAGCTGCGGTATAACGGACTGTTCTCTTTACTAAATAGTCGTGGCAACCAACTATCAAACATGCCACAGAACACAGGTAGCGGGGGTACAACTGAGGCAAACAAAATAGGTCCATACACTACAAAAACAATAATGTGATGCAGCTCAGATACTCTAGCTGTCAGTGCAGCCATTCACCATCACCTGGAAGAAAGACTGGACTGTAATGTTGCTTAGGTAATTGAACTTTTCTGGTGTGATGTCATACATGAGGATTAACCAAGTCTGTTGAATATTAGGGGATTATTAGAATTGTTTTGATCTAATTATTAAACTGGCATTTGAAATAAGTATTACTTAATTGTATATTTTGTAGACAATTAAAAATGGTTTCCTCTGAGAGATTAAGTATGCCCCGGCTTAGTCTAGGTTTTAGTCTTTTGTCCCAGGTGTGCAGCCAAAAGCATCTGCTGACACAAGTCCTCATTACTGGGCAGAATTTTTTTAAGGCACCTGAATTAATGTGTAGTTTTTGGAAAGGTTTTGATTTTCAGCTATTATTGTTATTTTCTTCTTTGGGCGGGGAAAAATTAAATATCTAGGCCAACCATGCTGATACATTAACAACAGGTACTGACCACAGAGCACTGTATGAGGTACTTTCATTTTAACATTCTTGTAAATCGTATCTGTTCCCACGGACCCTGCTATCATTCTTGCAAAACTGACCCACACATTCCAACTGAATGTGGAGTTGATGCGAGCAAAACAAATAAGCAATTTCATAATCACTGTACTTTCACTTTCACATTCTTGTAAGTATTATCTGTTCTTATAGATCCTTTAACATTTACACTAACCTTGCTAATGTATGGACAACAGGCACAGACCACAGACAGATTAACACCAGACTGTTATGTTTTTGTGAAACAGATTAATTAACTTGCTGGTTTATTTGGTAGGTGTGGTTGTAGTAGTTACAGTAGTCAAAGAATCTATACAGAGTCACACTATAGAGAGATTCAGCACGATAACGACTTTTTCAGTTTGTGATGTAAACTTTATAAAATGTTAAGAAGAACAAAATAAAAGTGGGATAAGCCTGACAACACCATGTCTATCAGAACAAAGGCTCATGGCTCTTGTATGGTTCTGTATCTCTCTCTCTCTCTCTCTCTCTCTCTCTCTCACACACACACACACACACACACACACTTTGATACATTCCCAAACACCACCTTTGTTATTCTCCACAGAATAGTAAGAATAATTAATCTAGAGTGAATATCGAGTACTTGCGAGAACATAACTAAGTGGGTGCATGTGAACTCATTTTACAAACAGGTTAGAGCACTAGTAAGCAGTCTGAATGCACCAGAGATTACATTCCATCAGATTCCACCTGACACCATTATATATCATGTTTAACAAATATAGTGGGTTGGAGAACAACCTTGAAAGTAGAAGATTTCTCACTGCTGTTAAAAATGTTATTTCAGTAGTGACATCAGAGCAAAAATCATTTGGATCCAAAGGATCTTAAATGACAGATGTCCAAATTTTACAAATAATGTCCTTCACTATTTCTTTCTCATGCACGGTCTCCTCACCACATAGAGATTTGCCTGTAGAATCTGTAAAAGAGAACTGATTAGTTCTTCAGCAGCACGATCAATTTGAAATACTGAAACTGAATTGCACGTAATTGTCCATGAACTAAACCCCTCCCAGTGCATTCCATCCCTTTTTGGGCGGGGAGAATGGTTTAGTGCCACTATATTAAACCTTCTGTCTTACAAAGCAGAAGAGAAGAAATCGTTTTCAGCAGAGCACCTTATATCAACTGCCAGAAACGGTAGGCTATAATGTTCAGTTATCTTTCTGGTCGAAATGGACAATAATGCAAATTTATATGAGCAGTAAAATGTTGATGGGCATCAAGTACATTTGATGTGCCTTCAGAAAACTGACAAATTCTTTTCCATGTGCAAAATTTACAAAGATGTAGCACTAAAAATGTTTGGTATAGGATTTGCCAGAGGAAATGCAATCTTCTTGAAAAATATCAGAATTTTCATTATTTGAACTTCCACAAATAAATTGGTTATAATTTGTTTTATCTGAAAAAGATAAAAATAAATATTATAGCAGAGACATTTTTAAATTTAATACTAGTAATTCATGCCTGGTTTATTCATCTGCTAATGGCTCATAAACTGATCAAGATATGAAGACTTGATCCAAGGGACATGTATTCTTGAAAATCTATGTATGTGAAGCTATAATATTTCCATCTCGTTTCAAACAAATGGTTTGAAAATGACCAGTGAATAAATAAATGAGTAAATAAATAAAGAAACAAAAAAACAAATAAATAATGGGGTCATTAAGTGAAGAATGGGGTAACAATCATATGATGTGATGACTTCAACATATTGATAATGGGAAAAAAAAGAGGAAAGTTTTCTGAATAAAACGTTGGAACATTTTGATTGTAACAATAATATTGTTTAAAGCCTTGATATTTATTCTTGTTCAGACCAAATAACAGGTGTTTGGATAACTGTGTCACTCTAGTTCTTTATTACCTTATTCAGTCTGCCTCTTTCTTTACTAGACAGCAATTTTACATTGTTGTTCTCCAGTGTTTGTGTTTTGTTTCAAAAGCTATAAAGTTCTATGCCCAAATGATTTGTATACTGATATCAGTTTAGGAATTTCACTTGTAAACACAAAGTAAATGACTTCAGCATAGCAATTTTCTCACAAACATGAATACAACATGTGTTATAAATATATTACTAAATCTGAGCATAAGACGTCTGCCATAAAAGTGATCATCATGCCATGTGGAATATATATAGTGCAGCACAAGTTAAGTAACTGACAGAGTACATATGCACAAATATCTTTCATTAAAATTTAAAATCTTTCTAATCTTTTAAAAATCAACGAAACAGCCTCAACCCACCCCTGACCCCAAATTAAATGTTTTTTAATTACTTATAAGTACAAAGAGATCTGGTTATGCAGGTGTCTGTTGTCCATCTTGCCATTGGAGAGAGCTGGTTATTTAGAAACGAGGGAGACTGTTTTTTGAGTGGTTAGCAACATTGTGGAAGTTTGTGTTAAAATTTTCTGTTCAACACAGATTGAGCTCAATTTGAAATATACTTCAAGTGTTTACATTTTGATGTTGGCAATGTGAAGACCTATATTCTTAGGTTTAAGTTCCCTGGTGCTTATATGTGATATTTAGTCAAATACAGTGATCACCTGCAGTATTGCAAACAGCCCAAACTGTTCAGTGGGAAGTACATAGACAGTACACCATCTTACTAGTTTCTGATAGGCAAGAGATGATAAGTCATGTATTTGTGCAAAAATCCCAACAAACAATTTTTCTTTAAAAAAAGACAAAAAAAACAAATATTACTCAATAACTTTGACACTTTGATAACATATCAACTTGTTTTACAATAGTAACTGCAAAACAATGCCTTCTGAAATTGTGAAGAAGACTCAGAGTCTCACCACAGCACAGGACATGAGAGAGTCCACCCAGATCATAATGAAACCTTATGCCAACTGGGAGGAGTACCTCACACCAGCACCACTCTCTATAGCCATACTGGGAGAATTAGTCTTCATTTCCTCTAAAACTGATTTCTCCATCAACAAAAACCCACCCAAAGGCGGCTACAAGTACATCAAATACCCAGAGTCATTCCGTGCCTGCCTCATGCAAGTGTGTAACTCTGGCTGGTGGGCTTTTAATGAAGCCCATAAGAGTATGGATCAGATCCGCCTTCACACTTCCACTGTACCAGACTATATGAAGACTGCAGTGAAGATCTTGTTTCATGCTGATGATGAGGTTGTCCAGGCCCACCTGCCTGACCAGCTGCAGAACATTGAGAAAATTGCAGATGAATGTGTGGAGTTGGCGAATGCAGCAGAAGAAAAGTTCACTGATGTCATCAAAGTGATTCAAGAGCTGCTGGAGGCATGTGTGAATGCAGAACATTTTTATGGAGAGGAGCTAGAGAAAATCAAGAAGAAACTGGCAGAAACTAAAATTAGGGAGGAAGCATCACAAGAAGCCAATAAAAGATCTAAGAAAGCAATGAAGACAATGGAGAGGGAACTGCAAGAGGCTCAAGAGAACTACAAGAAAGCCATGGATTCACTTCCTAGTGCATGGGCAGTGGTTGGCATGGATTTAGTTGGAGGATTCACAGATAGTATGACAGGTCTAGTAAACGGACTAACATCCCTTGTTACCCAGCCTATCGCACAAATGTGCAAGGCCTCAACAAAAATTAAGGAAACATATGACTACATAACAAGTGCAGATGATGCAGCAGATGAAGTTGATAAAATAAATATCTACAGCAAGTCAGGAGAAATTCTCAAGAGTATAGAAACAATTGATTGCTACATCCAAAACAAAAGTGTTGACTGGAAGGAATTGTATGACCAGAAGGAAAAATCCACGAGGACAAATTTTGCAGCTGACCAGTTTAAAAGGATTCAAGACAGCTTGGCAAAGCTTCCAGACTGTGAAGCAAAACATGAAGCTGTTCGCTTATGTGAAACTGGAATCAACATCTGTCAACAGCTTGCAACGTATGCACCTGAAGGCAAGTGTGAGATGGACATAGAACAGGAGATCATCTCTAATTGGAAAGAGCTCAATAAATCAGCCCGTGTTTTTGACAGCAAAAGCAAGAGTGCCACAAAGACTCCATCCATTACGCCAAAACCACCAATGATGTACAAACAGGAGAATAACCAAGAGTCTACAAGACAAAAAGTATCAGAGAACGCTCATTTCCGTATTGAGCAGACCAGAGCACAACTTGACAAGACAAGAGAGATGTATGAGAAATGTGTGGAGAACATGGAGAAGAACCAGAAGGAGCTGACTGACATTTTGACTACTATGAGAAACTGTGAGGTTAAGGAGATTGACTTCAACACCACCATAGAAATGCTGGTCAAAGGTATGGATGCCATGGGTAAAGTGAAGGAACAGTGGGAAAAAATGGTACGTTTCTTTCAGATGGTGTCCAACATTGTGAAGGTCAGCCTGAGCAAAACCCTCCACAATTTTGTCGCTACAGCTGATAAGACACAAAAGCTGTCTTACAATGCCAAAATGTTCTCAAAAGACCTGCTCTACAACCAGGCCTTCCAGGCATCCAACATCGCCAGTCTTGTCCATATGATCTCAGAGACCTACACTGAGGTTTCCAACAAGTACCTCATGGACAGAGTCAGTAGTCTGGGCAAACTCATGGCCATGGATAAGAGTAAACCAGAGTTTGAACGAGAGCGTCTACAGCTACAGAATGGATGTGATGACGCTCAGAGAGGTATTCTACGTCTGGTCATCCAGAACAAAAAAGCCTTTGAGAGAAGCACTGATGCAAGATTAGAGAAGATTGAAGGGGAATTGCTGGCCATTCTACCAGCTGCAGCACCTGAAGAAACCAAAGCCATTAAAGAAGCTGTTCAAGCTGGATTCACTGAGGAAGAGGAAGATGCTTATATCTGAGGTAAACTTAATAGCACTGACTTTATCTTTTTTTTGGTCAGAAGTGTTATATTTGACACTGACATGTCATAATTTTAGATGTAGCTCAAGGTTCTAATTCAGGCCTGCTACTGGACTTCTATAGTGCATTGCCTCCAGAAAGTAGAGTTAACCACCTGTAGTTCTTTTCTGAACTTTTTTTTTTTTCATTTGTTTCTTTTTGTTTTTGTTTATCTGTGTTGTCTTCTGCTGCAGATCAATTCAAGCCAAAACCTATGAGAAGACTGACAGTTAATTTCTCACCACCCTGACAGCTTCACCACCTCAAGAGATCCATGACATGAAAGTTGCTTCTCAGACTGGACACAGTGAGGAAATGGAAATTTGTACTAGCTTCTAACTAACATCTTCTCGAATATCTAGTTTTTTTGCATTGGGTTTTGTCTAACACAAACATACAAACAAACAAGAGCTAGAAAAAAAACTAATAAACCCAATAAATGCTTTCTCAGTTAACAAAGCATATTAAAAACATAATCAATAACTATGAACTGTTCTGTAATTCAGAATTTTGCTTTCAAATATTCATCTTTTAAAATGATTCTGCAAGCAAGGTTGTGTCTCTCAACTATGGCTTGCTGAGAACATTAACCGTTAAACTTCTCTTGTACATTAATGGATATCATTTGTATTTATTAAGCAGTGACATTAAGGTTAGAGGTTTATGTGTAGTTGTATGCAGAAGTTTGTAAGGTTTTGATGAGTGAAGACATATAGGGCTAATGAGAATCAACATTGATATATTCCTTTAACCAGTGGAATGACATTAAAGCTTGATTTATATTTAGACATTATGCTTTATTCTGAACATTCAAATCCTACATTGATTTTTTAGTCAAAGAGAGAGATTGTCGACGAGTTGCTATGCTGATAGATCAGTTTTGTTGAGTGTAGACCAGAGGGCATGATACCATTTACTCAGTGGCTTTTACCAACTAAATGCCACAAAGTCAAAGGCAGTTAACCCTCTGGAGTCTGAGGCCTGTCAGCTACTTCTGAAGTAGTTTTACATGCCTTCACAGTTTTATAGATTTCACCTATCCAAAAAACATTGATCCCAAAGTGCCACATATGCTCATATTTAGCACAAATTCAGCACCAGTAATCTGACAGAAATAAGAATTTCATTAATTTATTTTTTTGTTTAAAAAGCAGGACACTTCCCCTAATTCAGGGGTGGACAAATCTGGTCCTGGAGGGCCAGTGTCCTGCCGGTTTTTGTTTTCACCTCTTAGTTACCTGAAAACAGTTGTACACACTCTTCAGCCAGTAACGGACTGTATTTAGCTGACAAGAAAAACAGTAGGCCCATGGCCCTCCAGGACCAGATTTGCCCACCCCTAATGGAAACTGTGTTGATGATATGCAAACTCACCACTAGATGACAATGTTACAAAATAAAATTGGATATTTTGTCTAAAAATTTTAATTAAAAAAATAAATAAATAAAAGCTGAATAAACTGTATATGTTGACAGTGACTGTTCTATCTGACAATAAACAAATAAACACATTACATACTGACTTCGTTTTCTATCACAAATATAATAACATGCCAGACAAATTATTTACTTATTAATTTTTTTTTTTTCCATTGCTGTTCCTTCTTGACCATATGACATGGCTCAAATGTTCTAATGTATTACTTATCTTTCTATGATGTACATTTCATGACACTTCCTTATCAATACCTTCCCTCTATGATCGGTATTACTTAGCACTTATTTTGTGATACTTGAAATTGCATGTAAAAGAGTCACTGAATCATTCAGGACTGACTGAATCACCCAAGACGCTGCATAATCCCAGACTCACTGAATTACCCTAGATTCACTGACTCATCCAAGACTCACTGAATCATACTAGACTCACTGAATCATCACTATGAGTGAAGAGAAAAGGTTAACGATAGCATGATCACTCCTTGCCCCAGTGCTCACAAAGACTTCCTAGCACCTTATGTTTTGTTACTTTTATGCGAACATTGCAGTCTTAACATAGTATGATGGGTAAAGTCCCATACACTGTAAAACATTTCATGTTGGTTAAACTTAGAAACCTAAGTTGACCTGCTGCCTTGAAAACATGAGTAAAGTCAACTTGAAAAATGCCATTGTTTCAACTAAAACTAAAGTTGAAAAAGTTTATTTAACTACCAAGCATTTGTTGTTTTCAAAGTTCATTTAACTTTTGGTAACTTTCTGTTTTATTTTAATACTGTGAGTTAAAACAATTTATTATTTTTCATTATCCATTAAAGAAAGTTTCCCTTCTCTTGTCAAAGAAGCACATATCTTTGCACTACTTTAATAACTCACAGTTTCAAATCCAAGTAACCATACAACATTCATAATACCTAATGTTTCAAGTTTTGAAGATTTAAGCTTGACTGGGAAAACTACATGCCTTCTAAATCACTTGTTCAAAAGTAGTGGACATGTCGTAAGAGCCACATCACCTCTAATCCTCTTCTCCTCTCAGCATGCTCATGGGTTTACCACAACCTTGCCTACTCTTATTGGCATTAAAAATAAGGATGGGACGCTTGATACTGACGTTTCGATGCTGTGCTGAACTTTCGAAGTGCAGACGTTTCGAAACACTGCTCCAAAGTGTGGTTAAAAATGCCCATGTCACATGACAAGGGCTAAGTGAAAGTTCAGTGTGTTTAACCCCTGTTTTGACACTGTATCTACAGGTGGCGTACCAGCAGCTCCTACGTTTGATTAAATAACAATACTGTGTCAGTGACAAATACTGTCTATTTTTTTGTGCATGTTTGATTGACTGTGTCAGGACTTTTTACCTTTTACCTTTTATTGGTCTTCATTTTCCATAAGCATAATGAGCTCAAATGTGGCAGTTGGTGAACTGGAAACAGAGGAAGCCCAACCTCACCTTTATATTAGGGATGTCCCAATCCAATTTCAAAGATCAGTATCGGTGCCAATCATTTTTATGCATTTTTAACAGATCGATATCAGCTTTACAGAGCCTGATCCTTTGTTTTAACACTAGAAGCGGCAAGTGCCAGTCATTTGACTGCTGTGATGTCTTACTAGAAGCGTCGTGCTAGTTTGACCTACTTATACCTAGAAGCGCCGAGCAATGGTCATCTGACCGCAGTGACCCAAAAAAAAAAAAAAAAGTTTTTGCACTCTCTCAAATTTCGTTTCATGACTTTTCCTGGATTTGTGCGTTTTATCACCCAGCATCCTTAAATTTTCAAAATCACACTGGTACAAGCTAATTTAAAGCTACTTTGCCTCTATTTCTGTGGAATTGCCGAGAGCCTCGCATTCGGCCATATTGTTTCCTGCCTTTCAAGGCTGCTATTCTCTTTTCTCTCAGCAGATGTCACAAGGGTTCGCTCATACTAGTTTTCTGTCATTCAGACGTGAGTAAGATTTGCATTTATAACAGCATAGTAGTGTGTGTGTGTGTGTGTGTGTATGTGTATATATATATATGTTTGTGTGTGTGTCTGTGTGTATATCAGAAGAATTCATTTTACTAGATACTTTTGAAACTTACCCGTTTCAATAACAGTCTATGTTACATATGCAAATATAATGTACACCTAGGTTGACGCAAGAATGACAATGACCTCAGATCAGCTTGACTACTAATGATTAAGCAAAACGAACCGCAACGATTGAGCGAAACCTCAACATTAGCCGCTAAAATGTAGGCTATATATATAGTGCAAAATGACGTACCTAATCATGATGTGACTTTGATAGTTTGCAGGCATTATATTATTCAATATAATAACACCCTTTGAGGGCAATTGGCAGGTGATAAAAGGAGATGACGTCATGGTCAGTACTGTTATTATTCACAATAACCTTTCTGAGACATCGAGAGTTATAAGAGTTATAAATTAATATTAAATAATGTGCAGAAATGACAACAATAATTCAATAACTATGAATAAACGAATAAACAGATAATAAACGCGCTTTTGTTTCACGTACAAGGGCGTGACTAATTATTATATGACTTAGATAGCTGGCAGGAATTTTGCAAGTGCTAATTCATTCAATATAATAACACCCTATGCAAGAGACGGCACAGTATGGGTTGAACAAACTGCTGGCAGCCCTCGGGGTAGAGCGCGAGAGTACAATATCATGAGAGAAACCCCAGGGCCCACATGTTATGCCAAGGACAATATTACAAATCTATCGAGCAGTTTACTTTGACTGACACAGAAATGTGGGAAAAGATTCAGAAATACACTGAAGCAGATCGAAATTATGCTACGTTCAAACTGACAGCTGACAAACTAAAAGCATGGGTCTCCTCTATTTGAGAGGTATTACGGGCGGTAAAAGCATGAACCTGGATGAGTACTGCTCTGATATCATGCACTATCTGTGCTTTGACAAGAACACAAGGGCTGCCCGCCTTGTGAAAGATAAATTTGTCATGATATCTGAGATTTTTAAGAAGTATTGCCTCTTAAACACCCGGTGAGTACATAACTGTAGATGAACAACTGTTCTCTACCAAGCCAAGCTGTCGTTTCACACAGAACATGGCCATTAAACCAGGCTAATTTGCTATTAAATTCTGGGTGGCCGCTGACGTTGAAACAAATTACATGTTGAACGCAATTCCATATTTAGGGAAAGATGACAGTAGGCCAGCAGTACGCCAAAAATTTCTTCATCTCTTTGGCACTGGCAAACAATCTTTTGGTCTACGTTGAAGGGAACTTCTGAGTTGGTCAGTTGGCCAAATGATTCATGGTGCGGTCGTTAGGAGGGGGTTGGGATCACACCTAAGCCATTGTTCTAGGCTGTCAGTCAAATATCTCTCCACTTGAAATGAGAACACAAAACGGCGAGGCACAACATTCCCTGCTTGAACAGGCTGTGTAAAAGGGGTTACAGCATCCCGACACATAGGATACTAAATAGCTCGAAAAGTAGCCTTTTTTATCTATTTATTTACTTAGTACATTTTTCACTGTATACACTATCTCATGAATCTATCTTGTGTGGGGCCTAGCTGAATACTTTGAATATTTCGTACCATCACCGGACATCTCCAGACTCTTAGGGAGGTTCAAGTTCAAGTTTAAGTTTATTTAAAGCCCAATATCACTGTTTACAGTCTCAAAGGGCTTTACATGCCCACAGGATTACAACAAACAGAGCTGGGTGGCATCCCCTGACTTGATCCTCATAGCGGGCAAGAAAAAACTCCTCAAAAAACCCAGACGCTAGGGAAAAGTAGGAGAAATCTTGAGAAGGACCACCGAGAGAGGAGACCCCTTCTAGGCCAGCCAGCTGTGCAGTAGGTGCCAGCCCAGTGGGCAAATTACAAAACAACACAGTGATAATGAAAAAGAAAACACAACTAGTAGGCAGAGGTGTATTGGTAAAACACCATCACAGGTTTATATCTTGTTAAGTGAATGGAATGTGTTAGACATGCATTCGTTCTCTCTCACTTCTCTCACGCACATGCCCCTCAGGTTAGAAGTTCTCATTATCTATGGGCGTTAAGGTCAAAGGCCCTTGGCTGCACGGGTATATCTGTTTGTGTGTGTGAAACCTTGTGGTCTAGTCTTCCACCATCAAGACTCTGTCTGGGTGCCTCTGATGACCTCCTCTCTGCTTTTGCTGTATACTCTACCTTTTGTTCAATAAAGACAAAAGAGCTACCTCAAGTCATCATGCCTGTTTATTATTTTCAACACTTTTAAAAAAGCATTGATGCCCAACACTTGTATAATGTATAATTCATTCTTTCTTAAGTATTTACTGTAAATACACAGCTGTCGATTTACCAAAAAGAAGTTTTTTTCGTGCTGTAATTCAGTTTCAATAAATGGTAAAAATTCAGCCCCTCTTATACTTACTCTAAAAGCCTACACCTCACCCCGCACAGCTTTGTTTACAAAAATCCATTGCGACATACATATTTTGTAAAAACAACATTCACGCATATTTATTCATTTCGAAGCTGTGTCTACGTTTTCTATTACATGTGTGGAATTAGATTTAGCTGAGACTCATGATAGACGTGGTAGGCTACTCGTGGTATGAACTAGTTTTGGCCAAATAATTCTAATGCGGGAGACTAACAACAGACTATGGCACTCTATCGGGAGGGGATTGGGAGGTGTTACTCGTAGGTTACTTGGCAGGCTAGGTGTTAGGCTACTCATAGCCCACTGAATGCCTCGAAAAGTTGAAATGTTTGCTTCTATCATGGCATAGAATGATCTGTTAGTTGCGGTAGATAATTAATTTATTAAAATGCAAGTGTAAAGCTTGATATGCTCGGCTGGTGTAAGCAATAATTTTACGGATACAGGTGAGTCCAGAACCGGATTGCTTTAGCCTACTTCTCCAGCGCCACCCAAGGCACTCTCACACTGTAAACTTCGACAAGTTTTGATTTACACGTGTTACGGCCGGCCACACCAACTGCAACATAAAGGGGACACAGACAGATCGGCTCAATATCTAGGGGTTTTATTAAACTGAAAAGCACGAGAAACACAACATAAATCAGCGCCGCCTGCTCAAAGGTTAACATTTGTTAGTCATAAAGGTAGAACATTAAATATTAAAAAACAAATACTATGAAAAAGTTGCCTGAACAAGTCTTGTTCAGATAGTTTTCTCAGTCAAATTTGAACAAGACCGGAATTTATACCTTTGGAAACAAGGTTGCCACAATTAAGTGTAGCACCCCTGTGAGAGGCATAGTTTTATTTTTTTGTATACTGTTGTGTACAATGGCAAGATGCGGTAGAAGTGTGATTGCAATGTTTGAGTCATTTGCAACTGTTTTCATTTCATGTGTGTTCACCATAATGTCTTTAATAATGTTAGAATCTGCAAATGTTTTCATTTAATAAGCGCTGTTACAATTTCCTAGTCTTTTCATTTTAAAAGTGGGGGGAAAATGTGACAATGCTGTTAAAGGGTTTTCATTTCATAAGAGCTCATTACGATGTTCGTTTTACAGTTAAAACTAGTTCATTGGAGGACAAAATAAGGAAACAAGACATGATTGGTTAAAACTGGCCTATCGTTTGACTGCAACAATTTAAGTAGGCGTGTCTGGTTAATGAGAGAGAGTTCGAGAAGTGATTGGGAGAGAGTGAGGAGAGAGAAAAATGGGCGTAGAGAGCATGTTGAATTGTGTTAAACCCAAAAGTTTTCCAAAGTTAACCAGATGTTGTGAAACGCAAAGTGCGTGTGTCGTTTGTCGTTTTGTTGTTTTTTTCCTAGTGTATATTTGTTTTCCGAGACAGTTTTGGTGGGGTTTTTTTTTCTTGGTGCTGGCGAAATTAGAAGAGTTCGAGTGCTCGCCATTTTGTGGATTACTACAGTGGACACTGAGTTTTCCCGGACTTTGTCAAGGACCACTGCAACTGAGATTTCAGCGCGGACGGAGCAGCAAAGACAGCGTAGTCAACTTCACTCTTCAGCCGTGGAGGTCCTGCTACACTTCTTTTGTCAAAAGGTTTAGTGAGTACAAAATACATGCCTTGGTCCACCATTTCGGCAACTAAGGGGTACCCCAGACTGTCTGTCAAAACACGGGAATTTTATTTTATTTTTATGTCACTTTGTTGACTGTTTATTGTGAGTATATGTGTGTGCGTGTGTGTAACTTCTGTTGACTACTGATAGCGTGAGCGGCCAAATAAATGTCGTTGTTGGTAAAGTTAACTGATTTGTATGTGCATTGTGGTAAATGAACTGTAGGTTGTCATTTAGAGTGCAAGTTATTCTAGTGGGTGTATAGCTAAAGTGTAACTGGTCTCATTTGTAGGACACAGTATTTACCGTTCGTATCTTTGATGGTTAACATCAAAGTGGGGGCTCGTATTTTTAATAGTAGAAAAGCAAGGGAGGTTATCCATCCAGCATTAATTATAGCCATTTCCATAGGCTAACCCAGGCCTCTTAGACATTCTTGGCAAGACTAACTCCTAGACATATATCCTGCCAGTGGATTCCATCTAAGCTCCTCCCTCGCTGTGTGTGTATAGTTTAGAGTGGTAGCGGGCCACAACAGATATGTAACAACATATTTAAGACAATCAAAAATCAGCTTAGTGGGAGGGCTACATAAGTAATCAAAACATTATGTTGAATGATGGAAGGGCTGGACAACAAACGTTCTAATAAAATAATAACCGACTATTAACACTGCAATGAATGATCCATATCCGAACGCAAGTTGATCTTGTAAGGAAATTATTTGCTTTGTGCAATAAGCGCCATCTAGCGTTCATTATGTGTCAGTAACAGTGTCCTTGTCTAATGACTCGGCGGTCCTTTGACCGCCTAGCTGCGCTATAAGTAGGTAGTCACAGCGGTCAAATGACCGGCACTCGGCGCTTAAAGTATAAGTAGGTCAAACCGGCACGCCGCTTCTAGTGTTAAAAAGAAAATGTACCTTTGAATACTTCAGTATTTTTAAAAGCAAATGAAGAAGCTCTTCCTCACTCTCTCTGTGTTGGCCTTCAGATAGCGGAAGAGCTTCTTTGACCGCATCAGAGAGGAGAGTCCATTGTTTGAGGTCCTTCACTGTCTTCCTGGCCTTGGTACAGCACCACTTGCTGTAGATAGAGTGCAGGTCAGGGAGCTCAGTGCGTATGAGCTGATCGTACAACCTTCTAGAGAGCCCGCCTATCCTGTTTGGTGCTGTTCCCTGTTGGAAAAATGGAAGAACGCCTCTGAATGTTGAAGCCAATGGAAGGGGGGCCTCTGTATACCAAAAAAGGGAAAATGCAAGGTCATGAAGATATGAAGGCAATATGAAAAGAATAATATCTAGGTCACAGTGACAAGGAGGCATAAGTAGTGGCCAGGATGTAGATGTTTCAGTATCCGCCTTGCATGGACTAGCCCCATCACTTGAAAGATAACATCTACATTAAGTGTGGAGAATGTCTGAGGTGAGATGGGGACATGGTTGAGCATCTGAGGTGAGATAGGGACATGGATGAGCATCCGAGGTAAGATGAGGCCCGTGAGGGACGGCAGTCTAGCACTCACTAAGGGGCCTACGGGACGGTGACATTGTGAGAGTGTGTGAGTGTGAGTGTGCCGGCAGTTGTATGATTGAGTGGAATGAATGGAAAATGAGTCTTATGTGTTGAGTAAATTGAGAGATTAGATATTTGAAAAAGTAGGGTGGATAGAAGCACCATGTATGACTTTTGGTACAAAAACATGTTTAATAAGAATTAATCAAGAGGAGAGTATTGTTATAACAATATTAGAATCATCAAACAAAGGTATACATTCAGAGTAAACTTAAAAGCAGTCTTATCAATTTCATAAAAAGGCATAAATAGAGAATGGGGCAAAGACTATAGAATCATAGATATAATAAAGGTTTATATGGGAGATTATGTAATTTGGAGTACATATGGAAGAACTGAGATTGTTCGAGACACATTACCCTCAAATATGACCTGGGGGTACAGTTGTGCAGAAAATGGGAGAGGGTGAAGCTTGGTTAAAGATTGCTGGGTGTTTGCATTGTCAGAAAGAGCACGCACATTATTATCTGTCTAAATACAAGGGGCCGGTTAAATAGACGGCGTGTCCGCGTTGCAGGGATATACATTATCACACATATGCATGGTGTATTTGCTGGGAAGATAGTAGAGAGTAATTGGTAAAGTTGTTAGAATACATGACTGAGTGGGAGGAAAGTGAATTATTTGTGATAAGAAAGTGGAGACAATGGGTGATTTCATTTTTTGGACTGGAGCGTATAATATAGAGATTCAGCTGGTGTTGAACACAGGCAGGATGAGCGGCTTATCAGTCTGAAGTTATGGCAACCTACTGAGTAGATTTACGACAGGAGCAGGCAGAGTTCCCAGACATTTAATGAGCTGGACTTTGTGGAGGCTGTGGGAAGCAAGCACTTTGCAGCTGATGGTAGAGAGGCTTTTTCAAAAAACCAGAAATCACTGTAACCCTACCGCTGAATCCATCTTTTGGGGGTACCAGAAAATTTTTCTGATTGATTGATCCCAGATTGTGGATAACTAGTGATCCCTGTAGAGTCGGGTGGGAAACAGGTAAAAGGGCAAATATAATTAGATCTGCAGCTGGTCCAGGCGGCTCAGAGAGGTTGGGCATTACCTTTGGCGCAAATCCAAAATATAAAACATATGAAATTGTGAGAAAGATTGTTGCGTAGATCAGAATTGGAGACGGGAGATACATAGAGATTCGTAAAGTGGGTGTTGAGGATATCTGAGCATTGTAAAGAAAAAAAAATGTTGGGTGCAAAAGAAGTAATTCTGCCAAAAGAAATTATAATTAAGAAACATCCACATCACAAGACTCAGATTTTAAAATGTATGAAAAAGCGGAATAAAAGAATAAGTGGTAAACTGCAGTGGCCGATTGAGGGCACATTTGATGTGTCAAATTTTAGTAGTAGAAGTGAATATAAAGCATCATAAGGCTCAAGACACTAGTGATATGCGGGTTGGCAAAAGACACAGAGAGAGGGAGGTGCTGACGTAGTTTATGCGGGAAGGAATGAAGATGCGTGCTAAAAATGGTAAAGGGGTTGAAGGAACACACGACACTGTCAAAGAGGCTCTAAATATGGAAGAAAAGGTTGTTAGTGAGAAGAAAGAAAGAAAGAACAGCAGAGATTCAGTCAGGGCCCACTGCGCGACATGGCCCGTAACACCCCCACCTTATCCAAACAGAAAAAAAAAACATTTCTCCTGGGAATGTATCCAATATTGCCCGAGCAGATGCAGGAAGAGGGGAAGCTTGAGGGAGAGATAGAGATGGGTCCTATAACCGGAACAGTTAGATTTAAGGGGCATCCAGCTGACATACTCATACCTGGGAATGTACGCAAACACCCCCCCCCGGACACACACACACACATACACACACAAATGCACCTACACAGCCTCAGACATGTCCTCAGGGCAGACCAAAACACACACAGGCCCCTGCATGCGTAGACCTACTCATCCAGTGGAGCAGTGAGGAAGAGGAGGAAGCCAGTCAATGTGAAGAAACAGAGCCACTCATTGGCGAATATGGGGAGGAGCAGCCAGAAAGGGAAGACACAGAGGGGCTCCAGCCTGAAGCAAGGTCACCAATACTGGACAATGAGAATAATGAGTTTATTCCTGTACCTGAGGAAGAGATTGCAGAAGAAATAGCAAAAAGGCACAGGCAAGGAAGCAGTAACAGGATGGGAAATACGTTAAAACCTGAAAGAAAGAAAATTTACAGAGAGAAAAGTAAAAACTTGGATGAGGCCCATAATAGGGAGGAAGCAAGAAACAGGAGACAACTATCGCTGCAGGAGGAGTTGCAGAGAATGACTGAACAGGCAGAGGAGCAGATCAATCCACTTGATCGGGACATCCGTCGCATAGAGTCTAGAGGATGGAATATTATTAAGAAGTGGACGAGTAGTCAGTAGATGGGAAATGAGGCCAAGATATGAGGAGCGATTGGAAGAACAAAGACCAGGAGACATGTATCCACTGATTTTCAAAAGAGATGGGGAACAGTATGTACCCTGGTCACTCATGGATATGCAGACACTGGCCCCCACTACCCGAAGGTGCAAGCAAATGGATAACAGCCCTAGAAGAGAATACGGGAGGATCAAAGTTGGCCTAAGACGATATGAAAGTCCTGTTGATGTATACAGCTGGAAAACAAATAACTAACGACATAGTTGCAGAAGCAGAGGTGCCATTGGTCACCAGAGGTAATAGCTCAGACCAAACAGCTCCAGCCCTAGGTTCTGTTGGAGAAATGGAAGAAGGCCTCTGTAATGGAAGAAGGCCTCTGAATGTTGAAGCCAACGGAAGAGGGACTCGGTATACCAAAAAAGGAAGATGCAACATCAGCAAAAACATAGAGGCAATATGAAAAGGATAATATCTAGGTTATAGTGACAGGGAAGCATAAGTAATGGCTGGGGCGTAGTGGCGTCAGAGTCCGCCTTGCATGGACTAGCCATCACTTGATAACGAACACCTGCATTAAGGGGTAAAACATCTGAGGTAAGATCGGGGACATGGTAAAGCATCCAAAGCAAAGTAAGGACATGGCTGAATCATCATTTTTACTTAGCCAAAAAAGGAAATCGGAAACAGTGATGTATGGAATAATGAAATTCTGGGAAAATTTGGGGAAATTTTTGGAAGCGAATGGGATGGACCATGCAAAAACGGATGATGTAAGGGGTGTTACCATACAACCGTGTTATGCATTTATTAGTTACATAGGTTTTGCGTGCAGGTAAAATTTTAGATATAAGTGCATGATTTTCTGTATTATATTCAGTCACTCCCTGGGACCTGACTCAGTTTGTTGTATTTTGCTCACCACTGAATGCAATAACCTTACACTGCATCGGACTCCTGAAGACTTTGACTGCTTTTTGAAACTTAGAATTAATTTTTTTAAAAGAAGAGGAACTTAGTATAGGAAGTAGAGCACTGAGTGTGGAGAAGGGACTTGGTCACATCTGGCCCTGACCGGGGAGTCTCTCCCACAGTTCCCCCGATTACAGCAAACCATTTCATTTGTATGTGGCTGAGAAAGAGGGGTTATGCCAGTGCTGTATTAATGCAGGCCCTACCCACAGGTAAACAGCCAATAGCCTACTATAGCATTAAGTTAGATGCTGTAGAGCAAGGTTTGCCACCCTGTTATCAGGGATTGGCAGCTGCGGCGTTTGCGTACCAGAAAGCCTCCACCATAACGATGGGACATCCTGTAACATTGTATACATCCCATCAAATGCATGCTTTATTGACCAGTCCACATTTTGTATTAAATCATGCAAGGAAAACTGGCTATGAAGTGATTTTGTCAGCACCTGAATTGAATATACAGCACTGTACTACTATTAATCCAGCATCTAGAATGGTATCGCCAGATGAAGGGACACCACATGATTGCGTGCAGGTCACGGAGGCCTTTCTTAAGGCCCGAGAAGACTTGTTTAATCAGCCTATAGACGCTGACCTTATTTTATTTGTTGATGGATCATGCTTTAGAAATATCCAAGGAAATCACGCTGGTTATGGAATTGCTGAACTAAAAGCTGATGGCTCTTTATCTCAGTTACAGGTACAGAAGCTAGATCAGCCGTGTTCTGCCCAATTGGCCAAAATTAAGGCGTTCACATTTGCAGGCGAATTTGCAGCAGGTAAACGTGTCAACATTTGTACTGACTTTGCATACGCATACGGGGTGTGCCATATTTACAGTGATATTTGGAGGCAGAGGGGCTTCCTAAGAGCAGATGGTACACCAATTGTGCATAGTGAGGCCTGCTGAGGGCAATGCACTTACCCAAAGCATTAGCTATTATTAAGTGCCCAGCTCATCAAAAAACAGATACTCTAGTGGCAAAGGGAAACAGCTTTGCAGATGAATTAGCACGACAGGCAGCAGTTGTGTTGGAGAAATGGAAGAAGGCCTCTAAAATGGAAGAAGGCCTCTGAATGTTGAAGTCAACAGAAGAGGCCCTCAGTATACCAAAAGGGAAAATGCAAGGTCAGCAAAACATGAAGGCAACATGAAAACGGTAAAATCTAGGTTTAGCATACTGATAAAATTTCAAATATAAGTGAATGATTTTCTGTATTATATTCAGTCATTCCCTGGGACCTGACTCAGTTTGTTGCATTTTGCCCACTACTGAATGCAATAAACATACACTGCATCGGACTCCTGAAGACTTTGACTGCTTTTTGAAACTTAGAATTCATTTTAAACTCAGCATAAGAAGTACAGCATTTAGTGTGGAGAAGGGACTCGGTCATATCTGGTCCTGACCTGGGAGTCTCTCCCACAATATCTACCTGCACAAATCAACGAAACTGTAGATGTGAACTTGATTACAGCCGACATGGTTAACTTCTCTCTCCGTCTTTTGTCATAACGTGCACAGTGTTGATTAACACAGATATTCTGAGAGCCAAAAGTCACGCTTCTGGCGCCCCAGGTGCAGACTGGTCTTATATTTAGGATTTCACACAAACCAGAAAAAAATGCAACAATATGTCTGTGAAAATTTATATTCACAGTATTCCATTTTTCACTCTGCTTTAACTCAGAGGTTCATTTACATCTAACAAAATAGGCTACTATAACGCTAAAAATATATAGCATCTCATGGTTGCCATGTTTTCATATTTATTTCATTAGAGAAATAGAGAAATTAGATGATGTGTCATATTCAAAATATGTCAAAGCATTGTCTTATTTGCCTTTTAAAGATACTGAATGTATCCCACATTAACATCACATGAGAATCAAAGCTCTAGTAGCACAGCAGTAGTCCTATCATCCCTGAAAAGACAAAGAAAGAGGAAAAGGAAAGAAAAATCAGCTAAATACCATGTAGTAGTTTGTACTGAGTGCTTCTTTACTTTCATGTTTCTCTTTCATGTTTATATGTATACTTCTCTACTATTTCATTTTTCCCCCAGTTAGCAGGTGTCATATCTGAAACCTTTAATCTTCTCTGTTCAGTTATATGTATCCAAAGAAAGAAAGAAAGAAAGAAAGAAAGAATGAGTGAAGTCCTTTGCTAATTTTCATGTTGACTTTTCATACTATAATTTAACTGTTGTCACACTCGCTAAAAATAAAGCCATGCTTTTAGGTAGTACTGGATGTGAATTTGTAGTTGATCTTACTTAGATTCAACCTCCTTACCCTGCCATACTTTGGACAATGACCAGTATTACAAGCATCAGACTCAACAATACTCTGAACAGTTTTGTCAGGATATCTTTGTGGGCAAAAGGGCATGTGAAGTGCCCAACAGTGTCACACTATTCTCTGAACATTGCCAGCATCTCTTCCACTGAACACCTTTTTCTCAGGTCTCACTGTAAAAACAAACGATATTGCTATTTAAGTTATGAAAAATACACACAAATAAGTAATACAGTACAAGCAATATTCCTGAATTATTGAGAAAATGAAATCATTTGTATCATTTTGTATGTTGATTGACTTCCTCTTCTCTCCATTGTCTTTATATACTGTCCTAACATTAAGGTACCTGTGATATCTGCCTGGAGTCTTCAAGTAAAAAGCTTAATTTACAAAAACTGGAAAATGAAAGCTAAGGCAATTATCTGCCACATTTTGCCCAATCATGAAGGAAGAATTTTCCTTAAAAATAATAAAAATTAAGGGAGGAAAGCAAATTCAAGGACAATGACATTTTCTTTCTTCAGTGTTTTGTATCTAGTCATTTTGTCTGATAACTGTGCTCATAAAGATATATGAAAGAAACTGTATTGCACGTTATGACCTGTTTATGACTACTGCATTATAAGAATGCAGCTTGTGTTTACTGTGTTATTACCAGTAGGTGATTTGTTATTTTTTAACAGGGGCCTGGCCCAATGGCCAATGGGGTGGATGGTCCACTGGTGGATGGCAGGTTAACAAAGGAGATGGCATGCCCTGCCACTGCACTGCCCCATATATCTCTCTTCTAAGAGATTCATTCGGTCGGTTCAAAGGCTGGACTTTTGTTATTTATGCTTTTTTAATAAATGTTCCTGCCTTTCTCTTCATTCAGTGTCTATAAAAGGCCCACTCTATTAGCCTCTAAGAACAAAGGGAGTGGAGTTAACATTAGCCTTTATCTATGTGGGAGAAGTTGTCTCTTGGTTACATACTGTATTAGTGGGGTTTGCAGTAGCCCTTAAAACACTGTCTATAGCTCATTAAGTTTTTTTCAGTGTTGTGAAATTTCAGACTAAGTTTCATGTTTTCCGTATCTCTTTGTTTTCCAATGTACTGTAAGGGTACCGACTCGTGTCTTCAAAACCGAGGTAAGTACTGAACTGTGACTTTTGCGCACTGTTACACCCTCAATATAGCTATGTAAATCACACCTGGCCACCTCCCAGGGCACACCAGTGCACGAACCACTGGTCTAGCTAGTCTGCACTAACTTTGACATTATTGGGGAACATGGGTGATTAAGGTGGTGGCGGCTGAACCACCCCCATCTGGGGAACTTTTGACACACCCACTGTATCTGCCCTATATAGCTGGGTACTCTCTGTGAGGAGTTCATTGTCTCTCACTGCCTGCAGAGCCACAGAGACCAGCTCCATCCAGCCTCCGCACACCCCAACCAAACACAGGTACTGACACCACATCGCTAATATCAGCACAGCAGAGAAACTGCAGAGGCTTCTGTTGATCCTTTTCTATTTCTTAGTTCATTGGCTGTGAGGGGAAAAAAAGAAAGTCTATGCAGTCAGATGGCTGTACTGCTGGACAAGTTTTTTTTGTTCTGGTGTTGTGAGGAGGACTTCTTTAGTAAGGGTGGATAAACTGAAATCATGATATAAATATACTCATGCAATTGATATAAACAGACCAAGTACATTTTGAATGTAAGTTTACAAATAGCTTATGGATGTAAAAATATATTTACTGATGAACAGTGAACATACTTTGGGTCAGATAATGTATTTGCATATCTACAGACACAAAGTACTGAAGCATACCGCATTTTTGTGAATTTAATGTTGACATAAGTTTCTGACCCAGGGATGAACTGGTGTATGGATTTTAGAGAGATAGCACAACCATTCCCTTTGGAAGCAATTGTAAATTCTGCCAAACTGTTGCAACATGAATGCTCTGCCATGGAACTGTTGACACCAGAGGATAGAAATGCACACAAGTGAACCTATAAAGACTAGTAAATCCATGCTGTCTTTGCAGATACCTGTTGAGTATGGCACAGTTTGTCGTAGCTGAAGCAGGATACCTGGCTACCTTTTCTGTAGGTGCACTGCTGAACGAACTCACACACCAGTACCACATCGGTTCGGCCTCAACTTTTTCCATTCATCTAACGAATCGAAGCAAATACTACGTCCTCTCAAATCCACAGTGAGTTTCACACAAATATTCCACTCCCACCCAACACTCACCTCAGTTTTAGGTTTACAGTTTACAGTTTACAATTTACAGTTTGCAGTTTGCAGTTTACAGTTTACAATTTACAATTTACAATTTAGCATTTGGCAGACGCTTTTAGCCAAAGCAACTCACAATCAGTGCATCAGTCGGATTCCTAATACCTCATAAGCAGAGATCACAATAAGACTGAGTGTCAATTTGCCCCTTCGTATTGCGCCCCTAGAATACTTTGACAAACATAGATACAAGACAAGGTTTTTTGGGGTTTTTTTTGTAAGGAAGGGAGATTAGGCATTGAGGTTTACAGTTTTCATTCAAAGGCAGGAGGATGGAGAGAGACAAAGCTGTATGTCCTCTCCCTGAAGGTCATTTACATGTAAAGGTCATTAACATTTGCAGCAAAGAAAGTACTCCCATCCATACATGTCCTTGCCATGAAAAAAAATATGACGTTTCCATATTCGGTCTGGGGCTGTCACGATCATGAAATTTTAGTTGGCTATTAATTCTCATGTAAGTAATTGCGATTAATGATTTAATTGTCTTTTTCTGTTCATTTTATGACACTGTCATAGTACAAGCCTAATCTTAGTTTAATGATACACATACACTTTATGAAGTAGAAAAGCCATTTATTGGCATTGAACATTGAAATATATAAATAAAAATAACATTTCTGTTTGCTTTTTAAGCCTTGTAAACAAAAATTGCACAGGGCAGATATGACATAAATAACAGCTTAGATATACAACGCCTATTACTGAAATGTGCAACGAGACAGCATTATTAAAAGAGTGCCAGTCAAATGGTGGAAAACGACATTGGCTGATCGCGATTATTTTGCAATCAGATGATTATGTAATAACTGTTACAGCCAATGATGTAATAATTGTGACAGGCCTAATTCAGTCTTTGCTTTGTATATGTGGTTGCTCTCTCTGACTAGTCTAAGTGTGTAGGTCTTGTGTTTGTTAAAGGGTGGACATATCTTGGTGTCCTGAATGGCTCAGTTGGCAAGACGTTCACTTGACGAACACAAGCTGAGCCCTATGGCCTGAGTTAGAATCCGTCTGTGTCATTCGCCGACGATGATCGGGTTCATAGTGGTGGAACAAACTGGCTTCCTTCCGTCTGGGGTAGGGGCATGTAGGTCGGTTAAGGGCTGCTCACCTCTCACTCTCTGGGGTTGTGGGACTTGCAGGGTGCCTGTGAGTGGCTTACATAACATCAGCATAGCTGCTCCCATCCTCCAGTTGGCACTTAGTTCACTGTGATGTGCTGAGCTGCACATGGGCCCTGTGTACACCTTGCATTAAGATCCGATTTTGGTAATCCAATCACAAGTGGACAGCTTAAAAGTACAGGTGTAAACGCATCCAATGTGCATTGAGGTGGCATCGAGATCCAGTCACTCAGACCACATTTGAAAGTGGTCTGGACCGCATATGACCACATTCTTATAGCAGTGTTAATGCGAATGTGAACTCGACCACATTGAACAGCCGCCTACTCAACTGATGTCCTCTGCTTATGCGGAAGTACGAATTTATTCGTGTGTGTACACATTCCCTCAACAACAGCATCCTATTAAAGTGCGACAACAGGCAACAGCAACAACAGGCAAAATGGATACTGTTTTGATTTCTTTTTCTTCTTCTTCTTCTTCTTCTTCTTCTTTTAATTTCTGACAGACTAGGCACAGGAATTGCATTGATGCCTCCCACAGATTATAAACATTAAAAAACGTTTAACGTGGCTTAATGTTCCAAAACTGCAATCAATGATCACCAAATTTCTCTCGGATATCTCGTCAGAAACGCCTCCTCCAGTCAAAAAATTAAAATCGAAATCTCAGGAGTATGGTCGTTATCTCAGGTTAAGCATTTTCCTCTTCACTGACGCCCATTATCAGGAAACAGCTTAACGTGCCTTCATGTCCCAAAACAGTGATCAATGATCACCAAATTTGTCTGACATCTCAGATGTTATAAGCACTATCTCCAATCAAAAATGCAAAACTGAAATTCAATGAAAGGGGCAACGTGTTGGAAATGATTTACATGTTTGTTTGCATATAGAGCGCGGTGGTGAGATCTGATCTCAGGTGGTCACTTGAGACAGGGATTCTAAATGCAGGTGTAAACGGACGTACTTAGAGCTGTCCACTTGTGATTGGGTCACCAAAATCAGATCTTAATGCAGGGTGTACACAGGGCCACAGTGTGAAAAAATGTGGTGATTGGCAGGTGAGCTCATCAGAGGATTGCACTTTTTTTGCCTCACCCACTTACATAAATGCAGTGGCTCCAGCAGAGGGATGAACATATAAATATCCATTTGGCGATTCCAAATTTTGTGGGTACAAAAAGTGAGTTTTTAAACTGGGGGAAAAAATTAGGAAACAAAAAAGGCAGACCTTTGTCACAGAGACTATGATCGTGAGAGAGTATAGTATCGAGAATAAGATGAAAATCTTGGTCAGTTTTATACAGCAGAATGATGATGACGATGATGATGATGATGATTATGATGATTAATGTGATTATTAATATTGTTTTTGTTGTTGTTGTTATTAATTTATTTATTTATCTTTATTTTATCTTTTTCAGAATTGGGGAACATCTTTAAAACGTAGTGTAGCAATGCGATAACATGAGAGACTAATGTAACCTTCTGGGTCGCACAAAATAAATAAGTAATTATTTAAAAGTATTAAGTATAGATACTTTTCCGAAAGTTCATTAGACATTACTGCACTGAGAAATAGAAGTGCATGTAGGCAAGACATTATGCCAGAAAATGTCAGTGTTTCTGGAAAGTAGCATCACAAATGTGTAGGACCAAAAAAAAAAGTTGTGGTCGAAATGTCCTTTGGCTTAATGTGTTAATGTGACCCTTTTCTTATGTGTGATGTATCTGTTTTTTCAGGGTTTATATGTACCCTAATTGGGGACACTGCTTCAACCCCCCCCAACCCACTGTGCTGCCAGGGTTGACCGAGATATGCTCCTTCACCAACAGCTCAGGAATCGCAGGGGTCCTGACTTATGACTTCAGAGACGAGCGTTTGGCCATCATGTTCACCACATACGCATGCAACCGCCAGAAATGCCGCTTTGCTCTTAGGTTGCTCAAACCTGAGGAGGCATGTGATAAACCTTTGTATGATAATATGTATGAAGGTCATGAATTCATGAAGGCAGATGGAAGTGAAACCATTTGTGCCAGCCAGACGTGTGGTGTGAAGGGAACGGTGACTACAATGAACAAATCAGTCATGAAAATTGAAATCTGGGATGTTTAGTTTGATGCACCCTGAATTTTGTTTGCAAGACCTCTTTAACGCTTGCGTTGCATTAGATTTGAGTAAATGCACAGGTAAGGATGCATTTGAATGCTCTGTGAAAAGGAAATGGCATTTAAACCAGCAAGCAGCTGATTGGACAGGGAGGAACATGGCTTATGTGCTATGCTTTAGCTAGAGATAAATGAGTCATTCTATAATTTGTGATACGTTCCATGTCCACTGATGATACTTAAATTTGTTGTAACTATTTTCTTCAAAAATATCAGATTTTACCTATAAATGGAAAGCATGTCATAATACCATACGAACATTGTGTGCATCCTATTCTTCATTTAGCTTGAAATTTGTGATGATGTTCCTAAATTGACAGTTTTTCAGTTGAGGGTGTCTTGGTATCAGACTAATAAATAAAAACCATTAAAGTCAACAACTTCTTTTATTTATTTCAAAAGTCTAAATACTGAAGAAAAAGAATATTTTTTTTAATTGATTTTCTCATTTAAAAAAATCAAGTATCATAATTTATTAATGTACAGAAAAGTTCTGTCAACTATGTTACTAACAGAACTCCCCCCTGCATCTCAAATGGTGTGTCCCAATACCATGTGACCAAAATCAAATGATGTCATTTTCCTCGGACACATTGAACACACAGTGATGTGTGCCCCCTCATTTTTTTTGGTTTTGTTTTCTTTTTCTCTATATTTTATCTATAATAGCACATTGTCAATGAGTACATTACATGTATGTACATGTTTATGGTATACAATTTTTTTGATGATATTAATTCGATTTTTTTGTTCAAATATGACTTTAACCTGTTCAAGAAAATGACATGGACAGCCAGGTAAGGCCTGCCATTGAAATTATGGGTCAAAATAAGGAATTTGTCAACTATGTTACCTGTCAGCTAAGCTACCCAGTAGTGTACATCATCAGTCATCATTATCAAACCATTATCATTATCGGTCTACAAAAGGTCACAACACACATTATTCATATGGGCACACGTTTCCTTTCTCCATCATCAACACACAGTTAAAAAATCCATTTTTTTTAGATAGATCAGTCAGCAGCTGAAAAAGCAGAGATACAGGGCTTGTTAGGATGCTGATTCTGCAAGAAGAGCAACATATTTGAAGAAGCAGAGAGAGGCATAGCACAAGCTCAGATCACAAGGAAAGGTGAAAACAGTGGCAGAGATGAGTGAGAGAGAAAGAAGGAAGCAAGAGGACCTATTGGAGGAAAGCGAAGCAGAGAAAGAAAGTGCAGGCTTGACAACTTAGCTACACCACCAGACAGTCCACACCGCCAAGTTGCCCATCAACCTGAGGAGACAAGGTGGAAATTTATGATAGCAAGACAGAAACAGGTTTATGTGTTCAACAGGAAAATTGCGTAACAAAGTAAATTTAATTTGTTTGTTTGTTTCTTTATCTGAGACAGAACAAAAACTGGAAGAAAAAAGGTCAGGTGGAAAAACTCAAAATTACACAGAGAAATTCAAAAACTGAAATATTTGCTCAACAAACCAAATAGAGGAACAGACAAACTACGCAAAAGACTCAAAAGACGCTGTATTGTCAACTATGTTACACCTCATTTTTCAAATTTAAAATGACTAAAATGTTGCTTCTGAGGGAGAGTTGCTCTTCTGTTTTTCCTATCATACTGCACAAATGCATGAGCATCACATTCATCAAATGTGTGCTGTCTACCACAATTTCCAAATCCTTTTTACTGATGTCTTTCCCATAGATGTAAAGGCAGATGTCACTTTAGTCACTGTTTCTGTTGACACACTAGCCAGTTGAGCAGTCTTTGTGACCGAAGCTCCTGCCATCCTTGCCCCAACAATGAACCCTCTTTCAAAGTCACTTGGATCTTTTCCTCCTTCCATCTTGATCCAAAATTGAGATAAGCTGGACCTGCTCAGCATTTTTATACATGCCACAGGGCATGACTGGATGTTAATTTCTTAATTGTACTATGCAGTACAACCATGTGGAAGCATCAGCATTCATTAAATTTCTGCATTCATTTATTCAGGTTTTCTTCTTTGTCACCATCATATATATATATATATGCCATATGTTCATAAGGCCACAAGGCTTAACATCATAGCTTAAGGGAGAAATAGCCAATGACAAAGCAGAACAGACAAGAGGTTTTTTTGTTTGTTTTTTTGTTTGTTTGTTTTCGGAACTGCAGGAGTTGCAGTTAACAGGAAATATCATAACTCCTAAATGTTTGTGATTTTCTTTTTAAAACCTCAGAACCACTTTCCCACTAGCTTTGCCCACACATACAAAGTAACATTTTACATTTGCCAACACTAAGCAGTCATCTTTGACTGGTTAATTCTTAGTCTGACTGTCAGAAATAGGGCTTAATAGGTTCTTAAAAATCACAGGTGAAAGCGTCATAGTTATGAATAATCTTTATGACCAGGAGACAGGGGGCAGCAGAGAGCAGCTCACTGAGGAGACAGAAGTTTGTCTCACACCTGAACCTCATTCTAAGCCTTGTTTAGGAATCTATGTTGTTTTAATTTCATTGATTTACATCGTCATGTCCTAAGTATTTCATTCGTGTTGTCTTGATAAACTGTAAAACTATAACATCTGCCATAAATTCTGTCAAAAGGACCACTGGAGCAATGAGGCTTTTCTGTTAGCTAGGGTAGAACTGTAAATATTTTTTTATGCAGCAGATCCCAGCCAGGTTAAATATGACCTGGAACAAAGGAAATGACACAGAACATGACACAAGGTTGTTTTAGTGTGGTACCAGTTACTAATGTATTAATGTGCTCAGTTGTGTACCTGAATATGATACAAAGTCAAAGTTGTATAAATTAATAATTATCAGTATGATAACGAACCCAGTCCATATATATATATATATATATATATATATATATATATATATATATATATGGACTGGGTTCGTATAGATAGATATAGATATATATATATACACACACTAGTGCTTGAAGACACAATAGGTCACGTCTCTGCCAAAGCCACGTATTCAATGGACCATCTATCTGTTTCACTAATTCAGTGACACAGCTGAAGGGTATTCCAGAAAGTGGGTTTAGTGATAATGTTAGTTAACTCGGAGTAAGTCGTAAACCTCCTAATAGCAGAGCCCTATGGCTTTGTTTTGCTAGGAGAATGAAGCCATAAGGATGGATGCAAGAACTGTCAATCAGACAAACGTTAGATTACAGCCCTCTCCTCTGCGCTGAAAAAGCAGCAAAAAGTAATGTCACAAGAAGGACATATCCTTCTGTTTATCTAAGTTATCTGGTATTAATTGTTGTTGATTGTTGTTCTTACGACGGAGCATTAATGTCACACTGAGGGGAAAAAAGGAACGAGAAACAAGAAATGACCAGGGCGTGACAGTACCATAATTTCTCAGTGGGTCCAGAATGCAGCGGTGTGTCTGGTTTTCAATCAACATGCCACTCTGCTACTTATCAACCTCCACTGGCTACCCATGGCTGCCCAGATCAAATTCAAGGCACTAACGTTCATTTGCAGGGTGACCTCTGCACCTGCACCATCTTCCTAAACTCACTAATACAGGCTTATGCTCCTTGTCGAGTGCGTTCCTCCAAGGAACATCATCTGGCATTACTATCCCTACACAGCAAGCAGTCTCAGTCCAGACTGTTTTCGTTTGTGTTTCCCCGATGGTGGAACAAGCTACCAACTGCCATCCGAGGAGGGGCGTACCTCCCTATCTTCAAGAACCTCTTGAAGACTCACCTTTTCCGAGAGCACCCCCTCTCCTTACAACTAATTCCTCTAACCTAACATGCCTTACTCACACCTAAGGTGCTCTTGTATACTTACTCTCCTGCCTCTCTTGAAGGAAACTCACACTTTTGGCTCGCACTTAGTGTCCACTCTCAGGTCTCTCGCTATCCTGGAGCCTGAATTGTTTTTGCCACTTGGAAGTCACTTTGGATAAAAGCGTCAGCAAAATAAATGTAATGTAATGCTTGGTGACAGAGTCAATGCATTACAACAGTAAACCTCACTAGACTATAACTGTCAGTGGCCCAACTTCGAGTTGTGTGTGTGTGTGTGTGTGTGTGTGTGTGTGTGTGTGTACCGCTTTGAATGAACTCGTGTAAGGTTCAGGTGTGTCTGTCTGTTAGACTTAAGACACGTGAATTATTTAGGGATAAACATGACTGTAATAATCTACCTCTTTTTGCACACTAAATTGGACATAACTTGTTGAAATGAACACTTAATATTGTATTGCAGGAAGTGAGCACGCTTTTCGTTTTGTCATGTTTTTAAAGAACATTAGGCGCGTTTACACTGATTGATATTTGTTCTGATGTAATAATTTTATATGCCATCTGAGTGTTAAAAATGTAATGCTTCTGCTATTTTGATGTAAAATAGAATCGCATGTAAATATTGGAACAGTTTAATACATGGGTCAAAGGACGAGAAAAAGAGAGTGCGAGCGAGAGAGAGAGAGAGAGAGAGAGAGAGGGCGTGAGGAGAAAATTCCCAAATTTTACAGGCGTCTCTCAGGTTTATAGACACAACACAAAACGTTGTGTAGATCTGAGTCTGTCTTTTAGTTGGTAGAGTATTCTGACAGAATATCTTCAGTTGAACGGGACAGAATATCTATAGTTGAATGGGACAGTGGTAAAGTGTAGTTGTTTTTTTGTTTTGTTTTATTGTAAGAGAATTGACTTCATAGATTTGGCAGCTAGTTTTACATGCAAGGTGATTGTGCTGGAGGTGATTGTGCTGAGTCTACGAATCCTGCAGTTGGTGCATGTGGAAACTGTGAACTCCTTCTCGGGGATTTGACTTGATTTGATTTGACTATTGTCGTGGCAGATTACGTCGATGTGTTAAGCCAACCCACGACCGGTGTTCTGACGAGTTGTGCTACTTTGTCGAGAAATGCTACTATAGCGTGAATCGATAACGGAGTCTAACCCCGCCCCCAAACCTAACCCTAAACATAACCCAAGACTGTGCTCTGGGTAGCATCTATCGATAGGTAGCACAACTTGACAGAACTCCGGTTTTTGGACTAAGGTACTGTGTGTTGTTTCTTTTCGTTTTGTGCTTTTGCTGCAGTCAGATTGTTTGCCAGTTGAAAAACATTTACAAAAGTTCAACAGTTCACGGGAAGACCTATATTTCGTACAGCAGTAGCTGTATATTTCGGATAACAAAATAATTACTTGAATGAAATAGAAACAGACCTTAAATTTTCCCAAGGCATTTCAGTTTCATTTTGTTTTAGTTACAGTAAAACACCTAATGAATTAGTCAGTGTTTTGGTCCTCTGATGCTGACTTTTTTTGTTGATACAAATAACAAGCTATCATGCAAATTATCATTTGATATTTCATAACGCAGTCTACACCGAAACTGACTGCTATAGCGTTTGGTATATTGCAACAGCAGGTGTCGTAAATGTAAGACTTTGCACATGTATGAACTGGGTTAGTTTTTAACATACTGATGGTAAAATATGATATGATAAAATACTCCCAAACTGTCAGACCAGCACCTCTTTTAAGTCCATTCAGCCTGTATGCTGTTTGTGTACACTACTGTGACACAAACTGACAAGCTCCAAAAGTTTTTGGACATTGACACATTTGTGTTGCTTTGCTTCTGGACACTGTCAATGTTTCTTTTGTTCTGATGTGATATGCTTCGTCAGTGCCTCGAACTGATTTAATCTGGTTTATCCATCTCATGATAACCACGCTGTGTTGACACTTCTTAGATCCTTATGTTTTCCAGCCCTGACAAAAGTGCCACTAAATTTTATTTTGCAATCTGAGGTTGTATTAGCTAAGCTTCACAGTAGGTTAGTTAGGATTCGGTCCTTCTTATTTTCAAACATCCTGTGGTGATCTAGATATCTCTGGATATAGTCTCCTGTTTGTATCAGTCTCCCTTTATAATTAGGTTGTATTAGGTTATATTCTGTTTTCAAAAGCCCTATACATCCTTTCAATTTTACAGATTTTCTGACCAGGAACCATTCGTTTTTCAGTTTTAAATTTCTGTTTCTGAAATGAAAATTGAATTACCGGAGTGTACAAATAACATGTAACCAAATACAGCAAAATCAACTTTTGAATACAGCCTTGGCTCATGGCCTGATTGTAGTGACTGAAACCCAGCAAGATATGAGGTCTCCAAAACAACTTCAGAGTTATGTTTCTCTGTTAAGCTGTCAACATTTACTGTTGATGTTTCCTGTTGTTGCCTGGAGCTGCACTATGTATGATCAAAACGGTGTGTGTGTCAGGGAAAACAGGGGACTCAGTTGCAGACTCACTACTGAAAGAATAAGATGTTTATTGGGCCAGGCAGAAGTCTTTCAATACACTTGGCAGAAAGCGGAATCCAAAAAACAAGCAGAGGTCGTACCACAGAGCAGTCAGAGGGAGGCAGACAATCCAAAACGACAGACAAAGGCAAAATCCAGAGACAGGCAAAAGGTTCAAAAACAGGTACAGGGCAAGGCAGGCAGAAGAGGCAAAATCCAACAGGCAAAAATAGTCAAAAAACAGGCAGAGGTCAAACACAGAAAGCAATCAGAATAACAGAAGGATAGACCAACACACTGAGGAAAGTGGTACGAACTGACAAACAAAGGGTAGAACAGGCAGGGTTTTAATAGACAGACTAATACAACTCCAACGAGACACAGGTGAGCACAATGACACAATAAGTGAGGGGCGGGGCCAGAGCACATGGAAAACCAAAATAAGCAAAAGCACATGACAAAACCAAAAACAAATGACAGCTAACACCAGACATGACCAGCAGGGGCACAACAGAGAAAACAGTTCATGCAGGAACCCTGACAGTGTGTATGTGTGTGAATGTGTGTATGTGTGAGACCATTTTTCTGTGGCCAGAGATTTCTCACTGTCACTAGTGCAACGCTACTATTAAAAACAGGGAAACAGGAAACTTAGCAGCACATCAAATCATGACTATAAGGGCAAAAATAGTCACCGGAATAAAACAACCTATTTTGATTGACTACAAAAGAACAAAGGTTAAATTTAAGCACTTTATTTTGCATGATGGTGTATTGGGCCACATTGAGGAAGCCTATCGCAGCAGTCACTGGGCGAAAGGCAGGGAGACACCCTGGACCGGTCACCGGTCCATCGTAGTTGCAGTGACACACACAGATAAACACACTCACACCTCAATGTGGCCTTAATAATCCGTCATGATTTTTAATTTAACCACCTTGCTTTTATCATCAATTTACTCAATGTCTGCACAGATTTTTCTCGCTCCATGCCGTTTCTGTTGTTGCAACAAATGTTGATAGTTTAACTGAACATGCACCTGTTAAATGATTGGCTGTTTGCGTGTCACTCAAAGCACGCTCCAGGGATATGATAGGCTGTTTATGAGGCGGAGGGGAGTGCGCTTTGGGTTTGTTCATGCAACCGAACTTTCGATATTCATTAGCCGCTTTCCTGCTGGTTTGCATTTAATGCAGTGAAACTACTGGACATTCTATCAAACAGATTTCTTGTTGCTACTGATGAAGTGTCTATCGCTACAGTTAAAAGGCTACAGTTAAAACTGAGGGGACAACAATTTTATCTGAGAGGCGGCACCCCCTTTTGCCCCCAGCATGGAGCTGGCCCTGCTCATTGTTCTAACACACAGATACATTTTGCATCATATATTTATTGAGCAAGCACAGGTCTCTATAGTATAGATACTTCATTGTGACAATAGCCATGAGGCACAGTTTCCTTCGAAAAGTAAAGCAATATTTTTCCCCACATTAAACACAGTCTTACTTGCAGAATCAATGTATAAGCTGAATATTTGAAAGTGAGCAAAATTTTAAATTACAAAGCAGTTCATTACTATTGATTATGTTTTTAATATAGGTGCTGCAGCTGGTAGAATGGCCAGGAATTCCCCCAAAATCTTCTCCAATCTTGCCTCAGTGCTCCTCTCAAAGGCTTTTTGGTTCTCACGGACAAGTTGTAAAATACCTCTCTGAGCCTCATCACAGCCATTCTGTAGCTGTAGACGCTCTTGTTCTAACTCTGGCTTACTCTTATCTATGACCCTGAGTTTGCCTAGACTACTTACTCTGTCCATCAGGTACTTGTTGGATAACTCAGTGTAGGTCTCTGAGATCATATGGACAAGACTGGCGATATTGGATGCCTGGAAAGCCTGGGTGTAGAGCAGGTCTTTTGAGAACAGTGTGGCATTGTAAGACAGCGTCTGTGTCTTCTCAGATGTTGTAACAAAATTGTGGAGAGTTTTGCTCAAACTGGTGTTCACAATGGTGTACCATCTTCTCCCACTGTTCCTTCACTCTACCCATGGCATCCATACCTTTGACCGGCATTTTTATGACGTGAATAAAAATCCTGTCGAGTTAAAGATCTGTTGAAAAATAGTAGCTTAATTTAGTGTAGCTTAATGCAGGATCATTTTGGATTAATGTCCGTCAAAATGTCATAGCATTACAATAATGGAATTCTCAATCTTAAGATCATTTGTCAATTTAGGAATCCTAAGGAGGCCTAGCTTACTCATTGATTGTAAAATGAATGGGGATTTCACATACATGAGGAATTTGCACTCTCAAAATTTGTAGCAAAATTTTGGCATATTTAAAAAAATTGGAACATGTTAAAAATATGATTTTTGCCTCTTTGGTGGAGTAAAATTAATGTGAAGCGGATAAAACTACATCTGTAACTAATCTCTCTTTAATAAGTTATTCATCTCTATTTAATTATGTGTGCATTTTTTACCCTCTTTTTTCTTTTTGCTTTTTAGGAAGATCTGGATGCATGTGCAGGGGTTCCTCAGTTTTATTGGAAATGAAACAAAAGACTTCCCTCCGTTAGACCGATTGTAATATGCTAGTGGAGATGAACAGGCCTAAGCTCCCCTCTCTTCAAATTCAGGAAGTATGGTGAAAGGAAGTGGCAATCTGCCAAAAAAAAAACAAAACAAAAAAAAAAAACGGAGAAATTTCATCGAGTGCGAGGTGGAGGTGCTATCGTCAGAGGTAGAGGCCGGAAAAGGTATTTTATTTGGCACTCTGTCCTCTGGCGTTAATATTAAAAGAAAAAAAATGGAATGGGACAGCGTGGCGGAGGTTATTAATGCGGTGAGGTCGGAGAACCGCACCCTAAATGCAATTTAAAAGAAGTGGTCCTACGTTAAAGTGGACATGGAGCCGAGGGCTGCTGCCCAGAGCGGGCGGGGGTCCAGGAGTCGAGGGACTCGCACCGTTAGAACAGAGTGTCCTCTGTGGTGGGCGACACTGTTCTAAACGGGGTATTGCCGGCATGTGAGGGAGACTGTGAATGCGTACAAGGTCGCAAAGAAGGAAAAAAAAAATTCCATGTGTTTGGGTAACCTTTCTATAGACTACTAGATTCAGTTTTATGTAATAGCCTTCCCAGAACCAACTAGATAAAAGTTTACGAGTAAAGATGCAATGATGCCAAATAGGTGTCCCTATTTACAGTGAATGGGCTGCAGCATATGTTCTCTGGCTTTAGTGCGATTTCTTTATTTTCAATTAGACTGTACGGCGGCAGGAGACTCCAGTGGCACGCACTCTGAGTAAGTCCCTCTCGAGCAACCCAGCGTCTCCGGCATCTCCATGTGTTCCGAAAGACTCGCAAACCAATTCCCAATGTTAGCAGTTTCACTGCATATTCTCTAAGAATCGCTAACGGACAGAAAACACTGGAAATGTGCGTACAGGAGACATGAAGTTGGCGTGGAGGAACGCACATTCTCACGTTCATTTCACTGTTCATACATCTGACCGTGAGCGTGAGAAATTAAGGTTTCTTCGGCTACGATTCCCAACTTCTGTCTATAACTAAGAATCTTTTTTTAATTAAAGTGCATGGGCTTTATAAACGAGTATTTTCTTGTCCTGAATATAAATTACCTATCGAGTTATGTAGTAGGCAATGGCGTTGCGTCCTCACCGACTACGATGCCTTAAGAATGAAAGCGATAATGAAATTATGGTATCTTACTTTACGCATCATTTCAAAACTAAGCTTTACTTCAACTAATCGTGACGTGACTATCAGTGTCAAAATAACGTATTACATAAGCACATGTCTCATTGAAAACTGCTGTTTAAAGTGACTGAACAACGAAAGCGCAATACAACACGCATACGTCTCCCCTCGAGCAATCCTTGAATACTTACAACACAGCAACTTTCAATACCGCTACACTTGTAACTTAGTTTTACACATGGAACGCTTTACATATGCATTTGCGTCACTGATGGAAGATCGCCGATTAAGATGCCTTTACAATGAAAGCGATAATGGAATTTTGGCATCTTGTTATCTTAAGCGTCATTTGAACAAAGCTAAGTTTTATTTCAACTAATTGTGGCATGACTATCAGTGTCAAAGTAAGACATACGCACTTGTTTATATTGACTGAACAACAAAAACGTGAAGGGAATTATAGTGTCTCGTTATGCAGACAAACAATTTCTGTTCATACTATAGAGACACATACTTAATGTATGATTCGTAATGTCACGTTTGTCATTTGATGTGCTTGATTAACTTTGCATGCTGGGAAGTACTGAGGTAGCTCCCGACCTCTGTTTAAATGTTATTCTTGTCAGTCCACTTGATGATAAATCTTTTGAGTTTGATGATCATCTCAGTTTATAACTATGGAACTTATCTGTCAGCTGAAACACACAATGGTTCATAGAACAAAAAAAGTATAATTATTGAATGCTACTGCTGTAATCGAAGTGGAGTAGAACTATAAGACTATACTTATGTAAAGGTAGTAGAATCTTATGTGCTTTGTTCACTTTGTGAGACAGAGGACTTGATATAGTCACCCCAAATTCTTCTCCCCTCCCCAAAAAGGAGGGGGATAGTATGTTGGAGGGGTTTAGTTCATAGAGACTGTATGTTTCAGTTTCTGCATTATTAAAATACAGTTCTCCTCAGCAGACCCAATTGGCAGGATCAGATGTGGGGAGGAGAGAGTGAGTGAGAGGGAGGAGGACAGACCAAATAAGAAGATCCCTTTACTGAGGGACTACTGAGAGACTGTAAAGTCAGACAACAGCAGTAAGAACACACCATTAATCTGAACACAGCACTCTGCTACATCCTCTGAGCAGCGTTCAGACACATCATCTGTGATTCTGAGCACGTTCATGGTTTTATTTCTTTTAGCTGACTTTTCTCTCAGAGGAAATGAAACATGACTGAATTGCTCTTCTCCAGGTAAGTGCTATGACAAACACTTGTTTGCAGTTTTTACAATCTCTATATTTATTTACAGAATGATAACAAAATTTATGACGCATCTAAAAATGCTATACACACAATAATAAATTCAAGATTTAATCAGGCTTATATGTTTATATTTTATATCTGCGTTTGACTGAGAAAGATCATCTATGGCTTATTTTACTGAAGTGTTTCAGGCAACACTGTACATCACTTGAACATATCTTCTCCATATATATATATATATATATATATATACACACACACACACACACACAAAGCTCCAGTTTCCTCCCACAGTCCAAAGACATGCAGGTCAGGCGAAATGGAGGTACTAAATTGCTCCTAGGTGTGAATAGGGGCAAAAAAAAGTTTATTTATATACTCAGACCACTGCTTTTTTTTTTCTTTCTCTGTCTCAACCCAATAGAGTGTGTGTCTGGATTGTGAGCAGTGCCATTGTCCCGTCTCTGAGTGATGGAATGTTTTCGTTCAAGAACTTGTGTGATTCACTCCTCAGTGTAGACGCAGATCTAACGAATAGTGACGCTTCTGTTTATGAGCGTGTCAGAGAGCTGATCGTCAGAACACAGCAGGACATGGAGAAGACAGAGAGAGAGGCAGAAAGAGCACTGAGGAAGCTGGACGAGTACACAGAGTATCTCACAGCAGTACAGGTGAGGTTTGAGAGACGGCGAGAAGAAAAGAGACGCACCTTAGACAGTTTGAACACTCAGTTGAACGGAGACAGACAGGCACTGAATTCTGCAAGTCAGAGACTGCAGGAGGCAAGGAACAGCCAAGAAAATGCTGAAGATGTGCTTCGCAGACTACGTGAGAGAGAAAGGAGTGGAGAGTCTCAGAGAGATGCTGGAATTGGAGTGTCCTTCATTGGATGGACAGCTGGTACTACATCTTTCTCACTGGGTTCATTCACTGTGCGATTAGTACTTGATTAGTACTAGATATGATTAGTGTTGCAAATGATGACTATGTAAATTTGATAGCTTGGATAGCAATGGATCTTTTCCAAAGGGCCAAGGGCAGGTAAAGTCTCAAACTACACATTTAGTTAATGCAGAGAAAACAGGAGACAGATGAGTAGGACAATCAAATGTATAAAAGCAATTTATTAGAACATTTGCCAGCCAGTCTCTCAGCTGGAATTCTCTTCATTAAGGTGGCATCTTTCTATCTGGCATAATCTGTACTTTCTTTCTGCATAGGACCAATCATGGCAGTTAGTGGTGCTGAGGAAATGGAAGAAGCTGAAAGGGCTTCCCATGTCGCAAGGGAAGAGGTGGACAGGTCATACTCTAATGTTCAGTATTACAATGGTAGGATCTCTGACTATCAGTCTCGAATTTCAGACATAGAGTATGCAATCAGACAGACAGATGAGGACCTTAAACAAGTTAAAGAGGAAATAGTGGAGGTGAAACAGCAGAGAGAGGCCTTGGCAGAGTTCCAGAAAAAGATGAGAAGTGCTGTCCACCTCCTGGGTCGTCTGAGTGAAACAGCCGACGTACTGGAACTTCAGACTCGACGCTTCATCCTCCTGGAGCCGGTGATGAAGGTGATGGAGGATGTGGTGAAGGTGGCTGGAGAAATCACAGGTCATCAGATCCTCCAGGATGAGGGTGGGATGAGTCTTGTAGATGCCATTAGAGAGACAAACAGGAGACTGGCAGCTGTTTATGCTTCAGAAAAGAGTCAAGCTCTGGAAAACTATTACTGATTTACAACAAAAAAAATAATAAAATTTTATACTGTATATAGTTGCCGCCATATATATATATACATATATATATATATATATATATATATATATATATATATATATATATACACATATATGTGTGTGTGTGTGTGTGTGTGTGTATATATATATACCCACACACACTTCACTCACTCATTCACCCACTCAGGCAAAAGTGCAAGAGCATTAATTTTTTTTTAATTTAGACTTGTTTAGGACTTGAAACAAAAGGTTAAGCACTTGGACTTTACTTTGGACTTGGTAATCCCTAACTTTGGACATGCTTGGGACTTCTCTGTCTTGACTTGTTATTATGCAACCTCACACACAAACCCATCAGTTTGTTTCAAGTACAGATGTTTGTTCTGTTTGCGTTTCAAAGTAATTATGGCTATTTTGTGTTCTCATTGTTTGCCACTTGCATGTGTATATATCTGTTACATTTCAACATTTTCACTTGCTTTCTGTTTTGTATAATTTACATTGGTGTAATGGTAGGTGCCCTTTAGGATTTAAGTGCTTACAGCAGTTTATTTATTTATTTATTTTCCGTCTGACATTATTCTGGTTCCGATCTTTTCCAAGTTTCAACTTAGTCAAGTGAATACACCTTGTTAGTGACTGGTTAAAATCTGTGTGGTTTTGTTATTTTCTTTTCTTGGGCGCAGTCAGAAGTTCATAACATGTTTCTGCTATGTTCGGCTCCAGTTACTGTAAATAGTTGTTAGAATGTTATCACTTATCATTTGGCAGTTAATACAAGGTGTTCTGTTGAAGCTGGTCTCTTTTTTTTCACAACATCATTTCACAAACAGAATACAAATACGTGTGCATGTGTTTCTCTCTCTCTCTCTCTCTCTCTCTCTCTCTCTCTCTCTCTCTCTCTCTGTGTGTGCATGCATGCGTGCGTGTGTGTTTGTGCAAGTGTGTATTTATAGAAGACAGGGGGTTTGTGTGAAAGAGAGAGAAAGTAAAACTGCTATCAAGTGAGAGGATAGTGTGCCGTATATGTGTCAGACAACACGTTTCCTACTGACTTCGACAAAGTGGTTACGTGTGCATCTGCACGTAATACAGCCCACGTGACTGAGACTGAGATGAACAATGCAGAGAAGTAGAAGTAGAGGAAGATTTAAAGCTGCTTGTGAAAACTGCTCAAGTCTGGATCTAATACATTCAGTATTACTACTGAACAAACGTGCAAGTTCGTTACATTTATTTATGTTGAGTTCAGATTCAGTTTGTCTAGGGGGTGTAATTAATCTGTCCACCATGCTGAAAAGAGTGCGTGCATTGTTGCTGTTTGCGTTAATAATGTGAGAGAAGTATGATTGCCTTGCCTTGCTTAGCACTGTGTTGAAAGTGGTATATCTGGAAATATCCGGACAAAGTAAACTTCTGCCATTTTAGGCTTCATTTCGGCTCCATTCTCACGTGAAAGCTGTCCCTGACATAGCCCCTGAGTAACATTTACGAGACACTTCCAACAAAAATTAAGTTTACAAACAACATGTAGATGGTCCCCTCTGGTGTCACTCTGTGTTCCTAGTGTTTCAGCATTTCATACATTTATGAACATGCAGATGATTCTACAACAGAACACAACATCAGCAACATGTGATATTCAGTTTAAAGTATTTAATTTCACAGTTACATATTCAGAGTGGAGAGAAATCTTTAAGGAATCTGCTATTATTTGGAAGAGTGCTGAGAAAATCTCTTTGCCTTTGCATGTGTTGCAGACCTGATAAGAACTGCAAGACAAAATTGTAAGGTGCGAGTTCATTGTTTCAGAACAGAGAAGAGAAAGAAAGAGTCCTGACAAGGTTGCATTTGACTGTTGACTTGAGCAGTTTTCGCAGGCAGCTTTAAAACCTCCTTTACTTCTACTTCTCTGCATTGTTCATCTCAGTCACGTGGGCTGTATTACATGCAGATGCACACGCAACCACTGTGTCAAAGTCAGTAGGAAACGTGTTGTCTGACACATATACGGCACACTATCCTCTCACTTGATAGCAGTTTTACTTTCTCTCTCTTTCACACAAACCCCCTGTCTTCTATAAATACACACATGCACTCATGCACACAGAGAGAGAGAGAGAGAGAGAGAGAGAAACACATGCACACGTATTTGTAATCTGTTCGTGAAACGTTGTTGTGATCTCAACTTGGTTTCAAGTGGTAGGCCCAACAAAGCATGAGTTGTGCTTGCCCAGGTGAGGATCAGGATGTGATGGGTGAACAGTACTTGCACGGTCAGTCACAGAATATCAGCTGTTTTCTATTGTCTCTGGTGAGGAGCGGGGCAACCAGAGTGTGCACTGCATGATGGGTAGTTGTAATGACTCTCTTAGAGACATAGAGCAGGAGTTTTTATTTTGAAGAGTGATGATGACTACAAACATACCACACAACTAACTGTAGGAACAGGTACTCCTCTAACAAAGTTCTTTAAAATGTTTTCAAATGATTTCCATTTTAATATTTGAGTGCAGCACTTGCGTTTTGGTGAATCTAATTAATGGATCAGAAAGTGAGAACTGGGAGAAACAGTGAGCCGCTTTGCTCTGAGAGGTCCCTGAGACATCAACAACTCTTCATTCCATCAAGAACAGATTTGATTGCTAGCAATACATAGCTTAGCCTGTGGCTAAGTTAACACACTTTCATAATAGTACTAGAGTCTATGTTACAGAATAGCTCACGTAACAGAGTGTTAATCATTACTACTTCACATCCTTGAACTGTTGACTCAATAATTTTATACCTGTTAAAATGTGCAAGTGATAGTGGGCCAACAGTAAGAGTTTTAGCCTCAAGGCTGCTTTTAGACTCCTCAGAGTCTTTACATCTGTTAACACTGACAATTTACATGGATCTCTCCACAAATTTAAAACTACATCTTACACCTTGTCATATCAGCTTTTGCATTGCGTTCTCTATCCCACTGTCTGTAAAGTGAGACTTGACTTCCATTCACATCCTTTTCCCCCAGTTCCTTAAGATCTTTGCAATCTGTGAGTTCCTTAGTTCTGCTGATGTCCTCAAATGTCCCACTTAAGCATCTCAGCTCTTATGATGCTTGGAAAATCCTTCAGCCATTTTAGGCTTCATTCTCACGTGAAAGCTGTCCCTGACATAGCCCCTGAGTAACATTTACGAGACACTTCCAACAAAAATTAAGTTTACAAACAACATGTAGATGGTCCCCTCTGGTGTCACTCTGTGTTCCTAGTGTTTCAGCATTTCATGCATTTATGAACATGCAGATGATTCTACAACAGAACACAACATCAGCAACATGTGATATTCAGTTTAAAGTATTTAATTTCACAGTTACATATTCAGAGTGGAGAGAAATCTTTGAGGAATCTGCTATTATTTGGAAGAGTGCAGAGAAAATCTCTTTGCCTTTGCATGTGTTGCAGACCTGATAAGAACTGCAAGACAAAATTGTAAGGTGCGAGTTCATTCTTTCTTTCTCTTTCTCTGTTCTCTGAAACCGTCCTGACAAGGTTGCATTTGTCTGTTGGCCTGAGTGGTTTTTGCAAGCTTCCTCTGCTTCTCTGCATTGTTCATCTCAGCCACGTGGGCTGTACTACGTGCAGATGCACACTTAACCACTGTGTCAAAGTCAGTTGGAAACTGACTATCCTCTCTTGGTAGCAGTTTTGCTTTCTCTTTCACACAAACCCCCTGTCTTCCATAAATACACACACGCACAAACACGCACTCATGCACACACACACAGAGAAAAACTTTACTTAAGTACAGTAACTTTGTCACTTTGTACTTCGTTACTTCCCACCTCTGGTAAAATAGATGGTCTTTCGTGATCAAACACAAATATAAACATGTAAGACAAATTAAACCTTGAATTTATTATTGTGTTTCTAGCATAATTGGATGTTTCATAATTGCGTTATCATTCTGTAAATAAATATAGAGATTGTAAAAACTGCAAACAAGTGTTTGTCATAGCACTTACCTGGAGAAGAGCAATTCAGTCACGTTTCATTTCCTCAGAGAGAAAAGTCAGCTAACAGAAATAAAACCATGAACATGCTAACAGAGACAGATAATGTGTCTGAGTGCTGCTCTCAGAAGAAATGCATTTTCTTCAGTCTGTTGTCTGACTTTACAGTCTCTCAGTAGTCCCTCAGTAAAGGGATCTTCTTATTTGGTCTGTCCTCCTCCCTCTCACTCACTCTCTCCTCCCCACATCTGATCCTGCCTATTGGATCTGCTAAGGAGAACTGTATTTAAATAATACAGAAACTGAAATATACAGTCTCTATGAACTCACCCCTTTCCAACATACTATTCCCCGCCTTTTTGGGGAGGGGAGAAGAATTTGGGGTGACTATATCAAGTCCTCTGTCTCACAAAGTGAACAAAGCACAACAGAGGAAACCATCTTCAACAGAACACCTTGCATTCACTCCCAAACAGTAAGCTATAACATTCTACTACCTTTACATAAGTATAGTCTTATAGTTCAATCCAACCTCGATTACAGCAGAAGCGTACAGCAATTATACTGTTTTTGTTCTTGTTGTGAAGTGTATAAAGGACTGTATGTGGTTCACAGGAAGTGTGTGGGCCGCTATGGCGCATCCAGTTAGAATGCGACACAAGATGTTTCTTTAATGGGTTTATTTAAATAGAAATTGAAGTACAGAGAAGTTGTGAATGGGTGGTATGTATACAATCACCGTGCATACAAAGCTGTGAATGGGGGGTGTATGTATTGCTGTGTTTGTAATTGTGTGGTACTAGTGTGTTCCTGTGTATGGTGCTTTATGTTTGTGTTTGTGTGTGTGATCTATGTATGGTGCCTTGTGTGTGGTTCTGTAACAGATAACAGCACCAAATTAGATACACCACCAAGTACATACATACACACAGCTAGAGTCAAGACAGAGAACGTAGTATTACACTCTGAACGAATATACACATGCCTATGGCAAAACTGGCATCTAAATAGCGAGTAAACCGAACATACATTACTGCGAATACCGACAGACATAATATCCGCATTACAGAGCATGTATTACTCACGATACGCTACATTTACCGACATAAGACATGATAAAAGGTAATACTATGTACTGAAACGACTGAAAACACAGCAAACATACAGACAGACCGATACATGCCGCCATCACGAAAACAAAGGACCTTACAAACTTACAATCTTACATAACGGCGGGCATGATCACCGAACGACCGGATACAAAGTAAACTCAAAGCGCGCATATGTTACCAATGCAGAGTTTATTTACTGGTATCCGAACGCACACAAAGACTAGGTGAATGCAGAATACAGCAGTATTCCGCGATGAAAATCACAGCAGTTTCTCCAAAAGTGTTCGCGCAATCACAGTCTCCCCACAAGTCTTCTCCTTTCGAATCTCGCGCCGACAAAGACGGTCGCTTTGCGGCAGTACTTATGGAGACTAGTGAGACTGTGATTGGCGCATCTAATGGGGAGGGAAAACCAATGGCGAGTGACTGCTTGCACTATTGGTTGCTGCTGGAAACAGGAGGTGTTACCCAAAGTCCTTTGTTACAATTCTATAAACCATTGAGTGTCTCAGTGTGTCTTTAGAAACCCTGATATTCCATAGTTATAAACTGAGATGATCATCAAATGCAAAATATTTATCAAGTGGATTGACAAGAATAATATTTAATTAATGTGTAAGATGTAGTGCTTGAAATGTTTCCTGTAGCAAATTATTTTTTAAAGAAAAACACAATCTTCACTGCTTGGACCCCTAATAATATGCACTACAAAACTACACTGCTGTACAAACATAAATACTGAAGGGCACCCACCATTAAACTAAAGAAAATTATACAAAACAGAGAGCAAGTGATAAGGTTGAAACGTGACAGATAAGTGAGAGACAGATAGAAATGAGAACACAAAATAGCCGCAATTACTTAGAAACACAAACAGAACAAACATTAAGAGCTGCCACAACCGCTAACCTGCTCACAGCAGCCACAAATGTTAACCTATTTCCCTCATCTGTACTTGAAACATACTGATGGGTTTGTGTGTGAACCTGCAACATGTTTGACCCATTTCACACAAACCCTCTGGATATAAAATATATGGTTGTGTGCATGACAAAAGTCACAAAGTCAACCAAATTGAAAACTGTCTCACCCTGGCTCTTTCTTTCCCCCTCTACTTGGCAGTTCACTTCGGGTTTCTGTTGCATTTCCAGATTTCCAAATTAATTGTAAAATTAGTTTCAATCAGTCTGGTCTTGTTTTGTCCTGTATAAACACACCTGGTTTTCCCTTCTGTCTGTGTGCAATTGAATTGTCAGTGCATTGTGAATTGTCAGTGCACTGAAGTTTTGAGAAGTCTTTTTGTTTCATTTTTCATTGGCAGTAAAATTGAGAAAGCCCTGCACATGCATCCAGATCTTCCTACAAACCAAAAAAAATGCACATATGGATGTATGATTAAATAGAGATGAAATGTAGTTTTATCTGTTTCATGTGAACTTTACTCCACCACAGAGACAAAAATCAGTTTCATGATCAATGAGTAAGCTACGCTTCCTTGGGACTCCTAAATTGACAAATGAGCTTAAGACTGAGTTTTCCATTATTGTAATGTTATGACGTTTGGCAGGAAATCAGTCCAAAATTATCCTGCATCTAAATGAAGTTTCTGCTTTTCAACAGACAATCTTTAACTCTGCAGGATTTTTTTTTTCATTGTAGAAAAAGCAAAGCAAAGGCTTCTGAAATTCTAAGGATGACTCAGAGTATCACCACAGCACAGGACATGATAGAGTCCACCCAGCTCATAATGAAACCTTATGCCAACTGGGAACAGTACCTGGTACCAGCACCAATCGCCATAGCCATACTGGTGGAACTGGTCTTCATTTCCTCTAAAACTGATTTCTCATTCAACAAAAACCCACCCAACAATGGCTACAGGTACATCAGATACCCAGAGTCATTTCATGCTTCCCTCATGCAAGTGTGTGACTCTGGCTGGTGGGCTTTCAATGAAGCCCATAAGAGTATGGATCACATCCGCCTTCACACTTCCACTGTGCCAGACTACATGAAGATTGCAATGAAGACTCTGTTTCAGGGAAGTGATGAGGTTGTCCAGGCCCTTCTTCCTGACCAGCTGGAGAACCTTCGAGTTATTGCAGATGACTGTGTGGAGTTGGCCAGTGCTGCAGAAAACAAGTTTACTGATGTCATCAATATCATTCAAGAAATACTGCAGGCATGTCTGAACGCAGAGCATTTCTATGGAGAGGAGCTGGGGGAAATCAAGAAAAAAATGGGAGAAGCCAAAATGAGGGAGGAAGCATCACGAGAAGCCAGTGAAAGATCTAAGAAGGCAATGAAGACAATGGAGAGGGAACTGGAAGACGCCCAAGAGAACTGGAAGAAAGCAATGGATTCACTTTCTAATGGATGGGAAGTGATTGGCATGGATTTTGTTGAAGGAATAACAGAAGGTTTTACAGGTGTATTAAATGCAATTCCACCATTTTTGGGCAAACTTTTTTCAAAACCATCTGAGGATAGTGATGAGAACACAAAAGGTAGGGATGATGCTGCAGATGACATTGATAAAATAAGTATCTACAGCAAGTCTGGACAAATTCTTCTCCTAACAGAATTCATTGGACGATACATTGAAGGGAATACCATTGACTGGAAGGAGCTGTATGATCCAAAAAAAAAATACACAAACACAGATTTTGCAGCAGACCAGTTTAAAACAATTCAAGACAATTTGGAAAAGTTTCCAGACTGCGAATCAAAACTAAAAGCTATACTCTTATGTGAAAGAGGAATCAACCTCTGTCAGCAGCTTGCAGAGTATGCACCTACAGGTCAGTGTAGTGTGAATAAAACAAAGGAGATCATCTCTAATTGGAAAAAGCTCATTGAATCAGCCCTTGCGTTTGACAGCAAAAGCAAGAGTGTCACAGATTCTCCATCTATGATGCCAAAACCACCCATGATGTACAAGCAGGAGAGTGAAGGGTCTGGTAAAAAGTCTGCAGGAGATAGGGCCTCAGAGAATGCTCACTTCCGTATTGCGCAAACCCAAGCACAACTAGACAAGACAAGAGATATGTACAAGCAGGAGAGTGAAGAGTTTGGTAAAATGCCTGCAGGACAAGGGGCATCAGAGAAACCACAGTTGATGTACATACAAGATAGCAAAGGCTTTAGGCAAAAGTCTGCGGGAGAAAGGGCCTCAGAGAATGCTCGTTTCCGTATTAAGCAGACACAAGTGCAGATGAACATGGCAAGAGAGACGCATACGAAATCTGTGGAGGACATGGAGAGGTACCAGAAGGAGCTAACTGACATTTTGGTCACCATGAGGAGCTACGAGATCAAGGAGATTGACCTCAAAACCACCATAAAAATACTGGTCGAAGGTATGGGTGCCATGAGTAGAGTGAAGGAACAATGGCAGAAGATGGTACAGTTCTTTCAGATGGTATCCAACATTGTGAAGGTCAGCCTAAAGACAGATCTCTTAGACTTTGTTTCAACATCTAAGCAGACACCGAAACTGTCTCACAATGACAAACTGTTCTTAAAAGACCAGCTCTACAAACTGGCCTTCCAGGCATCCAACATCGCCAGTCTTGTCCATACGATCTCAGAGACCTACACTGAAGTGTCAACCAAGTACCTAATGGACAGAGTCAGTCGGCTGGGTAAACTCATGGCCATGGATAAGAGTAAACCAGAGTTTGAACTGGAGCATGTACAGCTGCAGAGAGAGTGTAATGAAGCACAAAAAGGTATTCTACAAATGGTCCTAAGGAACAAAGAGGCCTTTGAGAGTAGTACTGATGCAAGACTGAAGAAGATTGAGAGAGAACTGCTGGCCACTCTACCAGCTGCAGCACCTGAAGAATATTGTATTAAAGAAGATGTCCAGGCTGGCTTCACTGAGGAAGAAGAGCATCGTGTTACATAAGATGTCAAAGCTGGATTCACTGATGAAGAGGAGGATGCGCATTTCGAATAACACTGAAATTACCTTTTTTTCCCGGAACTTTTACATTTGACATAGACACATAAAAATTCTAGATGTAGCACAAGCTTCTAATACATGCTTGCTCCTGGTCTTCTGTGGTATACTTCTCTCAAAGCTGGGTTAATCATCTGTAATTCCTTTCTAACCTTTTTTTTTTATTTTTATTATTTATTTTTTTATCTTTTTGACTGTCTGTGTTGTCCATCTTGAGATATCTAAGACATGAAAGAGACCTCTCAAACAGGACACAGTGAGAGGGTGGACATTTGTATCTTCTAATTAACATCTTCAAGGATCTCATTTTTTGCACTGGGTTTTGACTTAAAAGAAAAAAAAAAAAGTGAAAAAAAAATTGAATTTATCATAGTGAAAGCCAGCGTAGGATCATATGTTCTTCCTAGGTCCAGGCTGGTGGTCCTCAAATCTTGTTCATCTTAAAGAAAGGAGATCATCTCTAATTGAAAATGCTCATTGAATCAGCCCAAGCTTTCGACAGCAGAAGTAATAGTCACAAATTCTCCATCTATGATGCCAAAACCACCAATGATGTACAAGCAGGAGAGTGAAGGGTTTGGTAAAATGCCTGCAGGAGAAAGGGCGTCAGAGAATGCTCACTTCTGTATTGCGCAAACCCAAGCACAACTAAACAAGATGAGAGACGTATAAGAAGTTTGTGGAGAACATGGAAAAGAAGCAGAAGGAGCTGGAGAAGGACTGACATTTTGGCCGTCTTGAAAAACTATACAGCCAAGGAGATTGACTTCAAAACCACCATAGAAATGCTGGTCAAAGGTATGGATGCCATGGGTAGAGTGAAAGTGCAGTGGGAGAAGATGGTACACTTCTTTCAGATGGTGTCCAACATTGTGAAGGTCAGCCTGAGCAAAACTCTCAACAATTTTGTCACAAAATCCTAGAAGACACAGAAACTGTCTTACAATGGCAAACTGTTCTCTAAAGACCTGCTCTACAACCAGGCCTTCCAGGCATCCAACATCGCCAGTCTTGTCCACATGATCTCAGAGACCTACGCTGAAGTGTCCAACAAGTACCTAATGGACAGAGTCAGTAGTCTGGGGAAACTCATGGCCATGGATAAGAGTAAACCAGAGTTTAAACTAGAGCATCAACAGCTACAGAAGGGGTGTGATGAAGCACAGAAAAGTATTCTACAACTGGTCCGTGAGAACCAAAAAGCCTTTGAGAGGAGTGCTGATGCAAGACTGAAGAAGAATGAGGGAGAATTGCTGGCCATTCTACCAGCTGCAGCACCTGAAGAAAAGAAAGATATTGAAGATGCTGTCAAAGCTGGATTCAGCGAGGAAGAGGAAGTGAACTATTACTGAGGTAAACTTAATGTCACTGACTTTATCTTTTTTTTTCCTCGGAACTTCTACATTTGACATAGACATGTCATAATTCTAAATTACTCATAATTCTAAATGTAGCTCAGGGTTCTAATACAGGCTGCCTGCCGGTCCTCTGTGGTATATTTCTCTTAAAGTTGAGTTAATCATCTGTAATTCCTTTCTGACCTTTTTTTTCTTGTATTAATCTTTTTGACTCTCTGAGTTGTCTTGTGCTACAGATCAGTTCTAGTCAAAAGCTTTGAGGAGACTGACAATGAATTTCTCACCATCCTTTCAGCGTCACCATCTCAAGAGATCCAAGACATGAAAGAAACTTCTCAAACTGGACACAGCGAGGAAATCAACAAATCAAACATCTTCATGAATATCTAGGTTTTTGTCTAAAAAAAAAAAAAGAGAGTGAAAAATGTATTTAATTTATTTTGTTGAAACCGGGGTAGGATCATGTGTTCCTCTTTGGGACAGACTAGTGGTCTTCAAATCTTGATCCCGTTAAAGAATTTTGACTTCTGTGAGCTGGTCCCAGTCCTGCTCTTTCTCAGCTAAGAAATCATATGAAAAAACATAATCAATAATGAACTGTCCTGTAATTCAAAACTTCGCTTACTTTCAAATATTCAGCTTTTAAAATTATTCTGCAAGCAAGATTGTGTCTAATCACCATGGCTGGCTGGCTGATCGGTTTAACTGTTAAACTTCTCTTGTACATTAATGGATATCGTTTGAATTTATTAAGGTGATGACAGGTTTATGTGTAACTGCATGAAGAAGTCTATCCGATTTTGGTGAGTGAAGACATTTAGCGATAATGAGAATCAGCACTCTTATACTCCTTTAAACGAGTGGAATGACATTAAAGCTTGATTTATATTTAGATATGTAGATTTACTCTGAACTCTAAAATACTGTCTTGATTTTTTTAGTCATCAATTTTGTTGAGTGTGGACCAGAGACACAGACACCATTTCTTCAGTGGCTTTTACCAACTAAATACCAGGCAGTTAAGAAGCTGTATTTGGAGATCTTCGCTGATGGAAATTGTGTTGATGATATGTAAACTGACCACTAGATGGCAGGAGTGGAAAACAAAATGGGATATTTTCTTTCAAAATATCAATGAAAAAAATGCTCAACAAAATTTATACACTGGATTTAGCGTTCTATGATAAATTGTTTAATTCTTCTCTCTCTTTTTTTTTTCTTTTAGATTTTGCTGGTCTTTTAAGTTGGCCATATTAGAGCATTTTCATATGTGTGACCTGTAGTCTTTTTTTTTTTTTCTTTTTTTTTTTTCCTAAGACTTTTCTGTCACACAGTAGTGCTTGCCTAACATCATTTTTTTGTGTGTGTGTGAAACCCTTACCTGCCAGGAATTAACCCACTTCTCTATATTCCACCCTTTCCTACTGTCTGGACGGCTCAAATGTTCCAGTCTGTTTCTTATCTTTCTATGATGTCTGTTTCATGGCACTCCTTTATAGGGGAGTAGCCAAATACGGTATTTGCCAAAGCACAAATAGTGGGTTTTTACAAATATTTAATCCATACAAATGTTTTAAATGATTTGTTATTTGTTATTATTTACAAAACAATTATTTGTTTTCGGGAAGGAAAAAAAACCCTGAATAGCTGGTGTTTCTCATAACCGTGAGTGTGGTGGGTATTTGTGCTCCTCCTGCTGGTGCTGACACTATACCACTATAACTTGCGCTACATCAGAGAACAGTTTTTATTCGTAATGTTTTTTTGTTTGTTTCTGTATATTCTGTCTGTTCAGCATCCCCCAGTTAGAGCGGATGATGGCAAGGTTCATAACGTTCACATCAGCATTTATTAGTTTAGAGATTAGTTTATTGATTTGAATTTGGATTAACAGAGTGTTAGTTTCAAAACGATTTTCTTTCCAGTAATGTTTACAGTTATACATGTTTGTTGCTGGGTTTATGAAAACAATAAACCAATATTACATTTAGGTGTTCGTAATCATTATAATAGTTTACTGAAGAACACTTAACACTTTAATATTGTAAAATTAAAAGTGTAATGAAAACAACATCAAAAGCAGAATTGATACACCTATTTCCACTTTTATTCAAATACAAATAATTTTGATGCCTCAACAGATACAGATACAGATACAAATACTGGGCACTCTGCACATCCCTACTCCCTTATCAATACTATAAATCTCTGCTGATGCTTATACTGCCCTGTGTGAACTGACTTTTAATGACGTAGATTTCCTTCCCTCTATGATGCGTATGACTCAGCACTTATTTTGTGATACTTGGTGCTGGACATTCAAGACTCACTGAATCATCACCTTGCCCCAGTGCTCACAAACACTTCCTGGCACCATGGGCGTCATTTACGCTGGGGATGTTGAGGACATGACCGCACCACTTCTTGTCAAGGCCCATTTCGTACCCACCATTGAAAAGAGGTGTGAAGACGTCGAACCCGTCGCTGTCCCCAGCACTCTTCAAAACAAACTGACGCCTATGCCTGGCACCTTAACTTTTGTCAATTTTATACCACTTTACAATAAGACTAAATAAAAAGGATTTATAAATGATTTATAATCAGGTTATTAGTTAGGTTGTAAATACTTTATAAATCATCCATAAACACTGTTACAAAACAATTTATAACAGTTCACTATTTGGCGAGATCAGGTTACTGATCTATTCTGTTAAATCTCAGATCTTGCTCATTGCTTGGGATGGAACGCTCAATACTGAAGTTTCAACACTGTGCCGAGCTTTCGAAGGCGCAGTCGTTTCGTAACACTGCTCCGAAGTGTGGTTCAAAACGCCCGTGTCACATAACAAGGGCTACATGAAGGTTCAGTACGTTTCACCCGTTTCGAAACTCTGATAGAGTAACATTTTGCAAACTAGTTGAGGTCTGAGTGCTAAACTTTATTGCGCATTGTACTCAACACGGACGCATTATACAGATAAACGATCCTGTTATTTCAAACCTAAAAGTTTATTCTCAGTAACAGACCTATTTCAATAACTTTACTTCTATTTTTTAAATTTGAATTTCGTAACACAAGACAGCTACAATGTAAAACACATCGAGGGATTAGTTTTCCAATACATATTCAGAAAGTCGCCATCCTTGTTAAACAATTTCACGCTCTAGCTTTATTTTCGTTATAGAACACAAGCTTCAGACACTCCACCGTGTTTTCCGAGCATTTAAACACCAGAATCTACACAATTCAGCAAAGAGAAATAATACAGTCACAAAATGACATTGGTAAACATTTACTCTGTTTACGAGATTGGTGTTTTATTATTAGTTTAGTTTTAGTTAGTTTTATTGTTAATCATAGTGGATGAACCAGAACAAGTAGAAATTAATTGTAGATTTGGTGAGGTGAGGTTTGGGCAGTGGCGATCCTGTCTGAGGTTTGGTTCCAGCTCACAAACCACCACTGCATGATGTTCCACAAAGAAAGTACATTAAAGGGGCCTACACTTCATAAACTACAAAGTACACTCAAACCCACATGTGTGTCCCAGTAAACATCGCAGCCTTTTGTCAATAGATTATCTTCCCAAATGTCATGTCTTACATCTGAAACTGAAATACAAAGCAATTGCATTAGCCTTACAGATGTCAATAAACACAACACAACAGAAAAAAAAAGAAACGTTTATTGGAACACAGTGTTCATTACAGTCCCAGTTTACCGTCTCTAACAATTTGAAAGCTTTTGTTTCTTTGTTTGTTGTTTGGTGATTTCTCCGAAATATGTACAGATCATACGTATGGATAGCCTGGCGTAACCCACCAGTATAATAAGTAGTTTAGAATTTGTCAATGCTTGTCTGAATCACTGTTTCACAGAACAGCATTATCAAGATGTGATGATTGCAAAAGTGGCCAGTCGCTGTCACCGTGGAGACAGGTGTCGGATTGTTTTGAAATTTCCAGCACAATTGCTTTGGACGTTTCCATCCAAAGTAAAAAATTATGAGGACAAAGGGAAGGAATTCAACGGCACCATAAAAAAGCTCATTAAAGCTACAGATGCCTTGGGTAGAGTGTAGGTGGTGTTAAAGAAAATGGTACGCTTCTCTCAGATAGTGTCCAGCATATTAAAGACCAGCATGAGCAAAACTCTCAGCAAATTTGTTACAACATCTGAGAAGACACAGAAACTCTCTTACAATGCCAAACTGTTCTCAAAAGACCTGCTCTACAACCAGGCTTTCCAGGCATCCAACATTGCCAGTCTTGTCCATATGATCTCAGAGACCTACACTGAGATTTCCACCAAATACCTGATGGACACAGTCAGCAGTCTTGGCAAACTTATGGCCATGGATAAGAGTAAACCAGAGTTTGAATTTCACTGTCCATAGCTACAGAATGGGAGTGATGAATCTCAGTCGACAAGAACGAAAAAGCCTTTGGGTGGAGTGCTGATGCAAAATTGGGGCAGACTGAAGGGAAATTGCTAGCCAATATGTTGTACCCTTGTTTTTTTTGTTTTGTTTTTGTTTGTTTTTCTTGCTAAATGTAGGCTATCAGTCAAGGCAAACTGCAAAACAAATTTTGTCAGCACATTACCATGTACTATATTTATACTTTTTACTTGCACTGTTAAAATGCGGAAATACTGTAAAAACCATCTCAGCTTGCATGCTTGACATCCCTCTCCTCACAGCAGTGAACATCATGCTTCAGTTCTCCTTGGCCAGGTAAATCTGAAAAAGCAAATTTTATGTAAACTGTTTCTCTGTACACACTATCATTTTTGTACCGTTTCCAAATGTCCTACGTCCACATCAAAGCGCTGAAACACCTTAGTGTTTGTTGTTACACCATTACAAAGTTGTTCCACCAACCACTTGTTCGACCAGGCTGCATTCAGAGCTACCGATCTATGTAGGGTTTGAACTGCCGTTACCGTTGTTTTCCATCTCTTAAGCACAACAATTACAAAGCTCGTCTTTTACGTTTGAGGAGTGCATGTGCATTGTACAGTATGATGACCTGTAATTGAGGACAGATTAGCTAATTTGATAGACAGAGCAGCACTGACTGCATTTCACCTGTCATGTTTGTTTTGCTTCCTTCAGCACAAACTTTCACCAGTGTCATGGCAACCATACATCATCATTTCTGAAACTCTCCATTTTCCCTGTCCACATTACAATGCGGACCCAGCATTTTCAAATTTATACACTTCAGACAGTGTTTTTGTAACTTGTAAAGTGAATTGAAAAGTATCATTTTCGGTGGTGGAAAATGCTGGAGTCCTTCCCGTCCAGTAGAGGCCATGAAAATGAATTGGCAACTGTAAAAATGGGTATGGTTCCACCCGAGACCAGAGTGGAGTTGTGAGACTCGTGAAGCATTGTAATGTGTGCCCATGTGCCAGGGAGTATATCGTTCTCTATTATGGAACTGTGTCAGCAATCACATCTTGTTCTTCCATGGCTAGTGGTATTGCACTCCATTGAAAATGAATGAATGAGGTTTTGCATTTTCAGTTGTTCTTCTCACCGTTTCTGCTCCCGCAGTTTTTACAATATCTATTCCACTACAGCAGTAACAGGGCTGTCCTAATGCTGTGTAGTGCGTACATTGCTATTTGTTCGGTCCAGCCGTTGTGTGTTTTTTTGTTTGTTTGTTTTTATTGCTGTTATTAGTCGTTTATTTTTTCATTGAAAATGAAGGAGGAAAGTTTTAGGTCTCTTGCGGCGCGACAAGGGTTTGCACACAGCGGCAGTCGATGGGTTCGGTCTTTTGCTCCACGTATTGCTATACCAATATAATGGAACTCTCTTAATGTGTTTTTGGTTTTAACAATAATATTTGTTTTTTAGTAATTAATGTGATTGCTGAATGTACATAGCCTAACGATTGTCAGCAAAAGCTGGGTAAACAACCTCGCATAGCCATCCCATCACTGGCTGTGGCTGAGAATCTCTGGTTTTTGCAAAAGGTATGGAGCTTTTAATAGGAATATTTGCTCTCCTTTTTAAAGTTTTATGATTGTTGACTGCTGTTTGTTTAGTTGGTCCACTCGTTTTTTAACTGCCGTTTTTAATCGCTTGTTTTCCCATTGAAAATGAATGAAGAAAGTTGTAGGTCTTTTGCTCTGTGAAGTGACTGATCATATTTAGACTTTCAGCACAAGCCAGTTGTGAGATCTCATTCAAAAACTGATGCTCATGCTCCGGCACGATCACATTCGCATTTTCTGGTGGAATTGTATTTCTAATTTTAAAATGTATTTTAAAATTGTAATTCTGCTACTAGTCCCAATTTTTTCCAATGTATCGGTAATGATTATGTGTTTTTTTCTGTAACTTTAACAGTATACAGTTTTGTTTTTGTTTTTTTTTTGTTTCCTAATTATGCCGTTCCATGTATTCCGTTACTCCCCAAGACTGTGTATATATATAAACAGGAGCGCATAAAATGAACAAAGCTAACGGAACAAGCCAATATATACAATAAGCATTAGATGAATTTTTTCACTGGTATATTCTGTCGCCACTTACGCTGCCCGCTGCCTAGGGTTTCTTTCAGCGTGGTGGGGATCTCACACAGCCAGCCTCTTTTACGGACCTCAGCAACCCTCAGCTCTCTAGTTCTTCCCGCGCTGCTGTGTATAATGCAACACAGGAAGACTGCGCTCTCGCGGGATTCACTTCTAAGCTGTTCTTAAAGTAACGGTACTCATTCCCTACCGTCTAACCACCCCAAGAACAATCTCTCCCCATGTCCACCCGGCTACATATGTATGTATGTATGTGTGTGTGTGTCGTGTGTATGTGTGTATATATGTATATATATAAATAGAAATTTGAAGTTTGAACTAAATTTGAAGTAATACCTAAATTTGCTGTATAAGAAAGCAATTAATAGAAAATGTAATTTCAATAATACAAGGAGTTGGTGAAAAGCACTGAAATGTTTAAAACCATTAAAATCACAGTGAGATTTATTGGTCTGGAAGATTTTGGTCAAAGGAATCACACTGATGTTTTCTGAAACCACCACGAGATGGCGCCTTAACAAATTAAAACGAGAGGGAGAGAGAGAATGTGAGAGAGAGTAACCCAAAAGTACACACACAAGACCCAACAGCATTCAACATTACAATAAAACATAAAAGTTACATATCCCCCAATTAGTCATAAAACTGTCACTGACAAAGACAGTGAGCCTGGACTTCAGAGGTTATGGCAGCAGGGACTGAACTGGACTAATGTGTACTCTCTTTGCCAACACAACACTTAAACCGCTTAATCCTGGTGACGAATAAACTGGGCAAGATCATTTGTTGTGGTTTACCAGTCTTCAAAGTTTTATTTTGCTTACCAAGTATCACAGTAGATGTATAAAATTATAGCTCTCGTGTTTAAAAATCAGGTTCATTATCAAAATGCAGGGACAGACTGGGGCCTACAATCAACCTGTGAACCAAGGCTGTGCTAGTCCAAAAGTAGTGGCACTGCTCCCCATCAGTAATTTCAGCTGCATCTTCTGTGTTTGGCTACTGTTCTTCACTCTCACAGAATCCGACTTTACCGCCATTGCTGTTGGAGCTTGGAGTACTTTTAGCTGGATCACCCTCTGGGCATTTCCATTTTTGATACTCTAGAGATAAATTGAGATTAACTGATGAATCTCTTTAAATTTGGTTAATGTGTGACTCAGCCCTGGACCACTCACTAGGCAAAAGTTGTTTCATTCTGCAGCATTACCTATTAATGGCCGAAATGGGCCAGTCCAGCTGCTGATGTGGAGAAAGTTTGAAGGAAATGTTGTATGAGAAAAGCTATATGTTTTCACAAATGTCTTATTGACCAAAAAAAGTTTATTATTTGCTGATCACCTCATTCTGGAGGGTTCACTCCTGTCCCAGCTCAGTTTTCTGTGAAACCAACATTTTGAGTTTGTTTTCCAGAGCCTTGGTTGTCCATGGTTTCTCGGCTGCCTCGTAGATGGAGTGGATTATAGCTCCTACAAAAGGCGCAATAGCACATAGGATGCCAAGCAAAGTGTGCTTACTGGTACCTTGTCTGACATGGTATTCCAGCTCACAGTTTGTCATTTACTTTTTGTTCAATACCAAGTCTTCAGTAGCTTTCCACAGCTTAACTTCATACTGTGTATTTATTTGTATTCCTTTTGTGTAAAGCATGAAAAATGGACAGGTGTTGCATTGAAACACTTCATGCTAATGACTCATTAGTAAACCCAGTAGTAATGACAAAGCTGTGGGTATTTGATTGTCTCAAAAGGGAGATCATCATGGTCTTCATAGAGTGTAGCAAACTCTTGCTGCTAAATATTTCCTCTATATTCTTTTCATTTATTTAACCAGGGCAAAATGTCAGAAATGAGAGGGAATGTGTGACTAATGAAAAGAAAAAAAGTTTCCTCTCATACCTCTGCCATGATTTCCCTGTCTCCTGGCCAATCAGAGCCCAGTTTTATCATCTGTCCATTCACCTTGTGATCTAATTACTGTTTGCACCTGTCCTTAGTTTGTTTCACATCGTATCTTTGCTTGCTGTGATGTTATCTGTCAATTGTTGATGGTGCCAGACTGTTCCTTGTTCCTTATTACTTTTAAACTCTTCCCTGTTCCTTGTTCTTCTTGCTCCCCTTCTCCTTTAGGAACAAATGAGTGGCATTCACAAGAACTCTCATCATGAGCTCAAGGAATTCTCCTTGAGGGATGACACAAAAAAAAAATATAGGGTGACATTTATTCGTTTTGTAATCACAATGAAAGCGTTTGATATAAGCGTTACCCAATTGATCTGCAGTCAAGCCACGGTTTAAAACAAAATGAATCATAATGCTCCTAATTGGTTAGCCTTTTTTTAGAAACCTGATTCTATCAGTATGTACAAGATATGTGAATATTTTCACATAGCAGTGCCCATCAATAATTCATACATGTTCAAATGTACTGTGCATCTATACACACACACACACACACACACACACACACACACACACACACTACTGCTTGAAAGTTTGTAAACCCTTTTAGAATTTTCTATATTGCAGCATAACTGACCTAAAAACGTCAGAGTTTGGGTCATAAGTCCTAAAGGTAGATAAAGACTGCCACAAAAGTTACAATATGCCCTCACAGCCTCTCTTTTCTGCTCTGGCTTTTAAAGCTTATGGTAACAGTGAGATACCAATTATAAATCATATCAACATTGCAGTTACTGTTCAAAATAGGAAGGTCTCAATTAAACAAATGAGACAATATCATAGTCATTTGAGGAAAATGATCAAATATTACATATCTGCGAGTGGCAAAAGTATGGGAACATTTGTTTTCAGTATCTGGCGTGACCCCCTTGTGCAGAAATAACAGCAACTAAACGTTTCCAGTAGCTTTTGACCAGTCCTGCACATTGGCTTGGAGGGATTTGTCCATTCCTCCTTACGGAACAGCTTCAACTCTGGGATGTTGGTGAGTTTCCTCACATGAACTAAATGCTTCAGGTCCTTCCACAACATTTCTATAGGATCAAGGTCAGGACTTTGACTTGGCCATTCCAAAACTTCATTCTTCTTTAACCATTCTTTGGTGGAACGACTTGTGGTGAACTCATGAATATTAACATTAGCCAATGTGAGAGAGGCCTTTAGTTGCTTAGAAGTTACCCTGGGTTCCTTTGTGACCTCGCTGACTATTATATGCTTTACTCTTGGAGTGATCTTTGTTGGTCGTCCACTCCTGGGGAGGGTAACAATGATCTTGAATTTCATCTATTTGTACATAATCAGTCTGACTGTGGATTGGTGGAGTCCAAACTCTTCAAAGATGGTTTTGTAACCTTTTCCAGTCTGATGAGCATCAACAACTCTTTTTCTGAGGTCCTCAGAAAAGAAAGTATGATTAAGAAAGTTTGGCCCAATTTAAAAAGTGTGCACCAGATACAGTTTGGGTTAACTCGGCATGCACCGATTCTAAAATCTTTGCATCAGTAATTATCAGTAATTTGCATCACTATTTATTTACATATTATTTTTAGTAGAGGCCTTATGCCTTTATTATTTAGAAAAGTGACCAATAATTTGTGACCAATAATTTTATATTTAGATTGATTCCTCCTCTCTAAACTGTTTTTCAAACACGCTATGTTATCTCCACTTCTGTCAGCGGCCAATCCCGCAATAGGGGTGAATCGTGTCGTGTCATATCGCATTACTAGTTGCTTCATATGAGATGTGTATCGATGAAGATGCACAACCCTAGCGTGTGTGTGTGTGTGTGTGTGTGTGTGTGAACAGTGGTGGATGGAGAAAGGACACTCTGTAACAGAGGAACTGAAAGGAACCCAGCAAACATAAGAACAGTTCAGTTCAGTTGCATGTCAGAACTAAACATCATACAGAACTGGGGGGTATTTCAGAAAGCGGGTTTAGTGAAAACTCTGAGTTTGTTAACCCTGAGATGAAGGAAACCCTGGGTTTTCCGTTTCAGAAAGCGAGGTAACTCAAACTCTGGCAAAGTTACCGTGGTAATTGACTCTGTGAACCTAACCTGCTCACTGACAGGGTTTCTTCAACAAACCCTGAGTTTCTCCCTAGCTCCTCCCTCCGGCTGAACCTGAAGCAGCTGTCAAACATGGCGTCTCCTTTCGTTGCTGACCCGATCAGTGTTGAAACCAAATTAATTCTCATAGCCTTACGTCGGGAGAGGATTTTGAGACCCCGATTAGATGTATTATCATTCCCTGATGACTACCTAGTCGAGCGTTACCGTTTTTCATCACAATCTATCATTTATCCGAACAACTGCGGCCTACAACTCTAATATTACACACCGTGGACTTCTTGCTCTCAGATTGGAGCACGTTCTTTGCTCTTCTTTTTTTTTGCGGACGGGAGTTTCCTTTATAACACTGGCGACGCCGAGTATATCAGGAAAGCAACTGTTTGTAGAGCCGTAAAAAAGTGTCTCTTGCACTTAAACGGCTACTGCACATTTTCCTAGTGTCAGACCTCTAAGGACCATCAAAGAGGAATTACACAGGATTGTAGGTGCGTGATGTAGAATCATTCAGTTAAAGGTAATGATATTTTAAATTATATCATGTTCATGACATTCTGCTGCGACCTCAGACTGGGATCAGTCGTTAGTTTTTATGTTGCAGCGTTTCCCAGTGTCATGGCACACAGATCCCTATCACTGCTCCTTCAGTTAATGAAGTTGACCATGTGAATAGGAAGTCTTTCCACAGCATTAATGTGCAAGTACACTGACTATTGTCTTACAATAACAAAGACTATACATCACAATATACTGCAACTAATATATCTCATTCTCTGCACTGTCAAGATCATATGTAATACAGTGCACTTTATCACAAATGTTGAAGCCAGTGGCCCAGCACTGTGCATGATATACGAATGTATCATTAGTGTACCCTGAGCAACAGATTTGCACATGGTGAGTAAAGCTTTGCACAAATATCATTCCTTGTCTCCTTCTTTTAACACCCTTAAAATGTATCCACTGTATAATTACAGGAGAGTTTGATGGCCACCTGCTTGGTGACAGAGAGTACCCATGCCAGCCCTCTCTGTTGAGCCCTTACCCTGACCCTGAGCTGGGCCCCCAACAATGTTCCAGTGTGGCCCACTGCAGGACTAGAGCCTGGGTTGAGATGACAATAGGCATGCTCAAAGCCCGGCTCCAGTGTCTGGCGTAAACTCAGGGTAACCCCAGAGACGGCGTGTGACATTATTTTGCCATGTGTTGTTCTCCATAATAATATTGCCACAATTAGAGAAGAGCAGGACCCTGCCGCACAGATGAGCGATCCTGAGGAAGACAGTCCCATCCACCCTGCAGATGTCCTGGATGGAGGAGCCATCCGAGAGAATTTGCCAAAAACATTTCACAGATTAAGATACCACCACCCCCAGCAGTCAAATAAAGAAAAATCAGTCACATTTTATTTGGTCTTCTTTATTTGCTACAAATGCAACAATTACAATATTTAGATTGTTCCAACAATTAACAATTCACCTGTGACCATGCACCCACCTCTAACTGCTGTTCCAGTAATTGAATTTCAAGATAGGCCATTTAATCTGTCACTGCAAGTGCATCATTTCTCAGTCAGTTTTAGCCATTTTCCTCAGTCTATGCTGTGGAGGTTGATGGACTCTCCTCCTGGTAATGCCCAGTCATGCTCTGTTAAAAAGGATAAGAATGTGTCATCCCTTCAATGTGCATTTTAAACTCAAAATTCCACACAAGAATGTAAAAACATTTTAATAGGGAGAGAAATATCAGTAGCTACCATACATAATATTAATGTAAACCACAGTAGACCTTTCTGAATCCCTCTGTGGCAGCAGACAACGTGTCTTCATCATCATCCTGTGATGAAGAGCTTTCTGTTTCAGTATAATTGACAAAATCTCTGGGAGTATTTACAACCCAAATGTTAATCTGCTAAGCAGGATATTAGGCGAGAGGACATTTGTGTGTCTTAAAACAGCATTCTGTTGGGGGTTAAAGCTACTCCAAGTTGAAATAGCCACTGAATGACATTTACTTGGTTTAATATGTCAAATATGATTAAAACCAAAATGAGGTACAATCATGAGCCTATAGGCCTAAGCAAATTGTGTCTTACCTGTTTGAACTATGTTTTTATATTTCATTTTCAGCGGCTACCAAGTGCGCTTTGTGCCCGTAGGATTACTCCTAAAAGAAAATAGAATTTTATTCAATTACATTCCACCACTTCCACCTGTAATATTAAAAGAAAGTGTGCTTACATGTTAAATGAATAGACTTCTGCATTCAAACCTATGCATTGACTCAGGCAGCAATTCTCTCCCACGTCAGTTATCTCGCCTTTGCCAATGCAGGTGGGAATCGAACCAAACACCTTTTTGTTGTGAGGCGACAGCGCTACCCGCTGCGTCACCGTGCAGTCCCAAATTGTGCTCATACTCGCCATAAACACGTATCAGAATTTCTAACTGCAGCGGGGTGAGGTAAAACGACTTTTGTTTTCGCCGGTTGCCATGGTGAATCGTAGTATCGGAGCTCCATTGATGATGGCTTTTTATAATTGTCATGCACGCACTTAACTCAGAGTTAACACACTCAGAGTTGATCAAACCAACTCAGATCAGCTTTTCTGGAACCGAAACCTCAGAGTTTCCCATCTCAGGGTTCATCAACTCAGAGTTCAGAATTAAACTCGGAGTTTGTTAAACCTGCTTCCTGAAATACCCCCCTGATCATTTGAGTAAACATTTGAGTAAATGTAATCAAGACAAAATAAGTGTGTGAATTCACATATATTTACACATCTCTCAGAGGTTGAGGTTCCCTCTTTCTGGGACCATATGAGACTCATCTGCAGTTCTTTGTGTGGAAGGAGATGCTGGGAACCATTAAACCAGGTGAGTTAGATAGGAACTATGCCGACATCTCTCACAGTGCACTACTTTTTCTGCTACGTTGTGTGTTAAGCACACCTTCAGCATTTTGTAGACTGTTCCTTGCCATCTGCAGTCCTTCCTCAAATGTATTCAGTGACTGTGTCTTGGAATTTAACTATGTGTTCAAATTGTCTAATAGTAATAATAATAATAATAATAATAATAATAAATTTATTTAGAGCCCAATACCACTATTCATGGTCTCAGAGGGCTTTACATGTCTAAAACAAAGTCGAATCAAAATTATATTATGCATAAGTTCGAGAAAATAGATAAGTCTTTAGTCTCGTTTTAAATATATTGAGAGAGATTGCCTCCCTAACTTCTGTAGTTAAACCATTCCAGAGGAAGGGGGAGCGGTAGGAAAAGGCTCAGTTGCCAGTGGACTTCTTTTTAACTCTTGGAATGACTAATAGTCCAGAATCTTGAGAGCGCAGGGTGTGAGGTGGGTTATAGGGTGTAATTAAGTCAGACAGATAGGAAGGCGCAAGCCCATGTAAAATTTTAAATGTTAATAAGAGGACCTTAAAATCTGCCCTTGCATGAATTGGGAGCCAATGAAGGCAAGCAAGGACAGGGCTAATGTGATCAAACTTCTTCATTCTGGTCAGAATTCAGCAGCATTCTGGACCAGCTGAAGACTTGTGGTACTAGAGGCAGGCAGGCCAGAGTAAAGAACATTACAGTAATCGAGGCGAGACATGACGAATGGGTGAACAGTGGTTTCTGCATCAGCCATACTTAGAAGGGGTCAAATTTTAGCAATATCATGGAAGTGATAAAAGGCAGTTTTGGTTGTGTTTTTGATATGAGTGACTAGCAAGAGACTAGAGTCAAAAATCACATGAAGGTAAGATCACTATGAAGATGCTTATGTGTAGGGAGACCAATGACCAGCATTACAGTCTTGCCTGCGTTAAGCATCAGGAAATTTGAAGACATCCGACCCTTAGTAGCACAAAGACATGCCTCAAGGTTAGCCAACTCAGATCAGTCATTGTGCTGTATAGGTAAGGAAATCTGAGTATCATCAACATAACAATGAGAGTTAATGTTGTAACTACGAATAATGTCACCCAAAGGGAGCATGTAAATAGAGAATAGAAGAGGGCCAAGGACTGATCCCTGAGGAACACATAGTTAAGCTTACTGTATTCAGAGGTCAAATCATTATAGTGGACAATGCTATCTCTCAGAGAGATAAGATTTAAACCAAGAGAGCACCAGGCCACTGTTGGAGAAATGGAAGAAGGCCTCTGAATGTTGAAGTCAACGGAAGAGGCCCTCGGTATACCAAAAAGGGAAAATGCAAGGTCAGCAAAACATGAAGGCAACATGAAAAGGGTAAAATCTAGGTTATAGCGACAGGGAAGCATAAGTAATGGTCAGGATGTAGTTGCTTCAGTATCCGCCTTGCATGGACTAGCCCAACGCTTAATAGTTAACACCTGCATTAAGAGTAAAGTATCTGAGGTGAGACTGGGGACATGGTTGAGTATCCGAGGTAAGATTAGGACACGGTTGAATATTATTTTTTATTTAACCAAAAAAGGACACTTCGGAAATAGTGGTGTATGGAATAATGAATTCTGGGAAAATCTGGGGAAAAATTCTGGAAGTGAAGGGGATGGACCATGCAAAAAAACGGATGATGTAAGGGGTGTTACCATACAACCGTGTTATGCGTTTATTGGATACATAGGTTTAGCATACTGATAAAATTTTAGATATAAGTGAATGATTTTATGTATTAGATTCAGTCACTCCCTGGGACCTGACTCAGTTTGTTGTATTTTGCTCACTACTGAATGCAATAAACTTACACTGCGTCGGACTCCTGAAGGCTTTGACTGCTTTTTGAAACTTAGACTTTATTTTTTAAATAAGAAGAACTTAGTATAGGAGGTAGAGCACTTAGTGTGGAGAAGGGACTCGGTCACATCTGGCCCTGACCGGGGAGTCTCTCCCACCATAACCAATGTGTGGCATTCACACGAACTCAGACTTGGCCCTGAGCCCAGTTTCTTCTTGCGAAATGACCAAATATAAAAAAATCGTGTGACATTTCCTTGTTTTGATGAGACACTCTTATGCTGACATGATTTAAGTATGGCAAGATTCACAATTTCCAAGAATTCATTTATACATCTGTTACCTGGGTGGAGGCACATTTCATCTGAACCAATCTAAGAAGGTGAACTTGAAAAGAAAGGATAAATCTGTTGACCATAACTGCTTGTTTATTAGGCTACTCATGAAAGAGTCACTGTATCTGTAGCCTGTGCAGTGAGTAGCATATGCATAAATTGTTATATCTGATTGAGAAATCCACAAGTTGTCATGTTGTCTGAAAACTATACCTGTAACGATGTATGAGAGAATCTGTGTATGACATTATGACCTTTGTATGGACGTTGTATTACAACAAATATATAAGAGACATGTTGTGTTGAATGCGTTATTACTACTTAAAGCAAAAGGCCTCAAGTCGTAATATGTAAGAACTGTGTTTGTGCATTATTATGCGAAAAATAAGTGTGACATGCAGTTCTGTCCTGCTTCATTGTCAACCATGAGTGAACTACATGAAAAAGGGAAAACAATTCTATATTTACCATTGAGTGACATGAGGTTGATTATCTGTAATTTATTTCTGCCTTTCATTGGGGAAGTCAAAACTCAGTTGTTTCAAAAGCTTCTCTTTATTCAGTGTTGTACTTTGTTCCTCATATGTTATTGCAGTGTTACTCAGATCAGCGTGCTATAGCCTGCCAGCTTCCTGTGGGTGTCTGGTTTCATCTCCAATTAATAGTGGTGAAGAGAATAGGAAACTTCTGTCAGGTCTTTTAATAAAGGGTCTTTGTCAACAGGCACTGCTTCGTCCTTCCTCTGTGCAGCGCTCACAGTTATGGTATGCAACACACCTCAATTGTACCCCAGTCTGTGCTTTAATTCTATGAATGGTGCTGTCATTCTCAAATTTATGCAAATGTCTGGCCAAAAGTGTAGGTGGTTTATCACCGAATTCAAAGTATTTTTGTTCAGTGTACTGAAAGTCCTTATGAATTCTAGCTGAGAGTATAAGGTTTAGTTTGCACTTAAGTGATACTATCTATTTGTGTTTTTCAGCTGATGGATCTGTGGCATTTTCCTTGTCTAGTTGATGAATTTGATTTTCTAATCTTACCTGTCCTGCCCTGTTGTGCTTCTTACTGAAAGCCTGAAATAACACATCCCCTTATATAAGCTTTAAACATATCCCATAATAATGATGGTGATGTCTCAGGTACATCATTAATTTTGAAGAAAACCTTAATTTGCGTTTCTTAAAATTTACAAAAGGATGGCATACTAAGCAATTGAGGATTAAGTCTCCAGCATGTATGTGATTGGCCTAGGTCATCGAGATGTAGAGAAAATGTCACCAGACAGTGGTCAGATATAATAATGTTGTGATATACAGTTGTATATATGTGGCATAAGTTTAGCATCGGTCAGAAAGTAATTGATTATAGAATATACGTTATGCACTCTGGAATAACACGAGTAATCTCTACACATGGGATTTAATATCCTCCAAGCATCAAAAATGTTCATATTACTCATGAACGTATTACGAAATCACTAGAGTTAAACAACGTAGTTTTCTTAAACGAGAACCAGTTCAAGTAGTGGTCTAGCGCACAATTGAAATCACTGCCAATTATGAGATTGTCTGGAGTTAAATTGAAAACCCCAGCTTTTTCATGAAAGTTATCATAATTAGGTCCATATATATGAAGTGTTAACGGCATTGAATGCATTTCGCCTGCCACAATAACGTATTTCCCATCCTTGTCGTTGTTTTATGTTGAAATGAGACACCTTTGCGTATGAGAATTGTGACACCCCTCAATTTAGAACAAAAAATGGAATGATATAACTGCCCCACCCATTTACATGAGTTTAATGTGAGCATTGTTTTTTTAGGTGGGTTTCTTGTAAAAATATCACATCCAGGGACAAAGACTTAAAATGTGACAGCACATTACTCCTTTTGACAAGTTCATTAATCCCACAGATTAATGAAATGGAGCCCCCTCCCTTTACGTTTTAAAAGGTCTGTATCGCCCTGCATTGAACAGCGCAGAGAATGCATTAACTAACTGGCTTCATCATCAGTCTATCCTGGATTAACAGTATTTTACAACAACAGTGGGTAGCATGCTCATTTACCCCTTCCCTTACCTGAATAACAACGAAACAGTACAACGTGACTTCAAACAAAGATAAAGAAAAAGTAACAGTCTGTTGTTTAACAATTCACCAACAGGAATATCTGTATCCATACAGATAGCTAGCTCAACCATGGCCTGCAAAATTGTTCAAGACTGCATATTGAGTTCTCGCAGTCGACTGGAATAAACCCCGAACCTGAAACAACATTCCTTGTCACATAAGCTTTACTTACAGTCAAATGTCAAGTGGCAACCAGGCTAGACTAAATCCTTGCAATAGCCTGTGAGTAGGCTAGATTAATGTCAGGCTACAGTAGCTCATTCACCTTGATCACTCCAAAGTGGGAGCTCCAACAACTTTTGGCTGCAAGACAATAATTTGTAGTTTCGCTCATGTCCATTCTGTCTTTTCAAATTTTCTTTTCTGCTTTTAATGCAAACTGCCCTTTGCATGTAAGTAAAGGACAACTTCTCTTGCAGAGATCAAGGATGGGATGGTAGAACATTCAATGTACTTGTGTCTCAAAGGCTACTGGAGCGATTCTTTTAGAGATATCATATAGAGAAAAACACAAATACATTTGTTAATCAAGGGGGAGTAACACTGCAATGACATGTGAGGAACAAAGTACAACACTGAAAAAAGAGAAGCTTTTGAAACAATTGAGTTTTGACTTCCCCAATGAAAGCCAGAAATAAATTACAGAAAATCAACCTTATGTCACACAATGGTAAATATAGAATTGTTTTCACTTTTTCATGTAGTTCACTCATGGTTGACAAAGCAGGACAGAACTGAATGTCACACTTATACATCATCATTGTTCGCATAATAATGCACAAACACAGTTCTTACATATTACGACTTGAAGCCTTTTGCTTTAAGTAGTAATAAAACATTCAACACAACGTGTCTCTTATATATTTGTTGTAATACAGCTATCATACACGGGTCATAATGTCATACACAGATTCTCTCATACATCGTTACAGGTATAGTTTTCAGACAACATGACAACTTGTGGATTTCTCAATCAGATATAACAATTTATGCATATGCTACTCACTGCACAGGCTACAGATACAGTGACTCTTTCATGAGTAGCCTAATAAACAAGCAGTTATGGTCAACAGATTTATCCTTTCTTTTCAAGTTCACCTTCTTAGATTGGTTCAGATGAAATGTGCCTCCACCCAGGTAACAGATGTATAAATGAATTCTTGGAAATTGTGAATCTTGCCATACTTAAATCATGTCAGCATAAGAGTGTCTCATCAAAACAAGGAAATGTCACACGATTTTTTTATATTTGGTCATTTCGCAAGAAGAAACTGGGCTCAGGGCCAAGTCTGAGTTCGTGTGAATGCCACACATTGGTTATCTGCCCAAATTCTTCGAAGCTTTCTGGCACGCAAAGGCCCAGCAGGAATATGATACTGTAACCCCCTTCTTCCCTGGCGCCAGAAGGTACTCACGAGTCACACTCCTATTGATATAATAAAACTGAATCGTAGGTTCCCTACCACTGATGGTGAACTGGCTGGATCTCCTGTTTACCACTAGAATTAGGACCTGCGGGCCTAGGATGAGGATTGCAGATACTAATGGGCGATAACAAAAGAAAAACCCTAAGTAAGATGAGAATAAACTAAATAGCGCGGTGCCTCCACTGAAGAAATACGATACCAATGCTACCTGGCAGAAAATATGTAGATCTTCATATGTATTTAATATAAAATTAATAAATGCAATAAATGATCCCTACTATCAGTATTTCAGCTGAACAACAATGATGAAATGACATGTTGATGAAATTCAACAAATTGGTGACCTTTATTTTACCCTTTCAACTTCCCATGAAATAAAGAAGTGAGTGTGGATATGTTCTTGCGTACATGTATGTTTTGAATGTGCGCGTGTGTGTGAAAGTGTATAGACACTTTCGGCTTTATCCAATATGTCCACAAACCAACTCATTTCAGTGGCAACACTTTAGATGTTATTCTAGCCCGCGGAATAGATATCTCTCACATTGTCATCTCTCCTAACTCAGATCATTATCTTATTACTTTCCAAGTAACTCTTCCGTTCACGCCAGTTGTCTCTACCGCGGTTCATAGCTGCCGTCGCGTTAATGTTTCCACCACTGCTGCACTCACTGATCTACGTCCTACTGCTCTCAACTCTTTCAGTGATCAGCAAAGATGTTTAAGCGACTTGACGGACAGCATAAATTCTACCCTTCGTAATGTACTAAATATGGAAGCACCATTAACTATAAAAAAACAGGCGTAAACACTTAACACCTTGGTTTAATAATGGACCTTCTTCAGGGCGCGGGTTCCATTATTAAACCAAGGTGTTAAGTGTTTACTCCTATTTTTAGGAAATTGGAACGAAACTGCCGGGCAACCAAACTCGAGGTTTTCCGCCTTCCATGGCATGACAGCCTGATAGATTATAAACGTGCTCTCTACACAGCCAAATCCGCGTATTACTCGAAAATAATTAATGTTAACAAAAATAACCTCAAGTTCCTTTTAGATACAGTATCTAAACTTACCCAGAATCACTCCCCTCAATCTAGCCCTTCTACTGCAAACGATTTTGTTGAATTTTTCTCGCAAAAAATAGACTTAATTCGTTGTAACATTCAAATTAATTTATCAAATGCACGCTCTGCGTTACTGCACCTATGATTAGTCAGGATGTGCACCCTTTAACTCAATTTAATCCTATCTCTCTAGATGCGCTGTCCAAATTGGTGCTCTCTGCTAAACCAGCTTCTTGCCTCCTTGATCCGCTACCTGCTAAACTTTACATCGAGCTTTTCTCAGTTCTCGGCCCAACAATCTTAAACACTCTAAATATTAAATCTGACACTTAAATCTGGTGTTTTACCCTCTGCTTTTAAAACAGCCATGATCAGGCCTTTACTTAAAAAAACAAACCTTGACCCTGTAGCCTTAAATAATTATAGGCCGATCTCTAATCTCCCATTTCTTTCAAAAATACTTGTAAAAATTGTAGCTGCTCAGCTGATAGCCCATATGTCCTCTAACAGTCTGTTTGAAATATTTCAGTCAGGCTTCAGGTGTTTTCACTCTTCTGAAACTGTGCTTACTAGAGTAACTAATGATCTTTTATTAGCCATGGATGCTGGTACTACTTCTATTCTTATTCTGCTTGATCTGAGTGCAGCATTTGACATGGTCGATCACACTATATTGTTAAAGCGCCTGGAAAACCAAATTGGCATTCGTGGCCTGGCGCTCTCTTGGTTTAAATCTTATCTCTCTGAGAGAAAGCAGTATGTCCACTATAATAATGTAACCTCTGAATGCCGTAAGCTTAACTGTGGTGTTCCTCAGGGATCAGTCCTTGGCCCTCTTCTATTCTCTATTTACATGCTCCCTTTGGGTGACATTGTTTGTAGTTACAACATTAACTTCCATTGTTATGCTGACAATACTCAGATTTCCTTACCTATACAGCACAATGACTGATCTGAGTTGGCTAACCTTGAGGCATGTCTTTGTGCTACTAAGGGTTGGATTTCTTCAAATTTCCTGATGCTTAACGCAGGCAAGACTGAAATGCTGGTCATTGGTCTCCCTACACATAAGCATCTTACCCTAAATTTTGACAACTGCATCATCTCTCAAAACCCTTCAGCTAAAAACCTTGGTGTGATTTTGGACTCTAGTCTGTCATATCAAAAACACAACCAAAACTGCCTTTTATCACTTTCGTAATATTGCTAAAATTAGGCCCTTTCTAAACATGGATGATGCAGAAACCACTGTTCACGCATTTGAAAATGAGCCTCAGATTTGATTGAGACTGCTTTATGAGAATATTCACATACAATGTATCTTTAGCAAACTGCTATAAAAGAAAATTGATCATGTGAGAACAGTTCTTGTCAGGCAAGACCAAAGCAGGGGACGCAAGTGCGGGCAAAACAAGATTTTAATCAAATAGATAAACAAAAAGCCAAAAGGACAAAGCCAAAAGGAGAGTTCAGGAACAAAGTCAGCACGAATATAAAACATGCAACAAACAGACGGACCAGCTCAGAGGACACAGGGAAGTGTAGACTTCGCACTGACTGATCCGACGGAGGGGTTTAAATAGGGAGAGGTGTGATGGGAAAACTAAGTGAAGGCAGGTGTGCGGGATGAGAGATCAGGCCGGTGATTAGTAGACCGGCGACGCTGATCGCGGAATGGCTGAGACTGGCGAGGGAGGAGGCGAGGTCGTTACAGCACCCCCCCCCCCCCCCCCGACGCACGGCTCCAGCCGGGCAGCGCCGCCGACCAGGGGGCCGGCCCCGCGGGCGAGGGGCTGGGCGGTCCGGATGGGCTCGATGGAAGTCCGTGATGAGGGTCAAGTCCAAAATATCCGAAGAGGGAACCCAGCTCTGCTCCTCGGGGCCGTACCCCTCCCAATCCACTAAATACTGCATGCGTCCCCGACGGCGTTTGGAGTCTAACAGATTGCGCACAGTGTAAGCTGGTGCGCCATCGATGTCCAGCGCTGGAGGTGGAACATCCCGGGGAAGCGCATCAGCCAGTGGACCAGGAATCACCGGCCTGAGGAGAGAGATGTGAAAGGTGGGTGAGATTTTATAACTGGGTGGCAACTGTAAAGTATAACTAACTGGATTGACCCTCCGGAGGACTTTGAAGGGCCCCACAAACCGGGTTCAGGCCCGTGGACGAATGGCGCAGGGAATTTTGGGCGTATTCCGCCCAGGGCAAGAATTGCGACCAGTCGTGCTGGCGGCAGTAGCAATAACTGCGCAAGAACCTCCCCAGGTCCTGGATCGTCCGCTCAGCCTGGCCGTTCGATTCAGGGTGATACCCAGAAGTGAGGCTCACCATGACCCCCAGCTTTTCCATGAAAGCTGTCCACACACGAGATGTGAACTGAGGGCCACGGTCCGATAGTATGTCCTCCGGCAGGCCAAAAACTCGGAAGACATGTGAGAAAAGGGCGTCCGCAACCTGGAGAGCAGAGGGGAGAGAAGCAAAGGGTATTAGGCGACATGTCTTAGAGAACCGATCTACCACTACCAAAATTGTGGTCTTGCCATCCGAGATTGGGAGGTCGGTGATGAAGTCCACTGCAAGGTGTGACCAAGGCCTCTGTGGGATTGGCAGGGGGAATAACTTGCCAGCAGGGACCTCCCTCGGGGATTTGGTAGTGGCACAGATGGAGCACGATCGCACGAAACGCCTCACGTCAGAGGCCAAGGTGGGCCACCAATATTTATCCGAGATTAATTGGGTGGTTCTCGTAATGCCAGGGTGCCCAGAGGAAAGGGAGATGTGTGCCCAGGTGATGAGTCTGTCACGGAGAGCTGTGGGGACGTAAGTCTTACCCACGGGTCGGTTCGCCGGTGCCGGTTCGCGAGCGAGACCCCTTCGAATGTCCTCCTCAATTACCCACTCAATGGGAGCGACGATCAACGAAGGGGCAATCATGGTTTTGTCGTCAGCAGGCGCATTAACCGACCCATGGATCCGTGACAGGGCATCCGCTTTCCCATTCTTTGAGCCTGGGCGAAACGTGATAGTGAAATTAAATCGTGAAAAGAAAAGGGCCCACCTGGCTTGACGTGGGTTTAACCGCTTTGCTCCTCGAATGTACTCCAGGTTGCGATGATCAGTCAGTACGAGGAATGGCTCCTGAGACCCCTCAAGCCAGTGTCTCCACTCCTCAAGCGCCAACTTCACCGCCAGCAGCTCGCGGTTGCCCACGTCATAATTCCTCTCGGCCGGGGACAGCTTCCTAGAAAAGAAGGCACAAGGGAACATTTTGGGCGGCTCACCGTGCATCTGAGAGAGTATCGCCCCCACGCCAGTGTCAGAAGCGTCCACCTCCACAATGAACGGTTTCGTGGGGTCAGGCATTTTCAAAATGGGTGCGGAGGTGAAACGCTCCTTTAACTGGCGGAAGGCTACCGTGGCTGAATGATTCCAGGTGAGCCGCCGGGGCTGTCCCTTGAGAAGAGCCGAGAGGGGGGCAGCCACGGAGCTACAGTTTCTGATGAACCGGCGGTAGAAGTTGGCGAAGCCTAGGAAACGTTGGAGTTCTTTCACCGATGTGGGCTTCGGCCATGCTGCCACCGCATCGATCTTTTTTCCCTCCATCCTAACTCCCTCCGGTCCGATCACGTATCCTAGGAAAGAGACAGTGGTTTGATGAAACACACATTTTTCCGCCTTAACATAAAGCTGGTGTTTGAGTAACCTAGCCAAGACCAGGCGAACGTGGACAACATGCTCGGGGAGAGAGGCAGAGTAGATAAGAATGTCATCAATATAAGCAATAAAATATCTCCCGAGCATGTCTCGCAGTACATCGTTTACCATGGCTTGAAAGACAGAGGGTGCGTTTGCCAAACCAAACGGCATCACTAGGTACTCATAATGGCTGGAGGTGGTGCTAAAGGCGGTCTTCCACTCGTCTCCCTCCCGGATACGGATCAGGTTATAGGCGCTTCGGAGATCCAATTTGGTGTAATAACGGGCCTCCCGAAGCTGCTCTATAGCAGACGGGACCAGAGGGAGCGGGTACCGGTACTTCACCGTGATGGCATTGAGCCCCCGATAATCAATGCAAGGACGCAACCCACCATCCTTTTTCTCGACAAAGAAGAACCCGGCGGCAGCTGGTGAGGTCGAGGGTCGAATGAACCCCTGCTGAAGAGCCTCGCTAATGTACTCTTCCATCGCTCGGGTCTCCTTGACAGAAAGGGGGTAAACGCGACCACGGGGAGGTGAAGTACCGGCCAGGAGGTCTATGGCACAGTCCCACGGGCGATGAGGAGGGAGACGGGTGGCCTTGTTCTTACTAAAGACCTCCAAGAGGTCATGGTATTGGAGAGGGATCACAGGAGGACTCTCTACTGAGGTGGACGCACAGACAAGGGACAGACAACGATGACGACAAGACGGGGACCAGGCTGAAATTTCACGTTTGGACCAGGAGATGTGGGGATCGTGGACTTGTAGCCACGGCAGACCAAGGATTAGAGGATGGGTTGAAGTCGGAAGCACCAGAAACGTGAGGTCTTCCTGGTGGAGAGCCCCAACGGAGAGGTGGACGGGTTCTGTGATGTGGGTGACCTTCCCGCTGCCCAAAGGACGGCCATCCAGGGAGTGAACAGACACCGGGCAGGACAGGCGACGGAGATGAAGGCGCAGAGTCCGGGCCATGGAGGAACTGATGAAATTTCCTGCCGCTCCCGAGTCTAGCAGGGCTGTAAGAGAAGGGGAGGAATCACCGGAGCGCACCCGCACGGGAATGAGGAATGGCTTAGCAGACATGCCAAAACAGGAAGCGCTTACCTTGTTATGGGGGGTCATGTCCCGAGCAAGCACCTCCTTCCTCATCCCGCGAGGGCGAGTAGGTCTCACAGGGCAGCTCGAAAGCGAATGACCCCCCTCCCCGCAATAAAGGCACAAACCCTGCTCGATCCGGCGGCGGCGCTCGTTCGCAGAGAGATGAAGGGCGCAGACCTCCATGGGCTCGGGCTCTGGGTCGGGAGGCAGGAAACTGGGTGAACCGGAGGGTCTGCCGAGGCACCGGCGTTCTTGTAGACGGCGATCCAAACGAATGGACAGAGCGATGAGGGAGTCCAGACTGAAGATCTCCTCGCGACACGCCAGCTCCATCTGGAGATCTTCTCTAAGCCCTCGCCGGTAGGTGGAGCAGAGCGCTGGCTCATTCCATCCACTGGCTGCTGCAGCGATTCGGAAGGATAGGGCGTAATCAGCAGCCGAGCGATTACCCTGGACGAGGTGGAAAAGTTTCTCGCCAACCTCCCTCCCGTCAACTGGATGGTCGAACACCGCACGGAAGAGGTTCTCGAAGCGGGCGAAGCTGGCGACTTCTTTGCCTCTCCTCTCGTACACGGCGGTAGCCCATTGCCGCGCTCGGCCTGTAAGTAAATTGATAACCGTGGCTATTTTAGTAGAATCTGAGAGATGTGGGTGTTGATCGAAGTATAAGTGACACTGAGTGATGAACCCGTGACAATCTGGCGGAGAACCGTCATAATACTGTGGAAGTTTTACAGGGGAATCATGGATCTGGGAAGCTTCCACAGGCGGCGCAATCGGAGCTGGGGAGGGCGGCGGCTGATTGATGGTCAACCGCTGCACATGAAGCATCAATTCGCCCAGGGTGGAGCGAAGACGGGAGAGCTCGTGCTTCTGATCCGCAACTACCCGAGCCAGGTCTGCATTCGGCGAGGGCATGGCGGGTCGCTCTGGACTCTCATCCATCGGAAGGGGAATCCCCGCTGCGTCCATTGACTGGCGAAGTCTTCTGTCAGGCAAGACCAAAGCAGGGGACGCAAGTGCGGGCAAAACAAGATTTTAATCAAATAGATAAACAAAAAGAGCTTTACAAAGCCAAAAGGAGAGTTCAGGAACAAAGTCAGCACGAATATAAAACATGCAACAAACAGACGGACCGGCTCAGAGGACACAGGGAAGTGTAGACTTCGCACTGACTGATCCGACGGAGGGGTTTAAATAGGGAGAGGTGTGATGGGAAAACTAAGTGAAGGCAGGTGTGCGGGATGAGAGATCAGGCCGGTGATTAGTAGACCGGCGACGCTGATCGCGGAATGGCTGAGACTGGCGAGGGAGGAGGCGAGGTCGTTACAGTTCTAATTGATCTAGTCTGACACTTTAGCCTGACTGAAGTACACTACTCCCACTGTGAGTGTTTTCCTCACATTAATAAAGCACAGGACATGCCTTTGATTGTTCCTAAGGTTTCCCTGGAACTAAAGCAAAGGTGGATTTCATGACAATTCAAGGATGTGTCAGCTTGAATGGATTTTTTTTTTTCATTTTATGATCACCAGTTTACACCAACATTTATTTAATTCTTGTATTGTGCAAACCTAATGCTTTTATGCCATATGCAAACAGACTGCTTGCAGGGACGAGCACTGAAGCGTTAATATAACCTCAACTTAAAAAAAAGCCCATTAGCCGTAATACAAATCACTTCCACTTTAACCTTGCAAAGTCCACATAATCCTGTTATGAATCGAATCAATTGAAATCTTGTTCACGGTTTTCCCTGGAAACGAAAGCAGAGCTGTATTAAATAATAATGAAAATTGAAAGGTGCTGAAGCTTTCTGCGTTCGTAACATTTAGGCTGGAAATTTACGTTTGTTCTGTACGGGGTGAGGCAGCTCTTCTAATACTTAGACATCTGATGTTTCTTTGCACCATGAGAAATTGCTGGGAGAGAACAGGGGACTAGGAAAGTTTCACATTAAAAGGATCATCTCTGATTCTACGGAGCATAAAGACAGACAAGCTGTCCAAAGACTGACTCATGGTATTCATTGTTGCACTATGTAAAACGTTGGACTAATTTTAATTTTAAAATGCACCTCTCATAATTATTTGTTATACAATATATGTGTAAGGTCCTTTAAATGTCCAGTTATGTGGACAGACATTAATCTAATTTTCCTTTGAAAAATGGCCCATTCAGTGTCACTACCACAGAAATGTATGTGTGTTTTGTTTTTTTTTTTCCAAGAATTAATAGTGCATAATGGTTCATCTGCCTTGACTAAGAACCTGTTTTTTTATGTTGTTCATGACATCACTGTAAGGAATGCAAAGATGGATTTTCTCAGAAGTCTAAGGAGTGGCACTTGTGATAGTATTAATACTTCAAGGAGCACAGCACTCACAACACCCCTGAGAGGAACCAGTCTCATCTTACCAACTAGTAAGTGTCATTCAAAATCTTATATCTCTCTCTCTCTCTCTCTCTCTATCTATCTATCTATCTACACATTTTTTATCACTGTGGCCTAAATAACTAATGTAATCTGTAACACACTTTATTGCTTTAGTCTCTTCTGGAGAAATTGTCATCTGTAGCATCTGTCAGAAAACTACCCTGCACTGAAATCATGGCTAACAGCAAGGGTAAAATTGCATTTCTTCACATTTTCCAAACATTCCTCCACACCAGTTCTGTGAAAAGTAATCTAGTTTTCTATTAGTGAACTTGGCCCTTTTTTTGTTGTTGTTGTTTTTTTTTTTTACCCCATTCTGAACAGAAGTGGTACTTAGTGGCTCAGCCTGGAGTCCAGACTTCATACAGGAGCTGTTGCCAGCAGCAGAGAGGACGGCACTACTTTACCATGTGTCCTATCTGTGTCTGGCCGGCTTTCCCACCCTGGAGAGGCTGCTCCGGAGCAGGGCCCTGGAGACTCAGCTCCTCTTTGGCTCCTCAGAGGCTCTCCTGTTCAAGGTAACAACCCCACAGGCTTGTCAGGTCTCCACACAATTTTATACACAGATCACTCTGTGTGTGTGTGTGTGTGTGTGTGTGTGTGTGTGTGTGTGTGTGTGTGTGTGTGTTTAGTTAGTAATCCTTAGAAAATATGTGACAGTGTAAATATGGATATATGTGACTTTTTTATTGTTTTTTTTATTATTGTTATAGAAAATTATGTTAATGTTGCCTCTCAGAATTATTAAATATGCAATAGAGCAGTAATATGCGTATATATAACATTTCCCCTTTATGAGGATTCTGATAAAGATCTAAGAAAACAAAACCTTTGACATGTAATCCAAGAAAACGTTCTGGTTGTTCATCCATGTTTTGCATTAAGTCTGATGACACAATACTTAAGCTCCTTTTTTCACTTTTCCACATACATACAGTGTATTGGTACCAGTGAGAACTTGGTGAAATCCCTGTTCCCTATGCTGAAAATAGCAGTGGAAAAGAACAAGCCCACACTCGCTGTGAAGTACCTGGAGAAGGCAAAAGCTTGGATTACCAAGATCATCACTGAAGTTGAACAGATTGTGGAGAGGTAAGACTTTTTTTTCTCTTTACATAGAATACAGACACAGCAAATGTCCATGCACACAAACACACATTATGAGCAGTGGGTAGCCACCATTGCTGGCACCCCAGAAACCAACTCCAGGTCTTTTTGCCAGTTCCTTGGTCAAGGTCACTGACAGGTGTATTAGTCTTAGCATGCATGTCTTTGGAGGAGAACATGCAAGCTCCACACAAAAGGGACCTGGGACGACTGAGATTTGAACTGTAGGTGCTGCCAGGCCTGTAGCCCATAACTGAGGGGCCTGTAGCCTAGTTGAGATTCGCTTTTAAGTAAGAGAGTTTGTTTCTCTCCCACGAACACGCCTCTTGTTGCTCACCCCCACTCTCACTACACATATATTCCACACATACCTCTTGTATGTGCACCTGCACACAGCCTCTCTCCTCCTTCTCTTTTCAGTGCGCAGCTGCGCACACACCCACGTACACTCTCTCTCTCTCTCTCTCTCTCTCTCTCTCTCTCTCTCACACACACACACACACACAAACACAAACACACACACACACACACACATTTTTGCCCTTACACTCATTCTGTCTTACACTGAATACTTGTACATAGCCTCATTATCATCATATTACCATTTGTGCCTTGTTCATTGTACTTGATGCTGATTATTGATTGTACCGATTCAGTATTAGTTTGCCAAGTAGTGCTGATCATGATAATAAGTATCTTTGGAATATACTGTTGTCTTGTCTGTTTTTGCTGCAATATTCAGTGAGTGCCAACCTCTGGCATCAGAGTACTCCAACTGCCTTCATTAATCTGCTTGTTCATGACTGTTATAGATTTAGAAGTGTAATTGCAACATGTTAGTACTGCAATACTCGTGAAGACTGTAGCACAGTGTTACAACTAGATTATTCTATTAATTTTGGTAGTTTAATTATAAAGTATTAGACACCAAAATTAATGGTTAATAACTTTATGAGACTGATTTATATGAGACTGATTTGCATGAGACTGATTTATATGATTTGATAATCCTATTGCACCTACAACTTATGGTGCCCTCTTATTAGGATTGCTATTGTACCTACAGAACCCAGGGCCTTTTTGCCATGAGGCAACAGTGCTAACCACTTAGGCACCATGTAGCCCAGTGACTCAGTGGTTAGCACGGGCTTTAACTGCTAACATTAGCAATGTGCTCTCTTTATGATGTCTCACAAGTTTGTTTAAATTATTAGAATGACTCTGTACAAAATTTGTCTCTGAGACTTCAAACAGCTTTTGAAACCTATATCTTTGTGATATTCAAAAACTTGCTGCTAAGGCACATTGATACATTATAGTTGCATTTTCTTACCTGCTGGACTATTGGTTACAGTTATAGAACCTCCTGAACCCTCTCTCTTTTGCACTCTATTCTGTGATTATTTTGATTTAAAGAATAGACATATGGAGAACAGGGCCAGAACAGAAAAATATGGAGATAACACATTGAAAATAAATAACTGATTCTTCTTCTGATCTTTTCTTATTTAGATATAATTCACACAACAGAGATATTGCCACAACCACCAGTGATGTTATCACAGAGAAGACTGAAACTGACAAAAAGATTGAATCTCAAACCAAGGAAGCTGAAATAGCTGAGACCACTGTGGAAAAGTACAAGAAAGACCTGCAACAGGTTACTGCAGAGCTGGCAGATAAAGAGAAAGAAATAAACGACAAAAACAGTGAGCTTGAGGAGCTTGTCAGAGCCATTTCTAAAAGGAGCACTGGGCTTGGCATCCTGAGTGCCATGGTGCCTTTTCTTGGAGCCATAATCTCCTCCATCGTCCAGGCAGCCAAAAACCCAGGGGATAAAGCCAGAATCCAGGCTCTGCAGAACAAGATCAATTTACTCGTTTCAGACAAAACTGCACTGAAACAGAGGGAGTACACCTTACAGAATGAGGTGTTCAGCTGGCAAATGCAGGCGGCAAAAGCCAAAATGGAGTTGGGTAAGAATCAGTTTGGCCTGTTCTCAAACATCTCAGAGTCAAATTTTATCAACTAGTTGGTGAAAAATAGAATAGAACAGAACAGAATAGAATAGAATCGAATCTCCATGATCACGCACATACACACACACACTGTGAACAGCGAGCAGTGAATTTAACCTCTGCATTTAACCCATCCTTACACACTGGTAGTAAACACACACACACAAACCAGGGGCAGTGGGCAGCACACCACACACACACAGACACACAGACAAACACACAATTCAAATGTTACTTGAACTAAAGCAGTAGATTTTAGTTCAATCAGTAGAGCCTTTCACCTTGGATCCAGAGACCAGGATTCAAATCCCACCCCATTCTTGACAAAAACAGGTTATCCTTTGGGCTTCATGGTGGCTCAGTGATTAGCAGCGTTGCTTTATTGCAAGAAGGCCCTGGGTCCAAAACCCGGTCGTACCAGGTCCTTTCTGTGTGGAGTTTGCACATTCTCCTCATGTTCGCGCAGGTTTCCTCTGGGTGCTTCAGTCTCCTCTAACCACAAAGACATGCAAGGATTAGTACTCCTGTCAGTGACACTGACCAAGGCAATGGCAGAAAGACCTGGAGCTGGTCCCCTGGTGCCTGCCCACTGCTCCTAGCTCATAGTGGGTGTGTGTGCTCACTGGTGTTAGGATGGGTTAAATGCAGAGGCTCCATTTCACTGCTCACTGCTCAGTGTGTGTGCGTATGAGACAAACAAAGTACTCCTTAAAGAAAAAAAAAAAGGAAAAAAAAAAGTATTTGGGCCAAACCATACATTTGAGTGATGGGATGAAAAAACAAGATGTTAAGAATTACTGTGATGTACTCACCTTGATGTATCGCATTCAAGCAGAAAACAATAGGACTAAAACCTTCATTCCTGACTCAGTCAGGTTCAAATGAATTTTCCCAAACTGAACAATTCTTTTCAAATCTAGCATTGTTAAGCTTTTTTTTTTATTAATCATTTTCACTATCTTCTCAGGTTCAATTCCATCCCCAGAGCATCTTGACGAGGTTCAGACTTGCCTCTCCAGAATCCAGCAGATTCTAGTTCAGCTACAAAAATTCTGGGAGAAAATTGGTGCAATGCTGGATTACCTGAAGGATAAAACCTTTGTTGGGGAAGACATGATTGATGACCTAGACATCTTAAAAGATGTATTTTTGGAATCAATCACCACAGCTGGAGAGGTAAAATGGCAAAGTGTGACAGAGTATTCCTGACTGATATGACAAACATTAATGCATAAATTTAAATGGATGCTGTAATATCACAGTAATTGTCAATAATAACGGCACTAAAATAGGCTATCCTTGTGACCTGCAGAGTCAACTGCTTAGGTGGGTGTGGCCATAATTATTACTCAGTGTGCAGAGTTAGTAGAGTTACATGTGATTATTGTACATAACAACAAAAACAATAACAACAATCATCATCATCATCATCTTTATTCGTATAGTATTTTTTATACAACAATGCAGGTCAAAGAGCTGTACAAGGCAAACAAGGTAAAGAAAATAATAATAGAGTTAAAAATTTAGCTAATCAAACAGGGAGAACTTAAAACAAAACGTAATAATGAATACAACTAGAATTGAATAAAATACAAAATAAAGTCAAATTTCAGAATAAAATGAGAATAGTACTTAAGATAATAAGAAGATAAGAAATAATCAACTCAAAATGATGGAAAACTATCTAAAGATGGCTAAAAGCTAAGTCATGATTTTAGCTATTTTGTAAATGTATGCTGACTGTCTGATAAGAAGTAGCAGTGCGTTCCTCGGTTTTGGAGCTAAAAGCAAAAAAACTGAATGAGTTAACTGGGTATTAGCTACTGTGTCTCCTTTGATTGGCTGAAGAAGCTTAAAACATGGAGCAAAGCAACCACATAGCACAGTAACACAATAGGATAACATATCAGCATGACTTTACATTTAAAAACAAAGCAAATCAAAACAATGCAAAAAATCTGAAAATCAATGGCCTGCATCCCTTTAAATTACAGGTTTGGACAAAATTCGGTGCTGTATGTGCGAAAGCCAATGGCATATTCAGCGTCCAGGCCAGAGATGCCTACAGCTTCCTGGAGATCAATCCTTCCTCTCTCTCTAAAGAGGAGTGGCAGAGTCAGTATGATGCTGTGAAGGAGAAGCTGGAGTTGATAAATCCCTCCCCACCTGCCATTGAGGGGACTGGCACTGAGGAGCCTCCTGCTTCAGCCATCACCCAGTAAACCTCTTTAGACCAGTTCATCAGTTCATCAGTTAATCAGTTAATCAGCTAATCGCTTTGATCAGTTAATCAGTTAATCAGTTAATCAGTTAATCAGTTAATCAGTTAATCAGCTAATCGCTTTGATCAGTTAATCGCTTTGATCAGTTAATCGCGTTGATCAGTTAATCACGTTGATCAGTTAATCAGTTAATCAGTTAATCAGTTAATCGCTTTGATCAGTTTTCAGTGACAAAACCATCAGTGTTTGAGTAACAGTTCTGTATTGATCAACAGCTTCTCCACCAACTGATGATAATGCAAATGAAAAAGTGAATAAAAGTTTTGTGTCTCTTATTTGGTGTTTGGATTTTTGACCTGTTATTTTAAAAGAAAATAAAAATTTTGCTTTTGTCACAAATTCAACAAAAGGTATAACCCTTGTGCCAACACCAGCTGTTGGGCCTTCCCATTTCTCTCTCAAACTGTTAAATATGGCTACATCAAATGTCTTTTGACTTTAACGTCTCACCTGAGTCAGTCATGGGTTGTGTCCTCCAGTCACAGGTTGATCTTGGAAAAGATCAATTATCATTCTATCAGTTAGAGATCAGTTATCTTTCTATTAATCCCAGTTCAGCTGTAGAGTTTTAATGAGGAACAAAGGAACACAAAAAGGGTGGTTCCCAGTAAATGAGAGAGAGAGAGAGAGAGAGAGAGAGAGAGAGAGAGAGAAACAAGACACAGGACGCAACAAGACGCAAACACACACAAATGTGCCGCACGTAACAGTGGAACTCAAATGATGACACAAATTATGAACAACAACAGCAACAGCAACAACAAAACACTATAATAGTTTATTTTAATTGGCAAAATGCCACAGGCAATGTTCATTTACATAAGAAAAATTGAAACACAAAAAATGGCTTAATTTGAAGAGATATGTTTGTTGTAACTGTTGTAATTTCAGTTCAGGCGACTGTTATTAAGTTTTGACACGGATCAGAAATAAAACTGTGTTTCTGTTTTTATCCAGTTATTTCATTTTTGCCCTTACATACCTTCACTTGCCAGGTAGTTATGGATGATGTGTGTCCCTCAAAAACTGGCAGGTGAGTGCATTATACAGTACTTTGATTCCCTCTAGTGGTTCATAGTGGTTATAATCTTAAATCTTAAAATCACAATTTTCTTACAAGCCTTTTTATTGTAACTTTTGGGATGTTCCAGAAGGTGATTTGACTCTGATAGATGGAGATATTTTTCTACAGTGTGTGCATGTTTAACAGTAAAAATGTCACTTTCAGTGGAATTTCTGTGGATTATTTCAGGACAATAAGTAGCCACATACATTCATATGAATAACTGCACCTGTGCCATTGGTGGATTGGTAGTTCTCTCTGCTGAATTTCAATATGGAATCATTCTTGGCATGAAGGACACACCACAAAAATGACCAGTGGTGCTAATGGCATTTCACCTAAGTGGGATACAACCCAGTTATGCTCTGTAGTGACTTCTACTAGCCAACATTCACATCCTCAATACAAAAATATTTTTGTGTTTGCCTCTTTTTCGTCTGTCTGTCTTTCTTTCTTTCTTTCTTTCTTTCTTTCAACTGAGTGAATGAAGCCTGCTGACTTTAAACATGAACCAGGGCCTAACGACAGTCACCAGAGTAAGCCTTGGTAACCATTATGACCGATATGGAGTGGTACTGCATGCAGAACATGTGGCCAGCAGATGATATAAAACAACATCCTGGCACTCCTGATCACAACTAACATTCACTCTATCATCAGTGAAGCATGCCGATTAAAGACCACCGTATTTTTGCTTGCTGAAAAATTCATCTTGAGGAAGAAACGTAGGCAATAGCAAGTAAAATGAGTCACTGACAAACAGAGCAGAACTCCTGAGATCATCTAATCTACACTGCTTATATCAGAAACTCGGAAGAGCTGGTTGTAGGTTGGAGAGATGATTTATTAGACAGAGTCAGTGGGCCCTGTTGTGCGCTGCAAGTAGCCGAAAATCTTGTTTTAAAGATCAGTTCCTCGTTAAGCCCAGTGCTAATGTGGATGAAATCAAGTGGCAAGGAATACTCACAGGAAGGAGATGGGAGATGGAGGAGAGAGAAACGTCCAGATTTTCCAAACCGATTCACTGATGATGCTGCCTCTACTGCAGCACAGTCCATTCACTTCAAACACGCCAGCCGATCTCCACCTCATCCGTGTCTCGACAGTCTTAGGTTATCACAGTCAAACATCATCTTCTCATACAAACTCGAACTTTTACAGTTGTTTACAGTCACTGATTGCCTGATGAAGTGCTCACTCCTTATCAGAGGTAATTTAACCCTTTGCAAATCAATCAGTCTCAGTCACCAGATTCCTTCCAGGAACATGGACTGTCTTGTATGAGAAATGCAGGAGCCTTAAACTGAATCTCAGTATGCGTGGAGGTAGGTCAGTGCTCTTGAACTCAGAAGATTGATCAGCAGCTTGTGGTCCGTTCAGATCTTGAAGTCCATGTTGAGGTGATAAGTCTGGAAGTGTTCACAGGCCCATGTGACCGCAAGACCCTCTTTCTCAATTTGTGTGTATCTACGCTCAGTAGGTATCATGCTAAGTGATATGAAAGCGACAGGATGCCACTGTCCTGAGGGTCCTGAGGGACAGTACACTTCCTAATCCATATGATAATGCATCTACAGACACTCTTCTCTCTCTCAGGACTGAAGAAGAGCTTAGTTCACTTTTCAGTCTTTTGAACGCAAGCTGCTGTGCAGGACACCGTGTCCAGTCATTGTCAGTCATCCAATACATTATTTTTACATTTTAACATTTCCCGCTGTTTGGCTTCCGTGAGGAAACTTTTCCCTTGCTTTGTGCTCAGCTTCAGGGGTGGGAAAATCATTCAGATATCATATTTGAGTCAAAGTAAAACTACAACCACAACAGAATTACCCTAGCTTGAGTCAAATTCTTAAAGTATCAGGCTTTTAAGTGTTCCGGTTCAAAAATATGAGATTTGAAAACAAATTCAGTTTTACGAATTAGCAAATTTAAACCCAACATTCATAAATGCTAATCAAGCAGGACTATTGATACATAGAGATGTAAATCTCTGTGATCACACACACTGTGAACAGTGAACTTAACCCATCCAACACAGTAAACACACACAGCAGACGCAGGAGCATTGGGGTTAAGTGCCTTGCTCAAGGGCACACAGCCATGGATGTTGGTCCTTGGAATCCAACCGGCAACCCTCTGGTCACGAGCCCGGTTCCCTAATCTGTAGACCATGGCTGCCTGCTGTTGTTCTTGTTGACCAACTACATACAGTCTCTGACTGGCTGAAGAGCATGCACACCTGTTTTTAAAGTGAAAATCAACAGGTAGCTAAGAAGTGAAAACAAAAACCAGCAGGACACCGGCCCTCCAGGACTGGATTTGCCCACCCCTGCTCTAATCTCAGGGCAGTCATCATACAATAAAGAATTCCCAGCAATATTTCAAAAACATGAAAACAAAATAGGGACCATCCAACACCCATGTCCAGAGATTAAATATATTTACAGCTGTTAAAGATCCATGGATCTAGAGAAACAATGTGTATTGTACAATAACAACCACCAAACAAAACTCAATGGCAACACTTAACACAAAACACTGAATGTCCAACACAGAACACAATACATAAATTTACAGCTTTGTTCACAAATATTTACATATATAGATAAGGCCAACTGAGGGTTCATTTCTCATTACGGGATAATTGAAAGGAGGAACAACAACAAACAAACAAAAAAAAAAAGAGAAGCGACCTCTGAATGTAAGGTTGCCAACCATGCGAACGGAGTTTAGCAGAATAGCAGATAGAGAGGGTGAACCAGAGGATAGTCACCTAGGGAAAGTAGGGGGAAAGGCGGCAGGAAGAGTGAGGAGTAGGAGCAGCAATCCCATGGGGAGTCCACGATTGTAATCCAGTTTAGTATAGAGTACGTATCCCAAGCCATATGAAAACGAAGCTGCGCGTACTGAATAATCAACTATTAAAAGTAAACGGACAGTAAACGCCTTGGTGACTGGGAGGAAAAAAAACGCGAGAATACCATTTCAAGTTTTCCCTCTCCGTAGCAGGAATCACGCCCAATTTACAATTACAATTTAGCATTTAGATGACGCTTTTAGCCAAAGCGACTTACAATCAGTGCATCAGTCGGATTCCCAATACCTCATAAGCATACATCGCTAAAAAGACTGAGCGTCAATTTACTCCTTCGTATTGCGCCCTGGAATTCTTAGACAAACATAGATACAAGACAAAGGTTTTTGTTTTTTTTTTTTTTGTTTTTTTGTTTTTTTAAGGAAGGGGGGTTAGGCTTAGGGGGATAGGTGGGTTCAGAAGAGGTGGGTTTTCAGTTTCTTGCGGAAGATGGTGAGGGATTCCGCAGTCCTCACTGTATGAGGGAGGTCGTTCCACCACCTCAGGGCAATGGCAGAGAACAGGCGTATTCTACAGTGGCCCACACCAGTCAATGTGAATAGCCAATGACGTAACGGCAATCAAAGACAAAAGAAAAAAATAGAAAAAGGAGTTTAGCGATGGAAAGTTCAGTGTTTCTGGTAACGGGAAAGTGATATGAAAGGAAAGTGTGATAGAAAATAGGAAGCAATTTATCTAGCGGGAGCTTATTTAGTGTTTTATAAAAATGATGAGCATGACACGGTGAAGGGTCCGTGTCGAATGCTACAATCCAGAGTACAGCCAAGCTAAACATCAAAACTAAAATTATTTCAGGACTAATCATTATCAAGTCTTTCTGTTTTTTTTCGTTTTTTCGTTCTGACAACAGTTTTTAACATCGTCACATTTACTTTGAATGTATTAAGGTCTCACAATGTCATTGAAGAAGAAAACTGATCACTACACAACAATAAAATGTACCTCTCCATCTGGACATTGCCGGGTTGTCTCTTCAATGGTCTGTCAGGGAGTTGTGAAGGGCAGGATACTGAAAAAAAGAAACCTTTCAGTTTAACTGTGTTGTAATCAGCCATTGTAAAAGCATCAGACGTTTCTTTTGTAGTAGCAGGTAGAGAATTTGACCTTCGGTAGCCAATGGGAATACTCCACATTTACCCAAGTGCAGTGCATTGGTATGCATGTTGTGTGGTTAAGTATGTCTGATGTTTAGTCTCCAGAAACAATAAGACGGTAGTACGAATCAAAATAATATGGTAGTTTCATATCACATATAATTTCATCATTTAAATGTTTGCTCACCCTCTAACACTTCCCCTTGGAGCAGTGTTTGGATGCTGCCCTGGATGGACCGTAGGTAGTTTTTATACCGGTCAGGCTTGTTTTGTATGCCTCTTTCTCTCTTTTTTTTTGTCTTTTCCAATTCTGCATATCTTGGGTTACATGAAAATAGTAAAAGACAAAGTGTCTTCACCTTAATTATAGATCAGTAACCATGTACTCACTAAACACATTAACAGTAGCAGGCATATGTAATATAAACCATATCTACATACAGCTGTTATCTGGCCAGCCGTTATCTGGTCAACGTTAGGGTTAACAAAAACCAAGCAGCAGTAACCATATGCTACACTGAATACACTGTCTCATCAGTGGGAGATACAAAGAGGCTAACTATCAATATAACTCTACCAGCACACTAGCCCATGAAGTAAATACAATTTTTTGTCATATGTACAAGCTCAATTAAGCTAAAGATAAGTTAAACACTTAATGCTTCTGATTAGAAAGGCTTGCTTACCTGAAAGGAGCAAAACTTGGCCTTCATAATAGGCTTCTTCATGCCCACACAACACCCAGTACTTGGTAGTTTTGACGAAATAGTTGATGTTGGCTGGGTTTAAATTTTTTGTATGAGAAATGGGAACATCATCATCATCATCATCATCATCATCACGATTATCATCATCATTTTCTGCCGCTTATCAGGGACTGGGTCGCGGTGGTTGCAGGCTGAGGAGGGCAGCTCAGGCATTCCTTTCCCCAGCCACATCCACCAGCTCCACCTGGAGGATCCCAAGGTCTTCCCAGGCCAGCCAAGATATGTAAGCCTGTGTTCTGGGTCTGCCCTGGGGTCTCCTCTCAGTTGTTTGAGCTCAGAACACCTCCATAGAGAGGTGCCCCGGAGGCATCCCAACTAGATGCCTGAACCACCTCAACTGGCTCCTTTCAATGCGGAGGAGCAGCGGCTCTATTCCAAGCTCCTCCCGGGTGTCTGAGCTCCTCACCCTATTGCTAAGGGTGTGCCCAGCCACCCTGACGAGGAAGCTAATTTCTGCCGCTTGTATCTGCGATCTCATTCTTTCAGTCACTACCCAGAGCTCGTGACCATAGGTGAGGGTTGGGACAAAGATCAACTGGTAAATTGAGAGCCTTGCCTTCTGACTCAGCTCCTTCTTCACCACAACAGTCAGGTACAACGACAGCATGACTGCCACTGCCGGCCCGATCCACCTGTCGATCTCCCGCTCCATTTTACCCTCACTCGTAAACAAGACCATGAGATACTTGAACTCCTCCACTTGAAGCAGAAACTCAGTCCCAATTTGAAGGGGACAAGTCATCTTTTTCCAGCATAGGACCATGGAGGTGCTGATCCTCAACCCAACTGCTTCACACTTGGCTGCAAACCACCCCAATGCGTGCTGGAGGTCACAGTTTGATGAGGCCGTACTGGACAAACTCCTCACCCCGACTGCGCCTTGAGATCCTGTCCATGAAAATTAAGAACAAGATTGGAGACAAGGTACAGCCCTGATGGAGTCCAACACTCACTGGGAACAAGTTTAACTTTGTGCCGAGAATACGGACACAGCTCTCACTGCGGTTATACAGGGACCGAATGGCTCGCAGCAGTGAACCTGGCACCCCATACTCCCGCAGTACCCCCACAGGACACCCTGGGGAACACGATCGTAAGCCTTCTCCAGGTCCACAAAACACATGTCGACTGGATTGGCAAACTCCCATGATCCCTCCAGTATCTGTGCAAGGGTGAACAGCTGGTCCGCAGTTCCACGGCCAGGACAGAATCCACATTGTTCCTCCTGGATCTGAGGTTCGACAATCGGCCGCAGTCTCCTTTCCAGTAGACTTTCCCAGGGAAGCTGAGCAGTGTTATCCCCCGATAATTGGAGCACACTCCCCGGTCCCCTTTTTTAAAAATGGGGACCACCACCCCTGTCTGGCACTCCACAGGTACTGTCCCTGACTCCCATGCAACATTGAAGAGGCGTGTCAGACATGACAGCCCAACAACATCCAAAGCCTTCAGCATTTCAGGGCGGATCTCATCCACTCCTGGTGCTTTGTCACTGCGGAGTTTCTAACTGCCTAAGTGACCTCTGCCAGAGAGATGGGTGACGACCCTCCTGAATCTTCTGGCCCTGCCTCCTCTGTGGAGGGCGTGTCGTTTGGGTTTAGTAGCTCCTTCCATCGTCTGACCACATCCTCAGTTGAGGTCAGAACGTCCCCATCCCTGCTGAGAACAGCCTGGACGAGGCCCTGCCTGCCCCTCCTGAGTCGCCTGACGGTTTGCCAGAAACTCTTTGAGGCCAACTGAAAGTCCTTTTCCATGGCCTCCCCAAACTCCTCCCATACCCGAGTTTTTGCTTCCATGACAGCTGTCGCTGCAGCCCTTTTGGTGTGCCGGTATCTCTCAGCCAGTTCCAGAGTCCCCCGTGTTAGCCAAGCCCAGAAAGCCTCCTTCTTCAGCCTGACTGCTTCTCTCACCAGTGGTGTCCACCACCGGGTCCTTGGATTGCCGCCACGACAGGCACCAACGACCATCTGACCACAGCTCAAAGCTGCCGCTTCAACAATGGAGGCTCTAAACAGGGTCCATTCGGATTCCGTGTCCCCAACCTCCCTCGGGATCAGGGAGAAGCTCCTCCGGAGGTGTGAGTTGAAGATCTTCCGGACAGGGTCCTCAGCCAGCCGTTCCCAGTTCACCCTCACTATGTGCTTGGGTTTACCAGGTAGGTCCGGCAGCCTCCCCCGCCATCTGATCCAACTCACCACCAGGAGGTGGTGATCAGTTGACAGCTCTGCCCCTCTCTTTACCCAAGTGTCCAGCACTTTACCCAAGTGTCCAGCACTCATCAGGTCTGATGAGACAACTACAAAGTCGATTGTTGTGAATTCTTCATGTTTAGAGACTTTATGCGAAACTGGGACTTTTATTTTGAAATAGCGCTTTCTGCCGCATCCACTTCCTTTCGTTCTGATATGTCTCGGTTGCCGCTACTGGTGCATGAGTCACTAATGATGTAGGTTGCAATATTACTGTTATAAGTTTATGTAACATATTTACTTGATTCTCTCTCTGTATTTCAGGATGTTGCATCGTTTAGTTGCTGTGAAATGTATTCATTGTGGTGTTGTCATGTTAGCAAAGACTCATTTCAGTAATTAGCATGTTCGGAACTAGCCCTGTATCACTATGAATATAGTGTACGTATTTCCAGTGTGTTATAATGTTAATAGTGCTCACTGTAACAAATTCTATTCAGTATTCATTCAGAGAGGATGCACACTTCATTTACAGTCCTTAAATGTCTTAGTTAATATCGCATCAGTAACAAATCAGAGATGCATGTTTGGTTATATTTGTGTTTAATTTCAGAAACTGTAATGCACCACGTCATACAACTCAACCTGCAGTACCTCTATCATTAAAGGGCTCTAATGAAACGGATGACTCTGTGCTCTCTGACCGGAGCCCTGTAGTGGTCAATTATCCACGAACCCAGTTCTAAGGGTCCAAAACCCTAACATCGATCATCGACCATTGGCCTAAAGAGCTCTGGTACCAGGTACACTTATGAGCCGCCTTATTCTCGCACATGGTGTTCGTTATGGACAATCCATGACTCGCACAGAAGTCCAATAACAAAGCACCATTCGGGTTCAGATCGGGTAGGCCGTTCCTCCCAATCCCTCCCCTCCAAGTTTCTCCATCATTGGCAACATGAGCATTGAAGCCTCCCAGTAGAACCACAGAGTCCCTAGATGGTGTCTTCACTAGGACACTTTCTAGTGTCTCTAGGAAGGCTGGGTACTCCCAGCTGCTGTTTGGCGCGTACACCGTCACAACAGTCAGAGATTTCCCCCCAGCAACCCAAGGGCACAGTGAAGCGACCCTTTCGTTCAACGGGACAAACTCCAACACAGTGGCACTCAGTCGGGGGCTAACAAGTAACCCCACACCTGCCCGTTGTCTCTTACCCCAGACAACTCTAGAGAAGGATAGAGTCCAGCCCCCATCCAGGAGTTTGGTTCAAGAGCCAAAGCTGTACGTAGAAGTGAGCCCAACTATATCTAGTTCCATTTGCTTCCCCCCCAGAGAGGTGACATTCCACGTACCAAAAGCCATTTTCTGTACTGTTAGTCCAGTCTGCCGGGGCCCTCACCCCAACCCGCCACCCATGTAGCATCGCACCCGGCCCCTATTTCTCCCCTCACAGGTGGTGTGTCCACGAGAGGGCGGCCATACGTGGTTCATTTGGGCTGAGCCCGGCTGGACCCCGTGGCGGGTCTCGCCTATGAGCACCCCTCCCAGGCCTGGCTCCAGGAGGGGGCCCTGGTCTCCCTATTCCGGGCGAGGTGCCTGTATCTTTGTGGGTGCTGATCATAAGGGCTTTTAGAATCGCTTTTTGTCTGGCCCCTCACCTGGGACCTCTCTGCCTTGGGTGACCCTACCAGGAGCTACATGCCCCAGGCAGCACAGCTCCCAGGATCACAGGGGCTCACAAACCCCTCCACCACGATAAGGTTGCAATCCCAGGAGGGGTGAAATAAACATGAAATACCAAATATACTGTTGGAGAAAAGTAAGAAGGCCTCTAAAATGGGAGAAGGCCTCTGTAAGTTGAAACCAATGGAAGAAGGCCTCGGCATACCAAAAAGGGAAAATGCAAGGACAGCAAAACATGAAGGCAAAATAAAAAGGGTAAAATCTAGGATAGGTGATAAGGAAGTATAAGCAATGGTTGGGATGCAGCTGCATCAGCATCCTTTTTGCATGAGCTAGCCCAACATTTGATAAGTTAACACCTGCATTACGGGTAAAGTGTCTGAGGTGAAATTGGGGACATGGTTGAGTATCCGAGGTAAAATGAGGACACGGTTGAATATTTTTTTTATTTAACCAAACATGGACAAGTCGGAAATAATGGTGTATGGAATAATGAATTCTGGGAAAATCTGGGGAAATTTCTGGAAGCGAATGGGTTGGACCATGCAAAACACAGATGATGTAAGGGGTGTTACCATACAACCGTGTTATGCGCTTATTGGATACACAGGTTTAGCATGCAGGTAAAATTTTAGATATAAGTGCATGATTTTCTGTATTATATTCAGTCACTCCCCGGGACCTGACTCAGTTTGTTGTATTTTGTTCACTGCTGAATGCAATAAACTTACACTGCATCGGACTCCTGAAGACTTTGACTGCTTTTTGAAACTTAGACTTTATTTTTAAAAGAAGAAGAAGCAGAACACTGAGTGTGGAGAAGGGACTCCGTCACAGCTGGCCCTGACCGGGGAGTCTCTCCCACAATACTTTCAAATCAGTTTTGTCACCATACTCAATTATGTGGCAACCTGTTAACTAATAACTCTTATCAAAAGAAACAATTGCAATCCAAATACTCTCCCCTCACTCGCTTAGCTAGGCAAACCCACTAACTTCACAAAATGGTGGCGAAACAATACAATTGTAATTCAGCAGTCTGATTATAATGGATACCGATCGTAAAACAAAATACATTGAACACGCAAGCAAAAACTTAGAGTCTTCACTACACCTTGCAAGCTTGCAATAAACCGTTGGGGTCCGTTACGTTGGTGCACATTGAGACAAACTCACAGTTCATGAAACTCTGAATGGTGAATGAGATCCGACATAGACGACATCAAAGTTCACTCACTTGGTTTTGCAGTCGTGCTTACCCCACAGGATAAAGGACAGTTTAGCCTCACGAATTAAACCCTGTAGGCTCCTCTCAAGCAGCAGTTCCTCAGCAGGTCAGCTACAATGTGGCTTCACAGGCTGGCAAAGTCCGCTTTCACTCGATCTAGTCCCCGGTTTCTCCGACAGCAAACTTCGTAGCACCAACTCCAACTTCTCTCTCCACTTCTCTGTGCAGCAGTAGCTTCTAGATCCTTGCTTAATGTCTCACAGTTTCTGATTTGCCCAACACGACTCACAACTTTAAACGTGCACAGGATTGGTTACATCATTAAGGTTTTTTCACAACTTTGCACGGGCAACACACATTTATTACCAAATAAGGAAGAACAAAGGCCCTTTGGTTGTTTAAATACATAAAAAACCCTCTCTGAATAGATAGATATAACTTAGACAGTTTTGCTCTTGCAGCAGAAGACCAACATTATCTGTCTAACACATGAAGTAAAAATAGTTTTGCCATAGCATATTTGAAAGTCAGTCCAAAGCTTTGAAAGAGACAACAAGATATAAGCAGAATAAACATCTTTTACAACATCTAGGAACCTGTCATGAAGATGCACAGAACATTTATGTGAATGGGCTCTTGTTTTGCTTGGCTCTGCTATGTGAGAATATTCACACATGTCTTTGGCAAATTGGTATGAAATATCTATTATGTAAGAGCAGTTATAACCAGTGTAGTCTGACACTTTAGCCTGACTGAAGTACAACTGGACAGCACTTGGATACTACTTCCACTGTGAGTGCAGAATGTGGTGTTCCTATGATCGTGAAGTGAATGTGATTAATAAAGCACAAGAAATACTTTTGGTTGTTCCTAGGTTTTCCTCAGAGCTAAAGCAGAGTTGGACTACATGAGAACTCAAGGATGTGCCAGGATTCCGTACGTGACGAAATCGAGAGGGTCATTGTAAGCAGCAATCGGCTGGGTCACTGCATTAGTGAGACAGATGGTTGGTGCATTGAATTCACCGCTTTGGTAGAGACATGACCTACTGTGTCCTCAAGCACTCATGTATACATGGACTGGGTTAGCTGTCATACTGATAATTATGAATTTTACACATTAACGACAAAACACAATTTGACTTCCCAGTTGCCAGTACAACACTTCTGTGAACTTCAGTCAGCTTTTGGCTGTATGTCATCTTTCAACCTTTGTTTGTCCTCTGTGTGTGTGGCATTTTGTGCTAGACTTGTTGTTACTATATTCTACAGATGGTAGACTCTGACGGCAAAACAAGGAGCTCCAACAACTTTCAGCTGCAAGACAATAATTTATAGTTTCGCTCACATGCATTCTGTCTTTTCAAAGTGTCTTATATTTTTAATGCAAACGGCCCTTTGCATGTAAGTAAAGGACAACTTCTCCTACAGAGACGGTAGAAAATTCAATATACTCAGCTCTCAAAGGCTACTGGAGCGATTCTTTTTGAGATGCCAAATAGAGAAAAAGACAAGTACATTTGTTAATCAAGGGGGATTAACACTGCAATGACATTTGAGGAACAGTGCAACACTGAAAAAAGAGAAGCTTTTGAAACAACTGAGTTTTGACTTCCCCAATGAAAGGCAAAAATAAATTACAGAAAATCAACCTCATGTCACACAATGGTAAATATAGAATTGTTTTCCCTTTTTCATGTAGTTCACTCATGGTTGACAATAAAGCAGGACAGAACTGAATGTCACACTTATACATCATCGTTTTTCGCATAATAATGCACAAACACAGTTCTTACATATTACGACTTGAAGCCTTTTGCTTTAAGTAGTAATAACACATTCAACACAACGTGTCTCTTATATATTTGTTGTATCACAACGTCCATACAAAGGTCATAATGTCATACACAGATTCTCTCATACACCATTACAGGTATAGTTTTCAGACAACATGACAACTTGTGAATTTCTCAATTAGATATTACAATTTATGCATATGCTACTCACTGCACAGGCTACAGATACAGTGACTCTTTCATGAGTAGCCTAATAAAGAAGCAGTTATAGATTTATCCTTTCTTTTCAAGTTCACCTTCTTAGATTGGTTCAGATGAAATGTGCCTCCACACAGGTGAAGGTACAACTGCAATCCTAACACAGGGGCACCAAAAGTTGTAGGTGCAACAGGATTAATAAATCAGTCCCATAAACATCAGTCTCATATAAATCAGTCTCAAAATTATTAACCATTAATTTGGGTGTTCAATATTTTGCTAATTAAACAACTAAGATTAATGGGATAAGTTAGCTGTAATACTGTGCTACAGTCTTAGAGAGTACTGCAGTACTAATGTATTACAATTACACTACTAAATCCATAACACTCATGAACAACCAGGTTGATGAAGGTAATTGGGAGTACTTTGATGGCAGAGGTTGGCATTCAGTGAATACTGCGGCAGAAACAGACAGGACAACAGTTTATTTCAAAGATACTATTTATTAACATAATCAATACTACTTGGCAAACCAATACTGATATGGTACAATCAATAATGAGTAGCAAATAGAATGATCAAAGCGTTAATGGTAATATAATGGTGATGAGGCTATGTACAAATATTCAGTGTAGGACAGAATGAGTGTTAGAGCAGAGATGCGTGCGCGTGCGTGTATGTGGGCGTGTGCTCACAGAAAAGAGAAGGAGGAGCGAGGGAGAGAGGCTGTGCGCAGACGCACAGGCAAGAGGTATATGTGGCATGAGGATGTAGTGTGCTGGACACCAACGAGAGTGGGGGTGGACAACAAGAAGCGCGTGTGTGTGTGAGAGAACAAAGAATCTCTAACCTGAGAGCTAGTCTCAAGCAAGTAGGCCCTAAACTCAACAACTCTACACAACCCTTAACTCACACTGTAATCCCAATGTCGGAGGTGTGCAATTAGAAAAAGGGACTTAGAGAGACAAAGAACGCATGCCAGATCTATCCTTCCTAAATTGTAACCAAAAGAAAATAACAAGCGGCTTAAAACCGCATTGTGCATGAAATAGAGTGAGTACATTTAAATCATAAAAGAATTCAAATACAACACTTCAAATAACAACACTTCCTTCACGTTAACTGAATATAACCTTAAGACTAAAGTGTGCCCAGATGCCAGCCTTACTTTGAAACGCTCATTGCGTGGCGACCGAAGATGTGTCGATCTTTGGTGGCCTGATGAGCAGTGTGATTCGCAGGTCCAGGGGGAAGTTCTTTTCCTTGACGCTTGAAGATCTTCGTGGCTCCATCGCTCGTCCGATGATCTTGAAGGGTTCTTCATTTAATTCGTCGACGTTTTAAGAATTAAAAAGGGAGCCGGTCGCCTTTTCTTCCGTCGAACACTGTGTGCGTTACAGTATAATTAGCCGGTTGAAGTTAAAGTCACAACTGCGCGAGAGATAGTACATTAAAACTTTGGCTGTACAAATATCTCGCTTTGTTGTGTCCTTGTTCTTTCGTTCGGCAGAGAAACGGTGTCTCTTCGTCCAGATAGGATCACTCACCCGAGAGATCCAATGCCAGGGCGTAACGGTGTATCTTTATGCAAGCAGGAACACCCGCTACAGACACCCGCTGCTAGAGCGAACTCGTGAATTGGAGAGAGAAAGAATTTGGATTTTTACACGGTTTTACAGTGAAAATTGCATCATCAGTGTATCCAGTATGTGGCTCCATTGCTGTATCCAATACCATTACACTGAAAGCTGAGAAGATGGGTTCAGATTACCCATGGGGTCAAGCAGGGAATTATGGGTAGTATAGTCTATGGGCTTGGCAACCCCTACACAGGTAACAGACTTATAAATGAATTCTTTGGAAATTGTGAATCTTGCCATACTTAAAAAATCATGTCAGCATAAGAGTGTCACATCAAAACAAGGAAATGTCACACGATTTTTCTTATATTTGGTCGTTTCGCAAGAAGAAACTGTGCTCAGGGCCAAGCCTGAGTTCGTGTGAATGCCACACATTGGTTATCTGCCCAAATTCTTTGAGGCTTTCTGGCACGCAAAGGCCCAGCAGGAATATGACAATGTAACCCCCTTCTTCCCTGGTGCCAGTGTAACGGATCTCTTCTCCTCCAAGAAACGGAAGCAAACAGAAGACTGGTTCTACCTGTTTTTTTTTTTTTATTCTGGAAGGCAAATAAAAGAAAACTTACATTTCTTCCAAAAAACAATGGCGTGTGATACCGCAGACCCGCAGCATGAAGAATTCTTCTACTGGGCTTTCCCACACACACATACCGAAAGACAACGACAATCATGCACTCCACTCAATCCACAACAACACAAATTCAATGCCGGAATCATTACCTGTTACCGATCGTATAGTTTTACATTGACTTATCAAAAATTAATTCCAGAATACAGAGGAAACATTTTTTTTTCTAGTTTGAGTATAAAACACACAAACACTCTTATTACCAGAATGATGGTATAGCCTATATTAGCTTGATACACTCGCTAGCATGTTGCAAAAATGTAAAGAAACTATATACATGAAACGTACCTGGAAGGCAAGTAAAAGAAAACTTAAATTTCTTCCAAAAAACAATGGCGTGTGAATACTGCAGACCTTGAGTAGACAAAAAGGGAAGAGAACATAAAACACATGCACTATAAGACAAAATCAATCATTCATTATACTAGCAAAGCGAACGGTTGGAACAAAAATTTGGCGCCAGTTAACTACACACTACATCGTAAAATGAAAAACGCCCGTAAACATGTAACTACCTAACAAAACATTACTTTTATCATCAATATATTTGCTAGTATAACCAACAGTCAAAGTGTAGTGAAGTTTTTTTAGATTATAACATACTATTTCTCAAATCCTTATTAAAAAACGAAATGAGGAGAAATGCATGAACATATCCGCAGCATGAAGAATTCTTCTACTGGGGTATGGCAACTCGGAGGGACGAAAATTATATATATATATATATATATATATATATATATATATATTGAAAAATGTATTAAATATATCATATTGAAAGCCAGTGTAGCATCATGTGTTCTTCCTAGGGGTAGGCTAGTGATACTCAAATCTTGATCCTGTCAAAGAATATTGGCTTATGTGAGCTGGTCCCAGTCCAGCTCTTTCTCAGTTAAGAAAGCATGTTAAAATGTAATCAATAATAATGAGCTAATGAGCTTCAAAATTTAGCTTACTTTCAAATATCCAGCTTTTAAAATGATTCTGAACTTTCAAATGCTGTCTCAATTGTTTAGTTAAAGAGAGAGATTGTTGAGGAGTTGCTATGCTGATACATCAGTTTTGTTGAGTGAAGACCAGAGACCGTGATACCATTTACTCAGTGGCTTTTACCAACTAAATGCCACAGAATGAAAGGCATGTTAAAAAAATGTAATCAATAATAATGAACTATTACGTAATTCAAACTTTTGCTTACTTTCAAATATCCAGCTTTTAAAATGATTCTGCAAGCAACAGTGTCTCTAATTAGGGGAAAATTATAATTGTATTATAATTGTAACAATAAGAAGGAAAATGTGCCTCATAGCTATTGTCATGATGAAGTATTAATATTATAGGAACCTGTGCTTGCTTAATTACTGTATGTTGCAAAATGTAACTGTGTATTAGAACAATGAGTTGGTAGCCAGTGAATTATGAATCATGTACAAGACAAGGCCTCTATGTGTCTGCAACACCTGGGAGTGAACACCAAGTATCCTGTGTTCCATGACAAAAGTTATCTTGTAAACCCCCACACATGTCTTTGGAAGTTTGCCTCACTGTATGAAAAGCTCTGCACTCCTTAACCTTCATCTCTGAGGTGTGCTTATCCCGTGCACATGTAATAAAGGAAAATGATACATCACATCTGAAGGTTGTTGTCTCTGAGAATTAGCAACTCTCAGAGGATTCCAAATTTACCTTACATTAATCACCATAGCTGGCTGATCAGTTTAACTGGCCGTGGTCTAAAGGTTCCGCCATGGTCTAAAGGTGTGCCGTGGTCTAAAGGTTATGCCGTCGTCTAAAGGTTAGAGAACCAGGCTTGTGACTGGAGGGTTGCCGGTTCAATTCCCATATCCACGGCTGTGTGCCCTTGAGCAAGGCACTTAATGCTAATGCTCCCTGGGCGCAGAGGAATGCTGCCCACTGCTCCTGCATCTGCTGTGTGTGTTCACTACAGGTGTGTTGGATGGGTTAAATGCAGAGACAAGCTCACTGTGTGTGTGTGTGCAATCATGGAGAATTTACATTTACAACTGTCAGACTTCTCTTGTACATTATTGGATATCATTTGGATTTATAGAGGTGATGACATTAAGGTTAGAGGTTATGTGTAGTTGCATGCAGAAGTTTATCAGGCTTTGATGAGTGAAGACATTTAGCGCTAATGAGAATCAACATTAATATACTCTTTTAACAAGTGGAATGGCATTGCAGCTTGGTTCATATTTAGACATTAAGATTTATTCTCAACTTTCAAAAGCTGACTCAATTGTTTAGTTAAAGAGAGAGATTGTTGAGGAGTTGCTATACTGATAAATCAGTTTTGTTGAGTGTGGATTAGAGACACAGACACCATTTCTTCAATGGCTTTACCAACTAAATGTCACTGAGTCAAAGGCAGTTAAGAAGCAGCAAGAGTAAGTATTTCATTAACCTATTTTTTGTTTAAGAAGCAGCATTAAATGTGGAAAATGTGTTGATGATATGCAAGCTCACCACTAGATGGTAGTGTTGCAAAACAAAATTGGAAATTTTGTCTCAAAATGTTAATGGAAAAAAAAAAAGAAAAAACTGAATAAAATGTATGTGTTGAAAGTGACTTTTCTATATGGCAATAAATAAAGAAAAAAACATTACAAAAATGAATTGCACAAATTTGTTATGAATAAAGAAAATACAGTATAATATAAATAATAAGGCATATAAATTCAGAATTTTATACACACACACACACACACACACACACACACATATATATCAGTGTACAACATAGCATAGAATGCATAACAACAGAATAAACAGAATATACTGTAATATCATGGTATAAAATATCAATGCTTTTTGGGGACATGATTGAAACACTAAATGTTGAGCATTCCCAAGAACAACCCGGCTTCTGTGGTCGCATTCTTTTACCCGCCCGGCACATGAGCCGCGTATGCCATTGCGGCATAGTTTCTAATCTATTTAATAGCGCTACATCAAAAGCAGTAAAAATGCAACACAGCCGAGTTTTTTAAAAGTCTTGCTTTCACCCAATGGCTGAGAAGAGAGCATTGAGGGTGGTCATCAAGAGGCTGTGGCGGCCATCAATCAAACTGTTCAGCTATGGGGCCGATAAACTCCTCTGCTACGTCACAGAAACCAAACTTAGTAAAACATTGCAGATATAAAGGTAAACGCTGTCAGCCGACATCATGGTCAAAAAGAAAGAAAAAGATCGTTTATCCTTTCTGACCATGCTACTCATCCAATAGAGATTTTGGCTTGATATAAAGATTTGCATTGAAATTGATTTATTTTATGTAATATTTTATTTTGAGTCTTATTTATTCTTATAGTTGGATTTGGTCAGGGGTTTAACTTAAAAGACTTGAGCTGTATGATGCCTGCTGCTTTGCTAAAGTACAGTTGCCTTTGATGGGCCTGTAATGGCCAATACATGTTGGATGTCTATCAATACAAGTGTATACAAGTGTTTCTTATTCAGTTAGACTGACATTATATCTACGTTTTATGTTATCTCTCAGCGCTGGTAACATGTTCCATATTGTATCACACAAACTTACTACTTGTCCCTTATTTGGTCTGTTTGCATCAGGTCACCCTATACCTTTGATCCCAAATAAAGGACAGTTGCATAACCACCAAATATGTAATTAATGAGCCTCTCATTTAGACTTTTTTTAAAATGATGTTTTCAGTGTTTTTGTATGCTCCATTTGAAGAGTCCATCTTAATTTAGTTGTACGACAGTGCGATGACATTAAAGGCTATATGGGCCTACCACTGCTGTATTATACACCATGCAACACCTTACAATTTTTTGTGGTTATCAAAATATAGCCTAAATATTACATATAGGCTAAGTTACAGCAAGGAAGGAGGGCAGGCCTCTGTACCCAGTCCCACCCAGACCACTGACTGTTATTAGCATTTGAAAGGCCAAGCCATCAGCTAACGACTGTGGTCACGCGGATGCCCGAAAACCTCCATCTAACAGCTGTATTCAGACGTTTTCAGGTCCGCATAACAAAGTTCTGCGGGTATCCGAATACCTCCGGCAAACAGCAGGTTCGGCGGAAGTTTACTGGATATTTCCAGATACAGCACTTTTCACGCAGTGAATGGGGGAACTGGTCTTCATTTCCTCTCAAACTGATTTCTCTATCAACAAAAACCCACAAAAAGATGGCTACAAGTACATCAAATACCCAGAGTCATTCCGTGCCTTCCTCATGTAAGTGTGTGAACTTTGTGGCTGGTGGGCTTTTAACCATTATGACATGTGGTGTTGTACTGCATGAAGAGACTGTGGCCAGCAGATGGTGACATAACCATGGTATCCTGGCTTTTTTTTATCAAGCCTGACATTCACTGACATTAATCCTATGCAAAAAATGTTCAGCATGTTCAGTTTGTTTATTAAAATGTTCAAATGTTCACCAATGTAAGAAATAAGTGGCTGGCAAAGAAAGGAAAAACCTGAATATCATCTAACTATACTGCTTTGGTAATAAAGGACAGTTTATTTTCCCTCTCAAACATTCAGACCAACGGTGAAGAATTTTGTTCAGTCATTATATTGTTTATTGTCCAGCTGACACTGTAACCTGATGTTTGGGGGCACGCATCAATAACTAAAGAATCAGCAAAAAACAGATTACTTCTCTGAAAAGAGATAAATACAATTAAACGTTTCTCCATAACAAACATAGCAAGGTGAGGAACTTTCAAGTGTCTGTAGTAGGTCGTTTTCTGACTGACACAGCGTCACTGAGACATTGTTGACCGTTTTATGAGAATTCTGTTCTACGTTTTATCAGAGACATGCATTAATAAAAATGTACACACATCATTTACAATGAAAACAAATTTACAGAACAGACCAATGCTACTAGTGTCAGACATAGTTTTTTTTTTTCTCTCTTCTATTTGTCAAGGTCAAATCCCTTCTGTCCCCCTCTATTCTACTCTTTTTTCACTCATTTTGTACTGAAGTACGTCATGAAGAAAGTGGCATAATGCCATATTCTGTGTTGTTCTGATACTAGAAGTGTTCTGTACAGTTTGGGAATCCATCACTCATTTGTTCTTATGATGCAAATAAAATGACTTGAAAAATAACAGCTTCATTTTAACAGAGGATCATTCTGGGGAGCGTTTTGCCAGAAGCATTATAATGCTCATCATCATTTTCTGCCGCTTATCCGGGACCGAGTCGCAGTGGCAGCTGGTTGAGGAGGGTAGCCCAGACATCCCTTTCCCCGGCTACATCCACCAGCTCCTCCTGGGTGATCCCAAGGTTGTTCCCAGGCCAGTCAAGATATATAATTCTCCCAACATGTCCTTGGTCTGCCCCGGGGTCTCCTACCAGTTGGTCATGCCCAGAACACCTCCACAGGGAGGCGCCTAGGAGGCATCCTGACTATGTGCCCGAACCACCTCAACTGGCTCCTTTCAATGTGGAGGAGCAGCGGCTCTAATCCGAGCTCCTCCCGGGTGTCTGAGCTCCTCAGCTTATCCCTAAGGGTGCGCCCAGCCACCCTGCGGAGGAAACTCATTTCCGAAGCTTGCATCTACAATCTCATTCTTTCGGTCACTACCCAGAGCTCGTGACCATAGGTGAGGGTTGGAACAAAGATCGACTGGTAAACGGAGAGCTTTGCCTTCTGGCTCAACTCCCTCTTCACCACAACGGTCCAGTACAACAACCACATGACTGCCACCACTACTCCGATCCGCCTGTCGATCTCACGCTCCGTTTTACCCTCACTCATGAACAAGACACCGATACACTTGAACTCCTCCACTTGAGGCAGTAACTCAGTCCCAACTCAGAGGGGGCAAGCCACCTTTTTCCGGCATAGGACCATGGCCTCGGACTTGGAGGTGCTCATCCTAACCGCTTCACACTCGGCTGCAAATCGCTCCAATGCGCATTAGAGGTCACAGTTTGATGAGGCCAACAGAACCACATCATCTGCAAACAGCAGAGATACGATCCTGAGGCCACCATACTGGACACCCCCCTCACCCCAACTGCACCTTGAAATCCTGTCCATGAAAATCAAGATCAGGATTGGAGACAAGGTACAGCCCTGGCGGAGTCTAACACACACTGAAAATGAGTTTGACTTCGTGCCGAGAATATGGGCACAGTTCTCACTGAGGTTATACAGGGACCGAATGGCTCGCAGCAGCAAACCTGGCATCCCATACTCCCGCAGCACCCCCCACAGGACACCCCAGCGCAAGGGTGAAGAGTTGGTCCACTGTTCCACAGCCAGGACAGAATCCACATTTTCCTCCTGGATCTGAAGTTTGACAATTGGCCGCGGTTTCCTTTCCAGTACCCTGGAGTAGGCTTTCCCAGGGACCCTGATAATTGGAACACACTCTCCAGTCCACCTTTTTAAAAATGGGGACTACCACCCCCATCTGCCACTCCACAGGCACTATGCCCAAACTCCACGCAACATTGAAGAAGCATGTCAGCCTTGAGAGCCCAACAACATCCATAGCCTTCAGCATTTCAGGATGGATCTCATCCACTCCTGGCACCTTGCCGACTGGAGTGTTTCCATACTGCCTCAGTGACCTCTGCCAGGAAGACGTGTGATGATCCCCCCAAATCTTCTGGCCCTGCCTCCTCTGCGGAGGGCGTGTCGGTCAGGTTTGGGAGCTTCTCAAAGTGTTCCTTCCACCATCTGACCACATCCTCAGTCGAGGTCAGAGCCTCTCCGTCCCTGCTGAGAACAGCCTGGACAACGCCCTGCCTGCCCCTCCTGAGTCGCCTGATGGTTTGCCAGAACCTCTTTGAGGGCAACCAAAAGTCCTTTTCCATGGCCTCCCTGTCATAATGCTAAGCCTATCAAAAACCTCAATATCAACTTCATTTCTTAATTTACATGTTTTCCAATACTCTTCAGAAAAAGATACATAAATACGCAATAATAATAATAATAATAATAATAATAATAATAACAATAATAGAAGTTTATTTAGAGCCCAGTATCACTATTTATAGTCTCAAAGGGCTTTACATGTCCATAACAAAGTCAGATCAAAATGATACCATCTGTAAGTCAGACAACATAGATAAATCTTTAGTCTGGTTTTAAAAGTATGAAAAGAGTTTACCTCCCTAACTTCTGCAAGTTAACCATTCCAGAGGAAGATAGAGGGGTAGGAAAAGGTTCGGTTGCATGCGGACTTCAATGAGGAAACCAATGAAGGGAAGCCAGGACAGGTATAATGTGGTCAAACTTCCTTGTTCTGGTCAGGATTATGGCAGCAGCATTCTAGACCAGCTTAAGACTTTTGGTAATAGAGACAGGTGGGCCAGAATACAGAACATTGCAGTAATCAAGGCAAGATGTGACGAATGCGTGAACAATGGTCTTTGCATCAGCCATACTTAGAAAGGCCCTAATTTTAGCGATATTACAGAGGTGATACAAGGCAGTTTTGGTTGTGTTTTTGATATGAGTGACTAGCAAGAAACTAGAGTCAAAAATCACACGAATGTTTTTAGCTGTAGAGTTTTGAGGGATGTTGCAGTTGTCAAGATGTAGGGTAAGATCACTAAAAAGATGCTTATGCATAGGGGAACCAATGACCAGTATTTCAGTCTTGCCTGCGTTAAGCATCAAGAAATTTGAAGACAAGCAACCCTTAATAGCTAAAAGACATGCCTCAAGGTTAGCCAGTTTAAAGTGGTCACTGTGCTCGATAGGTAAGAGAATCTGAGTATCATCAGCATAACAGTGGAAGTTAATGTTGTAACTACAAACAATGTCATCCAAAGGGAGCATGCTAATAGAGAATAAAAGAGGTCCAAGGACCGACCTCTGAGGAGCAGCATAGTTAAGCTTACGGTGCTCAGAGGTCACATTATTATAGTGGACACACTGCTTTCTCTCAGAGAGATAAGATTTAAACCAAGAGAGTGCCAGGCCATGAATGCCAATTTGGTTTTCCAGGCGCTTTAACAATATGGTGTGATCGACTGTGTCAAATGCTGCACTCAGATCAAGCAGAATAAGAACAGAAGTAGCACCAGCATCCATGGCTAAAAAATGAACAATAATTAAATAATTATTTATTACTACTAATTATTATTATTATCATTATAATCATTACTATTATCAAGGTTAAGATTAGTTAAATTAGCTAATAATTTCAAACAGACTATTGGAAGACATATGGAATACAAGCTGAGCAGCTAAAATTTTTCTAGTATTTTTAGAAGAAACAGGAGATTAGAGATCAGCCTATAATTATTTAAGGCTTCAGGGTCAAGGTTTGGTTTGGTTTTTAAAGTAAAGGCCTGATCACGGCTGTAGAGCATAAAATTTAAGTTAAGTGTCAAGGCGTGGAGTGGGGCTGGACCCAAACGCAAGACACAGTGATCGTGGTAACAAAAAAGGAGGACTTTACTTACAAGAGTAGATAAATAAACAGGAACAAAAACTGGATATAAACAGTGCAGCCAAACAGTGTCTTCAAACAAAAAACAAACAACGATAGTCAAAGGACAAGTCAAACACAAGGGCTTAAATACAAAAGGAGAACTAAATTGGGGAAAAGATGATTGGTACAAATTAACAAGGGTAAAACAAGGTTAATAAATAGAATAAACAGAATCAGGTGAGGGGTGGAGTCAGACACGGAACAGGAGTGCACGACATTTCAAGATAAAAGTCTACAAATAGACCTCAGGTAAGCTTTTGGTGGGGGTGGGGTGTCTGTGGGAGCTCCTGTAAGGAGTCTGCACGGTGTTCTCCATCACCATGCCACCCTCGGTCGCTACAACACAGCACCCATAATCACATTTCTGGATGCACTACATACTTGTACTGGACAGACCAGAGCAGCCAAGGTTTGTTGTGATCTGGGATAATGTTAGTTTCCACCAGGCTGCTCCGGTCTCAAACTGGTTCACCAACAACAATAACTTCACAAATTTATACTTGCCCCCTTACTCCCCATCTCTCAGTCCTGCTGAGGAATTCTTTTCAGCTTGACGTTGGAAAGTTTATGACCATCAACCACATGCCCACCTGCTTCCTCTGCAAACAATGAAAGAGGAATGCAGAGACATTGAGGTGGGGTCGGCAAGGCGATATTTTCCCTGTTGCCCTGCCAGGGATGATATTGCTTGTGAGGGGAACAAGGTGATGTGGCCAGACCCTAAGAGAGGGCAGGATCCATAAACCATTCACCTCATCCTTTACAATTCCTTACAATACAAATTTTTGTTTACCACTGTGCTGTAATTTTAATGTAATTATTTTTGAGTTCAGCATAACATATTGTGTTGATTAACTCTATTTTTCTTTGTGTTTTCTTGCTGTTGTAAAAACCTACAATACATCACAGCAAGAAGGTCTCAGGTTCGATTCTGCCGTCAGGGTCCTTTCTGTGAGTTTGCATATTCTCCCCGTGTCTGCATGGGTTGCCTCCGGGAGCTCTCGTTTCCTCCCACAGTCCAAAGACATGCAGGTTAGGCTAATTGGAGACACTAAAATTGCCCCTGGGTATGAATGTGCGTGAGTGTGTTTTGCCCGTGTGTCTGCCCTGCAATGGATTGGCGACCTGTTCAGGGTGTTTCCCTACCTTTCGCCCTATGAGTGGTGGGATAGGCTCCAGCACCTCCCCACAACCCTGATTAGGTTAAGCGGCTTAGATAATGAGCAAGTGAGTGAGTGAGTGAGTGAGGGTTGATAAAATAACACAGCTTGAATGTGACCCAATAGATTAAACAGACCAGAGATGCTCCTACTCACTCCTAACCACAGACAGCAGTTATCAGCAGTCGTGTTTGAGCTATGAACCTTTGTCCTGTCAGACAGTGTCTCAGCAAACTGAACGATTTTGAAGACCCATTTTGTTGTTTTTAACAATGTGTATATCAGTTAGGTCACCAAACCAGGAAAGGCCTTATTAAGTTGAGACTGTCTACAGCATGACTGTTGTGAAAAATATTTTAGAAGCATTTAGATTGTTGGAGCTATTCTGCTCTGTTTGACTAAGTGTCTAAGCTGCAGTAGCCTACTAAGTGCCATTTTAGGTTGAACAATGGAAAATAACAAAGAGGAAGTTATGTGAGAATGTGACGGCTGAGTGAGTGCAAGAATACGCCTGCAAGCCCAAAAGAAGAAGTATTATTGATCCATGTAACCTTTAAGATCTGATGTATCCTTTATATAATCAAGAGCATCTGTCACTACTTGAATTGTGTGTAACCTTAAGTGAAAGTATCTTAAATTAGACAAGTGAGACTGTTAAAGGGATGTAAGAAATTATGTCAGGAAAAGGGAAGTTACTGAGAGGAAGTTGCGAGGGGGCATCTCAGTTTCACTCTCAAAATTAGACTATACAGAATTTTTTTCAGCAAATTTAAGGGTTTATTTATTGATTGATTGATTGATTTGTTCGTTTGTTTTTGGCAAAACCAGATAACTCCTACAGTAATTTTTTGGCAAAAGCAGATAATTCCATATTATCCAGATAATTTCAGAGTTAAACTAAACCATATACTAGATGGATGTGATTTTCTTTTCAGAAACTGGCTGAGTGGGAGCACAGGGAGTACTGTTGTCATTTCAGGTGGCCTCTGGAACTGCCAATCGGCGGTACAGAGGGCAGACTTCATCTCTGCTCAAGCCTCCATGCTGTCCCTGCACTTTCTGGCCCTCACTGAGACCTGGATCACATCTGAGAACACAGCCACTCCTGCTGCCCTCTCCTCTGCCTTTGCCTTCTCCCACACCCCCAGACCCTCAGGGAGGGGTGGAGGAAATGGCTTCCTGATATCCCCTTCATGGAGCTTCCAAGTAACCTCTCTCCCTTCTATCTCCCCACATCTTTTGAATTTCACACTGTTTCTTCTGTTTCTTTCCCTTGTAAACTGCGCATGAGTGTTCTTTATTGTCCACCAGGCCCTCTGCAGTCATTCCTGGATGTCCTCCTCAGCTCCTTCCCTGAGGACAGCACTCCCGTCCTGCTGCTAGGAGACTTCAATCTTCCGCTGAGTTCTACTCAGTCTGTTGGTCTCCTCTCCCTCCTCCAGTCCTTCGACTTCATCCTAGTAGAGTCCCCTGCAACGCACAAGGGTGGCAACCAGCTGGACCTTGTCTTCACAAGAGGTTGTCCTGTTCCTGATCTCACAGTCACACCTCTCCACACCTTGGATCACTTCTTTCTATCCTTCTGTGAGATCGTTCGTCCCTAAGAAGACTCCAAATTTCCCTTACATTGGTACTTTCACTTTCACATTCCTGTAAATGGTATCTGTTCTTGTAGACCCTTCAAACATGTTGACCGACCATACCGATGTATTCAGAACAGGCACAGACCACAGAAGGTTTAACACCAGACTGTTGCGCTTGTTGACAGACAGATGAATTATTTTTTTGGTTTATTTAGTAGGTGTTGTTGCAGTAGTAGTTATGGTAGTCATAGTTTCTGTACACAGTTACAATGTAGACAGGTTCAGCACGATAATGACTGTGAGAAATATTTTGAATGTATTAACCATGGATGAGTGTCACTTTAATTTACTGCCAACTGCTGTTTTAGTAATTACTCTCTAAGCATTAATGTTCTGTTCTGTGTGTCATGTAATTTTTTCAGCTGACTCTCTAAGTTTCATTAAGGTCACGGTGGAAAATAACAGACAAGGGAGGTAGTGCAAGCGGTAACTGCGGAACGCGCTAAACTGTTTTTATACCCCAGCCGGAACAAAGTTACGCTAGAAAGAGAAGTGTCAAGAATGTTTCTGGTGAAAAAAAAAAGAAAGAGGTTCTTGGAACAAATGTAGCCTAACGAAAAAAGAGAACAACACCCTATATGTCATGTATGTCATTTATTCCACTGTATGAATAATCTGTCGTTCTTTGTTTTCGGAGAGACTGCAGCAATAAAGGGAATGATCAAGCCTGAAGTTCGTTGACTCTGAGACTTGGCAAATATCGGTAACGCTTTATAATAAGGTGTTAATAAACCATTTACAAGGTATTACCAAATGGTTAATTAGATATTTACAAGCCCTTACAACACATTAGATAACATTAGTAGATTACTTACAAATAGTTTATAAGACATTTAAAATCATGTTGTAAATGCTTATTCATGCATATCACACATGTTTGTTAATGCTAAGCCCATAGTCAATAAAGATGTTAAAAAACCCATATAAACTTATGAAAGTATAGTTCATTATTTAGAAAGATAATAACAAATGGCATATAACACAGTAAGATGATTAACTAATGCATTTACTATGCCTTTTTCTATCAGTTTATTGACTTTTTGTAGCCCCCCAATCAAAACACAGTGCATAGCAGACCACAAGTTTGAACAGAGACACATCTCAACAAAGCCATCACCACATGTGTCACTGATTGATTCTAGTAAAACTCTCACAAAACTAGCACTAACTGAACAGTCTGAAAAAATCTCTAGCCACAGTTAAGGCAACTAGGGTACATCAACAAGCCAATTTACCAAATTTACTTAACGTGCATCTGGATCTTACATCCACCATTCATTAATTCCCGTTCCCAATGGGCAACAGTTGGCCTGACTTTTTAAAGGCCTGAATGGCATCCTTAGCACCTGAACCACTGTGGATGGCATTTAGACATTTTGTGGAGAAATAACTGAGCCTATCCTTCCTTGAGTGCTGTTCTTTGAGCTCTGCATACTTCTGGAGGGCAGCAACGGCAAGCTCTGCAATTGCAGCATTGCTAACAATTGTGTTATGATCCACTCCCACTTTCTCACTGGCAGCAGCCACAGATTTCCCACTGTTGAAGGCCCTAAGCACTCTCCAGTATGAAGGGTGAAAGTAACAAAAATTAACTGATAAAAATGGAGGTGATGAAAATGCATGTGAATCTAAAAATAGAGTGGTAAAATTGGATGTGAAATGAGAAAAAGAATGAAAATTTATCACAAACCATGCCCACTGAACTTGCTGCCTTACTTTCAGCGTCTGAGCAGTGGCACAACATCCTCAGCTCCCTTCTAATTCCGAGCCAAAAACTCGATCGGTTCATCAGGGGGCGTGGTTTGTGATTGACTTTTGGGTGGAGGTAACAAAAATTACTTGCTGTAAACGATAAACCAAAGTAACAAAAATTGCTCACTGTAAACGATAAATGTCAGTCGAGTTTACCAAATCAACTGACAATTTATCACTCTGTTTTTCAGTTCACATACATTTTCATCACCTCCATTTTTATCAGTTAATTTGTGTTACTTCCACCCTTGAGGCTACTTTTGTTAAATGATAAATGGCAATTCTGTTTTGAGAATGATGAACAATGAGTGAAAATGATAAAAAAAAATGGCTCTGTTTCATCATATGATGAGCATTTTACTCAAATTGGCTTTAAATGAACCAAATCACTTGCTAATTTATCACTCTGTTTTTCATTTCACATCCATTTTTACAGCTCTATTTTTCAATTCACGTGCATTTTTATCAGTTCATTTTTGTTACTTCCACCCCTCATAATCCAGTAGCATCCCACAACCTCATGGCCTCTGCTACTTTTCCCTCTTTTGTCTTTTCTTTTCTTCTTACTTGTTCTGTTTTTCTTCCCCTTCTTCTCCTTCTTCTTCTTCTTCTTCCTCTTCTTGCCATCATCTGATGAGAAGTCAGTAGAAGGCGGATAACATGGCTCAAAAGAACTGGACAAATCTGAGGAACTTGACTCAGAGGTGCTGCTCTTTAACTTGCAGTCACATCATTTGTACTGCCGTTTCTTGCTGCTGAACAAAGAAATGAACAAACAAACAGTTAAGCACTTTTCTGTATCTTTGCATTGTGTACTGTACATATGGTACGGTACATATACATACTCCTTGGAATGTGGCGGGGCTTAATTGCTGTCTTACTATGTTGGTGACTCAATCAAAAATTATATGAATTCACTTACCTTGTAAAACATGTCGCTGACTCATAATTGTAAATGCAGATGAAAGACTAAAGTCAAACCCAAATTATTTGTGAGATCTCTGCGACAACGCGGGGAAAATGTCGAACGTACATATGGGTTGCTCGTTTTTGGTGGTGAGTTGGGGTCTATAGTATCAAATAACACTCCTAAAACACACTTTGATTTTAGTAATCAAAGTAATCAACTGGATCGGCTGATTGGAAAATTTACATGCTGAAAATTGGCATGGTAATGCAGCTCTACTACCATTATAACACTGCTTGTTGAGAGCTGTACAGTAGTATCAGTACATTGGAATACCCCTTCTGTATTTGACAATAGCCAAAATTCGCTAGTATCGCTTACAAGCCAGTTGCTCTTTTAAGATATCCCTCTCCTTTGACAGCTCTTTTATCATTTCTTGCTGCCATTCTAGTTTTTGCGTGGTCAGCTCCAGCTCATGTTGTTGTTTCTTGACACTGAGCTGAGCAGTTGGGGACACTGTGGTGGTGCCTGAGGATAGTAAAAGAGAACTGGTAAGAGCAAAGGACCCTTTCAATGCCAAGTTGTGCCAAGCTACTGAAATTAAATGTAAGATCAATTTCAGAACAAAAATAAACACAAGAAGCTAGTAAAACTCAAGTATACTGAAGGTATGAAACCATCATGAACAGACAGTACAAAGATCTTTCGTCTAAATAATTTCATTAAATAGGCTACTATTTAAGGACCCTAACAATTAACATTCACTAGGTATAGTTCGGATAAAGTTGTGGCTATATGTTAACATTTGCTACTTTTTCAACTTAACAGCATCGTCTTTGTCATCTATTTCGTAATTCTTTCCCTTAACGTTTCTCTTCTTTGTTTTGTAGAAGTGTCTTCAGAATTAGCAACCGCCACTCCAACAGCTCCGTATCAGGTTTGTACACGTCAGGGACCTGACATGTTAGCAAGCCAACAACTCTGCTTTCGTGGTCTTTAGCTCCTTCACAAGGTACGTCACAGACAGTACCTGAAGCATCGCCATGAAATATCTGTATGAAGACTGTCCACCCACAGATTTGTCCACCACTATACTGCGCAATGTAGGCTAACTGATGTGGAACATAGCCAACAGGCAGGATTCCAGTTTGCCAGTGGCATTGTTAAAAGTAATCGGAAAGGTGAGCGGGAAGTTTGGGGCACAGACTCGCTAGCAAACGTTAGTTACTTACCCTGAGTTAGTTATTTTGCTTGATTTGTTTACTTTAACTATTTTATAGTACAGTCTTCTCAACTATAATGGCAATACATAGAAAGCCACGGAAGCTTACTTTTGAGTCCAAGGAACAAAGCCTGAAGCTTATTACAGCTTTTAAAGATTACTTAAACACTGGAAGTGCATCAAACAAAAGCACCAAACCCTTAACTTTTGTAACAAAGTTAAGCAAAGGCACCAAAACTACAAACACATTTTCTGCTTTGCACTTTGTTTGCAATTCAGCAACACACTGTTTGAAAAACACTACACACTGTTTCTTACATTGGACACATTGTTCATGAATGAACTTCTCGCAATCATTGGGGAAACAGTTCTATCAGAAATGCAAGTCAAAGCTGAAAAATGGCAACACTCAAACACACTTATGCAGTAATTGAACACAAATCAGTCTGAGCCTTAGCACTACAAATAGACCTCAGGTAAGCTTTTGGTAGGGGTGGGGTGTCTGTGGGGGCTCCCGCAAAGAGTCTGCAAGGTGTTCTCCATCACCGTGCCACCCTAGGTCGCTACAACACAGCACCCATAATCGCATTTCTGGATGCACTACATACTTGTACTGGACAGACCAGAGCAGCCAAGGTTTGTTGTGATCTGGGAAAATGATAGTTTCCACCAGGCTGCTCCGGTCTCAAACTGGTTCACCAACAACAATAACTTCACAAATTTATACTTGCCCCCTTACTCCCCATCTCTCAGTCCTGCTGAGGAATTCTTTTCGGCTTGACGTTGGAAAGTTTATGACCGCCAACCACATGCCCACCTGCTTCCTCTGCAAGCAGTGAAAGAGGCATGCAGAGACATTGAGGTGGGGTCGGCAAGGCGATATTTTCCCTGTTGCCCTGCCAGGGATGATATTGCTTGTGAGGGGAACAAGGTGATGTGGCCAGACCCTAAGAGAAGGCAGGATCCATAAACCATTTACTTCATCCTTTACAATTCCTTACAATACTAATTTTTGTTTACCACTGCACTGTAATTTTAATGTAATTATTTTTGAGTTCAGCATAACATTGTTGATTACTGTACTGTAATTCTATTTTTCTTTGTGTTTTCTTGCTGTTGTAAAAACCTACAATACATCACAGCAAGAAGGTCTCAGGTTCGATTCTGCCGTCTGTGAGTTTGCATATTCTCCCCGTGTCTGCATGGATGACATGCAGGTTAGGCTAATTGGAGACACTAAAATTGCCCCTGGGTATGAATGTGCGTGAGTGTGTTTTGCCCGTGTGTCTGCCCTGCAATGGATTGGCGACCTGTTCAGGGTGTGTCCCTACCTTTCGCCCTATGAGTGGTGGGATAGGCCCCAGCACCTCCCCACAACCCTGATTAGGTTAAGTGGCTTAGATAATGAGCAAGTGAGTGAGTGAGTGAGTGTTGATAAAATAACACAGCTTGAATGTGACCCAAAAGATTAAACAGACCAGAGATGCTCCTACTCACTCCTAACCACAGACAGCAGTTATCAGCAGTCGTGTTTGAGCCATGAACCTTTGTCCTGTCAGACAGTGTCTTAGCAAACTGAGCGATTCTGAAGAACCATTTTGTTGTTTTTAACAATGTGTATATCAGTTAGGTCACCAAACCAGGAAAGGCCTTATTAAGTTGAGACTGTCTACAGCATGACTGTTGTGAAAAATATTTTAGAAGCATTTAGATTGTTGGAGCTATTCTGCTCTGTTTGACTAAGTGTCTAAGCTGCAGTAGCCTACTAAGTGCCATTTTAGGTTGAACAATGGAAAATAACAAAGAGGAAGTTATGTGAGAATGTGACGGTTGAGTGAGTGCAAGAATACGCCTGCTAGCCCAAAAGAAGAAGTATTATTGATCCATGTAACCTTTAAGATCTGATGTATCCTTTATATAATCAAGAGCATCTGTCACTACTTGAATTGTGTGTAACCTTAAGTGAAAGTATCTTAGATTAGACAAGTGAGACTGTTAAAGGGATGTAAGAAATTATGTCAGGAAAAGGGAAGTTACTGAGAGGAAGTTGCGAGGAAGCATCTCAGGTTCACTCTGAAGCTGAAATCTTCATTTACAAAGATAGATATCTCAGTTTTCATTAATTGTCGTGAATCATAGATTTTCAAAAATTTATTGTGCATTCCAGGTAATGTCAGTCAAACTGCAATTGGGTGTTTTGACTTAGGAAAAATAACTCAGATTATACAGATTTTTTTTTTTCAAACTTAAGTTCTTTTTTTATTTATGGTTTTTTTTTTGGGGGGGGGGGTGGCAAAAAAAGATAACTCCCACAGTCATTTTTTGGCAAAACCAGTAACTCCACACTTCTCCTAGTCCATGTTTTCCTGTTTTTCCTGTGTCTGTCTTGCATGTCTTGTCTAGTGTCTGTTCCATGTTTGTTGCAGTCCATGTTTCACAATAACCCTGACCACTGGCTGTATGAGGTGTGGAGTGGAGGTGGACCCAAGCGTAAGACACATTGATGGTTGTGACAAAAAAGGAGGACTTTACTTACAAAATGTAGATAAATAAACATGAACAAAGACCAGTAACAAAAAGGTGCAGCCAAACAGAGTGTAACCTAACACTAACAATGATAAATGAGGGACAGGTCAAACACAAGGGCTTAAATACAAGAGGAGAACTAAACAGTGCAAACATGATTAGTTCAAATTAACAAGGGTAAAATGTGGTTAATAAATAGAATAAACAGAATCAGGTGAAGGGCGGAGACATACATGGAACAGGAGCACAAGACATTTCAAAATAAAAGTTCAAAGCAAGGGGCAGGCTGTGACAGGCAGGTTGATTCCTGCAGACCTGGTGCCCCTCACCTCATCTGCCACAGCATTTAAACCTTGCCAGAATTCCACACTGCTTGTATGATTGTCTCATCAAGAACTCTGCTCTCTGTGTTGGTGCTGCCATGTACATGCTGTTTGACCTCACCAGTTTTTTTTTGTTTGTTTTTTCTCTTTTTGACCTGTGGTTTTTTTTTTTTTTTTTTTTGCCTAGTGTTTTGGTATGTCTGCTTGGATGTTTTGCCTGCCTGTTACCAACCCATGCCTGTCGTAGCCTTGTGAGTTCTTTCTAGACCCTGGCTGTTTTTTCTGCCTCTCTGTGCCTCTACTCTGACTGCTTTCCTTTGCCCTACCTGTACCTTCGCTGTTTGGTTTTTGTTCAAGAACAGCACTGGCGTTTGATGTTTTCTACTGTAAAACATGAACTTGCAATGCCTTGACAATGAACAGTAACAACTTTTTTTAACCAAATGTATTACTGGGTTCAGAATGTGTTAAGAACATCTCAAGTCAGTTCCCTCGATTTTTTTTTTTAAAGGGTGGTTTTTATTGGTTTTTACAAATGAACTCTTCGGTTGCCTTTGGAGAACATGCTGTGTCAGAGTTCAAAAGCTAGACAGACTAGTCCCACTCCCACATCACGCCACCTCTGTAGTTTGTCACACTGTATAAACACTCTGTACTCCTCTCTGTTCAGAGAGACTGTGCTTACCCAGGTAGAGTACACTCTCCCATGCTGCATGAAATAAAAGTAAATGATTCATCACATCTGAAGTTTGTTGTGTTTTAGACTTAGCAACTGTCCCTAAGAAGACTCCAAATTTAGCTTACATTGGTACTTTCACTTTCACATTCCTGTAAATGGTATCTGTTCTTGTAGACCCTTCAAACATGTTGACTGACCATACCAGTGTATTCACAACAGTCACAGAACAGATTGACACCAGGCTTGTGCTAGTTGACAGACAGATGAATTGGGGTTTTTTTTGGTTTATTTATTAGGTGGTGTTGCAGTAGTAGGTATGGCAGTCATAGTTTCTGTACACAGTCACACTGTAGACAGGTTCAGCACGATAACGACTTTCTCAGTTTCATGACGTAAACTATACAAAATGTTAAAAATGACTAAATAAAATAAGGCTTCAGACTGGATCAGCCTGATAACACCAGTTCTAACAAAAAAGGCTCCTGGGTATCTCTCTTTGATACATTCCCTCGTACCACCTTTGTTATTCAGGACAAAATAGTAATAATAATCTAGGGTGAACATAGTGTTCTTGGTAAAACGGAACTGAATGCATGTGAACTCATTTTGCAAGCAGGTTAGAACACTAGTGAGCAGCCGAATTTACCAGGGATTCCTAGTGCACAATGACATGCTTGCAAACTATCTACTTAACAATCAGCTAAATGGCGAAGGCAAATTTGAGTAGTCTACAAGAATAGACAACATGTATATGAATGCAAATGTGAAGTCTAGTAATGTTTAGCAATACATATTTACCATATACATCAGCTTGGTATAAGCTAAGTGTTATCTTATATGACCAGTTCTGTGAGGCATGTACAATGGCTTATTAATCAAGGATGTTTAAAACTGTGACGCTGCTGGACAGGACCTATTAATAGCTGTTGCTGTCACGGGTGGGAACGACTGACCTCTGAAAGCAGACTTCAATGTTTTATCGCAAGACAATTCTATTAAACTGCCCTGCTCACTAACAGTGAAGTCTGTGGGCATTTCAGAGGTTTCAATGCTGAATGGGTTTTGTATCTAGTTGTTCGCTTCAGCCATCGCTGGGAAATATTAGTGGAATTGTTGTCTATTCACTGAACTATTTTGTGAGAGAGACGATATGTACAACGATGTTGTCCTTGACTCCATCAATGGTCAGGTCGTTGTCAGACAAACCTCTCCAAAGTGGGGAAAGCTGAAACATCACCTGCCTTGACTTTGATTTCGAACAACTCCATCTTTTTCAGCCTTGAGTTGATTGTCGTGCACATCAAAAACATTGAGAGTCCCTGTAGTCCCAAATTCAGTTTGTTTAAAACCAGAGACAATGTCTCACAAGTGTGCCAGTTGACTGAGCCACACAGTGTCTTTGAAAACATTTTACATGGGGAAGCTTTTTTCCTTTAAGAACACTTTGATCTCTCTGTGAAATTCGAAAAGCCTCGAAAGCACCTTCCCTCTTGATAGCCACCTTGCCATATGAGGCAAGAGTTGGACATGCTCACTACAGAGCACATGGAATAGGAGAGAATGCATCTGTTGGGCCTTAATGAAGTTCACAGTTTTCAAAGCCGAGTCCAGCACAGACTTCAGTTCTTCGGGCATCTTCTTCACTACCAGGGCCTCGCGAGGGATGCTGCAGTGAATCCATCGCATCTCGGGTGCCAACTCACAAATTCGAGCTGCTACTCTGCTGCAGTGACCTGTCATAGTCCTGACGGCATCCATGCAGACTCTAACACGCTTTTTCCAGTTGAGCCCATTCTCTTGGACAAACGCGTTCAAGAGCTGGATGTCGTCCACTTCAGTTTCTACAGGGAGACTCAAAATATTCTCCTCCTGATCTGTACCTCTCTTCCTAAAAATTCCCGTTTGGAGCCACAATTGCAGTGTTTTTGAACGATGTATCATTTTAGCTACCTCCGCTTATTATCTTGCCATCACAGTTTAGCTTGTAACAGTTAATTGTAACAGTTAAGTTCTTTGAAATGGCAACGGTCCCCACAGCCACTGTTCCCTCTAAGCTGCGCAATTGCACACGCTGACACGGTCTCCGCGCACAGAAAATCTGCGCTGCACACAAAAAAAAAATCCAACCTGAATCGAAAATAAAATAAACACATAACAATTCATTCTGTGCTATTTTGCAATGTGAGTCAGTGAGTGACTGGTGACTGGCTGCTCCAGCCAATGATGAGATTCACATACGTATTTACGCAGCTAATCAACGTCATTGACAGGCTATGACAGCGTCCTTATGTGCCGCCAACGGTGTTTTAGCTAGCAAAGCGGTGTGGTCGATGTGGAGTGAAGACACGCTAATGATGCTAAGTGCTGCTTATGTTGACCCTTTATAATAATGGCAAAACAAACAGGCAGTGGCACATCCCCTCACCAAGCCAAAGTAAAAAAGAAATGCGATTCTTTTAAGATGGAATGGCTGTCAGAGGATGTGCAAACAGAAGAAAAAACGGTGAAACTGGGTGAGATTTTTTCTTTTTCGAGCGAGAAAGGTCTGCTCTGCAAAACATGTTGGGAAGTCAAAATAGCAAGCGAGTTTGCAGACAAAGAGTTACAGGACTCTCTCCCAGACCACAGTAGGACCCTCTCACCCAGTGTACAGAAGGAGCTTCACACACTGGCTCATACTCATAATTCAAGTCAGAGCTTTATAATAAAAATGTTAAGTGTGTTTTCAAAATTGGAGTTTATAGATGGCTTGGTTTAGTTGGCAGTTCATGTTTTGCCATAGTTAAAATTAAATATTTATACTTCCAATAGCGTTAACATACTACACAGGTCATGAACAAGATTTTTGTAATCTTCATTGTAAGTGGGCTAAAGCACTTAATTAAAAGTATTCTAATAGAAATGTAAATGCTGTAATTTGATTCTTTTAATAAACCATGTGATGTGATGCTGGCGTGACCACAGTGCACACGTCTGATGTTGCTCACAGTGGTCCAAGGGACCGCTCAGGGAGTTTGTGTGTTTGCTCAGACACATGAAAAATTAGAGGGATCATTGCCCACAGCCAGAATTTTTTTTGCGTGCGAGTTGCCAACATTCTAAAATCAAGTTTCATTCCGTTTAAATTCTGTTAAATTCCTTAAGCTGGGTAGCCTATATCCTGTAAATAGGCCGATATCGAAACAAAAATATTACAGGATAGGCAAAACTTGATCTCATGGTTAATAATGATCTCATGGTTAAGGTATTTTTCATTCATAGTAGTATTTTGACAGTATTACATGTTTTTAAATTAATTTTATTTTTTCAGTTTTTAAAAAGATTCCTCCGCGTACCACTCAAGGGAGCACCGCATACCACCAGTGGTATGCGTACCATAGTTTGAGAACCTCTGCTTAAGGGCATCTGACAAACCATGGAGAAAGTTAGAGATGAAGGCCTCCTAATTCCATCCACTCAGCAGCCAACGTTCAGAATGAGATTGCATAATCCATTACGCTGCTATTCCCCTGACAGAGTTGAAGGAGCTGTTGGGTGGCCTCCTGCCCTGCAGCTGACTGGTCAAAAAACGTCCATCATATCTGTGTGAAAGTTTTGTAGTTCCCACATTCTGGGCCTTGCTTACCCCCATTTTAAAACATTTAAAGAACTTCAGTAGAGGTACACCTATTCCCAAAGTTATTTTTGTTGTATATTTGTCGAGATCATCACTCTTCAAAATGAAAATTCCTCCTCTATGCCTCTAAGAGAGTCATTACACCTACCCATCATGCAGTGCAGTCTGGTTGCCCCGCTCCCCACCAGAGAAAAGACAAAACAGCTGATATTCTGTGACTGACACTGCAAGCACTGTTCACTGCTGACATCCTGATCTTCCTGAAAGTTTCATAAACAGAATACAAATATGTGTGTGTGTGTGTGTGTGTGTGTGTGTGTGTGTGTGTGTATGTGTGTGTGTGTGTGTGTGTGTGTGAGACAGGGAGTGTGTATGAAAGAGAGAGAGAGAGCAAAACTGCTATGGAGAGGGAAGAAAGTGTTTCATCTGACTTTGACACAAAGTATTTACATCTGACTTTGAAGAAATGTTTGCATGTGCACCAGCACGTAGCACAGTTTCACACGCACACAGCTTCTACGACGTTGACTGCTTCAATACACGTGTATATTACTATGTTACTATGTTTGGCTCTCCGTTTTAAGTAATCCATACTCCTCAACTGGTATACAGTACTTACACACATTGATTTTTTTTTTTAAGCCTGCCACCACCACCCCTCTTCGGCGGACAATTTGATTTATTTATTCGTTTTTTTCCCCCAAGTGGAAATTCAATACCTTCAGTGAAGCCACTCCATAACCTGCCTAACCCCATGGTAATACCTGAATAGACAGACGAACATTTGACACGATTGACCACAGCATTCTAATCAATCATCTAAAAAACTGGGTTGGTCTCTCTGAATGTGCTCTTAACTGGTTCCAAACATACATCACAGGGAGACAATTTTATGTTAGTCTGGAAGATTGTATATCAAAGAAATCTGACACATCTTTTGGTGTTGCACAAGGAAGCTGTCTCGGTCCCCTTCTTTTGTCACTATGAGCGATGAAAATAACCAGGCAAAAGTTTTGATTGCAGTGGTTCAGAAGTTTAGGAAGAGGGCACCACCATGTCTGATCTCACCAGCTGTCTCACAATGTTCTCAGAGCTGCGTCATTCCACCATTCCCCGGTACAATCTTTCATTGTACGAAAGTACAATGTCGGGAAAGAACAATACCTCCAGTACCTCCAATTAAAGTCTATTCTAAAATCCAAAATTAATTTATCAAATAACAATTTTCTCCCTTCCCCACTTATAGAAGAGATCAACAAAAGAACAAACCCTAAGAAAATTCTTTCAAAATTATATAAACTCTTATCCACCACAGACTCAACAGTCTCCATTCCAATCTAAACCTGGGAAACAGACTAATCACTCACCCCTGATACAGAATTCTGGACCCAGATCTGCAGGAACACCTTCACAATGACTAACAATAGCAACCCACAGCTAATACAGTACAAGGTAATCACTCAGCATAGGATGTATACGATGGGACTCACAGACTCCAACACATGCTCACATTGCTCCTTAAACATCCCAGATAATTATTTACACTCAACCTGGCTATGCCCTCCAACTCAACGTTTCTTGCAAAAAGTCATTGACAGAAGTTCTCTTATTATGAGCTGCAGCATTCCACTATCCCCATCTCTCTGTCTATTTGGAGATCTCTCAGTAATAAAACCACCAATCCAAAATTCAAAACCTATACTCATCGCCTTAGCTATCGCCAAGAAAACAGTCCTTCTAAACTGGAAAACTAGAAATGCATTGAACATCACACAATGCTTAAACCCTCTCAAAGATTACATATCCATGGAAAAAGTTATATTACAGAACCAGACCTCACACTCTGAAAAAGTTTGGGGCTCCTTTATCGTCTCATTAGATTTGCCCGTAATCGAAACCCACCAGTTCCAAAAAATACACAGGCATAAACACACACGTGCGCTAGCACACACACACACACACACACACACACACACACACACACACATTACAAACCCTGACCAGATTTTTACTTCCTACCTTTCATGATTTTACACTCTGAACTCATACCTCCTACATCAGCACATAAACATCCCCAATAACTTTCATTCATTACATGCAATGCATGGTCTTGTCATGTCTCGTCATGTCCTGTCATGTTTGAGTCCCTGTCCGTCCTTCTGCCTGTTCTTGTCATGTCCCGTCATGTCTCTCTCTGTATGTTTTGTCTGTCTACTCAGTTATTAATATGGGGTTAGGCTAGGCGGGTGGGTAAGTGGGCACGAATTGGCTTCACTGAAGGTATTGAATTTCCACTTGGGAAAAATAAATAAATAAATAAAAATAAAGTTGTCCTCCGGTGAGGGAGGGTGGTGGTGGGCTTACAAAAAAAAAATAATAATTTGTCATTTGGCTTGACGGAAATGTATAGTTGTGTATCATCAGCATAGCTATGGAAGTTAACATTGTGTTCCCTGATGATATTACCTAGTGGTCATAACTAGTAAGAGAGATGGGACGTAAGCTCAGAGAATTCAGGAAGAAATACTGAGGATTGCTTAGGTGATCTGTACAGTGTTAGAATAATTATATCTGATTCAGGTTTGAGCACAACGGCCAGATATTCAAAAGATGAAAATTTACCTAAATCTATCTCAGTACAACTGAACTGATTAGAGAAAATAACATCAATACCACCCTCTCTTTTGTCCTGCCTTACTGATTGAATGAACCTGTGCCATGATATTCATGTTCAACTTTGTGTGGGTCAAGGGTTTTACTGAGATGTTAGTTAAGTTACTGAGATTGCAACCAGCATTAAGCCCAGGCCTATGGTTTCCCTGCACAGTAGTAATAATGGAATGAATGATAAAGACAAGGCATTGGTGCAGAGAGGTACAGGCATGACAGTGTTAGTAGGGAATATGGGTAGAAACAGTGTTTACCTGAGCCAAGAGCAAGGCAGGCCTACTAAATGCTGTATTAGAATTGGGATCATTAAATCTATGTGTTACATGTGACATGAGTTCACAGCTGATTGGCATCGGACTCATATGCCAATTCTTCAAAGCCTTGTGAGACTGCAGCATGAGTTCAGTATTATTGGTTAATAGTCTTGTTCCAGCTCTATTTACGTGCCATCCCGTGCAAGCAAGTCACATTTTTTCCAGAAGCTTGCAAAGTTATCCACAGATGATATATTTGATGCACTACAGTAGCCCTTTAGCCAGATGTGTAACTGGCAAGTGTGACTGAGGTTCATGTCTCCAAAACAGACTGAGGGAATGGGACCAGAGACGACGCATTTTTTCCTGGAGTCGAGTAGTGTGTTTATAAGGGTTTTGAAGTCTGCCTCCAGTTTTTCAGTTAACTGGAGTTTGATGTCATCAGATCCAATATGGGCAATGATTGTAGATGCGGCTGGGTGATGTATGAAGCAAGTGCTCCCAGATAGCAGAAGGCCTCGGCTGTTGGGAGGTTGAGGTGCTGCACCATGGATGAGCTAACAACGGGAGTGGAGGGATGGCCTGTGGTGGGTCGCCACAGTTGCCCTCAGCACCAATGACGGTCATTATTAACCTCGGCCTCAACTGATCTGGTATGTCATTTCTCCCTGACACAACCACTAACCCTTTGGATGGGAGCAGTGGCGCTGGATGCCATCCCAGTATTCATGGACATCTGCCCATGCCTGTCACCTAAGTTTGACTGGGTCTTAGTTTCACTGGAACACACACACACACATATATAGTAGGAGGAGGAGGGGGGGGGGGGGGGGGGTTCCAATGTCCTGGTGTCTGGAAGTAATGAATGAGAGTTGAGTTGAGACTGTCCTCCAGTCCATTGCTCTGGGGTTGTAGGTGTGTAGTGTTGATGTTCCAGATCTGTAGACAGCAGAGTGTGATGGTTCATCATTCAGTTTGTACCTTTCTGTTTGTATCAGAAACGTGGTTGATTGAATCAACTGAATTGACCCACACTTTTTTTTGTTCGTTTGTTTTTTAAAGCACACATAAAACCAGCAGCAAAGCTCTCCAAAAATGAGAATGACAGAAATTTCATCTTCGGTGGGTTTTTTCTAAAGCTCTTCTTTCAAATGATGAGAGTAAAATAAGTGTGAGAAAACTGAACTTGAGCAGCAGTTATTTTGAGGCTGTTCTCCATGAAAATGAAAGAGAGAGACCTAAGCGACTTCCAGTAACACAGCAAATTTTATAGTTTTGTCAGCGTCTGGACTTCTTGTAAATGACTGTAAACCAAAGGACCACTACACCAAACATTTAAATGAGGGAGGAGGGTCCCCAAATTTGCGGTTGTAGCTCAAACACAAATGAAAAAAAAACATGATGACTGTTAAACAATGGCTGACCCCTCTGACCCTTTGCTGACCAGTGCAAAGTACATTTGATATAAGGGGGGAGGGTGTTCCTGCTTAGAAAAGCCTAAACAAATCCAATGTACCTTATTGTTTTTATGATTTCATATATTGCATCATAAATTATATTATCCATGGTCCAAGGAATGTCACCAAGTTGTTTGTTTTTTTTTTGAGGGGTGGGAGATGTTTGTTTTTAGTTGTTTAGAATAGTTCATTGGTCAGCATTGGCATTAAAGCTAATATTATTGTATATTGTGTAAAATCTGTGGCTTCCTGCTTTCTGCTTAAATCCAAAACATGATGATATGTCAGGTTTTAAGGCTGGTTGACAGTAATGTAGCAAGCAGGCCTTTCAGCCAGTAAAAGAACATGATTATTTATTCACCTATTAGTATGAATAAACCAGTAGAAATACATTGACTCTAGGGTTCAAAGTGTATATCCAAGAACGTAAATGATAGAATCGTGATTCTGCACTGAACTTTTGTGTTTCTATGTGAGAGACAAGGAGAAAATTACCAAATAATATAGTGACTGCCAGTTCTTTTTCTTAGAACAGGGGGTCAAGGATTCCTCTCAGTGAGTCTTCTCTTACTAGGCAGTATAACGCTGTCTGGGGTTTCATTTAAAGTAACGTGAACCTTCCAAGAAAGATTCAAGGACTGTCCTCAGACAGTTACTTTTCAATATCCAGCACCAATATCAGTTTCAACCTCATAATCACCCTCACTTGAAATTTTCACACTGGGTACAAGTTTTATTGGTCGGTGGAACTAAGCTAATGTTTATTAAACCAAGTCAGTAAGTACAAGGGTGTAATATTGAGAGCAAAACCAATGTGAATATAGAACATATTACTAACTCAATCATTTTCTTGCAAAATTACACTTCTCTTTGTTGCCTCATTCATGTATTCATGTGGGATGGAGGCTTTGTGACTTGCACAATGGTTTCTTTGACCTTTCATATGATTATGGCCAGGTTTAATCCAGACATGCCCCCTTTTTTCTGCTTTTATCAGGTGTAAAGTATACCTCTTTCCCAATCAGTTTTTCCCATTAATAGGGGCATTCTAGAGTGCTAATCAATTGCTATTGCTTTTCTTTCTGTGTATATTATGTATTATCCATACAGAGGCCAAGGAGCACATCTCTATCACACAAGAGCTGTTGGGTTATAGCCTCACAACCCCACCCCCCACCACACACACACACACACACACTTCACTTACATGTTTTAAAGATTGGACACAAACCTGTGGTGTTTTTTTGGAAAGGTAAAACTTTATCCCCTTTGACGAGTCCTTCTGCCCCCTGAGGTCGGCTTCCTCTGTATTATTGTTTCCTCTCTTTATTTTATACATATTTTTCTTTTTCATAACATCAGGTTAAACAGTGCACTGTAATTATAAGGGCACTTTAGAGGGTTTAAGTTACTCTTTAGAATGAACAACATGCCTTCTTTCATCTTGGAGTATAATAAATGTCAGTTATGACTATCCCTTAACAGCTTGTGTGAGACCAGGGGCGTAGCAAGCCAACACAGGGCCCCAATGCCGGATGGTCAATGCGTCCCCAGTTTCCACCTTGTACAGCGACAATATATATATATATGTATATATATATGTGTGTGTGTGTGTGTGTATATATATATATATATATATATATATATATATATATATATATATATATATATATATATATATATATATGTCACTGTACAAGGCGGAAACCTTTTATGTCCAAAACCATTACTTTTCAGGAAATGAAAAAAGAAAAAAGAAAAAAAAAAACGTGTGTTTTTAAAATAATTGAACAAATAATTGTCAAAGTTGGTGTTGTGTTGTGTCTTTATATATGGTCAGATACTCACATTATAAATATCATACCAAAGTCAAGCTCAAATGGAATTACAAGGTTTTTGACCAGCGAATGTTGAGATACATGTTTTGTCCGTCACTGATTAGAACGGCCGCATCTGAGGCAGTAAGTGCATCGCATCACATTATCATCAATTTACAGGTTACAAAGTTTATACTTGCTATGTGTTCGCTCAGTTTTTCCCGTTGTTGAATGCAGTTGGCCAAAATCTCGTCTTATAAAGATGCTAACAAGGTTATTGAAGACGATACTGTGACTAAATAGCTATGACTAAATAGCAAATGCTGAACTGCACTCCAACCTACCGTGGATTGCCTGCACTCTTCCATGCTCCCATATGTCTCTGCCTCTTTTTAATACTTTTCATTGGTTAGGCTAAATATTTGTAAAACCCACAGACAGACATAAAGGGTGACCGATAGCACTGATTTATGAAAAAAGAAAAAAGGAAAAAAAAAAGACGAGATCTGAGGTTTCCACCCAACAGTAGCCCATGCTCACGGACCCCAATGCGACCGCATTACCTGCTTACTGCTAGCTACGCCCCTGTTTGAGTCTCAGGTTTAGTCCACCAAACAGACACACCTGAACCTTAGTCGACTTCAAAACTGTTGATACAAAATGAATATTTTATTCATCAGACTGAAAAGGCAAGACAAAGACAACGAAATTTGGAAACTCTTTCTTTATTGAAACACAATTTCACTAAAATTACACTAAGTAGATAAAGTACAACCTTACCAAACCATCTGAATGCAGTAGATTTGAAATGTAAACAGGGATAATGGTGTATGCAAAGCAAGACATTGAGCATGTTAAACTTTAATAAACTGCCTGGAAAAGAGGCCTATCTAAACAGACCATTTTTTCTAAATCAGGAATAGTTTTCTAGAGCTGGACTGTTGTGTGAGGCACAGACAGCTGCCAGTCTCTTATTATTCTCTCTCATGGCATCTACCAGACTCATCACACCATTATCCTGGAGGAAGTGATTTCCTGCGATTTCTCCAGCCACCTTCACCACATCCTCCATCACCTTCATCACCGGCTCCAGGAGGATGAAGCGTTGAGTCTGAAGTTCCAGTACGTCGGCTGTCCCACTCAGACGGCCCAGGAGGTGGACAGCACTTCTCATCTTCCTCTGGAACTCTGCCAAGGCCTCTCTCTGCTGTTTCACCCCTGCAATTTTCTCTCTGACTTGTTTCAGTTCCTCATCTGTCTGTCTGATTGCATACTCTATGTCCGAAATTCGAGACTGATAGTCAGAGATCCTACCATAGTAATACTGAACATTAGAGTATGACCTGTCCACCTCTTCCCTTGCAACACGGGAAGCCCTTTCAGCTTCTTCCATTTCCCTAGCACCACTAACTGCCATGATTGGTCCTGTACAGAAAGAAAATACAGATTATGTCAGATAGAAAGATACCACCTTAATGAATGGAGAACTCCTGCTGCGAGACTGGCTGGCAAATGTTCTAATAAATTGCTTTTATATATTTGATTGTCCTACTCATCTGTCTCCTGTTTTCTCTGCATTAACTAAATGTGTAGTTTAAGACATTACTTGGTCTTGTCCCTTGGCAAATGATCCATTGCTATCCAAGCTATCAGATTTACAGAATCATCATTTGCAGTACTAATCATATGTAGTACTAACCAAGTACTTATTGTACAGTGAATTAACCCAATAAGAATGATTTATTACCAGCTATCCATCCCCAAAAGGGGATGAAAGACACTCCAATGCCAGCATCTCTCAGAGACTTTCCACTGCTTTCTCTGTCACGTAGTTTGTTAAGCGTGTCTTCAGCATTTTGTTGGCTGTTCCTTGCCGCCTGCAGTGCTTGTTCAGAAGAATTCAGTGACTGTTTCTCTGAATTTAACTGAGTGTTCAAATTCTCTACGGTGAGTTTCTTCTCTTCTCTCTCTCTCTCAAACCGTGTCTGTTGTTCAATGAGTTTCTCCGTGCCCACATCCAGTTTCCTCAGCTCTCCTTCAGCTTCCTGCTCTGTCTTCTCCATGTCCTGCTGTGCCTTGACAATCACATTTCTAATACTCTCATAAACAGAAGAGTCATGAGAAATGAGATCTGTGTCTATACCGAGGACTGAATCACACAAGTTGTTGAAAGAAGACATGCCATCTCTCAGAGACAGGACCATGGCACTGCTCACATTCCCATCACACATTCTATTGGGTTGAGAAAGAAGAAGAAAAAAGAAAAAAAAAAGATCTTCTAATGTCATGGACAGTAACTGTGGTTTTATATGGACCTTTATTCAAACTGGTTGTAAATGGTGGTCTGTGTTTAAAAGAAAAACAAAAGCATGGAAAGACTCCATTCAAGTGATGTTCAGTTTTGCCTGAAGCACTTCAGAGGTATCAGTAAAATAAGCCTTTCACGGTCAAACACAAATGTAAACATATGAGACTAATATAACCTTGAATTAATTATTGTTTGTTTAACATTATTAGATGCTTCATAATTGTGTTATTATTCTGTAATAAAATATAGAGATTGTACAGAAGTGTAAAGAAAGATTTATGTCATTGCACTTACCCAGAGAATAATTCAGTCATGTTTCGTTTCGGAAGAGATAGAAATGTCAGCTAAGAGAAATAAATCAGTGAACTTGCTTAGAGTCACAGAAGATGTGGCTGAATGCTGCTCTCAGAAGAAATGTGTGTTCTTCAGTCTGTTACTTGACTTTACAGTCCTTCACTAGTTCCTCAGTAAAGGGATCTTTTCATTTGGTCTATCCTCCTCTCTGTCACTCACTCTCTCCTCCCCACATCTGATCCTGCCTATTGGATCAGCTAAGGAAAACTGCTTTAATAATACAGAAACTGAAACATACACAAGTGTCTATGAGCTAAACCCCTTCCAACATACTATTCCACCCCTTTTGGGGAGGGGAGAATGGTGACTATATAAAGTCTTCTGTCTCACAAAGTGAACAAAGGGCAACAGAAGAAACCATCTTCAACAGAGCACCTTGCATTAACTGCTAAACGGTAAGCTCTAACATTCTACTACCTTTAGAGAAGTATGGCATAATAGTTCTATGCAACTTTAATCACAGCATTCATGTACAGTAATCATACTGTTTTGGTTCTATGAACCATTGTGAGTTTTGGTGTGCCTTTAGGAACCCTAGTATGTTTTGACAAACAAATTGGGTAGTTATAAATTGAGATGACTGTCAAACTCCAAAGATTTATCAAGTGGATTGAATTATGTTTCATTAATGTAAATCTCTGTGATCACACACACAGACACTGTGAACAGTGAATCTGTCCTCTGCATTTAACCCATCCAACACACTGGTAGTGTGTGGGGTTAAGCATTGGGCTTAAGTGCCTTGCCCAAGGGCACACATCCGTGACCCTTCGGTCACAAACCCGGTTCTCTAACCTCTAGACCACTAACTTACTTCCTGTAAAGCAAAAAGATCAGAACCAGGATAATGTCACATGAAAATAAATAAATAAATAAAATAAACACTACAAAACTAAACTACTGTAAAAACATAAATACTAAAGCGCACCCACAATTAAACCAATGAGAATTATACAAAACAGACAGCAAGTGAAAAGGTTGAAATGGGACAGATATATACACATGCAAGTGGCAAAAAATGAGAACACAAAATAGCAATAATTACTTAGAAACACAAACAGAACAAACATTAACTAACCCGTTCACAGCTTCCACAAATGTTAACCTATTTCCCTCATCTGTACTTGAAACAAACTAATAGGTTTGTGTGTGAAGCTGCAACATGTTTGACCCATTTCACACAAACCGTCTTAAAAAAAAAACTGTTGTCACGCTATGATCTGTAAATGCTTGTGAAGATGCTTGTCACATCTTGTCAGCACACAGACCAGAGAAGTTTTCCCATCTCTGATCTTGAATCTTTGGCTTAATGGAATTTTCTCCACATCATCTTAATTCTCTGCAGTTCCTCACTGGCACTGAAATTTACAATTAAATGAAATCAGATATATAGTTGTGTGTATGACACCCAAAAACTGTCATTCCCTGGTTCCTTCTTTCGCTCTCTACTCATCAGTTCATGTTAGGTTTGTGTGTAATGTAGTCTTATTTTGTCCTGTATAAATACACTTGGTATCTCTTCTGTCTATGTGTGGAATTGAGTTGTAAGACTGTTGTGAGTTGTCAGTGCATTGAATCCTTGTTTCAAGATTCCTGTAAGTTTCAAGAATTATTTTGTTCCATGTTTCAGCTACAATAAAACTGAGAAAGCCCTGAACATTCATCCAGATCTTCCTACAAACCGTCCACAAAAAAAAAAAAAGAAATGCAAGAATGCACATATGGAAATATGGATAGATATATACAGCTTTTTAAATATTCCAAAATTTTCATATTAATTTAGAGAGCACAAATTCAAAATTACGTGGAATTCACATTAATTTCACAATCAATGAGTAAGCTAGTCTTGCTTAGGATTCCTAAATTGACAACTGAGTTTAGGATTGAGTGTTTTATTATTGTAATGTGATGACATGTGGAGGAAAACCAAAATGATGCTGACTTTGATTTTGACTTGACAAAATGATCATACATTTAGTTGAAGTAGTTATGTTTTAATATATAATCAGTAACTCCACAAGATGTTTGTTTGAATTGTAGAAAAAGCAAAACAATGGCTTCTGAAATTGTGAAGAAGACTCAGAGTCTCACCACAGCAAAGGACATGAGAGAGTCCACCCAGCTCATAATGAAACCTTATGCCAACTGGGAGGAGTACCTGACACCAGCACCACTCTCCATAGCCATAATGGGGGAACTGGTCTTCATCTCTTCCACAAAAGATTTCTCTATCAGCGCAAACCCACCCAGAGATGGCTACAAGTACATCAAATACCCAGAGTCATTCCGTGCCTGCCTCATGCAAGTGTGTAACTCTGGCTGGTGGGCTTTCAATGTAGCCCATAAGAGTATGGATCAGATCCGCCTTCACACTTCCACTGTACCAGACTACATGAAGACTGTAGTGAAGATCCTGTTTCAGGGAAGTGATGAGGTTGTTGAGGCCCACCTGCCTGACCAGCTGGAGAACATTCGGGCTATTGCAGATGAATGTGTGGAGCTGGCCAATGCAGCAGAAGAAAAGTTTACTGATGTCATCAATATCATTCAAGAACTCCTGGAGGCATGTGTGAATGCAAAATATTTTTATGGAGAAGAGCTAAAAAAGATTGAAAGGAAACTGGAAGAGAGCAAATTGAGGAAGCAGTCAGCAGAAGAAAAAAAGCAACGATCTGAGAAGATGATGGAGTCAGTGGGGAAGCAGCTAAATGAGGCTCAAGAAAGCTACAATAAAGCAATGGATTCTCTCCCCAGTGGATGGGAAATGATTGGCATGGATTTAGTTGGAGGATTATCAGACTGTGTAACAGGTGTGCTAAATGCAGTAACATCACTTGTTACCCAGCCTGTAAAACAAATGTGTGATGGAGCAAGAGAGGTGAAAGGTACATATGATGACCTAAGGGGTAGGGGTGGTGCAGAAAATTACATTGATATAATAAGCATCTACAGCAGATCTGGAGAAATTCTTAAGATTGCAGACAGCATTGCTCAGTTCATTCAAGGGGAAGATATTGACTGGAAGAAATTGTATGACCAGAAGGAAAAACAACCCCAATCAAAAGTTGTGTCAGAGCAGTTCCAAAGGATTCAAGACACCTTAAAAAGTCTTGCAGACTCCAAACCAAAAGAACAAGCTCTATCCTTATGTCAAAAAGGAAACAATATCTGTCAGCAGCTTGCAGAGTATGCACCTACAGGTCAGTGTAGCAAAGAAAAAACAGAGGAGATCATCACTGATTGGAAAAAGCTCATAAATTTAGCCCGTGCTTTTGACTGCGAAAGTAAAAATGCCACAAATTCTCCATCTATCACACCAAAACCACCAATGATGTACAAACAGGAGAGCGAAGGGTCTGGGAAAAAGTCTGCAAGTCAAAGGGCATCAGAGAATGCTCACTTCCGTATTGAGCAGAGTCGAGCACAACTGGACAAGACAAGAGAGACGTATGAGAAGTGTGTGGAGAAGATGGAGGAGAGCCAGAAGGAGCTGACTGAAATTTTGATCACCATGAGGAACTGTGAAGTCAAGGAGATTGACTTCAACACTACCATAAAAATGCTGGTCAAAGGTATGGATGCCATGGGTAGAGTGAAGGAACAGTGGGAGAAGATGGTACGCTTCTTTCAGATGGTGTCCAACATTGTGAAGGTCAGCATGAGCAAAACTCTCCACAATTTCGTTACAACAGCCGAGAAGACAAAGACACTGTCTTACAATGCCAAATTGTTCTCTAAAGACCTGCTCTACAACCAGGCCTTCCAGGCATCTAACATCGCCAGTCTTGTCCACATGATCTCAGAAACCTACACTGACGTGTCCAACAAGTACCTGATGGACAGAGTCAGTAGTCTGGGCAAACTCATGGCCATGGATGCAAGTAAAAAAGAGTTTGAACTGGAGCGTCGACAGTTACAGAATGGCTGTGATGAAGCTCAGAGAGGTATTCTACAACTGGTCCTCAAGAACAAAAAAGCCTTTGAGAGGAGTGCTGATACAAGATTGAAGAAGATTGAGGGAGAACTGCTGGCCATTCTACCAGCTGTATCCCCTGAAGAAACCAAGGCTATTAAAGAAGCTGTCCAAGCTGGATTCACTGAGGAAGATGAGGATGCCTATATCTGAGGTAAACTTAATAGCATCGATTTTACCTTTTTTGTTCTGAACTTTTACATTTGACATAGGCTACATTTAGAATTATGACATGTCTAAGGTTCTAATACAGGCCAGTTCCTGGAGTTCTATGGTACATTTGTCCCAGAAAGTTGGGGTTAATCATCTCTAGTTCCTCTCTGAACTTCTTTTTTGTCTCTCTGTGTTGTCCTCTGCTACAGATCCATTCAAGTCAAAACCAATGAGAAGACTGACAATGGATTTATCACTACCCTGTCAGCTTCACCACCCCAAGAGATCCATGACATGATAGATACTTCTCAAACTGGACACTGTGAGGAAATTGACATTTGTGCTAACTGTTAACTAACATCTTTATGAATATCTAGTTTCTTGCATAGGGTTTTCGTCTAAAGAAAATAAAATAAAAAGAAAAATGTATCTTGGAGCAGACTAATGATTGTTCATCTTAGAGAGTTTTGCTTCTGTGAGCTGGTCCCAGACTTTCTTGCATTGGGCCTCTGTCATATTATATATAAATATAAATATATACACCTGTGACCTGCTATTGGTCCTCAAATCTTGATCCTGTTAAAGAATTTTGACTTCTGTGCGCTGGTTCCAGTCCAGCTCTTTCTCAGTTCAGAAAGTATATTAAAAAATATAATCAATAATAATAAACTGTTCTGTAATTCAAAAATTTGCGTACTTTCAAATATTCAGCTTTTAAAATGATTCTGCAAGCAAGACTTTGTCTAATCACTATCGTTGGCTGATCAGTTTAGCTTTTAAAACTTCTCTTTTACATTATTGGATATCATTTGGGTTTATTAAGGTGATGACATTAAGGTTTCAGGTTTATGCATAATTGCATGAAGAAGTTTATCAGATTTTGATGACTGAAGACATTTATCCCTAATGAGAATCAACACTGATGTACTCCTTTAATCAATGGAATGACATTAAAGCCTGATTTATATTTAGACTTTTAGGTTTATTCTGAACTTTCAAATGCTGTCTTGATTGTTTAGTTAAAGAGACAAATCTAGTTGAAGATTTGCTACGCTGATACATCAGTTTTGTCGGGTGTGAACCAGAGACACAGACACCATTTCTTCAGTGGATTTTACCAACTAAATACCACTGAGTGAAAGGCAGTTAAGAAGCTGTATTTGGAGATTTCAGCTGATGGAAATTGTGTTGATATGTAAACTGACTAGATGACCACTAAATTTATACACTGACAGTGACTATCTATCTAACAATAAATAAATAAACACATTACACGTGGACTTAGTGTTCTATTATAAATGTAATGACATGTCAGACAAATTATTTAATTCTCTTTTTTTTTTTTTTGGGATATTGCTGTTCTTTTAAGTTGACCATATTAGAAATGAAGATGCCCTAATAATGTGTGACCTTAACTTTTTTTTTTTTTTTGCTCAGACTTTTCTGTCACACAGTGGAGCTGACCAAACGTCTTTTTTTTGTGTGAAACCCTTACCTCCACTGCCACACAGCATCCCCCAATTAGAGCGGATGATGGCAGGGTTCACAATGTTCACATCAGCATTTATTAGTTTAGAGATTAGTTTATTGATTTGAATTTGGATTAACAGAATGATAGTTTTAAAATGATTTTCTTTTCAGTGATGTTTACGGTTATACATTTTTGCTGCTTTGTTTATGAAAACAATAAACCAGTATTACATTTAGGTGTTCATAATCATTATAATATATATATATATCATATATAGTTTACTGAAGAACATGTATATTAACACTTTAATATTGTAAAATTAAAATCGTAATGAAAACAACATCAAAAGCAGGATTGATACACATATTTCCACTTTTATTCAAATACAAATAATTTTGCTGCCTCAACAGATACAGATACAAATACTGGGCACTCCGCACATCCCTACTCCCTTATCAATACTATAAATCTCTGCTGATGCTTATACTGTCCTGTGTGAACTGCCTTTTAATGATGTAGATTTCCTTCCCTCTATGATGCGTATGATGTAGCACTTATTTTGTAATACTTGGTGCTGGACATTCAAGACTCACTGAATCATCTAAGACTCACTGAATCATCACCTTGCCCCAGTGCTCACAAACACTTCCTGGCACCATGGGCGTCATTTACACTGGGGATGTTGAGGACATGACCCCACCACTTCTTGTCAAGGCCCATTTCGTCCCCACCATTGAAAAAAGGTGTGAAGACGTCGAACCCATCGCTGTCCCCAGCACTCTTCAAAACAAACTGACGCCTATGCCTGGCACCTTAACTTTTGTCAGTTTGATACCACTTTACAATAAGACTAAATAAAAAGGATTTATAAATGATTTATAATCAGGTTATTAGTTAGGTTGAAAACACTTTATAAATCATCCATAAACACTGTTATAACACATGTTATAACACAGTTCACTATTTGGCAAGATCAGGTTACTCCTGCACTTTTTATTTATCTATTCTGTTAAATCTCAGATCTTGCTCATTGCTAGGGATGGAACGCTCAATACTGAAGTTTCAATGCTGTGCTGAGCTTTCGAAGGCGCAGACATTTCGAAACACTGCTCCGGAGTGTGGTTCAAAACGCCCAGGTCACATAACAAGGGCTACGTGAAGGTTAAGTGCGCTCCACCCGTTTTCGAAACTCTGATAGAGTTACGTTTTGCAAACTAGTTGAGGTCTGAGTGCTAAACTTTATTGTGCATTGTACGCAACACTGATGCATTCTACAGATAAAAGATCCTGTTATTTCAAACCTAAAAGTTTATTCTCAGTAATTGAGACCGATTTCAATTACTTTACTATTTTCTATGTTTTAAATTTGGATTTCGTAAAACAAGATAGCTACAATGTAAAACACATTGAGGGATAAGTTTTCCAATACATATTCAGAAAATTGCCATCCCTGTTAAACAATTTCACGCTCTAGCTTTCTTTTCACTACAGAACACAAGCTTCAGACACTCCACCATATTTTCCAAGCTTTTAAACACCAGAATCTACACAGGTCAGCAAAGAGAAATAATACAATCACAAAATGACATTGGTAAACATTTACTCTGTTTACGAGATTGGTGTTTATTATTCTGTGAATTGTTAGTTTTATTGTTAATCATGGTGGATGAACCAGAACAAGTAGAAATTAATTGTAGATTTAAAGGTGAGGTTTGGGCCTTCTCTGTTTCCAGCTCACCAACCAGCACTGCATGATGTTCCACAAAGAAAGTACATTAAAGGGGCCTACACTTCATAAACTACAAAGTACACTCAAACCCACATGTGTGTCCCAGTAAACATCGCAACCTTTAGTCAATAGATTATCTTCCGAAATGTCATGTCATCTGAAACTGAAATACAAAGCAATTGCATTAGCCTTACAGATGTTAATAGACACAACACAACAGAAAAAAAAAGAAACGTTTATTGGAACACACTGTTCATTACAGTCCCAGTATACTGTCTCTGACAATTTGAAAGCTTTTGTTTCCTTGCTTGTTGTTTGGTTATTTCTCCGAAATATGTACTGATCATACGTATTGATAGCCTGGTGCAACCCACCAGAGTAATAAGTAACACACTTGTTGACACGGTAGAAGGGAAGTATATCATTCATGCAGACAATTACATTTATGGTACACTGATAACAATAAACTATCATAAGAAGTAATAACACAACAGAAAGGCTACATGATGAACAACAAACACACACTTTTGCTAGACACAATGGGAAACATAAGCTGAACAATGACGAACTGGAGCTGAGCAACAGTCCATGGCCCCAAGGCATGCTGGGAAGCCCCACCCATTTACCCCCCACCCCCAAAGACATCACAACATACCACTTTAATATCCACTGTGCATAACAACCTGATAGCATGTCATATCAGCACCTCTGATAATGATCAGGACAGCTGCTGATAGCATGCTGAAAATGTCAGGGTAAGCAATATTGCCAAAGCTTTAGTGTAAGAATCTGGTAATTTGATATGCCATAATTTGATATGCCAAATGAAACCTTTTGACTATTAAAATATGCTGATGGTGGTTAAATGCCAGCAACTTATTAACAAATATCTGATGAAGCTGACAGGTATAACTGCTGGCTGACGGAGAGGACAAAGTAAGTCAAAAAAAACAATGAGACTGAGGGCTTAACAGTACAGATAAATGTGGGACATTTGTGGAAAAGTGGGAAAAGAGGAACATTCATAGTTTTTCATTGCAGAAATGCAACTGTTCTTTAATGTTACATGAAGAGCACTTTTGCATACAGAACTTCATACTGTTTACACATTTTCAAAGAAAGCGTTTCATTTTAGTCTGTCGATGCAGTATATTAACTTATCTAATAATGTATTCATTCTTTTTAAATTGTTACTAAAACAAAAAATGAGAAAAGATTCAAAGTAGCTTGGAAAGCCTGTCAGACTTCAAACCAAATCTAAATGCTACACTCTTATGTCAAACTGGAATCAACATCTGTCAGCAGCTTGCAATGGATGCACCTGAAAGTCAGTGTAGCAAAGAAAGAAAAAACACAGAGATGATCATCTCTAATTGAAAAGAGATCAGTAAATAAGCCCATGCTTGTGGCAGCAAAAGTGTTAGTGTCCCAAAGTCTCTGTGCATTACGCCAAAATACCCAATGATGTACCAAGATGATAACAATGCAGGACAGAGAGCATTAGAGAATGCTTGCTTCCATATTGAACAGACCTGGAAAACAGCTGGACAAGACAAGAGAGATGTAGGAGAAATATGTGGAGGAGATGGAGAGGGATCAAAGGAAGCCAACTGACATCTTAGTCAGCGTAAACAATTATGAGGACAAAGGGAAAGAATTCAACAGCACCATAAAAAAGCTCATTAAAGCTACGGATGCTTTGGGTGGAGTGTTGAAGAAAATGGTAAGCTTCTCTCAGTGTCCAGCATATTAAAGACCAGCATGAGCAAAACTCTCAGAAATTTTGTTACAACATCTGAGAAGACACAGAAACTGTCTTACAATGCCAAACTGTCCTTGAAAGACCTGCTCTACAGCCAGGCCTTCCAGGCATCCAACATCGCCAGTCTTGTTCATATGATCTCAGAGACCTACACTGACATGTCCAACAAGTACCTGATGGACAGAGTCAGCAGTCTGGGGAAACTCATGGCCATGGATAAGAGTAAGCCAGAGTTTGAATTTCACTGTCCATAGCTACAGAATGGGAGTGATGAATCTCAGTCGTCGAGAACAAAAAGCCTTTGAGAGGAGTGCTGATGCAAAACTGGGGCAGACTGAAGGGAAATTGCTGGCCAATATGTTGTACCCTTGTTTTTTTTTGCTTTGTTTTTGTTTGTTTGTTTTTGCTAAATGTAGGTTATCAATAAAGGCGAACTGCAAAACACATTTTCTCAGCACATTACCATGTACTATATTTATACTTTATACTTTTATATATTTATATATATATACTTTTCTATATTCATATTTATACTTTTTACTTGCACTGTTAAAATGCGGAAATACTGTAAAAACCATCTCAGCTTGCATGCTTGACATCCCTCATCTCATGCTTCAGTTCTCCTTGGCCGGCTGAATCTGAAAAAGCAAATTTTATGTAAAATGTTTGTCTGTAACAACAATATGTTGTACTCTTTTTGCTAAATGTAGGCTATCAATAAAGACGAACTGCAAAACACATTTTGAGAGCACATTACTATGTACTATATGTATACGTATGTAAAAATGCGGATATACTGTAAAAACCATCTCAGCTTGAACGCTCGACACCCCTCTCCTCACAGCAGTGAACGTCATGCTTCAGTTCTCCTTGGCCGTTAAAGGGAAGGCAAAGTCTACATCCAAACAAAGCCGGGTAAATCTGAAAAAGCTCATTTTATGTATGGTTGCCATGACACTGGTGAAAGCTTGTGCTGAAGGCAGCAAAACAAACATGACAGGCGAAATGCAGTCAGTGCTGCTCTGTCTATCAAATTAGCTAATCTGTCTTCAATTACAGGTCATCATACTGTACAATGCACATGTACTCCTCCAACATAAAAGACAAGCTTTATATTTGTTGTGCTTAAGAGATGGAAAACAACTGTAAGGGCGGTTCAAACCCTACATAGAGCGGTAGTTTTTGATGCGGCCTGGTCGCACAAGTAGTTGCTGGGACAACTTCGTAATGGTGTAACAACATTTTTAACGGTAATTTGAGGATAATGGAATATGCAAATGGCTTCGTTGGCCAACTTAATCAAAAATGTTATAGAATACCATAGAATGCTAACGTTAGTCTCTTTTCTCTGTTATTTACAGATCAATAAACGAAGACGTTGGACATCACACACACAACAAAAGCACAATAACAACGATAAATATTTAATTTGCACTTTGTCCGTGCTATGTGGTGAATGTGTATGTTTGTGCGGTGAATGTATATAAACAGTTCGTGCCTGCAAACAGTCCATACGTGACGGAGAGTTGATCCGTCACACCACATTACAATGCGAACCGGCGTTTTCAAATTTATGCACTTCAAACAACGTTTTTGTAAACTGTAAATTGTAAAGTGTAAGGTAAATTGAAAAGTATCAATTTTGGTGGTGGAAAATGCTGGAGAAATGTCTGGAGTCCTTCCTGGCCACTAGAGGGCATGAAAATGAATTGGCAACTGTAAAAATGGGTATGGTTCCACCCGAGACCAGAGTGGAGTTGTGAGACTCGTGAAGCATTGTAATGTGTGCCCATGTGCCAGGGAGTATATCGTTCTCTATTATGGAACTGTGTCAGCAATCACGTCTTGTTCTTCCATGGCTAGTGGTATTGCACTCCATTGAAAATGAATGAATGAGGTTTTGCATTTTCAGTTGTTTTTCTCATCGTTTCTGCTCCCGCAGTTTTTACTATATCTATTCCACTGCAGCGGTAACAGGTTTGTCCTAATGCTGTGTAGTGCGTCCATTGATATTTGTTCGGTCCACCCGTTGTCTTTTTTTTTATTGCTGTTATTAGTCATTTATTTTCTCGTTGAAAATAAGGAAAGTTTTAGGTCTCTAGTGGCACGACAAGGGTTGCACACAGCGTCAGTCGATGGGTTCTGTCTTTTGCTCCACGTATTGCTATACTAATGGAACTCTCTTAATGTGTTTTTGGTTGTAACAATAATATTTGTTTTTTAGTAATTAATGTGATTGCTGAATGTACGTAGCCTAATGATTGTCAGCAAAACCCGTGATCTGCTGGGTAAACAACCTCGTATAGCCAGTCCGTCATTATCTCTGGCTGAGAATCACTGGTTTTTGCAAAAGGTACAGAGCTTTTCATAGGAATATTTGCTCTCCTTTTTAAAGTTTTATGATTGTTGACTGCTGTTCGTTTGATCGGTCCCCTCATTTTTTAACTGCCGTTTTTAATCGCTTGTTTTCCCATTGAAAATGAATGAAGAAAGTTCAAAAGTTCTTTCATTCTGCAGCATTACCTATTAATGGCCGAAATGGGCCAGTCCAGCTACTGATGTGCAGAAAGTTTGAAGGAAATGTTGTATGAGAAAAGCTATATGTTTTCACAAATGTCTTCTCGACCAAAAAACTTTATTATTTGCTGATCACCTCATTCTGGAGGGTTCACTCTTGTCCCAGCTCAGTTTTCTGTGAGACCAGCTTTTTGAGTTTGTTTTCCAGAGCCTTGGTTGTCCACGGTTTCTTGGCTGCCTCGTAGATGGAGTGGATTATAGCTCCTACAAAAGGCACAATAGCACATATGATGCCAAGCAAAGTGTGCTTACTGGTACCTTGTCTGACATGGTATTCCAGCTCACAGTTTGTCATTTACTTTTTGTTCAATACCAAGTCTTCAGTAGTTTTCCACAGCTTAACTTCATACTGTGTATTTATTTGTATTCCTTTTGTGTAAAGCATTAAAAATGGACAGGTGTTGCATTGAAATACTTAACGCTAATCACTCATTAGTAAACCCAGTAGTAATGACAAAGCTGTGGGTATTTGATTGTCTCAAAAGGGAGACCATCATGGTCTTCATAGAGTGTAGCAAACTCTTGCTGCTAAATATTTCCTCTATATTCTTTTCATTTATTTAATCAGGGCAAAATGTCAGAAATGAGAGGGGCTGTGTGACTAATGAAAAGAAAAAAAAGTTTCCTCTCATACATCTGCCACTATTTCCCTGTCTCCTGGCCAGTCAGAGCCCAGTTTTATCATCTGTCCAATCACCTAATTACTGTTTGCACCTGTCCTTAGTTTGTTTCCCATCGTATCTTTGCTTGCTGTGATGTTATCTGTCAATTGTTGATGGTGCCAGACTGTTCCTTGTTCCTTATTACTTTTAAACTCTTCCCTGTTCCTCGTTCTTCTTGCTCCCCTTCTCCTTTAGGAACAAATGAGTGGCATTCACAAGAACTCTCATCGTGAGCTCAAGGAATTCTCCTTGAGGGACAACACAAAATAAAAGAGAGGGTGACATTTACTCGTTTTGTAATCACAATGAAAGCGTTTGATATAAGCGCTACCCAACTGATCTGCAGTCAAGCCACGGTTTAAAACAAAATGAATCATAATGCTCCTAATTGATTAGCCTTTTTTTAAAAAACCTGATTCTATCAGTATGTACAAGATATGTGAATATTTTCACAAAGCAGTGCCCATCAATAATTCATACATGCTCAAATGTATTGTGCATCTATATACACACACACACACACACACACACACACACACTACTGCTTGAAAGTTTGTAAACCCTTTTAGAATTTTCTATATTGCAGCATAACTGACCTAAAAACATCAGAGTTTGGGTCACAAGTCCTGAAGGTAGATAAAGAGAGCTCAATTAAACAAATTTCATAGTCATTTGAGGAAAATGATCCAATATTACATATCTGCGAGTGGCAAAAGTATGGGAACATTTGTTTTCAGTATCTGGCGTGACCCCCTTGTGCAGAAATAACAGCAACTAAATGTTTCCAGTAACTTTTGACCAGTCCTGCACATTGGCTTGGAGGGATTTGTCCATTCCTCCTTACGGAACAGCTTCAACTCTGGGATGTTGGTGGGTTTCCTCACATGAACTAAACGCTTCAGGTCCTTCCACAACATTTCTATAGGATCAAGGGCAGGACTTTGACTTGGCCATTCCAAAACTTCATTCTTCTTTAACCATTCTTTGGTGGAACGACTTGTGGTGAACTCATGAATATTAACATTAGCCAATGTGAGAGAGGCCTTTAGAAGTTACCCTGGGTTCCTTTGTGACCTCACAGACTATCACGCATTACTCTTGGAGCCATGGTAAACTTCTACAAACTTGTGTAGTGAAGATCAGACTTTGATAGAGCCCTGTTCTTTAAATAAAAGAGGGTGCCCACTCACACTATAATTGTCATCCCATTGATCCCACTGACTAATTTCACCTTCAAATTAAGTGCTAATACTAGAGGTTTGCATGCTTTTGCAATGCACAGATACGTAATATTGGATTATTTTCCTCAATAAATAAATGGCCAAGTATAATATATTTTGTCTCACTTGTTTAATTGGAATCTCTTTATCTACTTTTAGGACTTGAGTGAAAATCTGATGTTTTAGGTTACATTATGCAGAAATATAGAAAAGTCTAAAGGGTTCACAAACTTTCAAGCAGCTCTGTATGTCTGTATAGTTGTCCACTGAGATACAAATATATACAACCTAAATTTTAAAAAAAAAAACAAAGAGATACATATATGTTCATTTCTGTTTTAGACATTTCCAACTGTAACATCCATGTCAGCCTGGATGTATTAATTGCAAGCTTTCAGGGGCGCCTACAGGATTTCATCTTAGGGTACGTACAGAGACCTGACTACACACGGGCACTTACATGCACGCATACACACACACACACACACACACACACACACACACACATAGAGAGAGAGAAACACCACTGACTGACTGAATGAATTAAATCTGGCCTACCTTTTTGAAGTTTGCTCTCCTTTGTCGCACTGAATTAAAGCACTTTCTCTCGGTCTATTTTCATTTCAGGATGAATGTTCATAGGGGCAAGTCCAGTGAGTCTGTCATTGTGTTAAATAAGTAAATAAGTCTTTAGACACCTCAGAGATGCCGTGGACACTGGCATAGTTAGCAGGACTTTCAGCACACAGTGAATGTTGGTAGAAATCTGCCACGCTCTAACATGAACTAGCTAGCGTAGGAATGTAATTGGCAATCATCTGGGGGAGAAAGCACCACATTTGAAAAGATACAATTAAAGATTCTGGGTATCAGCAAACCAACCAGATTTCCCTTATGCGCGCATTTGCAAAACAAGAGGCAAAGGTTTGATGACACCAACCTCCTTTACATTTGTTTCTATGGTAGCACTGACAGCAGACCAGACAGTGATCACACAGCCTAACTGCAGAGCGTTTAACCGGAGGAGAAATATGAAGTGAACTTGCAGATGATCTGTAAATATTAATAAACACTCAGAGATGGTTACCATGTCATTCACCGATCACAAATCAGGAATCTCATGGTACATACTGTGCGTACAGCCATACAGCTGCAGGCGCCCGTTCTAGCTTTACTCAAGATATTGGAGATTTGACTGAAACTCATTCATGGATAGGATGAGTTTGTGAGTCAGACTTTCGAAGGTTTGTATATGTTCCACAGAATCAGAGATATTCCTTTTCATCACACTTTTTTTTTGTAGGGGTGACATAATGAATGCCTCACTGCTTGCTGGTGAGTGCTAGTGGCCTGTATCCACAAGAATTAATGAGAATTAAACTAGAGTCCCAGTGCTCACTGAGACCATCTCAATTTATACCCTTCCACGTCCCACAGTCTGTAAATAGCATTGCCTTTAGATAGAAATAGTTCAAGGTCTTCATCTCCTGTCTTTAGTACTTTGTCTTGATTACGGTCCATGCCGGAGTTTAATTCCTTTGCTGTTTCATATGTTAATACGCCTGCAGTTGTGGGGTTTTGTTTTGTTTTTTTGTTTTGTTTTTTTTAAAGCCTGCGTTTTTAAATACTGCATTGTCACCTTTTTTCATCAGTCTGGAGTTTGTTATTTTTTGGGTGCGAGCCTCTGTATCTTCCCGTAAGGCTCCAGTAAAGCCTGCTTTGTTCTTTTATTCACTGTGTCTTGTGACTCTGTATTTGGTTCCCCCTTGTCAGGTTCCTCGGGCTGTTGCCTGTGCTTCAGTGGGTAGAGTTTAGCCCCAACTCTGTCAAACTTCCAAAAAAGAAATTTTGTAGGGCTTGGACAGCGTAAGTATGAAATAAGTGTCAGTCTGATTTTTTTTTCCATTTTATGATCACCAGTTTGCACTAAGTCAGTCTGAGACATTGAAAGTACCCTCATATGCTAAAAATGAAAAAAATGAGGAAAGGGGAAAAAAAGAGTATGAGGAATGTGTGGCAGTTACAAGATCTTATCACATACACAAGGATGTTCACATAATGTTTTTGTTTTTGTTTAACAAAAACTCCCCGCGCAATCTGTCTCACTACCCCCATTGATAGTTGGGCACAACCGAACTGAACTCACATACACTTATACACTGCACTTTGCCACCCTAAATAAGTTACACGGTACACAGGGGTCACTCTCATCCACCTTGTGTTACTGTCTGGATATTGTATTCATATCTCATCTACAATACAGTGATAGCTGCTATTGTAACACCAGTGTTCAGAACTTATACACTTGCTCAGCTGGGTTTTTACATTAGTTTTTAGTTTTCACATTTTACTTGTCTCTGTACCTGGTACCTGTAACAAGTCTTTGCTGTCTTTCACTCTTATTAGTCTTTACAGACCTCATTGGCCATATGCTGAATTTCGCAAGGAAAGATTGAACATCTTTAATCTTTACGGGAGAAACCCAGACTCTCATATCCTGAGAAGGTGAGTGAGTGTGTGTGTGTGTGTGTGTGTGTGTATGTTGGGGGTGGTAATATGCATCGGTGCACCGGCATAAAAGTTCACGCTGCGATTAAAAAAGTATGGCCCAATTTAAAAAGTGCGCACCGGATACAGTTTGGGTTAACTCGGCATGCACCAGTTCTAAAATCTTTGCAGCAGTAAAATCCTACTTATTTAGATATCATTTTTAGTAGAGGCCTTATGCCTCTACTTATGACTTACGGTACAGAAACTGGCTTTTGGTACATGGAATGTCACCTCTCTGGAGGGGAAGCAAATGGAACTAGATATAGTTGGGCTCACTTCTACATACAGCCTTGGCTCTTGAACCAAACTCCTGGATGGGGGCTGGAGTCTACCCTTCTCTGGAGTTGCCTGGGGTAAGAGGCATAGGGCAGGTATAGGGTTACTTGTCAGCCCCCAACTGAGCGCCGCTGTGTTGGAGTTTGTCCCGGTGAACGAAAGGGTTGCCTCACTGCGCCTTCGGGTTGCAGGGGGGAAATCCCTGACTGTTGTAACGGCGTATGCGCCGAACTGCAGTTCAAGAGTACCCAGCCTTCCTAGAGACACTGGAAAGTGTCCTAGTGAAGACACCATCTAGGGACTCTATAGTAACTGGGTTGTATCCAACTTGGGTGAAATCCAGTTAGCACCACTGGTCACTTGTGTGGTGTATCCTTCATCCTAAGAATTATTCCATACAGAAATCCAACAGAGAGAGCTACCAATCTACCAATGACACAGGCGCAGTTATTCATGTGACTGTATGTGGCTACTTATTGTCCTGAAATAATCCACAGAAATTCTTCTGAAAGTGACATTTTTACTGTTAAACATGCACACACTGTAGAAAAATATCTCCATATATCAGAGTCAAATCACCCTCTGGAACATCCCAAAAAGTTACAATAAAAAGGCTTGTAAGAAAATTGTGGTATTAAGATGAGTGTCTGCATTAAACCACTATGAACCACGAGAGGGAATCAAAGTACTGTATAGTGCGCTCGCCTGCCAGTTTTTGAGGGACGCACATCATCTTTCTTTCCTTCTTTCTTTCTTTCTTTCTTTCTTTTCTGTTGCTTAAAAAAAGCAGTCGGTATAGGGTTTGGTCCATTTACTTGTAAAAAAAAAACCCTGCAATCAGAATCGGCCACGAAAACTCATGAACAGTGCATCCCTACTTTCCACAAATTCTTTACACATGTTTACCGTAAAAGAATTATCCTTCTCTCATCTGTGTGTCCTCACACAATATCTGTATCTCACCTGATTTAAGCACAAAAAGAATTCCGTATTGTTGTGTCTTTTGCTATATCACTGATCCCATATAATGTTACTTCCATAAAAACACAACTATAAAGGAGGCCCCCTTTAAAACATTTAATTTTGAAATGAAAACACAAAACACCTTGATTTTTCTATGTTCTTTTGCATTAGCCTCTGAGGATTTCTTCCTTTTTTTCTCTCTCTCTCTCTCTCTCTTTCTCTCTCTCACTTTCTCTCTCATTGGCTGGGAACCACCCTTTTTGTGTTCCTTTGTTCCTCATCAAAACTCTACCGCTGAACTGGGATTAATAGAAAGATAACTGATCTCTAACTGATAGAAAGATAATCGATCTTTTCCAAGATCAACGTGTGATTGGAGGACACAACTCATGATTGACTCAGGTGAGACGTTAAAGTCAAAAGACATTTGATGTAGCCATATTTAACAGTTAAAGAGAGAAATGGGAAGGCCCAACAGCTAGTGTGAGATGAACAGTTATACCTTTTGTTGAATTTGTGACAAATAAAAGCAAGATTTTTTATTTTCTTTTAAAATGACAGGTCAAAAATCCAAACACCAAATAAGAGACACAAAACGTTTATTCACTTTTTCATTTGCCTCTGCTTTGCATTATCATCAATTGGTGGAGAAGCTGTTGATCGATACATAATTCATAACTCAAACACTGATGTTTTTGTCACTGAAAAGCACAACTGATCAAAGCGATTAACTGATTAACTGATCAAAGCGATTAGCTGATCAAAACGATTAACTGATCAAAGCGATTAACTGATGAACTGATTAACTGATCAAAGCGATGAACTGATGAACTGATGAACTGGTCTAAAGAGGTTTACTGGGTGATGGCTGAAGCAGGAGGCTCCTCAGTGCCAGTCCCCTCAATGGCAGGTGGGGAGGGATTTATCAACTCCAGCTTCTCCTTCACAGCATCATACTGACTCTGCCACTCCTCTTTAGAGAGAGAGGAAGGATTGATCTCCAGGAAGCTGTAGGCATCTCTGGCCTGGACGCTGAATATGCCGTTGGCTTTCGCACATGCGGCACCAAATTGTGTCCAAACCTGTCATTTAAATTGATGCAAGCCATTGATTTTTAGTTGTTTGGTTTTAGTTTTGTTTTGATTTGTTTTGTTTTTAAATGTAAAGTCATGCTGATATTAAAAAATGCGTGTGACTGTCAGAACAACCCTGCTGTACCCTGAACACAGTATCCTATTGTGTTACTGTGCTATGTGGTTGCTTTGCTCCATGTTTTAAGCTTCTTCAGCCAATCAAAGGAGACACAGTAGCTAATACCCAGTTAACTCATTCAGTTTTTTTTGTTTTTAGCTGCAGAACTGAGGAACTCACTGCTGCTTCTTATCAGACAGTCAGCATGCATTTACAAAATAGCTAAAATCATGACTTTTCAACTTACCTTTTAACCAGTTCTCCCCATTTGATTAACTAAATTTTTAACTCTATTATCATTTTCTGTACCTTGCTGTTATATAAAATAATCACATGTAACTCTGCCATCTCTGCACACTGAGCAATAATCATGGCCACACCCACCTAAGCAGTTGACTTTGCAGGTGACAAGGATAGCCTGTTTTAGTGTTGTTATTATTGACAATTACTGTGATATTACAGCATCCATTTAAATTTATGCATTAATGTTTGTCATATCAGTCAGGAATACTCTGTCACACTTTGCCATTTTACCTCTCCAGCTGTGGTGATTGACTGCAAAAATTCATCCTTGAATTCTAAAAGGTCTTCAATCAACTCCTCCCCAACAAAGGTCTTGTCCTTCAGGTAATCCAGCATTGCATCAACTTTCTCCCAGAATTTTTGTAGCTGAACCAGAATCTGCTGAATTCTGGAGAGGCAAATCTGAACCTCCTTCAGGTGCACTGGGGATGGAATAGAATCTGAGAAGATAGTGAAAATGATTAGAAAAAAAAGAAAAAAGAAAAAGAAAAGCTTAAAAATGCTAGATTTGAAAAGAATTGTTCAGTTTCCTCAAACGGGAAATTCATTTGAATCTGTCTGAGTAAGGAATGAAGGTTTTAGTCCTATTGTCTTCTGCTTGAATGCAATACATCAAGGTGAGTACAACATAGTAATTCTTAAAATGTTATTTTCTCATCCCATTACTCAAATGTATGGTTCGGCCCAAATATGGGTTAAACAATCTTTATTTATTTATTTATTTATTTATTTTCTTTAAGGAGTACTTTATTTGTCACACACACACACTGAGCAGTGAGCAGTGAAATGGAGCCTCTGCATTTGATCCATCCACACACACACACACACGCTGTGAGCTAGGAGCAGTGGGTAGTCACTGCCGCAGGCACCAGGGGACTGGCCCCAGGTGTTTTTGCCAGTGCCTTGGTTAAGGTCACTGACAAAAGTACTAATCCTAGCATGCATGTCTTTATGGTCGCAGGTTCACTACCAGTGTGTGAGGATGGGTTAAACGCAGAGGTTACATTCACTGCTCGGTGTTCGCAGTGTGTGTGTGTGCGTGATCACAGATATTCAATTCTATTCTATTCTATTCTATTCTACTCTATGTTTCACCAACTAGTTGATAAAATTTGACTCTGAGATGTTTGAGAACAGGCCAAACTGATTCTTACCCAACTCCATTTTGGCTTTTGCTTCTTTCATCTGCCAGCTGAACACCTCATTCTGTAAGGTGTACTCCCTCTGTTTCAATGCAGTTTTCTCTGAAATGAGTAAACTGATCTTGGTCTGCAGAGCCTGGAGTCTGGTTTTATCCCCTGGGTTTTTGGCTGCCTGGATGGCGGAGGAGATTATGGCTCCAAGAAAAGGCACGATAGCACTCAGGATACCAAGCCGAGTGCTCCTTTTAGAAATATCTCTGACAAGTTGCTCAAGCTCACAGTTTTCGTTGTTTATTTCTTGCTCTTTATCTGCCAACTCTGTAGTAACCTGTTGCAGGTCATTCTTGTACTTTTCCAAAGTGGTCTCAGCCCATTTAGCTTCCTGGGTTTGAGATTCAATCTTTTTGTCAGTTTCAGCCTTCTCTGTGATAACATCACTGGTGGTTGCGGCAATATCTTTGTTGAGTGAATCATATCTAAATAAGAAAAGATCAGAAGAAGAATGAGTTATTTATTTTCAATGTGTTATCTCCATATTTCTGTTTTGGCCCTGTTCTCTGTATGTCTATTCTTTAAACCAAAATAATCGCAGAATCACAGATAGAGGGTTCAGGAGGTTCTTTAACTGTAACCAATAGTCCAGCAGGTAAGAAAATACAACTATAATGTATCAATGTGCCTTAGCAGTAAGTTTTTGAATATCACAAAGATATAGGTTTCAAAAGCTGTTTGAAATCTCAGAGACAAATTTGTACAGAGTCATTCTAATAATTTAAACAAACTTCTTCTGAGATATCATAAAGAGAGCCCATCGCTAATGTTAGCAGTTAAAGCCCGTGCTAACCAATGAGTCACTGGGCTACATGTTGGCTCAGTGGTTAGCACTGTTGCCTCATGGCAAAAAGGCCCTGGGTTCTGTAGGTACAATAGCAATCCTAATAAGAGGGCACCATAAGTTGTAGGTGCAATAGGATTATCAAAATCAGTCTCATGCAAATCAGTCTCATAATATTATTAGAGGTTGGCACTCACTGAATATTGCAGCAAAAACAGACAAGACAACAGTATCTTCCAAAGATACTACTTATCATCATGATCAACACTACTTGGCAAACTAATACTGAATCGGTACGATCAATAATCAGCATCAAGTAGAATGATCAAGGCACAAATGGTAATATGATGATAATGAGGCTATGTGCAAACATTCAGTGTAAGACTGAATGAGTGTAAGGGCAAAAATGTGTGTGTGTGAGGGTGTGTGTGTGAGGGTGTGTGTGTGTGTGTGTGTGTGTGTGTGTGTGTGTGAAAGAGAGAGAGAGAGAGTGTGTATGTGGGTGTGTGCGCAACTGCGCACTGAAAAGAGAAGGAGGAGTGAAGGAGAGAGGCTGTGTGCAGGTGCACATACAAAAGGTATGTGTGGAATATATGTCTAGTGCACAAGCATCTGTGCAAGGCACCAGCGAGAGTTGGGGTGAGCAAAAAGAGAGAGAGAGAGAAACAAAGGATCTCTTACTTAAAAGCAAATCTCAACTCGGCTACAGGCCCCTCAATTATGGGCTGCAGGCCTGGCAGCACCTACAGTTCAAATCTCAGTCGTCCCAGGTCCCTTTTGTGTGGAGCTTGCATGTTCTCCTCCAAAGACATGCATGCTAGGACTAGTACTTCTGTCAGTGACCTTGACCAAGGAACTGGCAAAAAGACCTGGAGTTGGTCCCTGGGTGCCAGTGATGGTGGCTACCCACTGCTCATAATGTGTGTGTGTGTGTGCATGGACATATGCTGTGTCTGTATTCTATGTAAAGAAAAAAAAAAGTCTTACCTCTCCACAATCCGTTCAACGTCACTGATGATGCTGGCAATCCAAGCTTTTGCCTTCTCCAGGTACTTCACAGCGAGTGTGGGCTTGTTCTTTTCCACTGCTGCTTTCAGCATAGGGAACAGGGACTTCACCAAGTTGTCACTGGTACCAGTACACTGTATGTATGTGGAAAAGAGAAAAGGAGCTTAAGTATTCTGCCATCAAACCTAATGCAAAACATGGATATACAACCAAAATGATTTCTTGGATTACTTGTCAAAGGTTTTGTTTTCTTAGATCTTCATAAAGGATAAATGTTATATGTACACGTATTACTGCTCTCTATTGCATATTTAATCATTTGAGAGGCAACATTAAAGTAATTTCCTATAACAAAAAAAATAATGAAAAAGACATATTTCCATATTTACTCTGTCACATATTTTCTAAGGATTACTAACTAAACACACACGCGCACCTCCAAACACACACACACACAGAGTGAACTGTGTATAAAATTGTGTGGAGACCTGACAAGCCTGTGGGGTGGTACCTTAAGCAGGAGAGCCTCCGAGGAGCCAAAGAGGAGCTGAGTCTCCAGGGCCCTGCTCCGGAGCAGCCTCTCCAGGTTGGGAAAGCCGGCCAGACACAGATAGGACACATTGTAAAGTAGTGCCGTCCTCTCTGCTGCTGGCAACAGCTCCTTTATGAACTCTGGACTCCAGGCTGAGCCACTAAGCACCACTTCTATTCAGAATGGGGTAAAAAAAAAAACAACAACAACAAAAAAAGGGCCAAGTTCACTAATAGAAAACTAGATTACTTTTCACAGAACTAGTGTGGTGGAATGTTGGGAAAATGTGAAGAAATGCAATTTTACCCTTGCTGTTAGCCATGATTTCAGTGTAGTGTAGTTTCCTGACAGATGCCACAGATAACAAATTCTCTAGAGGAGTCAAATGCAATAAAGTATGTTAGAGCATTCATCAGTTCATTAGGCCACAGATATTTATGAAAATAAATAATATATTTATACACATACACACACGCAGAGAGAGAGAGACAGAGAGAGAGAGACAGAGAGAGAGGAAGAGAGAGGGAGATTGTTACACGGTTTTGATTGCTTACCAGTTTGCAGGATGACCTTGGGTCCTCTCAGGGGTGTTGTGAGTGCTGTGCTCCTTGAAGTATTAATACTATCACAAATGCCACACCTTAGACTTCTGAGGAAATCCACTTTTGCATTCCTTTACAGTCATGTGATAAACTTCATAAAAAAGAAATAAAAAACAAACAAACAAAAAGTTTCTTCATCAAGACAGGTGCACTGTTAAGCACAATAACACTGTTAAACAAAACATACATTTCTGTAGCAGTGACACTGAATGGGCCATTCATCCAGACATTAATCATTAATCATAAATTTGACTCTGAGATGTTTGAGAACAGGCCAAACTGATTCTTACCCAACTCCATTTTGGCTTTTGCCACCTTCATTTGCCAGCTGAACACCTCATTCTGTAAGGTGTACTCCCTCTGTTTCAATGCAGTTTTCTCTGAAATGAGTAAATTGATCTTGGTCTGCAGAGCCTGGAGTCTGGTTTTATCCCCTGGGTTTTTGGCTGCCTGGATGGCGGAGGAGATTATGGCTCCAAGAAAAGGAACGATAGCACTCAGGATGCCAAGCCCAGTGCTCCTTTTAGAAATATCTCTGACAAGTTGCTCAAGCTCACGGTTTTCGTTGTTTATTTCTTGCTCTTTATCTGCCAACTCTGTAGTAACCTGTTGCAGGTCATTCTTGTACTTTTCCAAAGTGATCTCAGCCCATTCAGCTTCCTGGGTTTCAGTCTTAGATTGATATTAGATTAATGTCTGTCCACATAACTGGACATTTAAAGGACCTTACACATATATTGTACAACCAATAACTATGAGTGGAACATTTTTAAAATTAAAATTAGCTCAAAAATTTACATAGTGTGACAATGTATACCATTAGTCAGTCTTTGGACTGGCTTGTCTGTCTTTATGCTCCGTAGAATCAGAGATGATCCTTTTACTGTGAAACTATCCTAGTCCCTTGTTCTCTCCCAGCAATTTCTCATGGTCCAAAGAAAGATCAGATGTCTAAGTATTACCTTTCAGTTTTCATTATTATTTAATACAGCTCTGCTTTAGTTTCCAGGGAAAACTGTGAACAAGATTTTGATTGATTAAAATCATCGTAGGATTATGTGGACTTTGTATGGTTAAAGTGGAAGTGATTTGTATTAAGCCAAATGGGTTTTTTTTAAGTTTAAGTTAAGTTAAGGCAAGCAGTCTGTTTGCATATGGCATAAAAGCATTAGGTTTTCACAATACAAGAATTAAATAAATGTTGGTGCAAACTGGTGATCATAAAATGAAAAAAAAAAATCCATTCAAGCTGACACATCCTTGAATTCTCATGAAATCCACCTTTGTTTCAGTTCCAGGGAAACCTTAGGAACAATCAAAGGCATGTCCTGTGCTTTATTAATGTGAGGAAAACACCCTGCACTCACAGTGTGAGTAGTGTCTAAGTGCTACCCAGTTGTACTTCAGTCAGGCTAAAGTGTCAGACTAGATCAATTAGAACTGTTCTCACATGATCGATTTTTTTTAGAGCAGTTTGCTAAAGATATACTGTATGTGAATATTCTCATAAAGCAGTCTCAAGCAAATCGGAGGCTCATTTTCATAAATGTACAGTGCATCGTCATAAACATGAAAGGTTCCCAGACACTGTAAAATCTTGTTTCTTTCAAACTTTTGGACTGACTTCAAAATATGCCACAGCAAAAGTAATTTTACTTAATTTAACAGAAAAATTATATTGGTGTCTTGCTGCAAAAACAAAACTATGTATGTAATATTTATTTCTATGAGTCTTTCAGAGAGGTTTTTTTTATGTATTTAAACAGCCAAAGGGTCTAATCATGTTCCCATTGGGCCTTTGTGTAACAGAAAGCAGAGTTTTGGCAGAAAACAGATGAGGGACATTCACAAGAACTCTCACTGTGAGCTCAATGACTTTTCCTTCAAGCAAAAAACAACAAAAGCATTGCCCTGACCAGAATGCAAACGCCACCCTTCTCAAGAAACCTCACAGTTGCCTCACAACATATCAGTGAACCATAGCATTTCACTTACTTGACTAAGTTTTCACTAATCAGCCCAAGACCATGCTGAGGCCAATTACATTCAAAGGGGAGTGAGAAGGAACGTTCTTAGTCACTGTGTGACAAGCTGATTATAATGATTAGCTGACCAAACACTGAACCAGCTTCCACCAACCATAAAAGAATGAACATAGATAAGCATGGAACAATGTTCCTGTCCTGTTGGGTTATGGCTGCTCTGGCAAAAACTGGACCCAGAAAGTATGAACAGTGACAAAGGGATCAACTCCTCACTCAGTTCAAAGTGCTCAAATGGTGCAAACAGCGTATGTTACCTTGAATGTCACATTGCATTTCGGACAGCAAAATTTAATTCCATTGCATGAGAAATGTAATACATGTTGTCCTTCTGCACTGTGTGGCCCTGTTTACACCTTCCATTAAGATCCAATTTTGATGATCCGATCACAAGTGAACAGCTCTGAAGCACGTCCATTTACACCTGGCTTTAGTATCCAATTCCACATGTGTCTCAAGTGAGCACTTGAGAATGGATCTCACTCCCCTACTCTATATGCAAATAAACATGTACATCATTTTGGTTTGCAATGCGTTGTTGTTTTCGGCAGGTTTCATATGAAATATGTAACAGCACGGAACCTGGAACATTTTCAGAGGAAATGCATAAAATGATGTTGAGAGTTAGTAACATAAACTATCAAGTTCGGAGCCACCAAACTGTGAAGCGGCTGTTAAAGATATGACATACATCTAAGAAGCTAGGCATAAAAGAATGAAATGTTCCGTGTTCCGTGTGTGTTTCCAGCCCTCACCTGATCCTGTTTGTTCTATTTATTAACATCATTCTCCCCTTGTTACTTTGCTCCAATCCTGTTTTGCCCTGTTTAGTTTTCCTCTTCTATTTAAACCCTTGTGTTTGACCTGTCCTTTGTCTATTGTTGTCTACAGCTGCACCTTTTTATTACTGGTTTTTGGTCCAGTTTGCACCTGTTTATCAACATTTTGTGAGTAAAGTCCTCCTTTTTTGTCACCACCAGTTAACATAATATTGCATTTTTGGATGATTACCACTGATATATTATATCATAAATAATTAAATAAATAAATTCAAGCTCTCTTGAAGGGTCATTTTAAGCACTCTTGGGGCCACGAGGCAGCCGCTTAGTTCGCTTATGCGTCGGGTCGGCTCTGCATTAATGATCTGTAATAAAATGTATTTCTTTACTCAAATCAATATTTCAGAGGCTGGGACACACATAAATAGAAATAATAAGGGAAGAGCCTGCTTCTTCAATCTGCAGGGGGTTTTTTTTTGTCTAAAGGTAAAACAATGCCTTTAGCTATGTGTATTTATCTAAGGAAGGGTAAATGGAAGGACACTTGAACATACTTAAACGACCATACAGTTAGTTATTTCCACATGCATTTTCCTTTTTTTGTCATTTTAATTTTTATTTTCAAACATGGTACAGAACTGCTCATGTGGTACAACATGCAGAAAAACAAGTCAGACAATGGGATGGCCGATCAGTGAAAACACAGGTGCTCCTGGTTAAGGGAAAATAAAGTTGTACATACTAAACACACAAGAGTTTAGGTACTTAAATAATTCAGGAGAAGAGGAAGGGAGAAAAAAGTTCAAGCTTACATTCAAGCTTCTTGTTAGAAATCAAGTGAACCATAAAATAATCCCAAATTTCCAATGCCACACTGCCTTTCCCCCCTATCCTAGCCAACATAACCTCATGTGATGCTGTTTCATTCCACATGCATTTTCATGTTTCTGCCAGATACCCCACATACCATTTTGGTCCTATGAAAATGACCAATTTGTGTAATTAACTTTTGTTTGTCAGACTACCAATATAATCTACCTATGAAGACAAAGCACCACCACCACCAACAACAACAGCAATAATAATATAAACCATGTGACCAGTAGGGAAGGATTTTAGAGGAGGGGCAACACATTGTGCCGCCAATCCAAGGTTCGACCATTTGAAGGATACCAGGGGGGTATTTCAGGAAGCGGGTTTAACAAACTCCGAGTTTAATTCTGAACTCTGAGTTGATGAACCCTGAGATGGGAAACTGAGTTTTCGGTTCCAGAAAAGCTGATCTGAGTTGGTCCGATCAACTCTGAGTATGTTAACTCCGAATTAAGCGCGTGCATGACAATGATAAAAAGCCATCATCAATGGAGCTCCGATACTACGATTCACCATGGAAACCGGCGAAAACAAAAGTCGTTTTACTTCACCCCACGGCAGTTAGAAATTCTGATACGTATTTATGGCGAGTATGAGCACACTTTGGGGCGGCACGGTGACGCAGCGGGTAGCGCAGTCGCCTCACAACAAAAAGGTGTTTGGTTCGGTTCCCACCTGCATCGGCAAAGGCAAGATAATTGGTGTGGGAGAGAATTGCTGCCATAGTCAATGCATAGGTTTGAATGCAGAAGTCTATTCATTAACATGTAAGCACACTTTCTTTTAATATTACAGGTGGAAGTGGTGGAATGTAATTGAATAAAATTCTATTTTCTTTTAGGAGTAATCCTACGGGCACAAAGTGCACTTGGTAGCCGCTGAAAATGAAATATAAAAACATAGTTCAAACAGGTAAGAGACATTTTGCTTAGGCCTATAGGCTCATGATTGTACCTCATTTTGGTTTTAATCATATTTGACATATTAAACCAAGTAAATGTCATTCAGTGGCTATTTCAACTTGGAGTAGCTTTAACCCCCAACAGAATGCTGTTTTAAGACACACCAATGTCCTCTCGCCTAATATCCTGCTTAGCAGATTAACATTTGGGCTGTAAATACTCCCAGAGATTTTGCCAATTATAGTAATTTAAAGTATACTGAAACAGAAAGCTCTTCATCACAGGATGATGATTAACATTACAATTTAGAATTTAGTTATTTGGCAGACGCTTTTTACCGAAGTGCATGATGAAGACAAATTGTCTGCTGCCACAGAGGGATTCAGAAAGGCCTACTGTGGTTTACATTAATATTATGTATGGTAGCTACTCATATTTCTCTCCCTATTAAAATGTTTTTACATTCTTGTGTGGAATTTTGAGTTTAAAATGCATATTGAAGGGTTGACACGTTCTTATCCTTTTCAACAGAGCATGACTGGGCATCACCAGGAGGAGAGTCCACCAACCTCCACAGCACAGACTGACACAGTGAGATGTTCAATAAATGCCAGGTTAATTCTGCATCCTTATGTTTTCTCAGTTATGAATTAAGGAGGAAAATGGCTAAAACTGACTGAGAAATGATGCACTTGCAGTGGCAGATTAAATGGCCTATCTTGAAATTCAATTACTAGAACACCAGTTAGAGGTGGGTGCATGGTCACAGGTGAATTGTTAATTGTTGGAACAATCTAAATATAGTAGTTGTTGCATTTGTAGGAAATAAAGAAGACCAAATAAAATGTGACTGATTTTTCTTTATTTGACTGCTGGGGGTGGTGGTGGTAACTTAATCTGTGAAATGTTTTTGGCAAATTCTCTCGGATGGCTCCTCCATCCAGGACATCTGCAGGGTGGATGGGACTGTCTCCCTCAGGATGGTTCATTTGTGCGGCAGGGTGCTGCTCTCCTCTAATTGTGGCAATATTATTATGGAGAACACCACATGGCAAAATAATGTCACACGCCGTCTCTGGGGTTACCCTGAGTTTACGCAGACACTGGAGCCAGGCTTTGAGCATGCCTATTGTCATCTCAACCCAGGCTCTAGTCCTGCAGTGGGCCACACTGGAACGTTGTTGGGGGCCCAGCTCAGGGTCAGGGTAAGGGCTCAACAGAGAGGGCTGGCATGGGTACTCTCTGTCACCAAGCAGGTGGCCATCAAACTCTCTTGCAATTATACAGTGGATACATTTTAAGGGTGTTGAAAGAGGGAGACAAGGAATGATATTTGTGCAAAGCTTTACTTACCATGTGCAAATCTGTTGCTCAGGGTACACTAATGATACATTCGTATATCATGCACAGAGCTGGGCCACTGGCTTCAACATTTGTGATCAAGTGCACTGCATCACATATGATCTTGACAGTGCAGAGAATGAGATATATTAGTTGCAGTATATTGTGATGTATAGTCTTTGTTATTGTAAGACAATAGTCAGTGTACCTGCGCATTAATGCTGTGGAAAGACTTCCTATTCACATGGTCAGCTTCATTAACTGAAGGAGCAGTGATAGGGATCTGTGTGCCATCGATGCAGCCCATGACACTGGGAAACGCTGCAACATAAAAACTAACAACTGATCCCAGTCTGAGGTCGCAGCAGAATGTCATGAACACGACATAATTTAAAATATCATTACCTTTAACTGAATGATTCCACATCACGCACCTGCAATCCTGTGTAATTCCTCTTTGATGGTCCTTAGAGGTCTGACACTAGGAAAATGTGCAGTAGCCGTTTAAGTACAAGGGACACTTTTTACGGCTCTACAAACAGTTGCTTTCCCGATATACTCGGCGTCGCCAGTGTGATAAAGGAAACTCCCGTCGGCAAAAAAAATGAAGAGCAAAGAACTTGCTCCAATCTGAGAGCAAGAAGTCCACGGTGTGTAATATTAGAGATGTAGGCCGCAGTTGTTCAGATAAATGATAGATTGTGATGAAAAACGGTAACGCTCAATTACGTAGTCATCAGGGAATGATAATACATCTAATCGGGGTCTCAAAAACCTCTCCCGACATAAGGCTATGCGAATTAATTTGGTTTCAACACCGGTCGGGTTAGCGACAAAAGGAGACATGTTTGAAAGCTGCTTCAGGTTCAGGGAGGAGTTAGGGAGAAACTCAGGGTTTGTTGAAGAAAACCTGCCAGCGAGCAGGTTAGGTTCACAGAGTCAGTTACTGCGGTAACTGAGCCAGAGTTTGAGTTGCCTTGCTTTCTGAAACGGAAAACCCAGAGTTTCCCTCATCTCAGGGTTAACAAACTCAGAGTTTTCACTAAACCCGCTTCCTGAAATACCCCCCTGGTGGTCCAAAGTGTGAAATGCAAGCATTCCCTTGCAAGATTGACTATACATATCAGGGTGGACAATTATGAAGAAGAAGAGCCATTTATTGGCATTGAACATTGGAACATATAAATAAAAATGACATTTCTGTTTGCTTTTTGGGCCTTGTAAACAAAAATTGTACACGGCAGATAAGATATACATGTCAACTTGAACATACAGTACCTATTACTGAAATATGCAACGACATGACATTGTTAAAAGAGCACCAGTCAAACTTCAAACAGTGGAAAATGACGATGCAAAATGATTGCGGTCAGATCAAATAACCTCCTAAGCCCATGAAATTTAGTCTGAACCATATCATAGATGAGGCTGCTTTTATGTCTGTAAAGTTAGATAAAAATTAAAAGTGAAGATTAATTTCCCGCTAAAGGTTTGTATCATTTACCTGTTAGAAAAAGGCATCTTCAATAGAAGAAAGGGCAGGATGGGGTTTGATACATCCATACCGCTGCAATTAACCCATTTGTCTTCTGAACAAGACCACTACTTGATTTTGGATTTAAATGTTCATTTTTATTTGTTATGAAAATAAACAAACAAACAGAAAACAGCAACAACAACAACAACAAAACATTTGTTTTTCAAACCTGATGTTTGAATGTTTTAATAACCATGCCAAGTTAATCACCAAGAAATGTACTTTAAAAAAAAAAAAGAAAAAAGTTGCGGTCAAAATGTCCTGGGGCTTGATGTGTTAATGTGGGCTTACCCTCTTCGTATGTGTGATGTATCTGTTTTTTTAGGGTTTACATGTACCCTGATTGGGGGTACTGCTTAAACCCTCCCCAACCCACTGTGCTGCCAGGGTTGACCGAGATATGCTCCTTCGCCAACGGCTCAGGAATCGCAGGGGTCCTGACTTACGACTTCAGAGACAAGCGTTTGGTCATCATGTTCACCGCATACAAAAATGACGTCCAGAAATGCCGCTTTGATCTTAAGTTCATTAGTCCTGCTAGGTCGTGCAATAAGCCTTTGTACGATGAAATGTATGAAGGATGTGCATTCATGAAGGCAGATGGAAGTGAAAACCACTACAAGGCCGAGATGTGCAGAGTCAAGGGAACGGTGACTACAACAAACAAATCAGTCATGAAAATTGAAATCTGGGATGTTTGATGTACCCTGAATTTTGTTTGCAAGATCTCTTTAAAGCTGGCACTGCATTAGTTTTCAGTATATGCACAATTAAAGATGAATTAGAATGATCTGTGTAAGGGAAATGGCATTTAAACCAGTAAGCAGCTGATTGGACAGGGAGGAACATGGCTTATGTGCTATGCTTTAGCTAGAGATAAATCAGTCATTCTATAATTTGTGATACGTTCCATGTCCATTGATGATACTTAAATTTGTTGTAACTATTTTCTTCAAAAATATCAGATTTTACCTCTTAATGGAGAGCATGTCATAATTCCACACAAACACTATGGGCATCCTATGCTTCATTTAGCTTGAAATCTGTCATGATGTTCCTAAATTGACAGTTTTTGCTATGTCCGTTTTTCAATTGAGGTAGTCTTGGTTTCAAAATAATGAATAAAAAAAATAAAGTCAACAATAACTATATTTATTTATTTCAAAAGTGTAAATACTGAAGAAAAAGAATATTTTTCAAAATTGATTTTCTCATTTACATAATTCAAGTATCAAAATGTATTATGTCTGCAAAAGTTCTGTCAACTATGTTACTAACAGAACTCCCCCCTGCATCTCAAAAATGGTTTTCCCAATACCATGTAATGAGCATCACATGATGTAATTTTCCTCTGTGGCGGACATGTTGAACGCACTGTGGTGTGTGTCCTCTCTGAGTTTTTTTTGTGTTTTTTTTTCTCTATATTTTATCTATAATAGCACATTGTTAATGAGTGTATTAATTGAGCCTAAACTATGCTATGCACATTGTTATGGTTAAAATTTTTTTCATGATTTTAATTCAAGTATACGTTCAAATCTGACTTTATCCTGATCAAGAAAATGACATTGACAGCCAGGTAAGGCTTATCATTGAAATTATGGGCCAAAATAAGGAATTTGTTACCTATCAACTAAGTTACCTAGTAGTCTACATCATCAGTCATCATTATCACACCATTATCATTATTGGTCTACAAAGGTCACAACACATTATTCATATGGGTACACCTTTCCTATCTCCATCATCAACACATACTTAAAAAATCCAATTATTTTAGATAGATCAGTCAGCAGCTGAAAACAGTGGCAGAGATGAGTGAGAGAGAAAGAAGGAAGCAAGAGGACCTATTGGAGGAAAGCGAAGCAGACAAGCAGAGAAAGAAAGTACAGGCTTGACAACTTACAATTTTCAATTTTGTTATTTGGCAGACGCTTTTAGCCAAAGCAACTTACAATCAGTGCATCAGTTGTATTTCTAATACCTCATGAGCAGAGATCACAACAAGACTGAGCGTCAACTTGCCCCTTCGTATTGCACTCCTGGAATACTTTAGCAAACACAGATACAAGACAATGTTTTTTTTATATTTTTTTTTTAGGAAAGGGAAGTTAGGCAGTGGGGGACAGGTGGGTTCTAAAGAGGTGGGTTTTAAGTTTCTTGCGGAAGATGGTAAGAGATTTCGCAGTCCTAACTGCATGAGGGAGGTTGTTCCACCACCTCGGGGCAATGTTGGAGAAGATGCGTGGTCGGGAGGAGCGGCTGCCAGGTTCCCGAAGTGAGGGGACCGTCAGTTGTCCAGAACTTAGCTACACAACTTAGCGACAGTCCACACCACCAAGTTGCCCATGAACCTCAGGAGACAAGGTGGAGATTTTTGATAGCAAGACAGAAACAGGTTTATGTATTCAACAGGAAAATTGTGTAACAAAAGTAAATTTAATTTGTTTGTTTGTTTGTTTATTTCAGACAGAAAAAAATGGAAACTGGCTCACTGAGGAGACAGAAGTCTGTCTCACACCTGAACCTCATTCTAAGCCTTGTTTAGGTATTGCTGTCCCTTACTTACTCTTGAGCTTGTATGGACTAACTGTCTATGCTTAGAAATTGGGCCTTTCTGTATTTGAAAAGTAAACATCCGGGAGCACCCCCCCTCCTTTTTTTTTCTCTTGCTCTTTTAAAGAATTTCAAAGGAATGTAACATGTACAGTGATCTAGAACCTTGTGTTTACAACGCTCTTTCTTCTCTGTTTACCATTAAAAATGGCCTCAGATCAGCAAACTTACAGTGACCTATAACTGACCTTTTAAGGTTTGTCAAAAAGATGAAATGGTAATATGTTCGCCTGAGTGTCTGATGTCAGGAATCCAGATCATGTCAGTAACCACTAATTGGCTTAAACAGACTGCCTAACGGGGTAAGTGACTGCTCCACTCTCACTCTTAAATGAAAGCTCTCAGTCACTATGTACTTCGTCAGCCAGCACAAGGCAGCATCATCAAAAAAAGAGTAAATGAATTCCTTCTCCATATTTTTATGTGGACCCAAAACAGGTCAGTGAAGTAATATGCTGATGTGCTTGTGTGTAAAGACTATGAGAGAGAGAGAGAGAGAGCGAGAGAGAGAGAGAGAGAGAGAGAGAGAGAGAGAAATGTGTGAGTGACAGAGCACTAGAACATGAGAGAGGGACAGAGGATGAGAGAGAGGGAGCGAGAAATATAGAAAAGGAACAAAAGAGGGAATGAGAGAGAGAGACAAAGAGAATGAGAGAGAAAATGAGAAAAAATGAGAAAATGCACTCTATAAAAATGAGAGCTAAGTGCACTGCACTGTATAAGAGCAAACAAAGAAACCAAAAGAAAAAACAACAACAGATGGTTAGTTTTCTCCTCGACCTGGCAAGAAGGGCAACCCTCCCCCATAGTGGAATCAATGTGCACCACATGTCTGTTAGTGACCACGATCCCATGTACAATCTACCACTGAAGATATGCTGTGTGCTCCTCGGTGGAGGGCTTGTGCAGGGACCTCCAACACCCTTGCAGGGAAGACCCAGATTCCAAACTTGACCACTTTGAGTCCTCGAATCCACCAAGTGAGTTAAAAGGCAGTGCTGAAAACATCTGCTCCAGAACATTCTGTAGGAGTTAGCCAGACCTGGCAGCTGTTGCTTCACTCAGGTCAACCACTGTCCTCCAAAACCCACTGACTCTGAGGCTCCCTACCTTTGTCAGACTTAGCTTTCCTAAAAAAAAATCTTGTATAACTGGTGATTTCAGTGCTGGCGTCTGAATAATGGGATTCTAAAATCGTGGCTCTTCCTTGATGTTTAATGCTGGGATGCAGCTCTTTTCAGTCTAAAAACCAAAGACCATGCTCTTCAAACAGACTGATAGAAACGGGGTAGTCCCTGACAGGTCCATCACATCAAGTTTTGCTAAAATGAAGTGTCTGTCATGCCCCATGTCTTCTATGCATCTTAAACGTGCACACGCCACTAGAGTTCCACATCAGGTCGGCTTTCTACAACAGCCACTGTGTTGCCTGTAACCAGAAGGCTTTTATATGGCTGTGTAGGTCAATCAGACCTTGAGCTCCTTCCTGTGTCAGTAAATAAAGGACAGGACCCCTGGTCCACTTTTCGCCATTAAGACAACTCGCCACACACTTTTTCTACTATTCCCTCTGAGTTCTTTTCATGATACCCAGCAAGTTCTTAATAAACTCCCAGGCATTTCATCCTGGTGGCCCCTTCCCATGCCACTGGCCCTTCAGAAAAACTCTCTGACTTTTCTCAGTTTACTTTGGCTGAGGACACCTTTTTATAGGTTGACAAATTTCCTCTAAGTGCTTGTATGTCCTGTTCTCCTCTGAATACGGTCTCATCATTAGCATATGCTAAGAGTGCTGCAGGCTCTAACTCTGGTACTGACCAGACCCTGTAACCTTCACATCAGGGTCTCTGTCATCAGACTGTACAACTGCCCTGAAATAGGACAACCCTGTCTAATGCCCCTATGGACTGTCACCGGATAGCTGAGTCCACTGTCCACCTTCAACATAACTGAAACACCTGAGTATAAGAGCTTTACCCATGACACAAACATCTTTACCATTTGGTGCAAATAGCTTTCCCCATGACGCAAACAGCTTTACCAATCATTCAAACAGCTTTACCCACGATGCAAACTTGTCAACAAAAGCCTTTGGCCTTAAAAAGATTGGTGTGATTTTCTGCTGACAGAAAGGCTTGATCTGCATTTTTCCCAACATTGGACTAGATTATCAAACTTGTTCTCCTTTGATTTCCAAATCTCCCAGGAAGCAGCAAATTTTTCACAGAAAATAAGAATGAGGTAATAACTTGAGTTAAAATGCTAGTAAAAGTTAAGGTTTTTAAGTTACTGATAAAATATAATCCATTGAAACCATATCGTGAGGGGATGCAAAAACTCCAGACCATATTATTAAGAGTTTAACATGCCTACTTCTAGTCAAGCAGAGCTGCACCCATCGGATCTTCCACCATGTACTTTAACCCATGTATATTGTTTAACATTTTCATTCTCTTCATACAGCAGTTAGATTGTATTCTCTGATGAATTAACTCTGCTGCATGTGGATGAAGTTCTTACACATTTCAATCCATAGTAAAATTTCAAGTTTAGTAAAATTGAAAGTGCAGTTCCAGTCACCTTCCTCAGGACAAGATTACTATTGAACTAGTTAATATTTTTGGACTATATGGTCATGCGAGCCTTTTGTGTGCAATATCCCCACATTCAAAACACTTTGTGCTTCTCAGGTTCACATAAAGCATACAGGACTTCCCTTCACACCACACTCTGAATGAAACGTCCACGTTGGACTCATTCAAAAAGCATCAACACTTGCCTCATAAAAGATATGGCATGCTTCCAGGCCAGGATTTCACAGTTAAGAGATAGTAGCTTGACAGAGTTTGGGAACTTTCTGGAACAAGATAGCTCACGCTCAATGTCAGCATTCGGAATGAATAGTGGCACATTGGAAATTGAGATTCTTGGTGCAGGTGAAATTAAGTTCTTCTGACACAAACACAACCTCTGCCTTGTTCATCTTCAAAGCTAAAAATATATTTTTGTAAGTCCTTTGTTCCCTTGCTCTCACCAAACCATCCTTAGTGAGACTAATTCTGTGACAGCATGAGTGACATGACAGTATGAGCAAATGTCAACAAGAATCTGATGGTGTTTGCTGGCATTTTGAGTTGTGCCATTCTTCTTTTCTGGTTACTGACGGATCCTCTCTGTACAGTGTCTCAAGAACCTGTGTTGTTTTAATTATTTCTTTACAAAAAGAACAAAGTGAAAGGTAAAATCATTATCAGCAGAGCTGGTTGAAATCTCCAGGGGAGACTTCCCTGAGATTGTGGGGTTTTTTGTAGCAGTTTGACCCCATCTAGTGGTACATTCGGGCTGTGTTTTCAACTCTGTCTGTTTTTCAACAGTTCACCAGTAAAACAAGCGGAGTGAAATGCATCCACTGAATTCTCTTACAAGCAGTCACTGAGTTATGAATGCCCGACTTAAGAATAACTCCTACTTACAAACGGACTGTGATAAAACCTATTATATATTTAAAATAAATGGAGTTAAATACAATGGTTCATTATAATGAACACACGCAGTACCTTGTGACGCTCATGGAAACATTGCGTGGCCTCAGTGGTTCGTCGGCTTGAAGAAGGAGAACACGGAATTTGAGCCCAAAACAAAGTTATATCCTGAACACGCCGACGTGCTCTGATTTAAAATGGTGGACAGCTTTATGTTTAAGATGTTTAGTGTATTTGGAAGTGTTTAAGTGTTTTATATTCACAGAAATGTAAAATATATACCATGTTCCAGGGTTTCTCTTAGCCGGTAATTATCAGTTTTCACAGGGTAAAACAGATTTAAAAAATAAATAAACAATAAATTTGTAAATAAAACATCATTTAAAAACTTGTAATTTGAAAACTACATTAAATAACCTTTCAGAAACTGTGCAGATTTTGAGGCCTGAATCGCCTTTGTAGTAACCAGGGTCAATTATGCACCGGGCCTCTAATATAGAGTAGGCCTACAGTAATCGCCTACTCACAAATCTCGAATTGTGTGGCTGGGAAAACAAAAATACAGGGATAATTTAAGATCTAAATTACGAAATATTGGTTTGTAGTGGGGCTTCGCCTAATATTTCTTCACCGGGAGCTATAATAACTGAGGAACACACACACAAACTTCCATAGGACAGTTACTTTACACGATTAGAGACTACAAAAGAAAACTTTTTTTAATACACACAAACCCCCAGCAAATTAATAGTGATCAATCAATTGTACTTTTGCAAGCCTCACTGCGACAGCATGGACAGTTTACAAAGGTGCTGGAAAAAAGTCATGGGAAGGGCTCTACCCGATGACCTAGGTTTTACTGTTATAAGAGCTTGTAAAAGTTGTGTAATGACACAGGCAAGTGAAACATGCAAATATCACTACAGGCAAAAGGATGAGAAATGACCAGACAAACATTTGACGACCCAATGCTAAAAAGGAACGGCATGCACCTGTTCCAGCTTAGCTACAAATCCGACTTAAAGACATACGTAGGGAGCAGATCTCATTCGTAATCTGGGGACTGCCTGTATCTTTTAGTTTGTCATTATCTGTGTGTTCCAAATACAATAAAAAAAAGGGAAACTCTGGATCGTACATACAATGCATTGGACATGTAAAAGCATTAAACTTTACATGCTAAAGTACAAATCCTGTTACTTTGAAATGTCAGTTAAATTAACAATTTTAACTTAATTTCCCTGAGCATGATGAAGCTCTTAAATAATTTTATACACTTCAAGATCTTATGTAAAGTTTATATATTCAACTGAGAAATACAAATACACCTTGTTAAAAAATTTGCAACTTAATTAGATACACGAGGTGAATATGTGAGCCCAGTACCTCTCACTGCTCTGTTTGGAGCGTAACCCTCGAGTGCTCACACGCACACACACACTGTACTACATGTCTTCTGAACTTAATCACAAAGTTATCAGACGTACATTTTATCATTCTTTTCTTACTGAGATTTTATGGTCCATGTTTCATGTTTGTATCTACTTGTTTGTAGTGATTTTGATTTTGTTTTTATGTTACTGTTGATTTGTGAAAAGTGTTGGTCAGAACTGGGAGAAGGAGGGGGTTTATGGTTCCTTGTGTTTAAGTGCCTACATGCTTGGACTGAATCACTTAAACAAGATATCAAAACAACAGTAAATGAAGGTAGCTTACATGGCCATGAGAAATGAAACTGACAACATTAATACAATAATATTATGTCATGGGGTAATGAAAACTTCTCAGTTACATAATTTCAACATTTATAAGTTCGGTTTTCAAAATATCTTATATAAATGCTGAGTTTAAATTTCACTATTTGAATAACACTCGCTTACATCACACTTAACAAGAATAGCCCTTGAATCATATGCTTGATTTACTGGAATGGTCACAGGATGGTGCACATGAAACCTGAGAAAGTTTGTAAGCTTCCTGAAGTAGTGATAACAGGATAATATGTGCTGGAGCTTTATAGTCGGTAGAGTGTAATCAGTGACCCGCTGAGCTCCATTTAACCCAACTATAAGGACAGTGACTCTGCAAGAGAAACCATACAGAGCATATTAAAGCAATCTTATGGTCATTAAATTAGGTGAGCCTGTTGTTATTGTTGTTGTTGTTTTGTTTTGTTTTTTTCTCTCTCACTACAGCATTAAGATGACAACTACCTTGTACTATGTACAACTATGTGCAATGACTAATTAATAAAGGATGTTTAAAATAGAGATTCTACTCGACAGGATCTATTAATAGCAGTTTCCTCTTTCATAATCCAACATGAGATGCTGCAAAAAATCCAGACAAAAAGCCATTAATGAGGAGAGCAGATCCCAGTTCTGTTCACCATTTTTTGTTTTTTTCCACACTTTGATCCCAGTGTTGTCAGTGACTTCCCCTTGCAAACATGCACTGGTGACATCTCACATTTGTGAATTTAAATATTTAGCATCATGTAGCTAGACAATTTATGTAACACACACTGTGATGAAAGTTCATAGATTTCTGAGGTGACAAAACCCATGACACACACATAGTCCCTAAGAGTGTGACAAGTTAAGTTACACTTTTACACTACAACCTAACACATATATCCAATATACAACTAGTGGAGTTTGATAGTTTCCTAATAACTTGGCAGTCCACCAGTCCATGGTTCATATTAAGAGAAATAAGATATATTTTATTGAACAGACAAAGAAAAGAAAGATCAAGACCACAAAAGTTGGTAACTTGTTTTTTTATTGAAGCTGACTTTCACTAAACTTTCACTGAGTAGATAAGATATGACTTATCAAAATACATCGTGCATGGTAAATATGAGATTTAAGCAGTACTACTGGTGACTACAAAGCAAGGACCATAAGTCCAGCATGTAAAGCTACTAAAACAGCTACTAACACACTAATACTAATATCTAATGAGAAATTATCTTTTTCAATAATAGTTTTCTAGAGCTTGATTGTTGCGTGAGGCACAGACAGCTGCCAGTCTCCTGTTTTTCTCTCTCATGGCGTCTACAAGACTCATCACACCCTCATCCTGTAGGACCTGATGACCTGTGATTTTTCCAGCTACCTTCACCACATCCTCCATCACCTTCATCACAGGCTCCAAGAGGATGAAGCGTCGGGTCTGAAGTTCCAGTACGTTGGCTGTTCCACTCAGACGGCCCAGGAGGTGGACAGCGCTTCTCATCTTCTCCTGGAACTCCACCAAGGCCTCTCTCTGCCATCTGACCTCCTCGATTTTCTCTCCGACTTGTTTCAGTTCTTCATCCATCTGTGTGATGTCTTTCTTTGTCTGGGAGATCTTGTCTTCGTATTCAGACACTTTATCAGAGTATGTCCTCACCTGAGACTCGAATCTGCTCACTTCTTCTTCTGCAACCCTGACAGCCTTCTCAGCCTCTATCTTTTCCAAAGCACCACCAATAATCATTGCTGGTCCTGTGTCAGATAAGACAACATCAAATTATGGACTGAAGCAACAGAGTGTCTGTCCAGCCACAAAGAAACACATTTAAATTAAGCTCTGAATCCGTTTTATTCTTGTATTTACCTGCAACCCATCCAAATACTGGAATGAGTGTCACACCAACCCCGACTTTCATCACTGTGTCTGCAGTGTCCTCTCTGTCCTGCTGTCTGCGAAGTGTGGCTTTAGCTGAATCCAAGTTCCTTTTTCCTTGTTTCAGAGAATCTTTATAAGTGTTTAAGGTGCTTATGTTTGATTTTTGCTTGGTTCGTAAGTTGTCTAAATCAAGTGTTTTTTTCTCTCTCTCTTGCTTTAGTTTGTACTGTTTAGCAGTCATATCTTCTAGACTGCCATCCAGGTCTTTGAGCTGCCTGCTAGTGGTTTCTTCTGCAAACTCCAAACTCTGCTGTGCTTCCTTAATCAGGTGCCGAATATCAAGGTAAGGGCGAGTCCCATGAGTGATGAGATGGACCTCCACCTTGAGGAGGGCGTCTGAGATCTTGTTGTATGCAGAGAGACCGTCTCTCAATGGTGGGATGACTGTCTCAACCAAGTGTCTCCCCACAGCTTCCAGATTATCCCATGACAGCCTCTGTCTAACAACAGACATGCATGAAGTGCTATTTCATATACACTCTAATGCAGTTTAAACCCCGTAAAAGAAACAAGACACTTCCAGTTTTATAGCGTTGTTTTAAATGATAAACTGAGCTAAAGCTATTTAAAACAGAGACTATTGGGCTCAACCTCCTCATGGTTGTTTTTCCAGCTCCATGTCTCTGGTCCTCTGAGAAGCCCGTCAATAACCAAGACTTAATGTGCATTTTTTTTTATCGGTCAGGGCAGCTTTAAACCATGACTCATGACATCTTTATCCGATTTCCTGTGATTTAACCAGTCACCAGAACCACATCCTTCATCACCTTGATCCTTCATTATGTAAATGCATTATGGGTGCTACAATGCAGTATTTTCATCAAAACAAAATGCTTACCTTAGCTGGCAGCCATGGTTTCTATACAAGGCAGTTTTGAAGGTGTACCAAAAAAAACTGAACGAGAAAAAAATGCGATTAAAAAAAAAACATCAATTTTAGGGTATCACAGTTAAAGTAGTTAAATATTTCGTTTAGTTTAGCTTAAGAACTGTTGGGAGCATGTACTTTTACAGTGTCTAAAAACATTAGAAATTACATATTAAATGCATGATTATTTCAATTAAAATTCAACTACATGGAACATTTATCCTTGTAATGACAGCAAATCCACTTTTCAAAAAAGTACCATTTATTGGATGCGTTTACCTTAGTAAGTCATTAGTATTTAATTAACACAATCATGCTGTAGTTATACACAAAGTAAAACTAACTTCATAGTCAATTGGGATTGCACATGAAGGTCTAATGGTTTTGTTGCCATAGTTCTTCATGTTAATGTTCAGCTGAAGAGAACTTCCACGTTAAGCATGTTAGCTTTAATCACCCTCAAAAATGTTTACCACAAAAAAAAAAAAAAACAAGTTTGACAAATGCATTTAATATACTTCTTTCCCAAAAGTAAGACTTCATCTCCAAAACACAGAACAGATCCGAACTTCAACTGGACATTACCCGAGACTCGGCACCAAATGGCCTGCCATACGGATCAGCCGGGCAGCAGACGTCTGGCTTCTCTTAAAGCTGTGTGAAAGTGAAGCAGACAGAGAAATGATCTACATCACTTTTCACGCACTGATTCATTCCAACAGTTCACTGAACTGTCCCTCATTCGTTGATGCTTGATGGCAGCGCTGTGCGCCCCATGCTGACTTTTTTCTTCCTTTTTGAGGACTGACTCTGGCATGAGCCAATAGTCTTACAGGGCTGGGCTGTAATTCATCAAAGGAGCATGCCATTGGTTGAGAGACCTTGGAGAATGTGTACTGCATGAGTTCCAACACCAGCTGAATCCTGTTTCATGTCCACACGAATCCTTTCAACAACAACATCAACAACAACAACTACAACAACAACAGCAAGGTTTATTTAGAGCCCAGTTTCACTATTTTAAGTCTCAGAAGGCTTTACATGCCCACAACAAACAAACCAGGACAGTACGCCCTGACTTAATCCTCATAAAAAAAATAAAAAAAAACCTCCACCCAAACACTCACAAAGGACATTCCTACATAACCATAACCTTTTTTGTTTGTTTGTTCGTTTTTGTTATTTGTTTCATTTTTAAAAAAGAACTACATAGACACTCAATAACTACAGGATATGTAGGAATATGTACAGCTACATTTAACTTGCTAACAAAACAATAAGACAATGTTAGCTTTTACATGAGCTCAGTGTAGATCTCCAAAAATGTGACGTAGCGGCATCCCTTCGCAGTTCTAATGAATGACTGACCCGCTACTTGGTTTAAAAAGACGTTTGTACGCGCTGCATGGAAACAAGCGGTCGAACTGGGGCAAACTCAAACATGCAAGGGCGGCATCTGCATCAGAAGGCAAAATAAGTAAATAAATGGTTCATTTTCTGGCGTTCGGGTTGGCCAACGGAATGTAAGTCTTACTAATTTTGATCATGTCACAACATACCTTAAAAAAACAAAAAACATTCAAAACAAACCAATAATGTGATGCAGGTCAGATACTCACGATGTGAGAGCGGCTGTTTGCCATCGTGCGAAGGAAAGACCCCACTGTAGTGTTGCTTAGGTAACCGTAGCTTTTTGGCGTGACGTCATACGCAAGAATTAACCAAGTATGTTGAATTTGTTGATTTTAACAGGTCACCTTTGAAATGTTAAAATGAACAAAACAAGTCTCCAGAGTGACTGTGAGTCTCTGTTAACTGACGGTATAAGGTACTTTCCTAATAAACTAAAGAGCTTGAGCTTTTACTTTCACTTTCACATTCTTAGTATCTGTTCCTACAGAACCGGCTATGAAACTAACCCATGCCCCTACATTCCAACTGAATGTGGAGCTCGAGCAAAATAAATGAGTTACGGCTTTTTTTTTTTTTTTTGCGGTACTTCCACTTTCACTTTCCTGTAAATGGTATTTGTTCCTGCAGACCCTGCTGTCACTCTTATGAAACTAATCCACATCCCCCATATTCCAACTGAGTGTGGAGTTGGCATGAGTGAAACGAATGATTAATTTCTTAATTAGGTACCTATGCTGTCTGTTCTTGTAGACCCTTTAAATATCTAGGCCAACTGTGAATAAAGGTCAGCCTGATAAGGCCACGTGTAACTGAACAAGACTCATGGCTCTCGCATAGTTCAACTCTCTCTCTCTCTCTCTCTCTCTCTCTCACTTTGATACATTCCCAGACACCACCTTTGTTATTCTCTTCAGAATACTAATAGTGTCATGCCTTCCAGTGCTTAGTTTTGGTTTTCATCTCTGTTACTTCTTGGTTTCCTTAGTTTATCTTAGTTCAATTACTAGTTCCACTTTTCCCTGTTTGTTTAGACTTTCCTGGTTTGTATAAATACTCCTAGTTTTCCTCTTGTTATCTGTGTGGAACTGGTTTGTCTATGTGTTGTGTTGTTGTGGCAACCTGTCAACAAGCCTGTATGTTCACTCCTATAAGTTTGAGAATCTTGTGTACTATGTTCTTTTAAAATAATACTGTGACTAATCTGCACATACATGCAGCCTCTTCATCAAACCATGACAAATAATTACAATAATGTGTTGTGAATATTGTGTGCTTGGGGAAAACAGAGCTAAGTGGATCCATTTTACAATCAGGTTAAAGCCCTAGTACTGAATCAACCAGAGATTCCTAGTGCTAGGAGAATGACATGCTTTCACGAATAAAGGGCTTACAAACCATTTCCTCAACAATCATCTAAGGATAAAGGGAATATTTTACCTCTAAACACCTACTGTCTAACCAGTCATCCATCTGACTATCTACTCACTGGTGAGCTAGAGTCTAAGTATGTCTTGTCCAGCTGCTAGGACCTCTAAGCTGCCCAGAGTCTACAGATGTTTAAGGTGAATTGTTACATTTCATCACATTGTTACATGACATTAGATGGCTTTTTGACGACAATGTTGAATCAGTAATACACTCTGAACCAGCCAATTAATTAGTTTTATTGTAGTACATTTTGAGTTTGATGACCTCAGATTGGCGACTCATATGAAATGTTTACAAACAGAAAAAGGAGTCTCCAGAGCAGGTCAGCCTGATAAGACTCTGTCTGACAGGACAAAGGTTCATGGCTCAGACAGCACTGCTGTTATGTGCAGACTGTGGTTTGGAGCCAGGAGGAGCCCATCTGGTCTTTTTACATCCTCCTTACATACTCTTTTCCTGTGTGTAATGGTAACAGTATTAGCAGTAGCAGTTGTAGTAGTAGTTGTAGCAGTAATAGCAGCTACAGCAGTTGTAATTCTAGTTTGCATACACAGTCATGCTGTAGATTTACTGTATGTATCCAATCCATTAGGCATCTCTCTTTCAACCAGCAATTTGCCAAGGACAAAAACTTCTGATTAAAACCAAGATACTATTGTCACAAACATCACAAAGCAACCCAAATACTGGTCCATTTGGCAGAGAGGTTGCTCAAAATCCACCATCAAAATAACTGATCAGATCATCAGCTAACACGACTGTCTGGTGTTAAGTCTTTTGAAAGGAACACTCACCGTAGCTCTCCAAGTTCTGTGCCTGTTGAATGTATCAGTTCTGCAGCAGCACACAGTGGGTTTGAAATACTGAAACTGAAGGTGTCCATAAACTAAACCCCTCCCCAACCCAACATGCCATTTCCTTTTTGGGAGGTGGGGAAGGGTTTAGTGCCACTACATTCTATATTAAACTTTCTGTCTTACAAAGCAGAAGAGAAGAGATCATTTTCAGCAGAGCACCTCACATCAACTGACCAATGATAGGCTATAATATTCAGTTATCTTTCTGGTAGAACAGGACAATAATGCAAATTTATATGAGCAGTAAAATGTCAATGGGCATCAAGTGTATTTTGATGTGCCCTCAGAAAACTGACAAATTATTTTCCATGTGCAAAATTTAAGATATAGCACTAAAAATGTTTGGTATAGGATTTGTCGGAGGAAACACAATCTTCTTAAAATATCAGAATTACCATTATTTTAACTTCCACAAATAAATTGTTGATGCTTTTTTTTTATCTGAAAAAAAAATGCGCAGCAAAGACAATATGAATTGTAATACTAGTAATTCATGCCTGCTTTTATGACTGCTTATGGGTCATAAACTGATCAAGATATTTGAAGAGTTGATCCATGGGACATGTATTCTTGAAAATCGATGTGTGTGAAGTTGTAATATTTTCGCCCCAATTCAAACAAGCTGTTTAAAAATGACCAGTGAATAAAAAAAAATCCTGTCATTAAATAAAGGATAGGATAAAAACCTCTCACACCACCACATAATGTGATGTTTTCAGCATATTGGAAATCACAAAAAGGGGAGAATTTTCTGAATGCAGCATTGGTGTATTTTGATTGTAAGATTAATATTTGTTTAAAGCCATAATATGTCTTGTTGTTCAGATCAGATAACAGGTGTTTGGGTAACTTGGTCACTCCAGTTCCTCATTGCCTTGTTCAGTCTGCCTCTTTCTTTACTAGGTAGCAATTCTAAGGTTGTTTGTATCAAGCGTTCATGTTTTGCCTCTGAAATTTTAAAGTGCTATACCCCAATGATTTGGTTGTTACTGATATCAGTTTAGAAATTTCAGTTTAGGTACAGAAAGTTCATGACCTCAGTACAGCTATTTTCCTCACAAACATGAATGCAACACATGTCCTTAATATGTTACCAAATTTGAGCATAAAGTGTCTGCCATAAAAGTGATTATCATGTGATGTGAAATATGTATAGTCCAGTACAAGCTAAATATCTGATAGAGCACAGATGCACAAATATCTGTCATTAAAATTGTATAATAGAAATAAAAAGACTGAAAATAAAAAAAATCCTTTAGTATTTTAGTAAAATGAAATATTCTACCTCCTTTGCTCAGTATATATGTAATTCATTTATGATGTTGTTTTCTGCTTCAGATTCATTCAAGTGAAAATCTATGAGAGGACTGACAGCGATCAGTTGCCAACCGTGAGCTTCATTTCCTCAAGATATGGAATATAAACATCAGATTAAACTCAATAAAATGATAAAAAGGAGATTTACATTAACTTAACATCTTTTTGAATCTCTAATTTCTTGTCTTATATTCAAAACCAGGTTATGATCATGAGTTTTTGCAGGAGGCAGGCTAATGGTCGTCAAATCTTGTTCATGTTGAAGAATTTGGATTTCTGTGAGCTGATCCCAGAGCACACTTGGATGCCACTTTCACTGTTAAATGGTTCCAAATTCCAGGAGTTGTTCAATTTCTTAAAACATGCACAGAATGAATTCCATACAGACATATTAATCCATAATAAAGTGGAAAACAGAATCAGTGCAGTATACAGCAGTATTTATTAAAGGTGTGTGTAAAGGTTTAAGCAGCAGTTTGACAGTACATATTAGACCAAAGGATCCTGTGCCGAGACAGGGTAAGGTAAAGGTCACAACTGTTTAAGTTTCAGAAAATATTTAGCAGAATACATTTATCGCTTTTACTAACATGAGGTCAGTGAGGCCAATGCACAGCATGTATAATCAATTTCACATTTCATCACTCTCCATGTCTGGATAAAATCAAAAGTATTGTCTTGTGACATCATATGACAATGTGTGAGCACTATTCACGGACCAGTGATCATCAGTGTGTGTTATAAAGGCCTTTACCCCCATACGTTAATGGTATGCCCCATTTATCGTTTGGTACAAGCCATTTGCATACCCCTAATAGGTCATGGTGACGTCAGACGGTAATAGACTTGTTGTGTTAGGATGAGTTTGCAGTTTCCTAGTTGTCCGATTGATACCAGTGTTTCCCTATGGTGTGCGTACATTTGAAGTAAGTCATCCAACAATGTAATAAGGTTAAATATTATGTATGCTGTTCTGAAGCACCCTTTGTATTGTTTGTTCGCTATGCGAAGGTTCGAAGTTAAGTCTGTTGTTCTCTTGTGGTTGTTCTCACTAATCACCCCATGCCCGAGCCGTATCGGCTAAATGATAAGAACGGCGATGTAAGCCGCTAGTGCATTTGTTATGAATATTGTAACACGCTGGCGAACCTCATTCTCTTTCATACCACGAATAATCTACCGTTAGTGCTCGGGTATGTGAGGTGGTTGGTCTGGACGACTAGAATACTCATTTATACATTTACCCACTGAGCGTATCGAGTTATGTAAATAATAGTTTGAGCGTGTATTTTATGTGGTATTTATTTGCATTACTCGTTATTTGATTGCACCAGTAGAAATGTTCCGTTTATTACTTTATAATATTTATACGCAATGTTGGAGTGCCACCTTGTGGTCACTTTGAGTATTACCCCATGTCAATTCCCTAATGTTTAGTCTGTTTGTGTGTTTGTGCCCTTCTATAGGAAACCACACCTTTTATCGCTATATTTTGCATTGGAGTAGATACTCCCCTATTTGAGAATTGTGTGGTAGTGAAACCCTCACAATAAAGGAATCAACCCTGACTTGGATGCAGTGATTCTGACCGATCACCTGTCGGGAGCTACTCCAATTAAACTTGTGCCGGGTTCGCAAGAACTAGCCCACCACAGGTGATCGGTCAGAATCACTGCATCCAAGTCAGGGTTGATTCCTTTATTGTGAGGGTTTCACTACCACACAATTCTCAAATAGGGGAGTATCTACTCCAATGCAAAATATAGCGATAAAAGGTGTGGTTTCCTATAGAAGGGCACAAACACACAAACAGACTAAACATTAGGGAATTGACATGGGGTAATACTCAAAGTGACCACAAGGTGGCACTCCAACATTGCGTATAAATATTATAAAGTAATAAACGGAACATTTCTACTGGTGCAATCAAATAACGAGTAATGCAAATAAATACCACATAAAATACACGCTCAAACTATTATTTACATAACTCGATACGCTCAGTGGGTAAATGTATAAATGAGTATTCTAGTCGTCCAGACCAACCACCTCACATACCCGAGCACTAACGGTAGATTATTCGTGGTATGAAAGAGAATGAGGTTCGCCAGCGTGTTACAATATTCATAACAAATGCACTAGCGGCTTACATCGCCGTTCTTATCATTTAGCCGATACGGCTCGGGCATGGGGTGATTAGTGAGAACAACCACAAGAGAACAACAGACTTAACTTCGAACCTTCGCATAGCGAACAAACAATACAAAGGGTGCTTCAGAACAGCATACATAATATTTAACCTTATTACATTGTTGGATGACTTACTTCAAATGTACGCACACCATAGGGAAACACTGGTATCAATCGGACAACTAGGAAACTGCAAACTCATCCTAACACAACAAGTCTATTACCGTCTGACGTCACCATGACCTATTAGGGGTATGCAAATGGCTTGTACCAAACGATAAATGGGGCATACCATTAACGTATGGGGGTAAAGGCCTTTATAACAGTGTGTTTTTCAAGACTCATTTTAGTTTCAGCTGAGCACTAACACATCTGACTCCACTGCTCATCAAGCCTTTCATCAGATCAGCGAAATGTGTCAGTGAGGGTTTTAGACCAAAGCTATGCAAGGCTGGGCCCCTTGCGGAACGGACCTGTGCGGTTCACCTCTGAAACTGACTCCACACAGAACTACACAGACCACAAGTGACCATGACTGAATGAGAGGGAGAGAGAACCAAGCCCTGTCGTTGGCCTGAGGACCATGGTGCCTGGTCTCCCGACCTCCATGAATCACACACATGTGGTATCCAGCTCTGCATTGTTTGAACTGTTTATAGTCTACACCAGCTGATGTTCCCAAAAACAGTCGCCTGCACCCCCTTAAAAGCATCAGGTTTCTGATTTCCCAAAAATACACTGTAAAATGAGAATCCTCTGCAGGAGGAAGGCATGAAAATGAAAAGAAAGAAAGTCTCCCCAGAGACTAACAGCACCATGCACAGTGTCCCATGCCCAGAGTCTCTGGTGTTGACACATCAGCACAACCTTCAGAGATATTCTCAGAAGAGAATGTTTGTCCGCATATTAAGAAGTGAAACTAAAATCCATTTTTAAACTCAGCTGTCACAGATATCATGCACAGCATTGCATGACAAGGGCCATTACTTTCACTTTTCACTTCACAAGGGCAAAAGTAAACCTATCCTCCTCTATGGTGGCATAAAAGTGAACGTGCTTAGAATCATGGACTATGTGTCTGCATATGTATTCTTTGGCCTGTAACCTGACTTTACAGTCCCTTACTAGTGCCTCAGAAAAGGGATCTTTTTATTTGGTCTGTCCTCCTTCCTCTCACTCACACATCTGATCCTGCCTATTGGATCTGCAAAGGAGAACTGCATTAATATTAAGTTTGAAAAACAGAAACTGAAACTGAAACTGAAACTCTTTCAATTTCCAGGAACTAGACTCCTCCCGATGTAAGATTCCATAACTTTCCAGAGGAGGAGAAGGGCTTTGGGCGACTATATAAGCCCTCTGACTAAAGGGCTGATCATAGCAGAGCAGAACGATCTTCAGCTTTCATCGGCAGAGCACCTTGCATTAATAACCGAACGGTAAGCTTTAATACTGAACTTCCTTCAGAGCAGAAGACAACTAAAATTTTACTGTTTTTGTACTGTAAACCGTACTGTGTACCAGTGTGTCTTTAGAAATCCTGAAAATATTATAAATTTGTAAACAGAGACAATAATCAAAGTCAAACCATTTATCAAGTGGACTGACAACACTCAAGAGTTTAAATGGACTTCTAGCCTATGGATTATCATACAATATAGTTTATGGTTTAATTTACAAAAATGAAGTGTACAGCATGGACCATTTTAATTTTATTTTTTAATTTTAAAACTCTCCAAGACATAGCAATTGCAAAGCAATACGTGAGGTGAAGCAGGGAGACCAAGCTGGTGAGAAGAATGGTAAAATGCAGTGTCTGCCTTACTGAATTTTTAGACCATAGACAATCAGTTGAGCTATGTGCAGGACTTTCTTCTTGCCGGTCCGGTATTGGCATGTTACTACGCATGACAGAGTTTAAATTACACTGCGTAGCAAGCGTTTCTTAAACATCCTCTAAGAGTTAAGAATAGTCTAGATTGGGGCAAATTCCGCAACAATGATCTGTTTAAGCAAGCTGTGGAGTGAGCGTTCTTTTGACCACTCTAGCTTTGGCCTATTTATTTCTGTATATGTCTGGCTTAGAGATCTTGATACTGCCTTTGACTACATCGTAGAGGTCGGCGCAAGGTCGATTGCTTTCATGTAAACGGTACATTCGGAATCATCAATCGGAACAATTTCATTCCGAATGATATAAATGTGTACATGCAACCGTAGCCAGTATTACAAACGCAAATACAAATATATGTACACCTAGGTTGGCGAAAGAATGAGAAGGACAAATCTGTTCGACTATTTAATGAACAGTAGCGATTAAGCAAAACGAACAGTAACGATTACGCACAACCTCAACATTAGCCTCTGATATGTAGGCTATTACGAAACATCTGTAACCTGTAACATCCATAGCCTGTTTAAAAAAAGGCTGGGCGTTCATGGCATCAAATGTAGCCTATAGGCTATCAGGTAACATTTTATTTCCTCCTTTTTCACTGCGGCAAAGTCCTGCCGACTTGAAATCAAACATATCCAATGCGTCTTTGCAGCTTGCAGTGCACATGAACCGTGTCACTCTCTCCTCCTCCTTACCTCTTTGCAGCACTGTCTTAATCCGATTCTGCACAGAGAGGCCCCAGTCTAGTGGCACGCTTGAAACGGGCACAACACACCACTTTTAGCTAGTGTAGCCCAGCTCATAAATAAGCACTTTGCAAACTGTCTCAAGCGCCACGCGCCGTCATTACTGCCACTACATCTCGTCCTGCGCGCTTGGCATTAGAGCTGCGCCAGCCTAAAACACTGTAAAACATTTCATGTTGGCTAAATTTAGAAACCTAAATTAATCTGCTGCCTTGTAACCATGAGTAAAGTCAACTTGAATTTAACACTGTGAGTTAGAATTATTGATTATTTTTCATTATTCATGAAAGAAAACTTTACATAACTTGTCAAGAAATCATATATCTTCATCTCACAGTCGCAAAAGCAAATAATCTAACTATGTTCATAATAATTAATATTTCAGAAATTTGATTTTGGATAGAATTTCATATCTGATCTACATTTCCCATTACCGAGTGCCGTATATACATGGCAATTTACTGTTACTGATGTTAAGCACTAGGCCTTACCTATAATGGTGACTGCACACACTCTGACATTCATACTCCCAGCCCAGGCTGTTAACATTTTTACACTTTAGGAGAAGACTATGCTAAAGAACACTGAAACATCCATTACCCATAATTCCTAAAACCAGGAACTGCTTGACATAACATAAACTCGCTGCTACAATACATTTATTTGAACATTGCACGTGAACTTAGAACATTGCTATGTGTTTACCAAACTCTCTCACACTTTATCTGTATGTATATATATATATATATATGCATGTAGAGATGCAGTAGGTGATTTGTTATCTTTAACAAGGGGGAAAATGGCCCAATTGTCACTGACACTACTCTATAGAGTATATGAGGGGATGACAAGTTAACAAGGGGGGGATGCATTTTGGTAATTTCGCTAAGAAGGGTGATAGCCCTTTGATCTAAGAAGAAGAAATAAGTGAGTATAAACAGATGGGGCTGCAATGTTTTACAGTGTATTCAGTCATCACTTCACAGCCAAAGCTGATTTTTAATTGTCCTGTTTAGGAATAACCATCGTCATAGCTACAGTTTGTATGAGCATTATTACCAGCCATTTTGACCGGCAAGTATTTAATTTGTGGGTGTTTTATTTTTGTGTGTGTGTGTATATTCCAAGTACAACACACTTGGCATACGTACATCCTGAAAACACAAATGTACACATATATGAGTAAATATAGAGGTAAATGTAGACATATCTGTTGCATGTGGATTTCGCTCTAGTGAAAGAGCACAAAACTATTTATCTGGTGACACGTTAATATCTTCAGCCCTGTGGTAATGCTATGATGTTTTGGGGAAAACCATTTAAATGAAGTTGCTATTTTTCAACACACAATCAGTAACTCTGCAAGATTTTTATTTACATTGCAGACAAAATAGAGCAATGGCTTCTGAAATTGTGAAGAAGACTCAGAGTATCACCACAGCACAGGACATGAGAGAGTCCACCCAGCTCATAATGAAACCTTATGCCAACTGGGAGGAGTACCTGACACCAGCACCACTCTCCATAGCCATAATGGGGGAACTGGTCTTCATTTCCTCCAAAACCGATTTCTCTATCAACAAAAACCCACCCAAAGGCGGCTACAAGTACATCAAATACCCAGAGTCATTCCGCGCCTGCCTCATGCAAGTGTGTAACTCTGGCTGGTGGGCTTTTAATGAAGCCCATAAGAGTATGGATCAGATCCGCCTTCACACTTCCACTGTACCAGACTACATGAAGACTGCAGTGCAGATCCTGTTTCATGATGATGATGAGGTTGTCCAGGCCCACCTGCCTGACCAGCTGGAGAACATACGAGTTATCGCAGATGACTGTGTGGAGTTGGCCTGTGCAGCAGAAGAAAAGTTTGCTGACGTCATCAACATCATTCAAGAACTCCTGGAGGCAAGTGTGAATGCAGAGCATTTCTATGGAGAGGAGCTGGAGGAAATCAAGGAAAAAATGGAAGAAGCCAAAATGAGGGAGGATGCATCACGAGAAGCCAATGAAAGATCTGCGAAGGCAATGAAGACAATGGAGAGGGAACTGGGAGAGGCTCAAGAGAACTACAAGAAAGCAATGGATTCACTTCCTAGTGGATGGGGAATGATTGGAATGGATTTAGTTGGAGGACTAACAGAAAGTATAACAGGTCTTGTAAATGGAATAACATCCATTGTTACCCAACCTGTTGCACAAATGTGTAAGGCCTCAACTAAAGTGAAGGATACATATGACTACATAAGAGGTAAGGACGATGAAGCAGATGAAGTTGACAAAATAAATATCTACAGCAAGTCTGGGGAAATTTTGAAGTCCACAGAACTTATTGGACATTACATTCAAGAGGGAAATATTGACTGGAAGAAACTGTATGATCAGAAGAAAAAATACACAAACACAGATTTCGCAGCAAACCAGTTTAAACGGATTAAAAACAGCTTGGACAAGTACCCAGACTGCGAACCAAAATTAGAGGCTGTTCTCTTATGTGAAGATGGATTCGACATCTGTTTGAAGCTTGCAAAGTATGCACCAGAAGGCAATTGTGAGATGGAGAAAGAAGAGGAGATCATCTCTTATTGGGAGGAGCTCATTAAATCAGCTCGTGCTTTTGACAGCAAAAGCAAGAGTGTCACAAAATCTCCGTCTATGACACCAAAACCACCCATGATGTACCAGCAGGGGAATAAGAGTGAAGGGTCTGGTAAAAAGTCTGCAGGAGAAAGGGCCTCAGCGAACGCTCATTTCCGTATTGAGCAGACCAGAGCACAACTGGACAAGACAAGAGAGATGTATGAGAAGTGTGTGGAGAACATGGAGAAGAACCAGAAGGAGCTGACTGACATTTTGGTCACCATGAGGAACTGCCAGATCAAGGAGATTGACTTTAAAACCACCATAGAAATGCTGGTCAAAGGTATGGATGCCATGGGTAGAGTGAAGGAACAGTGGGAGAAGATGGTACGCTTCTTTCAGATGGTGTCCCACATTGTGAAGGTCAGCCTGAGCAAAACTCTCAAGAATTTTGTCACAACATCTGAGAAGACACAGAAACTGTCTTACAATGCCAAACTGTTCTCAAAAGACCTGCTCTACAACCAGGCCTTCCAGGCATCCAACATTGCCAGTCTTGTCCACATGATCTCAGATACCTACACTGAAGTGTCCAACAAGTACCTGATGGACAGAGTCAGTAGTCTGGGCAAACTCATGGCCATGGATAAGAGTAAGCCAGAGTTTGAACTCGAGCGTCTACAGCTACAGAAGGGGTGTGATGAAGCACAGAAAGGTATTCTACGCCTGGTCATCAAGAACAAAAAAGCCTTTGAGAGGAGTACTGATGTAAGATTGAAGAAGATTGAGGGAGAATTGCTGGCCATTCTACCAGCTGCAGCACCTGAAGAAAAGAAAGCTATTGAAGATGCTGTCAAAGCTGGATTCAGCGAAGAAGAGGAAGTCAACTATTACTGAGGTAAACTTAATGTCACTGACTTTACCTTTTTTTCCTCAGAACTTCTACATTTGACATAGACATGTCATAATTCTAAATGTAGCCTAATGTTCTAATACAGGCTACCTCCTGGCATTCTATGGTACATTTCTTTTTTGTCTCTCTGTGTTGTCCTCTGCTACAGATCCATTCAAGTCAAAAGCTGTGACAAGACTGACAATCAATTTCTCACCACCCTATCAGCTTCACCATCTTGAGAGATCCGTGACATGAAAGAGACAACTCAGACTAGACACAATGAGGAAGTTGAAATATGTACTAACATCTAACTAACGTCTTCATGAATATTTATTTGTGAAGACCAGACACTGTGATACCATTTGCTCAATGGCTTTTACCAACTAAATGCCTCAGAGTAAAAGACAGTTAACCCTCTGGAGTCCGAGGCCTGTCAGCCACTTCTGAAGTAGTTTTACATGCCCTAACAGTTTTATAGATTTCACCTATACAAAAAACACTGATCCCAAAGTGCCACATATGCCCATATTCAGGACAAATTCAGCACCAATAATTTGAGAGCAGTAAGAATGTCATTAATCTATTTTTTTATTCAAAAAGCAGCATTAAGACACTTCCGCTAACAGAAAATGTGTTGATGATATGCAAAACCACCACTAGATGGCAGTGTCGCAAAACAAAATTGGAAATTTTGTCTCAAAATGTCTCATGTATGGGGTGAATAAAATGTATGTGTTGACAATGACTGTTCTGTCTGACAAAAACATTATTAAACACATTACATATGAACTTGGTTTTCTATGATAATTTTAATAACATGCTAGACAAATGATTTACTTGTTTATCTTTTTTGTTTATTGCTGCTCTTTCAAGTGGAGCCATATCAGAACATCTTCATGTGTGACCTTCATGTGTTTTTGTTTATTTTACTCAAATTTTTCTGTCACACAGTAGTGCTGACCGAACATTTCTCACTGAATCATCCAAGGCTCACTGAATCATTACTGTGAGGGAGGAGAAAAGGTTAACAACAGCATGACCTCTCTTTGCCCCTGTGCTCACAAAGACTTCCTGGCATCTTAGGTTTTGTTCATTTTATGCTAACGTTGAAGTCTTAACATAGCAGGACAGGTGAGGTCCCATGTCCTAAAGGCTTTTATAATGTGGATTTTCCTCTGTCTTTGATGGATAGTACTTCACGCTTAACTGTGATACCTGTTGTTGGTGGTACTTGATCGTTTATATTATGGGGGCTTCTGACCCACTTCTCGTTCACTCTCTTATTTTCCTTCAGTATTCTTGCATTTGTACCTGGTCTAATACGGAACTTACTGGTAGTTCTTATGTAACAGACAGCTCCTTAATGGCTGTATGTTTGGTTTGCTTTCTGCCTCTTTTAGAAATTGTTTTGGATGAGAGCATCTGCTAAATGACTTAATGTAAATGTAAATCAGTTCCATGTTGGAGAGAGAAACACTTAAAACTGAGAATGTATTTATTTACACTGTTCAGTGTATGGGTGCACTCTCTGAGGCAGCTTTAAGGACAGCCAGGTAACCTACATGTTGTGAGCGAGTCAGGCAAGGTCATAAAAAACTAGGAGATTTTTCAAATACTGGTGAGCATTTAAAACTTTGCATGGGGGCTACAATCATTTACAATCAATGCAGATTTGATCAGGAGGATTAGGCAATACGGTTGGACCGCCACTTTTAGAGATCCACGGACTTCAGGTAATTGTTTTATTTGACCTATTTGTGTGTTTGTTTCTTGTTTTGTTTTGTTTTGTTTTGTTCGTTTTTTCAAATGTATCATATTTACCAGTGATTTGCTGAAAACAGGGATCAGCAGTGAATTTACTGACAAGTGTTGTCTTTGGACTGAGATATCATATACTCAGCTGTGCTATTTTTTTTTTTTTTTTATCACAATTTCATTAGTCATACAGATTGGTCACATTAGTCAATGTTGATGCCTGTATATTTTGAGATTATTGTTCCTCTAAGTGCAGAGGAAATGTTTATTCTATAAAAAAAATAAAACTGGCTTGAAATAATCAAATCCTCAACACTTTGGCGTCAAATATCTTAACAGTTGCTCAAACTTCTTAACTCATCATGCTTGGCCCAATGAAAGTCAGTGAACGGTAATCAATCTGAGTTCTCCAGCAGCACACTATACACATCCCAACCTAGAGAAGAGTGTGTTTGTCTTTATGCATGTACTGTATCCCTCTGACGATTCCCATTTGAAAGTATGCACATTGGTTTTAAACACCCTGGGTAAATCTGACTCACATGCTTTTACTACGTCTGAAATTAATAAAAATTTGCATTTTTAATTAGATACACGAGGTTAATATGTAAGCCCAGTACCTCTCACTGCTCTGTTTGGAGCGTAACCCTCAAGTGCTCACACACACACACACTGTACTACATGTCTTCTGAACTTAATCACAAAGTTATCAGATGTATATTTTATCATTCTTTTCTTACTGAGATTTTATGGTCCATGTTTCATGTTTGTATCTACTTGTTTGTAGTGATTTGGATTTTGTTTTTATGTTACTGTTGATTTGTGAAAAGTGTTGGTCAGTACTGGGAGAAGGAGGGGGTTTATGGTTCCTTGTGTTTAAGTGCCTACATGCTTGGACTGAATCACTTAAACAAGATATCAAAACAACAGTAAATGAAGGTAGCTTACATGGCCATGAGAAATGAAACACTAATACAACACGAATACTCAGAAGCTATGTCATAGGTAATGAAAAATTCTCAGCTACATAATTTCAACATTTATAAGTTCGATTTTCAAAATATCTTATATAAATGCTGAGTTTAAATTTCACTGTTTGAATAACACTCGCTTACATCACACTTAACAAGAATAGCCCTTGAATCATATGCTTGATTCACTGGAGTGGTCACAGGATGGTGCGCATGAAACCTGAGAAAGTTTGTAAGCTTCCTGAAGTAGTGATAACAGGATAATATGTGCTGGAGTTTTATAGTCGGTAGAGTGTAATCAATGACCCATTGAGCTCCATTTAACCCAACTGTAAGGACAGTGACTCTGCAAGAGAAACCATACAGAGCACATTAAAGCAATCTTATGGTCATTAAATTAGGTGAGCCTGTTGTTGATTGTGAGGTTTTTTTTTTGTTTTGTTTTGTTTTGTTTTGTCACTCTCACCTACAGAATTAAGATGACAACTACCTTGTACTATGTACAACTATGTGCAATGACTAATTAATAAAGGATGTTTAAAATAGAGATTCTACTCGACAGGATCTATTAATAGCAGTTTCCTGTTTCTTAATCCAACGTGAGATGCTGCAAAAAATCCAGACAAAAAGCCATTAATGAGGAGAGCAGATCCCAGTTCTGTTCACCATTTTTTGGTTTTTTCCACACTTTGATCCCAGTGTTGTCAGTGACTTCCCCTTGCAAACATGCAACTGGTGACATCTCACATTTGTGAATTTAAATATTTAGCATCTTGTAGCTAGATAATTTATGTAACACACACTGTGATGAAAGTTCATAGATTTTTGAGGTGACAAAACTCATGACACACACACAGTCCCTAAGAGTGTGACAAGTTAAGTTACACTTTTACACTACAACCTAACACATATATAGGAATCCAATATACAACTAGTGGAGTTTGATAGTTTCCTAATAACTTGGCAGTCCACCAGTCCATGGTTCATATTAAGAGAAATAAGATATATTTTATTGAACAGACAAAGAAAAGAAAGATCAAGACCACAAAAGTTGGTAACTTGTTTTTTTATTGAAGCTTTTACTAAACTTCCACTGAGTAGATAATATATGACTTATCAACATACGTCGCGCATGGTAAATGTGAGATTTAAGCAGTGGTACTGGTGACTACAAACCAAGGACCATAAGTCCAGCATGTAAAGCTACTAAAAACAGCTACTAACACACTAATACTAATATCTAATGAGAAATTATCTTTTTCAATAATAGTTTTCTAGAGCTTGATTGTTGCGTGAGGCACAGACAGCTGCCAGTCTCCTGTTTTTCTCTCTCATGGCATCAACAAGACTCATCACACCCTCATCCTGTAGGACCTGATGACCTGTGATTTTTCCAGCCACCTTCACCACATCCTCCATCACCTTCATCACCGGCTCCAGGAGGATGAAGCGTCGGGTCTGAAGTTCCAGTACGTCGGCTGTTCCACTCAGACGGCCCAGGAGGTGGACAGCACTTCTCATCTTCTCCTGGAACTCCACCAAGGCCTCTCTCTGACGTCTGACCTCCTCGATTTTCTCTCCGACTTGTTTCAGTTCTTCATCCATCTTTCTTTGTCTGGGAGATCTTGTCTTCGTATCTGTAGCGCACTATATAGTGGCTGTGTCCGAAATGGCATACTACATACTACTCGCATACTAATTATGACGTAAAAGTAGTAAGTAGTATGCAGTACGTGAAAAATAAAAATTTTGCAGTACACGACAGTTACCCGGATGATGTACGTACTACTCTGGCGAAAATTTCTAGTATACATCCCGAGCTCACTTCGCCGACTACTGCATCCCATGAAGCAACGCAGTGATTTCCAACTGTCAAAAAAATATAAAAACATGGTTGACAGCGACAGAACCAGCTTCAACTTCAACTGCAGCTGCAGTTCCGAATATAAATGTATCAGTTGCATATTTTGGTGTAATAAGTCTTCATACGCTTTCTTATAGGGCTACATTTGATACATATTTGTGGTTGTCGTGTGTTGTTCGATTTTAACAGAACAGATAGCCCAACCGATAGCAAACGTGTAGTACACTACACGACAGTTCTCATAATTGTGTACCATACTGTATACTAGTGTGTGGAGTAGTGCGCAGTACGCAGTGAATACTAGGCTAGTATGCAGTACGCTAGTATGCCATTTCGGACACAGCCAGTGTCTTAAAATTTCAGTTGAGATTCCGAACAGCGTTATAATATGGCCGACACACTAGTGCACTATATAGTGAGTGAGTGTACATTTCGAACAGAGCATAGGCTTTACTCCCCCACAGTTGCGTCACTAGGTCCGATCATTCGGGGCTACAGCCCCGAATATTTTAAGCCTAGCCCCGAATATTATTGCTCTGAAAAAGGAGGTGTGTGTAGTAAAACAACAGACATACTGTGTAACAGAGCGGAATTTGACTTGCAATGACTGAAGGAGGGGGAGTAATCACGCGCGGCACAGTGCACACAAAGTTGGAAGACCCCAGATGAAAAACTCCGGTTTTCATAGCCACCGTCTTTTCATTCGCTAGAAACGCCCCTACCCTCTCTTCAAAAAGAGCAAGAAGACTGAGTAGGCTTGGGTAATTCTAAATTTTAGACGGTCTTAAAGCCCCCCCCCCCCCCCCCCCCCCCAAAGAAAACAGGAGAACCAGCAGGGTGTTCATTCAAATCTTGAGTTATTCTTTTTAGTTTTCTTGATGGAAGAAACAGGGCAAAGCATATTGTAATGTATTCTGACGATAATCCATGTCAGTCTCAATAAACTCAGTAAAAACAATAAGACAATGTTAACTTTTACATGAATTCAGTTTAGATCTCCAAAAATGTGACGTAATGGCACCCCTTCGCAGTTTTAATAAATGACTGACTCGCTACTTGGTTTAAAAAGACGTTTGTACGCGCTGCATGGAAACAAGCGGTCGAACTGGGGCAAACTCAAACATGAAGGGCGGCATCTGCATCGGAAGGCAAAATAAGTAAATAAATAAATGATTTATTTTCTGGCGTGCAGGTTGGCCAACTGAATGTAAAGAAAGCGTAGTCTTACTAATTTTGATCATGTCACAACATACCTTAAAAAGAAAAAAAACATTAAAAACAAACCGATAATGTTATGCAGGTCAGATACTCATGATGTGAGCGCAGCTCTTTGCCATCGTGCGAAGGAAAGACCCCACTGTAGTGTTGCTTAGGTAACTGTAGCGATCTGGCGTGACGTCATACGCAAGAATTAACCAAGTATGTTGAATTTGTTGATTTTAACAGGTTACCTCTGAAATGTTAAAATGAACAAAACGAGTCTCCAGAGTGACTGTGAGTCTCTGTTAACTGACGGTTTAAGGTACTTTCCTGATAAACTAAAGAGCTTGAACTTTTACATTCACATTCTTAATATCTATTCCTACAGACCCTGCTTATGAAACTAATCCACACCCTCACGTTCAAACTGAATGTGGAGCTCACATGAGCAAAATAAATGAGTAATTGCCTTTTTTTAATGATGCTTGCACTTTCACATTCCTGTAAATGGTATCTGTTCCTGCAGACCCTGCTTATGAAACTAATCCACACCCCCATGTTCCAACTGAATGTGGAGCTCACATGAGCAAAATAAATGAGTTATTGCCTTTTTTTATGATACTTCCACTTTCACATTCCTGTAAATGGTATCTGTTCCTGCAGACCCAGCTGTCACTCTTATGAAACTAATCCACGCCCACATATTCCAACTGAATGTGGAGTTGGCATGAGTGAAACGAATGATTCGTTTCATAATTAGGTACTTATGGTGTCTGGTCTGTAGATCCTTTAAATATCTAGGCCAACTGTGAATAAAGGTCAGCCTGATGTCTGTGGTGTCTAACAGAACAAAGGCTCATGGCTCTTGCACAGTTCAACTCTCTCTCTCTCTCTCTCTCTCTCTAACTTTGATACATTCCCAAACACCAACTTTGTTTTTCTCTTCAGGCAAATAATTACAATAATGTGTTGTGAATATTGTGTACTTGGGGAAAACAGAGCTAAGTGGATCCATTTTACAATCAGGTTAAAGCCCTAGTACTGAATCAACCAGAGATTCCTAGTGCCAGGACAATGTCATGCTTTCACGAGTAAAGGGCTTACAAACCATTTCCTCAACAATCATCTAAGGATAAAGGGAATATTTTACCTCTAAACACCTACAGTCTAACCAGTCAATCATCTGACTATCTACTCACTGGTGAGCTAGAGTCTAAGTATGTCTTGTCCAGCTGCTAGCACCTCTAAGCTGCCCAGAGTCTACATATGTTTAAGGTGAATTGTTACATTTCATCACATTGTTACATGACATTAGATGGCTTTTTGACAACAATGTTGAATCAGTAATACACTCTGAACCAGCCGATTAACCAGTTTTATTGTAGTACATTTTGAGTTTGATGACCTCAAATTGACGATTAATATGAAATGTTTACAAACAGAAAAAGGAGTCTCCAGAACAAGTCAGCCTGATAAGACTCTGTCTGACAGGACAAAGGTTCAAGGCTCAGACACCACTGCTGTTATGGATGAGTAAACCACAGTTTGAACTCAAGCATCTACAGCTACAGAATGGCTGTGAGGAAGCACAGAGTGTAGTATTCTACAGCTGGTCATCAAGAACAAAAAAGCCTTTGAGAGGAGCGCTGATGCAAGACTGGAGACGACTGAGGGGGAATTACTGGCCATTCTACCAGCTGCAGCACCTGAAGAAACCAAGGCCATTAAAGAAGCTGTCCAAGCTGGATTCACTGAGGATGAGACAGAATCCTACAGCTGATATAAATGATTAGCACTGACTCTACCTCCTTTGCTCAGTATATATGTAATTCATTTATGATTTTTTTTTTCTGCTTCAGATTCATTCAAGTGAAAATCTATGAGAGGACTGACAGCAATCAGTTGCCAACCGTGAGCTTCATTTCCTCAAGATATGGAATATAAACATCAGGTTAAACTCAATAAAATGATAAAAAGGAGATTTACATTAACTTAACATCTTTTTGAATCTCTAATTTCTTGTCTCGGGTTTATTTTAAAAAAAAATCCACTCTCATATTCAAAGCCAGGATATGATCATGGGCTCTTGCAGGAGGCGGGCTAATGGTCGTCAAATCTTGTTCATGTTGAAGAATTTGGATTTCTGTGAGCTGATCCCAGAGCAGCTCTTTCTCAGTCAAGGTAGAGAGGAAAAAACATATTAAAAACATGTTCACCAATAAGAAACATAAGCACAACACAGGTGGACATGATGCCACTTTCACTGTTAAATGGTATCATTACCACCCCTGGTTAGGATTATGGAGTGGGATATTAACTTACTATACATGTATATACACATTTGGCAGGAATCAGCCAGTTTATTTAAACTCAAATAAGTTTATATGTATTTATTAAACATATGTACATATTTTTATTTTTAATTATTTTTACAATTTATACTAAATCACTATATATTACTACACAATATTTGTTTCAAACATCCTTTGACAATTTATTGGCTAAGGTTTTCCAAATTCCAGCAGTTGTTCAATTTCTTAAAACACGCACAAAATGAATTCCATACAGACATATTAATACATAATAAAGTGGAAAACAGAATCAATGCAGTATACAGCAGTATTTATTAAAGGTGTGTGTAAAGGTTTAAGCAGCAGTTTGACAGTACATATTAGACCAAAGGATCCTGTGTTGAGACAGGGTAAGGTAAAGGTCACAACTGTTTAAGTTTCAGAAAATATTTAGCAGAATACATTTATCGATTTTTACTAACATGAGGTCAGTGAGGCCAATGCACAGCATGTATAATCAATTTCACATTTCATCACTCTCCGTGTCCGGATAAAATCAAAAGTATTGTCTTGTGACATCATATGACAATGTGTGAGCACTATTCACGAGACCAGTGATCATCAGTGTGTTTTTCAGGACTCATTTTAGTTTCAGCTGAGCACTAACACATCTGACTCCACTGCTCATCAAGCCTCTCATCAGATCAGCGAAATGTGTCAGTGAGGGTTTTAGACCAAAGCTATGCAAGGCTGGGCCCCTTGAGGAACGGACCTGTGCGGTTCACCTCTGAAACTGACTCCACACAGAACTACACAGACCACAAGTGACCATGACTGAATGAGAGGGAGAGAGAACCAAGCCCTGTCGTTGGCCTGAGGACCATGGTGCCTGGTCTCCCGACCTCCATGAATCACACACATGTGGTATCCAGCTCTGCATTGTTTGAACTGTTTATAGTCTACACCAGCTGATGTTCCCAAAAACAGTCGCCTGTACCCCCTTAAAAGCATCAGGTTTCTGATTTCCCAAAAATACACTGTAAAATGAGAATCCTCTGCAGGAGGAAGGCATGAAAATGAAAAGAAATAAAGTCTCCCCAGAGACTAACAGCACCATGCACAGTGTCCCATGCCCAGAGTCTCTGGTGTTGATACATCAGCACAACCTTCAGAGATATTCTCAGAAGAGAATGTTTGTCCGCATATTAAGAAGTGAAACTAAAATCCATTTTTAAACTCAGCTGTCACAGATATCATGCACAGCATTGCATGACAAGGGCCATTACTTTCACTTTTCACTTCACAAGGGCAAAAGTAAACCTATCCTCCTCTATGGTGGCATAAAAGTGAACGTGCTTAGAATCATGGACTATGTGTCTGCATATGTATTCTTTGGCCTGTAACCTGACTTTACAGTCCCTTACTAGTGCCTCAGAAAAGGGATCTTTCTATTTGGTCTGTCCTCCTTCCTCTCACTCACACATCTGATCCTGCCTACTGGATCTGCAAAGGAGAACTGCATTAATATTAAGTTTGAAAAACAGAAACTGAAACTGAAACTGAAACTCTTTCAATTTCCAGGAACTAGACTCCTCCCGATGTAAGATTCCATAACTTTCCAGAGGAGGAGAAGGGCTTTGGGCGACTATATAAGCCCTCTGACTAAAGGGCTGATCATAGCAGAGCAGAACGATCTTCAGCTTTCATCGGCAGAGCACCTTGCATTAATTACCGAACGGTAAGCTTTAATACTGAACTTCCTTCAGAGCAGAAGACAACTAAAATTTTACTGTTTTTGTACTGTAAACTGTACTGTGTACCAGTGTGTCTTTAGAAATCCTGAAAATATTCAGCAAACACATTATAAATTTGTAAACAGAGACAATAATCAAAGTCAAACCATTTATCAAGTGGACTGACAACACTCAAGAGTTTAAATGAACTTCTAGCCTATGGATTATCATACAATATAGTTTATGGTTTAATTTACAAAAATGAAGTGTACAGCATGGACTATTTTAATTTTATTTTTTAATTTTAAAACTCTCCAAGACATAGCAATTGCAAAGCAGTACGTGAGGTGAAGCAGGGAGACCAAGCTGGTGAGAAGAATGGTAAAATGCAGTGTCTGCCTTACTGAATTTTTAGACCATAGACAATCAGTTGAGCTATGTGCAGGACTTTCTTCTTGCCGGTCCGGTATTGGCATGTTACTACGCATGACAGAGTTTAAATTACACTGCGTAGCAAGCGTTTCTTAAACATCCTCTAAGAGTTAAGAATAGTCTAGATTGGGGCAAATTCCGCAACAATGATCTGTTTAAGCAAGCTGTGGAGTGAGCGTTCTTTTGACCACTGTAGCTTTGGCCTGTTTATTTCTGTATATGTCTGGCTTAGAGATCTTGATACTGCCTTTGACTACATCGTAGAGGTCGGCGCAAGGTCGATTGCTTTCATGTAAACGGTACATTCGGAATCATCAATCGGAACAATTTCATTCCGAATGATATAAATGTGTACATGCAACCGTAGCCAGTATTACAAACGCAAATACAAATATATGTACACCTAGGTTGGCGAAAGAATGAGAAGGACAAATCTGTTGGACTGTTTAATGAACAGTAGCGATTACGCACAACCTCAACATTAGCCTCTGATATGTAGGCTATTACGAAACGTCTGTAACCTGTAACATCCATAGCCTGTTTAAAAAAGGCTGGGCGTTCATGGCATCAAATGTAGCCTATAGGCTATCAGGTAACATTTTATTTCCTCCTTTTTCACTGCGGAAAAATCCTGCAGACTTGAAATCAAACATGTTACAATGCGTCTTTGCAGCTTGCAGTGCACATGAACCGTATCACTCTCTCCTCCTCCTTACCTCTTTGCAGCACCGTCTTAATCCGATTCTGCACAGAGAGGCCCCAGTCTAGTGGCACGCTTGAAACGGGCACAACACACCACTTTTAGCTGGTGTAGCCCAGCTCATAAATAAGCACTTTGCAAACTGTCACAAGCGCCACGCGCCGTCATTACTGCCACTACATCTCGTCCTGCGCGCTTGGCATTAGAGCTGCCTAAAACACTGTAAAACATTTCATGTTGGCTAAATTTAGAAACCTAAATTAGTCTGCTGCCTTGTAACCATGAGTAAAGTCAACTTGAAAAATACCAGTTTCAAACCTGCAATTGTTGTCTTTAATTTGTTTTTAATGTTCATTTAACTTTTGTAACTTGTTTGAATTTAACACTGTGAGTTAGAATTATTGATTATTTTTCATTATTCATGAAAGAAAACTTAACATAACTTGTCAAGAAATCATATATCTTCATCTCACAGTCGCAAAAGCAAATAATCTAACTATGTTCATAATAATTAATATTTCAGAAATTTGATTTTGGATAGAATTTCATATCTGATCTACATTTCCCATTACCGAGTGCCGTATATACATGGCAATTTATTGTTACTGATGTTAAGCACTAGGCCTTACCTATAATGGTGACTGCACACACTCTGACATTCATACTCCCAGCCCAGGCTGTTAACATTTTTACACTTTAGGAGAAGACTATGCTAAAGAACACTGAAACATCCATTACCCACAATTCCTAAAACCAGGAACTGCTTGACATAACATAAACTCGCCGCTACAATACATTTATTTGAACATTGCACGTGAACTTAGAACATTGCTATGTGTTTACCAAACTCTCTCACACTTTATCTGTATGTATATATATATATATATATATATATATATATATATATATATATATATATATGCATGTATAGATGCAGTAGGTGATTTGTTATCTTTAACAAGGGGGAAAATGGCCCAATTGTCACTGACACTACTCTATAGAGTATATGAGGGGATGACAAGTTAACAAGGGGGGGATGCATTTTGGTAATTTCGCTAAGAAGGGTGATAGCCCTTTGACCTAAGAAGAAGAAATAAGTGAGTATAAACAGATGGGGCTGCAATGTTTTACAGTGTATTCAGTCATCACTTCACAGCCAAAGCTGATTTTTAATTGTCCTGTTTAGGAATAACCATCGTCATAGCTACAGTTTGTATGAGCATTATTACCAGCCATTTTGACCGGCAAGTATTTAATTTGTGGGTGTTTTATTTTTGTGTGTGTGTGTATATTCCAAGTACAACACACTTGGCATACGTACATCCTGAAAACACAAATATACACATATATGAGTAAATATAGAGGTAAATGTAGACATATCTGTTGCATGTGGATTTCACTCTAGTGAAAGAGCACAAAACTATTTATCTGGTGACACGTTAATATCTTCAGCCCTGTGGTAATGCTATGATGTTTTGGGGAAAACCATTTAAATGAAGTTGCTATTTTTCAACACGCAGTCAGTAACTCTGCAAGATTTTTATTTACATTGCAGACAAAATAGAGCAATGGCTTCTGAAATTGTGAAGAAGACTCAGAGTATCACCACAGCACAGGACATGAGAGAGTCCACCCAGCTCATAATGAAACCTTATGCCAACTGGGAGGAGTACCTGACACCAGCACCACTCTCCATAGCCATAATGGGGGAACTGGTCTTCATTTCCTCCAAAACCGATTTCTCTATCAACAGAAACCCACCCAAAGGCGGCTACAAGTACATCAGATACCCAGAGTCATTCCGCGCCTGCCTCATGCAAGTGTGTAACTCTGGCTGGTGGGCTTTTAATGAAGCCCATAAGAGTATGGATCAGATCCGCCTTCACACTTCCACTGTACCAGACTACATGAAGACTGCAGTGCAGATCCTGTTTCAGGGAAGTGATGAGGTTGTCCAGGCCCACCTGCCTGACCAGCTGGAGAACATACGAGTTATCGCAGATGACTGTGTGGAGTTGGCCTGTGCAGCAGAAGAAAAGTTTGCTGACGTCATCAACATCATTCAAGAACTCCTGGAGGCAAGTGTGAATGCAGAGCATTTCTATGGAGAGGAGCTGGAGGAAATCAAGAAAAAAATGGAAGAAGCCAAAATGAGGGAGGATGCATCACGAGAAGCCAATGAAAGGTCTGCGAAGGCAATGAAGACAATGGAGAGAGAACTGGGAGAGGCTCAAGAGAACTACAAGAAAGCCATGGATTCACTTCCTAGTGGATGGGGAATGATTGGAATGGATTTAGTTGGAGGACTAACAGAAAGTATAACAGGTCTTGTAAATGGAATAACATCCATTGTTACCCAACCTGTTGCACAAATGTGTAAGGCCTCAACTAAAGTGAAGGATACATATGACTACATAAGAGGTAAGGATGATGAAGCAGATGAAGTTGACAAAATAAATATCTACAGTAAGTCTGGAGAAATTTTGAAGTCCACAGAACTTATTGGACATTACATTCAAGAGGGAAATATTGACTGGAAGAAACTGTATGATCAGAAGAAAAAATACACAAACACAGATTTCGCAGCAAACCAGTTTAAACGGATTAAAAACAGCTTGGACAAGTACCCAGACTGCGAACCAAAATTAGAGGCTGTTCTCTTATGTGAAAATGGATTCGACATCTGTTTGAAGCTTGCAAAGTATGCACCAGAAGGCAATTGTGAGATGGAGAAAGAAGAGGAGATCATCTCTTATTGGGAGGAGCTCATTAAATCAGCTCGTGCTTTTGACAGCAAAAGCAAGAGTGTCACAAAGTCTCCGTCTATGACACCAAAACCACCAATGATGTACCAACAGGAGAATAAGAGTGAAGGGTCTGGTAAAAAGTCTGCAGGAGAAAGGGCCTCAGCGAATGCTCATTTCCGCATTGAGCAGACCAGAGCACAACTGGACAAGACAAGAGAGTTGTATGAGAAGTGTGTGGAGAACATGGAGAAGAACCAGAAGGAGCTGACTGACATTTTGGTCACCATGAGGAACTGCCAGATCAAGGAGATTGACTTTAAAACCACCATAGAAATGCTGGTCAAAGGTATGGATGCCATGGGTAGAGTGAAGGAACAGTGGGAGAAGATGGTACGCTTCTTTCAGATGGTGTCCCACATTGTGAAGGTCAGCCTGAGCAAAACTCTCAAGAATTTTGTCACAACATCTGAGAAGACACAGAAACTGTCTTACAATGCCAAACTGTTCTCAAAAGACCTGCTCTACAACCAGGCCTTCCAGGCATCCAACATTGCCAGTCTTGTCCACATGATCTCAGATACCTACACTGAAGTGTCCAACAAGTACCTGATGGACAGAGTCAGTAGTCTGGGCAAACTCATGGCCATGGATAAGAGTAAGCCAGAGTTTGAACTCGAGCGTCTACAGCTACAGAATGGGTGTGATGAAGCACAGAAACGTATTCTACACCTGGTCATCAAGAACAAAAAAGCCTTTGAGAGGAGCACTGATGCAAGACTGAAGAAGATTGAGGGAGAATTGCTGGCCATTCTACCAGCTGCAGCACCTGAAGAAAAGAAAGCTATTGAAGATGCTGTCAAAGCTGGATTCAGCGAGGAAGAGGAAGTCAACTATTACTGAGGTAAACTTAATGTCACTGACTTTACCTTTTTTTCCTCAGAACTTCTACATTTGACATAGACATGTCATAATTCTAAATGTAGCCTAAGGTTCTAATACAGGCTACCTCCTGGCATTCTATGGTACCCTTCTTTTTTGTCTCTCTGTGTTGTCCTCTGCTACAGATCCATTCAAGTCAAAAGCTGTGACAAGACTGACAATCAATTTCTCACCACCCTATCAGCTTCACCATCTTGAGAGATCCGTGACATGAAAGAGACAACTCAGACTAGACACAGTGAGGAAGTTGAAATATGTACTAACATCTAACTAACGTCTTCATGAATATTTATTTGTGAAGACCAGCTATTGTGATACCATTTGCTCAATGGCTTTTAGCAACTAAATGCCACAGAGTAAAAGACAGTTAACCCTCTGGAGTCTGAGGCCTGTCAGCCACTTCTGAAGTAGTTTTACATGCCCTCAGTTTTATAGATTTCACCTATACAAAAAACACTGATCCCAAAGTGCCACATATGCCCATATTCAGGACAAATTCAGCACCAATAATTTGAGAGCAGTAAGAATGTCATTAATCTATTTTTTTATTCAAAAAGCAGCATTAAGACACTTCCGCTAACAGAAAATGTGTTGATGATATGCAAAACCACCACTAGATGGCAGTGTCGCAAAACAAAATTGGAAATTTTGTCTCAAAATGTCTCATGTATGGGGTGAATAAAATGTATGTGTTGACAATGACTGTTCTGTCTGACAAAAAAATGATTAAACACATTACATATGAACTTGGTTTTTCTATGATAGTTTTAATAACATGCTAGACAAATGATTTACTTGTTTATCTTTGTTGTTCATTGCTGCTCTTTCAAGTGGAGCCATATGAGAACATCTTCATGTGTGACCTTCATGTGTTTTTGTTTATTTTACTCAAATTTTTCTGTCACACAGTAGTGCTGACCGAACATTTCTCACTGAATCATCTGAGGCTCACTGAATCATTACTATGAGGGAGGAGAAAAGGTTAACGATAGCATGACCTTTCTTTGCCCCTGTGCTCACAAAGACTTCCTGCCACCTTAGGCTTTGTTCATTTTATGCTAACGTTGAACTCTTAACATAGCAGGACAGGTAAGATCCCTTTGATTTATCATTATTGCTGCGGACTTCAGTCATGCAAACCTAAAGACTGTATCACCTAAATTTCACCAACATGTAAACTCTGCCAACAGGGAAAACAATATGCTAGACCTCATTTTCACTAATGAGAAGAATGCATACAGAGCATTCCCCACCATTTCGGGGAACTCAGACCACATCTCAGTTATGCTAATTCCAGCATACAGGCCACTTCTGAAACTTGTCAAACCGGTTCAGCGACAGATCAGAGTCTGGCCAGAGGGGTCCATCTCAGCTCATCAGAACTGCTTTGAGAGCACTGATTGGGGCATGTTCAAAGTGGCAGCATCCTCCGGTAGACATACTGATCTGCAGGAATACACAGAGACAGTGACGGCCTACATAAACGAGTGCATAGATGACATCACAGTCACCAAACCATGCCTTTGCGGGCAAACCAGAAGCCATGGCTGACAGCAGAAGTCCTGGCACTGCCGAGGACCTGGAATGCTGCATTCAGATCCAGCGATAAGTCAGCCCTCAAGACAGCACAGGCCAATCTGTCGCGTGGCATCAGGGAGGCGAAAAAGACAATATGCTCGGAGAATCAACAGCAGAGATGCACAGCGCTTGTGGAAGGGCATCCAGGCCCTCACTGACTACAAGCCTCCACCTCAGACCTCCAGATGCACTGAATGACTTCTATGCACGGTACGAGTGACTGAACAATGTGCTGGCGGCGAAAACTAACCCCCTAATGGATGACCAGGTTCTACAGGTGACTGCAGACGATGTGAGAAAGACCCTCTCCAGAGTCAACCCACGCAAAGCTGTGGGCCCAGACAGAATTCCAGGCCGCGCCATCAGGGACTGTGCTGAGCAGCTGGCAGATGTCCTCACTGACATCTTCAACATTTCGCTGTTCCAGGCAGTCGTCCCCACGTGTTTCAAGTCTACTACCATCATACCAGTGCCAAAGAAGTCCCCCCTGTCCTGCCACAATGACTACCGCCCCATTGCGCTGACTGCCATCATCATGAAGTGCTTTGAGAGGCTGGTCATGAGGCACATCAAGTCCAGCCTGCCCTCCACAACGGACCCCTTCCAGTTTGCATACCATGCTAACCACTTCACAGAAGATGCCGTAACCTATGCCCTCCACCCAGCCCTGTCCCACCTGGAGAGTAAGAACAGCTATGTGAGGATGTGTTCGCTGACTTCAGCTCAGCTTTTAACACAATCATACCACAACACCTGATTGGAAAGCTGAGCCAGCTCGGCCTTAACATCTCTCTCTGCAACTAGGTGCTTGACTTCCTCACAGGGATGCCACAGTCAGTCCAAATTGGCAGCATCACCTCTAGGACTATCACACTGAGCTTCAGCACTCCACAGGGCTGTATGCTCAGTCCGCTCCTATTCACTCTGCTGACCATCATAAAGTTTGCTGATGACACTAAGTTGGTAGGCCTCATCAGCAACAATGATGAATCTCGATACAGAGCAGAAGTGGACCAACTGGCAGCGTGGTACAAAGTCAATAACCTCTACATAAAAAAAAGGGAAAACTAAAGAGGTCGTCATTGACTTCAGAAAGACCAGTGCCCATCATACCCCCCAGACCATCAATGGTACGAACGTAGAGAGTCAGCAGCGCTAAGTTCTTGGGAGTGCACATCACAGAGGACCTCTCCTGGTCCTCACATGTCACTGTGCTCTCCAAGAAGGCCCAGCAGCGTATCCACTTCCTGCGGCGCCTGAAGAAGGCGAGTCTCCCCCCATCTATCCTCACCACATTCTACAGAGGTCCCATAGAGAGCATTCTGACCAGCTGTATCACTGTCTGGCATGGGAACTGCAAAGCCTCCGACCGCAAGTCCTTACAGCGCATAGAAAAGACAGCTGAAAAGAGGAACTGCTCTCCCATCCATCCGGGCCATCTACAATGCATGGTGCACCCAGGAGGCCCTCAGCATCGTGAAGGACCCCACCCACCCTTCCCACATCCACTTCACCCTCCTACACTCTGGCAGGAGATAACAGAGCATCTGTGCTGCCTCCACCAGACTATGCAGCAGTTTCATTCCTCAGGCTGTGAGGTTCCTCAACAGTTTGAACACTCCAAACAGCAACTCTCTGACCTCTTCCTTCGCACAATAAATTGTACTTTTGCACAATCAACTGCATTGACACCCCAAACTCACCTACCTGCACTCATCTACTTTGCCTCTGTTCTGTCCGCAGCTTCAGCACTCTATTTTTTTTTTTTTTTGCTGTTGTCACATAGATGCAGTAAGATATATCTAGTGTAACCCACATGAATTAATTCCACACTCTGTAAGCCAGTTATAGATAGCTCCTTTAGAGGGCGCACTTCTGAAAAAAAAAAAAAAAACGACAGCACAGCATACGTGCACGAGTTGAACTGATCTCGCGCAGACACTAACAGACATTTCAGAAGAAATTAGTATGACATACAGGAGTCAGTCAATTGATTCAGTCAGTTTTTTTATTTCATAATTCACGATAACTCGTGAGTTGTTTCTTTCTTGTGCTATGCTAGCAAATTTGCTAGTCATGTTAGCATGGTATTAGTATAGTTAAGTGAATGATAGACCTGGGACTAATTCGTTGAGTACAAAGGAGTACGAGTTTTATTTTGGGGGAAAAAAACAATTGGAGTAGTGTTGTATGACTGTCCATTGTATGAACTTGTGTAAGGCTGGTAATCTTTATGCTTGTGTGTGCTAGTGCGTCGAGTGATCGGATGTATGCTACTGTAACAGACCCTTTTGAATGTGTAATTCGATACCCTGCTCTCTTATTGTTACACTGTATTTGGATTTTTATTTTGTTACGGAAAAAAAATGCAGATTTTCTAAGTGTATGTTACAAATGTGAATTTAGGTATTTCATTAATTAAATTTTCCTGCATTTTGTTCTTTCTAAGTGCATCCCTTGTTTAGTTAAAGAAATAGCGAGAGAGAGAGTTTTTGTAACTAGGTTGTAAGATTGCAGAATTGACCATAATGAATGTATTCTGTGCCATAAAGATTGTTTTTTTTTTAGGAGACCTTTACCACCACTAGACGGTATATTAGATGGCGAGCCAGACCCAGCGATGAGCGCATACCGAGATAGTGTGAGGAGTTCCTGTCGTCAGACGACTTCCATCAGCTAAGAGATTCAGACAGTGCACTGCAACTCTATCTTTTTTTTCTTTTTTTCACACATGATCACATATACATTTCCACATACACTTGGACTTGTGTCTACAGCAAAGAAGCCTACCCAGGTAGCAACTGTGGGACTGAAAACAGTTATTCTTTTGTATTTATTTTTTGTTTTGTTTTGTTTTGTTCCCTGAGGCCTCATTGTCAGTTTTGTAACCTGTTATGCAATTCATGCTTAGAAGTGAATATATTTCTTTTCCTTTAATACATACTTACTTGTTTTCTACCAAACCATATTCTTGTTGGGTTTCTCTGCCCTATTTACTATCCTCCTTCCCGAACCTAGAGACGTGGTGTTAACTTTGCTGTGCCCGTTAGTTATCAATTAGAGAAGAGACCACCACGTTACACTAGTACAATTCTCTTCATATGAGCGGGTGCTCATTTGATGAGCTCATTCAACTTGTAATATTAGAACGATAACTGCATTGCACTAGGTAAATAGAGTACTGGCCAATAACTTACTGTAGTCATAATAAAATACCCCTGAACTTCTGATTTGTAAAGAAGATTTGATTAATGGTTAAGTTAACAACATTCGTGCTCGTGAGTTCCTCATTACAACAAGAATGATTGGCTGGAAAGAGTGTGAGAAGAGATGCGTAAACACAGACATAGGATCCGTATTTTACCATCCTGGTTGTGTCGGGATATTAATTAAAATGAGAGAGCCTAGCTCTAGAATGATTACAACGACTAAAACTAAGTGTCACAAAATGATCAAATTATTGAACATTATGGGCCTTTTGGGATTATTGATCGTACATCATACAGAGGGCATAATTATCGTACAAATTCAATAATAATCGTATATCTGGCAAGGCTGGTTGCCAAGTTGAGGTTAGTTTAAATGTTTAATGTGCGATTTCCAGAGGAAGGATGCTATAATTGCTTGTCCATTCATCTGTCTCTGACATTATCATTTCATTAGTATTTGTCAACGAAAGTAGTAATATATTTCATCCACGTTAACTGGGGAAGTGTTCACCAACCATCAAAGCTGTATCTGCAATAGCATTTAGTCATCTGTATGCTTATAACAGAATTAACAGTGAATTTATTAGACTGTCCATAAGATGGAAAATGATGCCAGCTGTGAATCGTACTTCCAGATGACACTAAACAGGCTGCGCTTTGTAATTACCTGTTCCAAAGGTCACTGTTACAGCAGTCCCAACATTTGGAATGGAGACACACAGTGCTGAAGGACAACATGTACTACATTTCTCATGAAATGGAATCAAAGTTCATTGTCTAAAATACAATGTGACATACAACGTAACATGCACTGTTTGCATCATTTGAGCACTTTGAACAGAGTGAAAAGTTGATCCCTTTGTCACTGTTCACGCTTTCTGGGTCCAGTCTTGATGGTGCCAGAGCAGCTATAATCCAGCAGGACAGGGACATAATTCCACGCTTATCTACACTCACCCTTTTACAGTTGGTGGACGCCAGTTCAGCATTTGGTCAGTTAATTATTATGAGATGCTCATCTGCTTATCACATCGTGACCCAGGACTTTCCTTATCACTCATCTTTGAATGTAATAAGCCTCAGCATGGTCTTGCGCTGACGTCTGAAAACTCAGTCAAGTTAGGGCACTGAGCTATGGTTCACTGATAAGTTGCCCGGCAATTGATAATAGAAATTACTGGTGACTGGTGAGCTGGAAACAGAGGAGGAACAAACCTCCCCTTTAAACCTATCTTTGATTTCAATCTGTTCCCGTTAATCCACCTTGACTAATAATTAAACTAATGATTCGCAGAATAATTGACACCGTGTGAATAGAGTAAATGATTACCAGTGTGATTTCATGATAGTATTATTTCTCTTTACTGAGCTGTGTTGCTTTTGTTATAACCACAGGTTCTAGACATTTGTGGATACTTTTGTAATTTTCGCTCTCTGCCCGGTATCAGGAAATATTAATGTCAAATGTGTTTGTTTGATTTGCAAGATTCTGCCATTGAAATGCTCGTGAAACACGGTGGATTACCTGAAGCTTGTGTGCTATAGTGAAAGCTACAGCAAGAAATTGTTTAACAAGGATTGCAATTATCTGAATATGTATTGGAAAACTAATCCCTCAACATGTTTTACATTGTAGCTTTGTTCTGACTGGACTAATGCGGAGATGTCATCTTTCAGAGAAGCGAGGATTTTGGCTTTCATGTCCACAACTGGAGATGTTAGGCCTGTTAGCAATGCTTCTTCCCATGTAAGTAAACTGTCACAAGCTTTTGGCCATGAACGTCAGGATATGAAAGCAAAAGAAAAACGAAAACTAAACTTAAAAGAAAATTGCCTAGAGCCCTTAGTTGCCATGGTGAATAATCCCTTGGAGGTGCTTGCAAGGGAACATTTGCACTTCACACCATGGGCCACCAGGTATCCTGCAATTGGTCGAAAGTCTTACTTTGGATTCATGGAGCAATGTCTTGCCCCTCCCACTGCGTGAAAAGAGGTGTATCCGGACTGGAATACTCCTGTATATTCCCGGGTACTCCGCAGATAATTGGCTGTATCCGGCAGTTTGCAGCTCTGTTACGCGGCATGGAATACTTCTGAATATGTACCGTGTTTGGGGGTCTGCCTAGAGCCCTTAGTTGCCATGGTGAATAATGCCTTGGGGGTGCTTGCAAGGGAACAAGTCCTTCTTAAAAATGCATTTAACTGGGACATCAGTTGTTTGTTTTCGTTCTGACTCGGCGTTGGAAAAATTGGATATTCCCGGCGCACGAGTGGCCTCTCCACTCTGCTGTCCGTTCGAAAACTTAAGTGTTCTTTTGCAAGCCATATATATTCTATCAACACACTATCCACAGAATACGGAGTACAACTTCTGTAATCCTCCTGTGACTTGCTTTTCCAACGTACAGGTAACCTCTTCCCCAAAGCAAATGTCGTGGTGCAGTTGCACACAATGCTATTGGTTACTGTCTCTCTACGTCATGCACGCACAGAAAACTGATCGGACAGGACTCAACCTTAGCTTCTAAGTGCGGTGGTTTGAAAACGGGGCGCGTCCTCGTACTGAGGAGAAACATTCCAACCAAACAAGCAAGGAACAACAACAAAAACTCCTATGCCCTGTAAACTTAAAAAAAAAAAAAAAAAAAAAAAAACCTCCTGTATCCTTTGTCCCGCATCCATCATATTGAGATAATGTCCCGCATTTTCGCTGGTCGTTTGGTTTTTAACTGTCAGAAATAAAAAATATATGGATCCATTATTTTACCCGCACGCACATGAGCCGCTTATGCCGTTGCGGCATAGTTTCTAATCTATTTAATAGCGCTATGTCAAAAGCAGTAAAAATGCAACATAGGCGAGTTTTTTTAAAGCCTTGCTTTCACCAAATGGCTGAGAGGAGAGCATTGAGGGCGTTCATCAAGAGGCTGTGGCAGCCGTCAATCAAACTGTGCAGCTGTGGGGCCGACGAATTTCTTTGCTACGTCACAAAAAACAAACTTAGTAAAACCTTACAGGTAAACGGTGTCAGCCGACATCATGGTCAAAAAGAAAGGAAAAAGTTCTTTTATCCCTTCTGACCATGCTACTCATCCAATAGAGATTTTGGCTTGATATAAAGATTTGCATTGAAATTGTTTTATTTTATGTAATATTTTATCTAGAGCCTTATTTATTCTTATAGTTGGATTTGGTCAGGGGTTTAACTTGAAAGACCTGAGCTGTATGATGCCTGCTGCTTTGCTTAAGTACAGTTGCCTTTGATGGGCCTGTAATGGCCAATGCATGTTGGATGTCTATCAATACAAGTGTATACAAGTGTTTCTTATTAAGTTAGACTGACATTATATCTAAGTTTTACATCATCTCTCAGCATTGGTAACATGTCCCACATTGTCCCACACAAACTTACTACTTGTCCTCCATTTGGTCTGTTTGCATTTGGTCACCCTGTACCTTTGACCCCAAGTAAAGGACAGTTGCAGAACCATCAAATATGTAATTAATTAACCTCTCATTTAGACTTTTTTTAATTGTTTTCAGTGTGTTTTTGTATGCTCCATTTGAAGAGTCCATCTTAATTTAGTTGCACAACAGTGCAATGACATTAAATGCTATATTGGCCTACCACTGCTGTATTATACACCATGCAACACTTAACAAGTTTGTGTGGTTATCAAAATATAGCCTAAATATTACATATAGGCTAACTGATAGAAAGTTACAGCGAGGAAGGGGGGCAGGCTTCTATACCCAGTCCCACCTAGACCACTGACAGTTATTAGCATTTGAAAGGCCAAGCCATCAGCTAACGACTGTGGTCACGTGGATGCCCGAAAACTGCCGTCTAACAGCTGTATTCGGACATTTGCGGGAGTTTTCAGGTCCGCATGACAAAGTTTTGCGGGCATCCGAATACCACCGGAAAAGAGCAGGTTTAGCAGAAGTTTACTTTGTCCGGATATTTCCGAATACATCACTTTTCACGCAGTGTAGATACAGGCATAGCTTTGGATGACCTGCGGTTTAAGGAAGAGTGTGTACAGTTTATATCTACTACCAAAACAAGATAGTGTGTATCCATATTCGGTAGACTAGAAAAACAAATTAGTAAAAATTTGGTGCATATACATTAGCCAGAGTAACTGGTGTATCATGTAGCATGCCTATTACTATCATATACCTGCCACAAGAATCTGCTACAACCTTTGACATTTTAAATGGGATATCCTTATTAATGAGGATTGGTATGACTGGCCTATCCACCCTCCTTTTGGTCTGAAGTGACCAAATGTATGCAAGTGGGTTTCCTGAAGAAAAGCAATCCCTACAATGAGCCGATTCGAATGTGAATGCACTTTTTTTGCATTTAACAGGGTGATTTAGAGATTTAATGTTCCAGCTCAGAAAATTTACCTGGCAACCTGCAAGTCCTTTCAAGAGCATTAACAATACTCCATGTTGTATAATACCATGTATTTAATGGATACATGCCGCTGTAAGTATAGAAAAAAGGGAAACTCCAATAGTACATGAAACAAAAAGCAAATACAAAAAATTAATAATATTAAGCAAAAGTTTGGTGTAGTAAAATCCCATATCTCATCACCTATCAGAACGTGGTGACCCCTAAACCCTTGGCAAAAATATCCACACATCGGTGCTTGTAGTGGAGAACTCTAGTCTTACAGGCTGCTCTGCTGTAATCTTATGATCATTCACACTAGCAATGATTTATAGCACTGAACATGCACTCAGGCTAATATCCAGCCAGGTACCAGCAACATAAAGTGAAAAACATAACATGCTCTTGGACATATAAACAAGAACAAGGCGGGAAAAAAAAGCTACCTGTTTATATAAATTTCCTCACTATCCGATTAATAGGCTAGTCGTCTACTCACCGAGAAAGGAGACACAAACCCACGAAAAAATAACATATTCGTTCAGTGTCTAATAACTGATTGAACTTCAGTCAACATTTGGGATGGGTACTGTTTCTTCATTTCAGATGATGTTCTACTTCCCTCCAGGTCCCGAAAGTCTTTCACAGTTCCATTGTGGGCAATACGAAGTTTGGTGGGGTGGAAAATACCATAGCGAATTTTTTTGACTTCGTTAAATGTGGCTCTGGCGCGTGCCACACTAGGGGGATAATTGGGGAAAACAGAGATTGTGGTACCCGCGTATTTCAGAGTGCCATCCGCCAACACAGTCTTGGTAGTAGTGTAACTTTGCCACAATGACTTGGAGTCTATCGTTTGCCCTCCTTGGTTGAAGATCCTGGTGCGATCTATCGATTTGCACTTCTTTTTCCAAACTAAACATCTTTGAGTAGTTTTGAGTCTGAGGATGGAGAGCTTGAACTCGCTTCCTCTGCTACATTCAATATATAAATATTTGCACTGCGTGAAAAGTGGTGTATCTGGAAATATCCAGACAAAGTAAACAACAACAAAAACTCCTATGCCCTGTAAACTTAAAAAAAAAAAAAAAAATAGAATAACTCTGTTTCGGTAAATTTATTTCTGTAGCCTTCTGGCTTTCGTCTTTGACTGCCGCGCATTCTGATACGTTCACATTTCTTTATCTGCTTTATCCCTTAATGTGGTTGAATTTAACTCTTGTATTAATTTTGCTTCTACAGGAAGCTGTGCGGAGAATGCATAATGCTGAAAACAACACGCACAGATATGATCCACGGACAAGGTAAGACAACGTGTTTTGTTGGTAGACTATATTGTCGCGATTGTTTCATAGCCGTGCTTGGAATTCTAAACAAACTTTTAATCAATCTTCCTTTCTTCTCCGCTTTTTTTTTTCTCTCTAGCATCCTGCAAGACCTATTGAGACTATTCGAAAGAGTTACCGGGTGAATTCAGCGAACAAAGAGGGGGGCAGGATCGCCACTCGAACGAGGCAAAGGAGGAGAAGAGTAAGTCAAAACATAATTTCCCCAGTAGTTCTTAGACTTTTTCTCGATTTGCTATTTTCATTGATCTAATTTCTGTTTTCACTGTGTTTTGCATCAGCACAAGGCCAGAGCTAGTGTTGTTTAAACTGAGGAAGAGGATGCCATATGGAGGACCGCATCAGAGGCTGCCATATGGAGGACCGCATCAGTAGATATAATTTCTGAAAAGGACGCTGCCATCTTGGATGGAAGGCCAGCGTGGGTACTCCCGACTAGCACAGAGTTGTCTGCACTGTGTGGGGTGCTACAGAATAGAGACCACGGAAGCTGGGTTGTTCTTGGGAATGCTCAACATTTAGAGTTTCATTTATGCTCCCAAAAAGCATTTGTATTATATAGTATGATATTATAGTATATTCTGTTCTAATGTATTCTATTCTGTTATATGTTGTACATTGTTATATATATATATATATATATTCAGGAGTATTCCATGCCGCGTAACAGAGCTGCAAACTGCCAGATACAGTCGATTATCTGTGGAGTATCCGGGAATATACAGGAGTATTCCAGTCCGGATACACCTCTTTTCACGCAGTGTAAGGTGGCTCATACAATTGATTTATTTCTCAATACATATGAGATATCTGATGTTTGGCGCTTTTGTAACCCCACATCTAGAAGCTATTCTTTTATTCTCATCTGCTCATAAGACCGACTCTCGCATAGATTACTTTTTTCATTGATAATAAACCTCCCTCCTCTAGTTAATCAGTGTGAGTACCATGCGATAGTGATTTCTGACCACGCTCCATTGTCAGTGATACTCCAAATGCCAGTCTCACATGCTGGCTATCATCTGTGGCTTCTAAACAATTTATTACTGCCCAATGAGGTCATTGTCAATTTTATTTCATCCGAAATGTCTATGTTTTTGCAACACAACCAGACACCAGAAATGTCCTCCTCAACTATATGGGAATCTATGAAGGCGTATTTGAGGGGACAAATTATATCGTACTGTGCCCATAAGAGAAAAACTCAAGTGGAATACCTTGAGAAATTAACTAATGAGGTCTGAACTTTAGATGCAGTTCTTGCTTGAACCCCATCATCTGATTTATACAAGTAGCGATTGACACTCCAATTGACACTCCAGCTTAACCTTCTCTCAACAAAGCATGCCAAAAATCCTATCAATAAAACATGTCACAACATATATGAATATGGTGAAAAGACTGGAAGGATTCTTGCACAACGACTGCACCAAAAAACATGGCTCAGTCTATATCTGAAATAACAGATGAATCAGGCCTGAAGTATGTAGACTATTCCTAGATTAATCAGTGTTTTCATAGGTGTTATTCTAAGTTATATACATCAGAGTCACAAAAAATGAATCTTTATTCAAGTCTTTTTTTGATAAATTAAATGTTCCTTTACTTGATCGAGAAGTTGCAACAAATCTTGAAGAGCCACTTTCTGTGACAGAATTTTACTCTGCTGTGCAGTCTATGCAAAATGGAGAATGCCCGGGTCCAGATGGGTTCCCCAGCGAATTCTTTAAGAACCTTGCTGACGAGCTAGCACCTCTTTTGATGAATCATGTACCTCAAGTTTATTACCCCCAACTATGCAACAGGCAGTTATATCTCTCATTCTCAAAAAAGACAAAAACACCTCTGAATGTGGCTCTTTTCGCCCCATCTCCCTCTTGAATGTTGATAGTAAACTGTTTGCTAATATGCTCGGTCAGAGATTAGAAACCGCCCTTCCTTCCATAGTATCAGATGACCAGATTGGATTAATTAAAAACCTATTTTATAATATACGCCGGCTGTTTAACATTCTTTATGACTCAAGCTGATACCCCAGAGGTATTAATGCCACTCAATGCAGAAAAAGCTTTCGACTGGGTGGAGTGGGATTACCTTGTCTACACCCTGAAACGATTTGGGTTTGGTCAAAAATTTGTTCTCTACTCTTTGCCTAAGGCAGCAGCACGTACGAATAATAACCTGGCCTCCTTTTTTCCCCTACAATGTGGCACTAGACAGGGTTGCCCATGGTCATCCCTGCTGTTTGCCTTGACAATAGAACCACTGGCAATAGCATTGCGTAATGAGGCCACTATTTAGGGCATACAGAGAGGGGGCACTGAAGATAAAGTCTGAATATGCCGATGACATGCTTGTATACCTGTGTGATCCCCTAACAAGTTTACCAAAAATGCTTAGTCTGCTCGATCTCTTTGGTAGAATATCAGGATATAAAATCAATGTACAGAAAAGTGAGTTTATGCTTGTAAATTTGACGTCTCCACTGATCACACTCCAGTCTCTCCCCTTTAAAATATACACAAAAAAGTTAAATGTTTAGGAATCTGGATCACCCATAAATTCAAAGACCTTTATCAAGCTAACTTTTCCCCACTTATAACCTGCTTAAAAAAAACTATCACTTGGGGGGAGGGGGGTATTATTAAAAAATGCCATGCCAAAGTTTCTGTTTCTCTTTCAATGTCTTCCTATTTTCTTAACATAATCTTTTTTTAATTTTTCTACATGTAGACAAACTTGTATCCAGCTTTATCTTGAATAAAAGGAATCCCCGATTACAGAAAAACATACTGCAGTGGCACCGTCAACAGAATGGACTATATTTACCCAATTTCCAATACTACTATCAGGCCTCTAACAGAAGAAGCTTACTACATTGGGCTTACTCCTCACTCCTCTGAGAATGTGCTGATCTTGAAGAACTTATAGAAACCATGTCAGCATATATCACCTTCTGTGAGGATTTAGTCATCCCCCGTAAATTAATTTGCATTTTTCCAAATACTAAACCATGGGTGTCCAAATCTGTCAAAAACATAATTATCCAGCAAAATATCAGCTTCTATCAAGGGGATGTCACTCAGTACAGGGAACTTCAGAAACAAGTGAAAAAAGAACTAAACCTTGCTAAGTATAACTACAAGGGCAAAATACAAGGACTAAGTATAACTACAAGGACCACAAAGCTCATTACTAGTAAATTACGCACTGCATAGGAGGGTACGAAATCTATGTTGAGGATGCAATCCAATAAATGCTGAATTTCCCTTAGTGGCAAATCTGACATTGGCTTTTCTAATGAACTGAACGCTTTTTATAATTGTTTTAATGTCCACAATTTTAGTGAGGAGCAATCAGTTTTCAAAAATGCTGCTCTTGGCCATAACAGTGTATATTTTGATGAAGGCTGGGTCCGGAAACTATTATAGTGTGTAAAAGAAAGGAAGATGGAGGCCACATTTTTAAAAAAATTGTGCCTGACATTTAGCAAACATATTCTGTTTTATTTTTAAGTCATCACTCCACCTCCATAGGGTTCCTTGTCTTTGGAAGGACTCCATTATTGTACCTGTGCCAAAAAATAATGCCCCAAAGTCATCCACTAACTACAGGCCATTTCCTCTCTGGTAATGAGGACACTCAAGAAGATTGTGAAGTAAGTGCTTCTAAGCATGGTGCAGGCCAATTTGGAGCCTTTTCAATTTGCATACAGGTCAGGCAGGGGGGTGGACGATGTGATGATCACCCTATTAAATATGATTTTGGCACACTTAGAGGGTGCAAACACTTTTGTGTGACTGATCTTTATTGATTTTTCCTCAGCTTTTAATTCCACCCAGCCTCATATTTTAGCAGAAAGGTTAGCAAGCATTCACAACATTGATCCTGGTCTGACATGCTGGTGGGTGGATTATTTAACTGGAAGGTCACAATGTGTGAGGGTTAATAGTGTTATATCAGACACTCTTCTCTCTTTCACCGTATCACCCCAGGGGTGCGTTCTCTCGCCTCTTTTATTTGTGCTTTATACAAACGAGTGCCAAAGCCATAATGCGAGGCAACGTATTATGACGAACTCAGCTGCGGGTGTCAGGGTCTTGGAGACACCGGCTCGTCCCTGCTCCGCCTCGCCGAACTGTCAGGGTGGTGTGTGGTGCATCACTGATACGGACGCATTTTGGGGAATAGCTCAACAAATATTTTATTGGGCACGGCTGACAAGCGCACAAAACAAAAGGGAACTCAATGCCGTCTCTCTTCCACACACAAGTAACCCGCCCTATTCAGGGCGCTTTTTAGTCACATGCCCCCCCTACGTAATATGACTCGTTACAATATGATTAAATTTGCCGATGATTCGGTGATTGTGTCCCTCCTTAGTAGTACTGATCCTGATCATGATCCTGCAGTGGCAGAATTGACAGAGTGCTGCAAGTTGTCCTTCTTAGACATTAATGTGTCCAAAACTAAGGAGATGATAATAGATTTTAGGACAAATCCTACAGCCATCTCTCCAGTAGTGATCAATGACCAGGCTGTTGTTTTCATGCAGCATTATAAATATTGAAATTGATGCCAAGCTGTCCTTTGAGCTTCAGGTAGATGCTGTGTGTAGTAAAGCCCATCAGCATATGTACTTTTATTGCAAGCTTCGAAGTTTTAATGTGGACAAGACTTTTATGAAAATGTTTTATTCTTGTTTTATTGAATCTGTCCTCACGTTTCCTTTTGTCAGCTGGGTCACTTAATCTTAAGAATAGAAACAGACTGCAAGGTATTGTCAAAGTGTGCAGTAAAACTGCAGGTACGACCTTGAATGACGTAATCCACTTGTACAAGGTCCGGACTTTGAAGGAGGCCCAGTCAATCATCACTGATCCTAGCCACCCCCTGTTTAAAAGAGTTCAAGTTGCTTCCGTCTGGCTGCAGATTCAAAATCCCAACATGCAGGACAAACAGATTCAAGAACTCATTTGTCCCAGTCACCACTGGCTTCTTAAATAACTCAATGTGATTTCTAGACTGTTGTTATCGCCTTTTACTTTATTTTTAAGGATTTTTATGGACTTTTATGTTGGTTTTATTATTTATTTATTTATTTATTTATATAGTGTATTTTTTATTGTTGTCTGATGTTGTGTGGATAAAGCTGTTTGCATAACAAATTGCCCCTTGAGGACAGTACAGATATCCTTGATCTCAAATGAGACCGTGTTCGGTCCAAGAGTGCTTATTCACAACCCCAACCACAAACTGTTTCAGAGGCTGCCCTCTGGCAAGTGCCAGGACAGAGGCTGAGAGAGGGCTTCTTCACCCAGGACATAAACACTTAGAAATGTACATAGCACACATGCAGTACACAAGCTGCATACATTTTACACACTGCATTTTTGCATACTGCATCTTTCAGCACTTTTACTGTACAAACTGTTTATACACCTGCACCTTTTTTGCACTATCCATTCTTTTGCAGCACCTTCAATGCAAACTGTATATACATCCCTATATATAAATATATTAGCCATTTTTTATTGATGAGTTAAGAAATTTAAAAATTTCAATGTTAACTGAGAAGTAGATTTTAGCTGAAAACACTGCAGCCTTGGTCAGGGTGCAACAATGTGACTGCATGTGGATCAAAGTGAAAGAAAGAAGATACATGGAAAATACATGTCAAACATGAACTGGAGTAAACAAGGAAAAAATGCATGTCAAACATGAACTGGAGTACACAAGGAAAAAATGCATGTCAAACATGAACTGGAGTACACAAGGAAACAGTTCAGTTTTGAAATTAGAACATGATGAGGATGAGGGTTAGGGTCCTTTTAACTCCAGAAGGATGAAGTAGTTATAAATTTCCCTTTTACCCCCTGATCCGTGCAGTTAAAGATATCTTTGTCAGAGAACACAAGGGCATTTTTTAATGCTTTGTTTCTTTTAAAAAGAAGCTGATATGTAGCCAGTGGCATTAAAATGCAGAGCTGGGTCTGTATGTAGGCTGTGAACAGCAGACCGTAAAGGACACTCCTGCTTTGCATCCTGCAGATGCATTGACAGGTGTCTGTATTTGGTTGACAGAGCACCGAGTTTCACATGCTGAAATGATTTTTTTTTCACAAAGTTTCTCTACATTTTACCAGGGAAATTATACAAATCAAAGAGAAACATCTGAATATTTAGGGGAAAAAATTAGGTAGTAAAAGTAGATTAAAATGAGAACAATGTAATTTCATCATAACATGTCTGTGGTGAAAATGTGAAAATTAGTGGGGTTTGATAGTTTCCTCATAACTTGGAAGTCAACGAGTCCATGACTGATATTAAGAGAAACAAGGTATAGTTTATTAAACAGACAAAGAAAACAAATATGAAGACCACAAAAGTTAGTAACTTTTTATTGTCGCTAAATTTCACTAAACCTCCACTGAGTAGATAAAATATGACTTATCAGACTTATCAGGCAAATGTACCTGCGGTACATTTTAAATTTAGGCAGGGATTATTGTGTATGCAAAGTAAGACATTGAGCAGGTTAAACTTTAATAAACTGCCTGGAAAAAGGCCTATCTAAACAGACCATTTTTTTCTAAATCAGGAGTAGTTTTCCAGAGCTGGATTGTTGTGTGAGGCACAGACAGCTGCCAGTCTCTTATTCTCTCTCATGGCATCTACAAGACTCATCACACCATTATCCTGGAGGAAGTGATTTCCTGCGATTTCTCCAGCCACCTTCACAACATCTTCTATCACCTTCATCACCGGCCCCAGGAGGATGAAGCGTTGAGTCTGAAGTTCCAGTACGTTGGCCGTTCCACTCAGACGACCCAGGAGGTGGACAGCACTTCTCATCTTCATCTGGAACTCTGCCAAGGCCTCTCTCTGCTGTTTCACCTTCACAATCTTCTCTGCAGTGTGTTTCAGGTCTTCCTCTGTCTGTCTGATGCCTTGCTCTCTCTTTGAGATTTCAGATTGACAGTCAGAGACCCTACGGGAGAAATTCTGCACCAGAGACTCTGACTTCTGCACTTCTTCTCTTGCAGTATGAACAGCCCTTTGAGCTTGATCCATTCCCACAGCACCACCAATTGCCATGGCTGGTCCTGAGCAGAGAGCAAACACAGGTAAATGGTCAGTTAGAAAGATGCCATGTCAATGAAAGTAGGGTTCCCTCTCAGAGATTTGCTGGTGTATGTAGTTCTAAAATTAAATAAATGTTTAATGTGAGATTTTACCTGCCCAATGCACTGAGCAAAAGGTCCACTCCTATCCAAGTTATCAGATGTAGCACCCCTATATACCTAATACTAAAAGGCCGTCCTGGGTTCTTCTGTTAACCCAATAAATTAATTTATATCTCACTCTTTATTGTCCATATCTGCATAACAGAAACTATACCATACCAAATCCCAATATGTATCTATAGCTTTAAACATTTGAAATGTTACTAATAAATGTCAACCTTCTAACATACACCCCTTTTCCTCTCTTAAGTATTAATAATGAACTCAAACACTGTAGTTCAAATTTAAATGCAAAATGATTTACTTATTAAAGATTGTATGGGTTAAACTAACAAAAAAAGTATCAAATATCGAAACCACCAAGTTTCAGTATTACTGAAATATTAAACAAAATCTCCTCAGCATAAAATACCTTACCAACAAAAACTTAAGTGAATTCTCATATCTTATTTCACCTCAAATAACATGTCATATAAAGAACTCCATAGAAGTACCATTAACACCTTCGCGTTAACACATTCGCATGCAACACCTTCACATTTATCACATCCATATGTAACACATTCGCATTTAACACATCCGTGTGCCCACGCACACTCACACACCCTATACCTACGCCAGGAAATGAGCTGCAACTAAACGAAACGTTGCAGACCTGAAGCGCTACTAGAGATCGGAGTGTCCCAAAACAAATGGCTGCTTCACTCACTAAGAGCAAAAGAAAAGAAAACAACAAACAGTACCTTAATCCAAAAACCGGTCGTGGGCGGTTTACCGCACCGACGAAATCTATGGTCCCATGCAGCAACAACAGTAATTAGCGGCAGTAGGCGTCCTCCAGTGCAGTCACCTAGCATGTAAAACTAGCTGCCAAATGTCCATCGAAGTCAATTCTCTACACTTTACTACTGTTCCGTTCAGCTGCAGATATTCTGTCTGAATACTCTACCAGCTACAAAGACAGACTCAGACACACACAGCGTTTTCGTCTATTCGCGGTGTATATAAGCTTCAGGAGCACATGGAAACTTCGGGAATTTTCTCCCCGCTCTCTCCCTCTCTCATCCCTTGACCTTTTACGTCACATGTATTAAACTACTCAAATAATTACATAATATTCTATTTTATATCAAAATGGCAGATTACATTTCATACACCCATTCGACATCTGAAATTATTACATCAGAACAAATATCAGTCTGAATTGAAACACATACACATACAAGTGTACACTACACATGTACACTACACATCCCAGAATCCCTGTTAATAATCCAAATGAGTAGCCCTGAGATAGACAAACTAACTTATTTACTTATTTAATCATGCATTCTCTATGATATTAAGATGAACTAGCTACTTCCAATAGATCACTGTGGACTGTGTCAACCCTAAATTACCTAGTAATTAATTAATTAAGTTATCTGAAACACATTTTCCTCACCGCATTATACAGATTTGCAGAATTGCCCTATGAACACATAAACTATTAACAAGTTTTGATATTTTTATAATTATGTGTAGATTTATTTATGTGGAATACTATTGGCAAGTACTTATCATGCAGTGAATTAACCCCATAAGAAAGATGTATTACCAGCTACCCATCCAACATAAGGGATGGGAGACACCAACAAGCCAATATTTCTCCATTTCCTTGCTCTACGTTTTTTTCTATTTTGACTGTTGAGCACGTTTTCAGCATTTTGTAGACCGCTCCTAGCCACTCCCAGTCCTTGTACAGAAGAATTCAGTGACTCTTTGTCTGCATTCAGCTGAATGTTCAAATTTCCTAAGGTGAGTTTCTTCTCTTCTCTCTCACTCTCAAACCGAGTCTGTTGTTCAATGGGTTTCTCCGTGTCCGCATCCAGTCTCTTCAGCTCTCCTTCAGCTTCCTGGTCTGTCTTCTCCATGTCCTGCTTTGCCTTGACAATCACATCTCTAATACTCTCATATTCAGAAGCGTCATGAGAAATGAGATCTGTGTCTACACTGAGGAGTGAATCACACAAGTTGTTGAAAGAAGACATGCCGTCTCTCAGAGACAGGACAATGGCACTGCTCACAATCCCATCACATACCCTATTGAGTTGGGAAAGAGGAGAAAAAGAGAAAAAAAAAGAACATGATCTCGTTTTCATCTCTCGGAATGAATGAAGTATCTATCTATCTATCTATCTATCTATCTATCTATCTATCTATCTACTGGACAGTAACAGTAACTCTGTATGGACACTTCCTCAAGTTAGTTCTGAACGGTTCTCTGTGTGAAAACATACCCCTGAGAGCACTTCTGTTCTGTATGAAAAAAATAATCAGCACTTACCTAGAGGTCATGTTTTCTTAGCTGTGTGAGATGAACCAGCGAACTTATTCAGAATCACAGAATATTTGTCTGCATGTGTATTCTTTGGTCTGTTACTTGACTTTACAGTCCTTTACTAGTGCCTCAGAAAAGAGATCCTTTTATTTGGTCTGTCCTCCTCCCTCTCTCACACACTCCTCCCTACATCTTATCCCTCCCAATGTAACATTCCTTTCCTTGCTAGAGAAGGAGAAGGGCTTCAGGTAACTATATTAAATCTTCTGACTAAAAAAGTTATCAAAGCAGTACAGAACAATCTTCAGCTTTCATCAGCAGAGCACTTTGCATTTATTGCCAAAAGGTTTAATATTCAACTCCTTAACAGCAGTAGAGGGCAATAATTTTACTGTTTTTGTACTACAATCCATACTGTGTACCAGTTTGTCTTTTGAAATCCTGAAAATATTCAGCAAGCACATTATAAATTTATAAACAGAGACAATAATCTAAGTCAAAACATTTGTCAAGTGGACTGACAACACTCAAAAGTCTACCAGGATTTCTGGCTTACAGTATATTGTACAACGACGTTTATAGTTTATTTTACGAAAATAAAATGTGCAGCCCAAACAATTTCAATTTTTAATTTTTAATTTTAAAACTCTCCAAGACGTAGGGGTTGCAAAGCAATACATGAGGGAAAGCGGGGAAACAGTTGAGGAAAACAAAAGTAAAATGCAATATGTGCTTTACCGATTTTTATACCATAGACAATTAGATGTACTATTGTTAGTGTTAAACAAAACAGAAACAGGTTTTGAACTGCTGACTGTGCCAAAGAAAAGAATACAACAACACAAGTTTTAACTAAAACATAACTAACAAGATTTAGGCTCTTGACCAACTTTCAACCAAACAAACGAGGCAAAGGGCTGTAACAATGATCTGCTTTTATGAATGGATGTAAACTGAGTCATAAACTGAGCTCGTAAACTGGATCATAAGCTTAGTCACGCTGTTGTGTCCACACAGCCCAGAGAATTTTTCCCGTTTATAATCAAGTAGTCTGGGTTTAACGAGATATCCTGCACATCGTCGTAATACTCTACAGGGCCGCACTTTTAAATGACATTAAAACGCACATTTAAATGAAATAATACAAATATGGGTTTCCGCTCGGATTTTTTGTTGCCGGCCCGGTGTCCGGAAAGAATTTATTTCACTGGACAAGCTTATCGGTCACGTTTCAATAACAGTCTGCGTTACAAACGCAAATATGTCAAATATCATTCCTTCCTCAACCCAGTTGTATAAGGACCTCAAATCAGTTTAACCATTTATTGAACAGTAACGCATAAGCAAAATTAACAGTACTGACTGAGTAAAATCTAAACATTAGTCACTAAAACGTAGGCTATTACGAAACATCTGTAACATCTAGAAAGAAAGAAAGAAAGAAAGAAGGTTAAGCGTACATGTCAACAAATGTAGCCCATAGGCTACAAGATAACATCTTATTTTCTCCTTTTTTTCATTGTGGCATAGTCGTCTGCTACCAACTTGAAATCAAATGTGTCCAATGTGTCTGCAGCTTGCAGTGCGCATAAGCCGCATCACTCTTTCCTCCAGACGACTTCGCACCTAATTCACCATCCTAATTTGATTATGCAGAGAGAAGCCCCTCTCTGCTGGCACGCTTGACGTGGGCAGAACACAGGCAATTTTAGCCACACTGTAAAAAAAAAAAATCCTAATTTTCAGGAAATACAATGGAAACCACTTATAGCGATCACATCTGTCTGGGTGAAATTGATTGCTATGAGCAGACGATCATTATATCAGATTTTTTTCTTTTACTTTATTTCTCATGCAGTTTAGCATCTAACTGACATTTGTATATTTATTACGTGAACATACAGTAATGAAACGGACAGCGTCGCGATTTATGGAATTTTTTAGACTCTTTTAAAATACAGTGGGTTAATAGCTGTTTCAAACGCTTTTCAAATTACAGTATTGTACAAATTAAATTACTGAACTGTGTATAATTCAGATAAATTATAATACAGTACAGTACTATATATAAAATATTGCTTATTGTAGTTCAAATTATAATTGGACTATAGCCTAAAACATAAAAGTATTGTGCAGTTTACAAAATACAGTAACATCAGCAGTGCAAATACAGAACTAGCCATGGCTTGGCCGAAGATTCAGTGCATTTCTCAATTTTTAACAGAATTCAAAATAAACTGTAGGCTATCAGTGCCAAACTGGTAGCAGAGTTTGGAATCTCTGTTTGTCACCGCGAGAAAATGACTCTCTTTTTCCCGTCATGATTTCTGCACATGTAGCATTAGCCTCAAGTGGCTGATCGGAAGCAGACAGGTTACTGTCGGACAAAGTTGGCCTATCAAAATAAAGTTTAAAAGATATGTATTACTGTAGTTTTAATTTTTGTCCATATGTTGTCATGTATAAAAAAGGCCAAAATTAATACTATAGGTGGACTATTTGATTACAATAAGCGAATTATACAGTGCTGTACGTAATCGGAATGAATCTGTCCCAAGCTTTTTGATCCATATAAGTGATTGATCACTATAATCAAGATCATTATAAGCAGTTTCCACTGTAACATTAAATTTTTGCAGTGGTGTTCTGGGGTTTTTTGTTGTTGTTGTTGTTTTTTTATTTATTTTATTTTATTGTATACAACACGAAATTACAAACTTTATCTGTAAATTAACAACACAGCTGTTATTTTAAGTATTATGCCAATAATGACAAATTACATGTATTTCTCATATTTTTGCAGAAAAATTACTATATTATATATACAGTGTTTTTTCTGCAACCTTAAATTACACACAAATTCATGTAAAAATATAGCAGCAAGCAGAAATGAAGGGGTTAAGCAGCTCATAGGCACCAGATAGACAAGTAATCAGAATGACCCTAGAACAAGACACCAGTCCATCGCAGGGTGGACAGTCACATTGACACCCACTGTTATAGCTTGTGGAGATGCCGAGAAAACCCACATAGCACTTCTATGGCCTGCCATAGAAAACCAGTGAAAAAAAGGAAAATACCAAGATGGCCATAGAACAAAATGCATGACACAGAGAGTTCATAATTTCCCAACTAGGGATCTTTACCAGGATAATTCACAAGAATTGTGGATGAAATATCTGTTTTTTTTCTGAAGTAAATGATATTTTACTACATTTTTAACCTTTTATAAATTTTATAAAACTCAGTGGGTACTCAGTAATCACCCTAGCAATGGTGATAGGATCAATGATCTAGGACTAGTTTGTAAAAGTAGGTTTTTCAAAATATTCAGAATGGCAGGCAGAAATGTGTCTATTCTCCTCATCATGACCCAGGGAATCAGGGGACATAAAGGTGACTATTCTAGGTCAAATGGTTCAAAAGTTATAATAAAAATGTACTGTGGAATTTGGCCTGTTGGTGGTGCTAGAGGCAAGGACAAAAGACACCAAATTTGATGCTTGGATACCTTGTGCTGTCAGGATCCACTGGAGACTTCTATGGGCTGTCATCAAAAACCAATGAGATTTGCTGAAACCAAGATGGCTGACAAACAAAATGGACAACCCCCAGGGTTCATAAAATCCCAGTTAGGGCTTGACGCTGTGATCATGCACAAGAAGTTTGGTTGTAATGTCTGCTTTTGTCCTGGGGGCTATTCCAGAAAGAGGGTTTAGTGAAAACTCCGAGTTAGTTAACTCAGAGGGAGTAATAAACCTCCTAATAGAGCAGTCCTACGGCTTCATTCTCCTAGCAAAACAAAGTCACGAGGCTCTTCTATTAGGAGGTTTACTACTTTTTCTGAGTTAACTAACTCAGAGTTTTCACTAAACCTGCTTTCTGGAACACCCCCCTGGAGTAATGGATAATTAATACATTTTTATGTTTATCTGGTATAGCACCACCATGTGGCCAAATTTCATTAAACCTGGCGGGATCCAGTATTCCCAGTGAAAATGAAGTGTACCAAATTTGGCATCAATACCTCCAAGCATTGATGAAATATGCTCACTTCCTGTTCCGGTGGCTTTACCATCATAATTCCTTGGATTACAGCAGCCGTATCCTGGAACGTAGCAAAAATCTTTATTCAACTTTTAATCAGACTACTCTGTTGATGATGCGTACCAAATTTGGTGTTGATCTGATCAATGGTCCAGGACTAGTTTGCAAAAGTAGGTTTTTCAAAAAGTTCAAAATGGTGGAAAATCGAGTTGCGCGGAAATTGATGTCAGTGGGTGCATTCGACTCATCACGAGCCAAGAGTTCAGGGGAAGCAAAGATCACAAGTCTAAGACAAATGGTTCAAAAGTTATAAGCAAAAATGTATTGTGATACTTGGCCTGTTGGTGGTGCTACAGGGATGCATGGATTGACACTACATTTGGTGCATGAATACTTTGCACTGTCATCTATTAACATGCCAGATTTAGTCAAAATCCACCAAGGACTTCTATGGGCTGCCACAGACTTCCAGAGGAGAAAATGTGATAATAGTAACATAGCTGCAAGCATTAATGAAGGGTCCAAGCAGCTCATGGCCACCAGTTAGACAGGTAATCAGAACAAACCCTGCACAAGAAACCAGTCCATCAAATGGTGAACAGACACACTGAAACCCACTGTTCCCTATGAGAGTGCCACATTCCATCAAAATTCACCTAGGGCTCCTTTGACCATAGAAAACAAATGATACCAAGATGAGCCAAAAATAGAATGCCCAACATAGTGTTCATAACTTCTCAGGTAGGCTAGGATTTTTACTGTGATGATGTTCAAGAAGTTTGGTTGAAATATCTGCGTTCTTCCTGAATTAATGATAATAATAATGATAATAATAATAATAATAATAATGAGAAGAAGAAGTTTATTTAGAGCCCAGTATCACTATTTATAGTCTCAGAGGGCTTTACATGTCTATAAAAAAGTCAAATCAAAATTATATTATCCATAAGTTTGAGAAAATAGATATGTCTTTAGTCTGGTTTTAAAGATATGGAGAGTTTACTAATTTCTGTAGGTAAACCATTCCAGAGGAAGGGAGAGCGGTAGGAAAAGGCTCAGTTACCAGCAGACTTCTTCTTAACTCTTGGAATGACTAATAGTCCAGAATCTTGAGAGCACAGTGTAACTGTTGTCATTATATTATTTAATAATTTACATAATCGTTCACCCTTTTAAGAGCAATTTCATAATTAAGAATTTATCTACGTTGCAGTTGTTATTAACTTTGTTTACTACGAGTGATATTTTTACTGTACTTTTATTTTGAAAACTCAGTTATGCGCAAATCCTGTTGGGCTGCTCTCGCGCAAGTAAGATTTCAGAGAAATATCAGCAAGCAAGAAGCAAGTATGAACATCGGTAAAAGTTCATGCTGGTTACAACCAACTTTAAGTTCAAGTTCAAGTTCAAGTTTATTTAGAGCCCAATATCACTGTTTACAGTCTCAAGGGGCTTTACAGGCCACAACAGTCAAATCAAAATATGACGGCACCCCCTGACTTAATCCTCATGGCGGGCAAGAAAAAACTCCCCAAAAACCCAAGAGGGAAATGGGAAAATGGGAGAAATCTTGAGGAGGACCACAGAGAGAGGAGACCCCTCCTTGGTCAGACAGGTGTGCAATAGGTGCCGACCACGTGGGCAGTTACAGCTGAAAATAAATTGGGGCATGAACAAAGGGGATGGTGATGTAGACAGGAGGCTGACGGGGGATGGAAGATGATGACACCAGGATGGATCAGTCCACAGGGCGGGAGGAGTCAGGATCACTGGTGTCTCAGGAGTAGCATGTGTGGCTCGACAGAGAGAGAGAGAGAGAGAGAGAGAGAGAGAGAGGGAGAGAGAGGGAGAGAGAGAGAGAGAGAGAGAGAGAGAGAGAGAGAGAGAGAGAGAGGCACATTGTTAGATGTTCATTTCCACATAATGGTTGAGGTAAATATACATCGTGTGCCGAGTGCAGGCAGGGACTCCAGCAAGACTAACTAGTACAGCATAGCTAAAAGGGAGAGCTAGAAGGTAATATGGACATGATGGCACTCTGGGACACAAGGCGGCCACCCACTCCACAGTCAACAAACCTGAGTGAACATGTTAAAGTGGGGGGGCGACAGCATCCAAACATCCCAGTTCACCAAACAATCTATGCCCGAGAACCCTCCAGATCTGCTCCTTTGCCTAGTAAAGAGCTATTAGCAAAAGGCTTGGCTAAACAGATAAGTTTTCAGCCTTGACTTAAACATAGAGACTGTGTCTGAGTCTCGAACATTAATTGGGAGGCTATTCCATAACTGTGGGGCTCTGTAAGAGAAGGCTCTGCCCCCTGCTGTAGCCATCATAACTCGAGGTACCAACAAATAGCCTGCACCTTTTGATCTAAGTAGGCGTGGTGGATCATAAAAGACCAGGAGTTCGCGCAGGTACTGTGGCGCAAGACCATTTAATGCTCTATATGTTAATAGTAAGATTTTATAATCAATACGAGATTTGACTGGGAGCCAGTGCAGTGTGGATAAGATAGGGGTGATGTGATCATATTTTTTGGTTCTAGTAAGAACTCTGGCTGCTGCATTCTGAACTAACTGTAGCTTATTTATACACCTAGTAGAGCATCCAGACAGTAAGGCATTACAGTAGTCTAATCTAGAGGTAATGAAAGCATGAACCAATTTTTCAGCATCTTGAAATGACAATGCATTTCTTATCTTGTTAATATTTCTAAGATGAAAGAAGGCTATCCTGGTAATATTATCTACATGAGCTTCAAATGAAAGACTGGGGTCAATAATTACACCAAGATCTTTTACTGCTGCACCTAATGAAAGAGAAAGGCCATCCAGAGTAACTATGTGGTCGGAAAGCTTACTCCTAGCTGCATGTGATCCTAGTACAAGTACTTCTGTTTTTTCAGTGTTGAGTGAGAGGAAATTCGTAAGCATCCAGTGCCTAATATCCTTTAGACATTCCTCAATTTTGTTAAGTTGGTGTCTCTCGTCTGGCTTCGCTGAGACATACAACTGTGTGTCATCAGCATAGCAGTGGAAGCTAATACCGTGTTTACGAATAACATTACCTAGAGGTAGCATATATAAAGAGAAAAGCAGTGGGCCTAAAACAGAACCTTGCGGGACTCCGAACTTTACCTCAGTATGTGCAGAGGACTCACCATTTACATCAACAAACTGATAACGATCAGTTAAGTAGGACCTAAGCCATAAGAGGGCCGTTCCCTTAACTCCAACAACATTTTCTAGTCTATCAAGGAGAATGGTATGATCAATGGTGTCAAAGGCTGCACTGAGGTCAAGTAGCACAAGCAAGGAGACACAACCCTGATCAGAGGCCAGTAAGAGGTCATTTGCAACTTTAACCAGTGCTGTCTCTGTGCTGTGATGAGGCCTAAATCCTGACTGATACAGTTCATGGATGTTATTCTTATGTAAGTATGAGCATATGAGCATATTAACATATTAACAATATGAGCATATTAACTTTAGATAATATGTAAACAATTACAAGGAAGATTGGAAGATTATTCCCTTTAGAAGCATGCAGCCAACGAGGTGTTTGTTTTGTTTGTCCATATTTTACTTCAGTGAAATGTTATTTTACATGCCGTGCATGCTATTGTTTTACACTAAGCTAACGCAGTCTCTGTATTTTATATTGTGTTTAGTTTTCACGGTAGATTTGGAGAAACTTCCAAAAAAAATCAGTTGAAGGGAAACCACTTGTGTTTGACTATGCTTCGGGGGAGTTACACACAGGGCGCAAGGGTATAATTAAGTCAGACAGGTAGGAAGACGCAAGCCCATGTAAAATTTCATATGTTAATAAGAGGACCTTAAAATCTGCAGTGAAAACTCGGACTGTTCATCGACGCGAGTGGGCGATACGGCTAGTTCGGAGAACCAACGGCTAATCACATGTCCACAGCTCAAGGAGCGGTCATCAAAGGACTAACAGATGAGCAAAACACGCACTACACAGACACACATAAAGAAGTAAGAAGGCGTACACAGTTTTAAGGAGCAACGTTTTCAAGACAAAGCTTATAAGAACTTGGACACTAATAAGTCGAGTGGTCTAAGAAGAGGGCTTTCGTAAAGGTTGCCAAAGGATTTTTACTGTGAATGTTAGCTAGGTTTGGTGTGTGTGGTAAATGTTATGACTTATTTGCTAATGTAATTTAATCGAAGCTTTCCGTTTATAGACACATGTAGGTTGGTAAAGTTAAAGCGTAAATACATTTTCTCTTTGAACTTTCTATATTTCAGATTTAGAGTGTGTTCTCGAAAATAATACGTTAAGGCTACTTGCCATTTGATATTTAAGTTTTCTTAGTGTTCTGAAGTGTTTTATATATTGAGTGAACTAAGCTGTTTTTTGCACAATTTCAATTTTTGAAGTGTATTTTGAACTATATTGAAATATTGTTACTGGAAATCATAACATTTGATCTGTTTAAACCTTAAAGTATGTACAGTTCAGTGACATTTACATTTGAGTAGGTGTTAAAGGTTGATGTAGAGGTTTCATTTACTATTTACATTTTCTATTTACTATATGTTAGAGCTTAGTGAGCCTACAATTCAGGTAAGGGACAGTGTTAGGGATTGTGCAAATTCCCAAGACCGACCTGATGAAGGTCAGGCAGGTGGTGCTGAAGTCCAGCAAGAGGAAGCGCAGTTAAAGCACTTCAACAAAGGTTTAACTATATTTACGACAAATGGAGAACACAAGTTAAATATTCTAAGCAGCCATTATCACAATCAACAGAGCCTTTATCTGATGATCTGCTTAATGATATCATTGGTGATGTCACGAGTCTTTCTGCAGATGTTCAGCATGTTTATGATGAACTACGCAAAGTGTCAACTCCAGACCAAGATACGCGTCGAAGAGTGGATCTGTGCGTAGAGATTTCTAATTTCATTGTATTCAGAGCCTCAAGTCGACTGGATGGAAAGATTCCAGAAGGAGAAGACTGCAAGACTGGCCGGAAGCAGGCTCTCTCTTCAACTCAAGCACCTGTAAATCGGGGTCTGTCACTTCTATCTTGAAAGGCGCCTCAGAGTATTCAAGCAGGTCTTCTGTAAAGCATCAAGAAGCTGCCGCAGATGCTGCTGCAAGCCAAGCTGTTCTGAAAGTGTTACAAGAACAAGAAAGAGAACAATTAGAAATACAGCGCCTAGAAGCAGAAGCTAAAAGGAAGATAGCTGTTCAAGAGGCAGCAGTCCTAAAGCGCCGTTTAGAGCGAGAAGCAGAAGAGGTGAAACTCAGAATACAAAGAGAGGAAGAGGAAGCTAAAATTAAAGCTCAACTGGAAGAAGAGCATGCAGCTCTACAAAAGACTTTGGAGGAAAAATGGAGAAAGATACAGCATTTGGAGGCAGTGTAAAGTCTTAATGCAGCCCGAGTGAGAATGCACGTGTACGATCAAGGGAAGGTCAAAGAAGAAGAGCAGAAAGACATATTAGAACATGTGATGGTAACAGGTAACCAAGTGCCAGCTCCCACAAGTCCTCTGTCTCTGTATATGTCTCCCATACCACAAGCTGTGACCACCTCCTCAAATGAAAGTACAGCAGAACTCATTAAGGTGCTGGCAGGCGCTTTAAGTGCCAACAGAATTCCAGTTCCTGAACCTTCAGTATTCAATGGGGATCCATTGCAATACAATGACTGGAAACTCTCCTTTGAAACACTGATTGACCAGAAGAACATCCAAGATAAGGAGAAGATATACTACCTCCGTAGATATGTAAGCGGACTAGCTAAGAAAGCACTCAATGGCTATGTCCTATTCGGAACCGAATCTGCCTATGTTGCTGCATGGGAGATTTTGGAGGAGAGATACGGAGACCCATTTACAATTGCGAAGGCATACAGAGACAAGCTCCAAGCGTGGCTCAAGATGGGATCTAAGGACAGCTTTCAGCTCAGAGAGTTCGTCGATTTTCTCCGTAGTTGCAAGGCTGCCATGGTCCACATCAAGGCATTGGAAATCTTGAATGACTGTAATGAAAACAGGAAAATTCTTTCAAAGTTACCGGATTGGCTAGCGGCGAGGTGGAACCAGAAGGTTATGGAGGTAGATGAAGAGAGTAACCAATTCCCTTCCTTTAGTCAATTTGTCAAATTTCTTACAAGAAAAGCAAAAATTGCCTGCAACCCTGTCACCACATTGCAATCACTGAAACAAGGTGAAGCAGAAAACCCAAAATGCCAAAGACATCAAAGCTCCCGACACATTGACCACAACTTCCAGTGAAGAGACTGTCATAACATGCATGTTCTGTAAGAAAACCGGGCATACCTTGCACAAATGCAGGAAGTTCATGGAGAAAGCAGTTTCAGACAGACTCAAGTTCGTTCAAGCCGAAAGGCTATGCTTTGGTTGTCTCAAGTCTGGTCACTACTCAAAGAGCTGCAACAGTAGGAGTGTTTGCGATATGTGCCGAAAGCGGCATCCTACCTGTCTGCACGAGGAACGAGCCAAAGAACAACAAAGATCACCACAAACCAAGCAAAATCCAAGTGAGGAAAAGCCAAGTACAGAGCAAGAAAAGTACAAAGAAAGACCTCAGTTGACACAACACAAAGAAACAACCACAGCCGCTACTTCAAATAGAGTAATACTTGATGAAGCTAACACACAAACAGCTGCAATAATTCCTGTCTGGCTTTCAACCACAACTCAACCAGCACAAGAAATCCTTGTGTATGCTCTGTTGGATTCTCAAAGTGACACAACCTTCATTCTAAGTGAAGTAGCTGAAGCTTTGGAAGGAAACAAACAACAAGTCAAGCTCAAGCTCTCTACTATGACCTCAAGAACCACAGTAGTAAGTTCTCAAAGAGTAAACGACCTACAAGTCCGAAGCTTTTACTCCGGTAAGATGATCTCCTTACCACCAGTCTACACGTGTGAGTTTATTCCAGCCAACAGAACTCACATACCAACCGGTGAAACTGCAAAAGCTTGGCCCCATCTAGAGCACCTCCAGAAAGAGATAGCACCTTTGCAGGACTGCGAAGTAGGTCTGCTCATTGGGTACAACTGCTCACAAGCCTTACTTCCAAGGGAAGTTGTGTCTGGCAAAGAAAATCAGCCTTAAGCACAGTGTACAGACCTTGGATGGAGTATCGTTGGCCACAGGAACCCCTGTGTAGACTACGGTGACGCCATTGGAATCAGCCATCGCATAGTGGTGAGACAATTGACACCAGGTGTTGAGACTTCTGTCAATCTCAAAACCGAAGTACACTACGTGAGCCGAACAAAAGTAAAAGAAATTACTCCCTCAGACATCCTAAGAGTCCTAGAATCAGACTTCTCAGAAAGAGTGGGAGAGGATCATCCTGTGTCTCAAGAAGATCTTAAGTTCCTGTCAAAGCTGAGAGAAAACATCACCCAAAAGAACAATGGTCACTATGAAATGCCATTACCGTTCAAGGAGGAAAGACTGAAATTGCCTAACAACAAGACATGTGCAATACACCACCTGAATTGTCTTGAAAGGAGACTAAAGAAAGATCAAAGGTACTACAAGGACTATGTAAACTTTATGGACGACATCATTTCACGCGGCGATGCAGAGAAGGTCCCTGAGGAAGAAATTGATAATAATCCGGCTTGGTACATTCCACATCATGGAGTGTATCATCCACAAAAACCAGGCAAAATCCGTGTAGTATTTGACTGTTCAGCCAAATTTCAAGAAACATCCCTCAACGACCATCTGCTCACTGGTCCTGACTTGACAAATACATTGATGGGTGTCCTATGCCGCCTCCGAAAGGGTTCTGTTGCAGTCATGTGTGACATCGAAAGGATGTTCCATCAGTGTCACGTGAGAAGAGAAGATCAAGATTATTTACGATTCCTATGGTGGGAGAATGGTAACTTGGAAACCACACCATCGATCTACAGAATGAAAGTCCACTTGTTTGGAGCGGCCTCGTCTCCTGGCTGTGCCAACTTCGGCCTAAAACATCTGGCAGCACAAGGGCAAGGTCAGTACAGTGAAGACACCATACGCTTCATTCAAAGAAATTTCTATGTAGACGACGGCCTGACAAGCATTCAAACTGAGAAGGAAGCCATCCAACTTGTCAAAGAATCCAGAGAACTTTGCTACACTGGCAAGTTAAGACTCCACAAGTTTGTTTCTAACAGTAAGAATGTGATGGCAACCATCCCAGAAGAAGAGCATGCCGCAATCAAGGATCAGGACATGGCTTTAAGTTTACCACACATGGAGAGAGCTCTTGGAGTAGAGTGGTGCATCATATCTGACTCATTCAAATTCAGAGTTCAAGTAAAACCCAATCCACTAACAAGAAGAGGTGTGCTCTCCTTTTTTTTTTTTTTTTAAGCCCGCCACCACCCCTCCAACATGGGAGTCACATCGTACTTTTCTCTCTCTTTTTTTTTTTTTTCTCTTGTTTCTTTTTATAAATTTTATATGATAAGTCCACATACTTGTGTACAGAGGGGACAGGTGGACAGGCAAACGAACAAACATGCAGACAGACAGGTGACATACTGTAGAAAGACAGACAGACTGGTGAACAGGTAGACAAGGAGACAGACAGAAGGACAAAATCAATGAAAGGTAATAAGGGAGTGAGGGAAAAAGAAGAAAAGTAAAAAAAACAAACAAACAAACAAACAAACAAAAAAAACAAAAAAAAAACAACTATATGTGGGACAAGACAAAGGACTGATGCTGTGATGGGGGAAGCAACGCCAATAATTATACTATGGACACAGTAATAATAATAGTAACAACATTGATGACCATAATACTAATAAGGATAACAACAATATTGACAATAATACCATCATAATACTACTACTACAGTCACTACTACCAATAATAACAATAATAGTGATAGTTTCTCTGAAGTATGCGTTTGTGTGTGTGTGTGTGTGTGGGGGGGGGGGGGGGGGGGGGGGTGGTTACGGGGCTTAGCTAGCAGGCAAATTCAGTGAATTTATGAAAGGGGCCCAGATTTTTTGAAAGTATAGGTTTTTGTGTTGGAATGAAATTCTTTCCATGGATATGTGGTCTATGAGAAAGTTTAACCATTGTGTGATGCTTATTGTGTTTCTTGTTTTCCAGTTTAAGAGGATAGTTTTCTTAGCAATTGCTAGGGCGATGAGTATGGGTTGGGGGTTTTGGATTGGTGGGCTGATCACAGAGGTATCCCCGAGCAGACAGAGGGATGGAGAGAGCGGGATGTTACAGCTCATAAAAAGTGATATTCTGTCAGTAACTTGTTTCCAAAAGTTGTAAGTTGGTGGGCACAACCAGGTAGAGTGGAAATAATTGTCTGGGGTGTTCATTGTGCAATGTGAGCATATGTCTGAATCTAGGAATCCCATTTTATACATCTTGTGCTGGGTGATATGTGTTCTGTGGATTACTTTATGTTGTATTAGTTGAAGATTAGTATTGTTTGTCATTGTGAAAGTGTTTCTACAGATTAGAGTCCAGAAGTCTGCATTGGTAGAGAGTGATAGGTCTTTTTCCCAGTCTTGGATGGGGAGGGATATTGTTTGGTCAGAGGATGATATTAGTTTGTATAATTTGGAGGTAGTTTTCTTAGTATTATTTATTTTTTCCATTTCTTCCACTAGTGGGGGTGGATTTAGGTTGTTGTTAGTTTTATTAATTTTGGGTTTTAGAATGGATTTTAATTGTAAGTACTGAAAGTATTGCTCTTCCCCTATGTTATACTTTTGCACCAGGTCCTGGAAAGTGATGAAGGTGTTATTTTGAAAGATGTGTTGAAGCTGTGTGATACCTCTTTGTTTCCAAGTGGTGGAGTGGTGATTTGTTGAGTGTAAAGTCAGGGTTGTGCCATATTGGGGTGTATTTACATGGTGACACTGTGAATTTAAAGATTTTATTAATTTTCCACCAAGCTGTCAGGGTTGTTGAGATTACGGTATTTTTGAAGCAATCGTGGTGTTTTATGGAAGTGCTAAGGAATGGCAAGTCGGAGATTGAAATTTCTTTGCATTCTGACTGTTCTATTTCAATCCATGGGTTATTCTGTTGGTTGGGATGAATCCACTTTGAGATATACTGTAGTTCATTAGCCAGGTAATAATAGTAGAAGTTTGGTGCTTCCAGTCTTCCTTGAGATTTGTGTTTCTGTAAAGTTTAATCCGGGGTGGTTTATTTTTCCAGTAGAACTTAGTTGTCATGGAGGTGAGTGAATTAAACCAGTTAGTAGTGGGTTGAGTTGGAGTCATTTTGAAGAGGTAGTTCACTTTAGGTAGTATGGTCATTTTTACAGTTGCTATTCTGCCATTTAGAGAGAGTGGTAAATTTGTCCAGCGGTTTAAGTCATTTTCTATTGATTTTAATAGTGGAGTGAAATTAAGGCGAAACAACTCTGACAGCTTGGCGGAGATATTTATGCCTAGATATTTAATATTGCTTGAGGAGGTGAGGGGCGTGTTTTTCGTTGTAGCGTATGAGTCAACACCGCAGATGGGTAAAATTGTTGATTTTGTCCAGTTTACAGTGTAGTCTGATATTTCAGAAAATAAATTGATAAGCTTCATGGCTTCTTGCAGGGAATTTGATGGGTCTTGGAGGCAAAGCAGTATGTCATCTGCGTAAAGGCTGAGTTTGTGGTGTGTGTTGGGGGTTTGAATTCCTTTGATGTTGTTATTTTGGCGTACTGCAGCAGCTAGAGGTTCAATGAACAGGGCGAAAAGTGATGGTGAGAGTGGACATCCTTGCCTGGTCCCTCTGTGTAGCATGAAACTCTGTGATGTTAGTCCGTTAGTAGAAACTGTGGCCATCGGTGAGTTATACAGTGTTTTTATCCATTGAATAAACGATTGTAGAGAGCACAACGAGGTGTGCTCTCTACCGTAGCCTCTATGTATGATCCCCTGGGGTTCATGGCACCGTTTGTCCTTTTGGGGAAGCAAATACTCCAGCAAATGTGCCGAGAGAAGATTGGCTGGGATGAGGAACTTCCAGAAAACCTAAGACCTCAATGGGAGTCCTGGATCAGAGACCTACCCAGCCTGGCTGAAATACAAATCAAAAGATGCTTCTTGCCCTTCAAGTTTTGGCAACGTCAAAAGGTATGAGCTTCATCATTTTGCGGATGCAAGTGTCTCCGGATACGGTGAATGTACTTACCTGCGAGCCATTAACGACTCTGATGAAATCCATTGCTGTCTGGTAATGGGAAAATCAAGAGTTTCACCAACCAATGTCACAACTATACCGAGACTGGAACTCTCCGTGGCAGTTGTTGCAGTTCGAAGCCGCGACATGCTCCGGAATGAACTAGAAATCCAAGATCTGCAAGAGTTCTTTTGAACGGATTCCACAGTCGTTCTCGGCTACATAAACAATGATGCCAGAAGGTTTCAAGTGTTCGTGGCCAACCACATACAGAGAATCAAGTCAAGTACAAAACCTGAACAATGGGCTTATGTTGCCTCTGAGGACAATCTGGCAGATCATGCCTGTCGAGGTTTGACTGCAGAGCAACTTAAGACCTCAACCTGGTTCACAGGACTGAAGTTTCTTTGGCAAAAGGAACTACCTGACAGAGAATGCAAGGTGGGAGAAATCAAGGCAGATGATCCTGAACTCCGCAAGGCTCTTGTGTGTAACACTAAGGCAAGGGAGGACAGATCATTATTGGATCGCCTACAGAAATTCTCTGATTGGTCAAGGGTAGTAAAAGCAGTTGCCAGATTGAAACGACAAGTCAAAGAATACAAAGGTGTGAAGCAAAGAACTAACGAAAGTACAAGCCTGGAGGAAAGGAAGGAAGCAGAATTTGCTATCATTAAGCTAGTTAAAGAAGAAGCATTCTCAGATGAGATAAAGAGCTTGAAACTAGGGAAAGTAGTTGCCAAGACCAAAAACAGTAAGCTGTACAAGTTAAGTCTGTTCATGGATGAAGAAGGTATCCTAAGGGTGGGAGGACGCCTAAGTCAAGCCACGTTACACCCACACATGAAGCATCCGGCAGTACTCCCATAGAACAGCCACATATCAGCTTTACTTATTAAGCACATTCATGAAAAAGTACATCATCAAGGATGTGGAATGACGGTGAATGAACTGTGAGCTAATGGATGATGGATCCTGGGATGCAGCAGCGCAGTCTCCTCACACATCTTCAAATGTGTTAAGTGTAGAAAGTATAGAAGACATACTGAAGAACAAAGAATGGGTGACTTACCGCAAGATAGAATGGAACCAACTCCACCCTTCACTTACACCGGCATAGACTGCTTTGGTCCGATCTATGTTAAAGAAGGAAGGAAGGATCTCAAAAAATATGGTCTCTTACTTACCTGTCTATGTTCAAGGGCCATACACATAGAGATGATTGATGACATGACAACTGATGCATTTATCAATGCTTTAAGAGTGTTCATTGCCATAAGAGGAAATGTTCGTCAACTTAGATGTGACCAAGGAACCAATTTTGCTGGCGAAAGGAGAGAGTTTACAGAACTCATGAAAGGAATGGATCAAGAAAGAGTGAAGGCTCTAGGATGTGAAATTCTTATGAACCTCCAGCGGCAAGTCACATGGGCGGCGTCTGGGAGAGGCAAATAAGAACCATAAGGAATGTTCTTACTGCTATTCTCGACCAGTCAGCACAAAGGCTCGACAGCACCTCTCTAAGGATGTTCCTCTATGAGGTTATGGCTATCATTAACAGTAGACCCCTCACAGCTGAACATTTGAATGACCCATCCGGACCTGAACCTTTAACTCCAAACCACATTCTTACAATGAAGTCTACAATCATTCTGCCCCCACCTGGACAATTTGTCAGAGAAGATCTTTATCTTCAAAAGAGGTGGCGCTGAGTACAGTATTTGGCTAATGAATTTTGGACTCGATGGTGTTCCTTGAAAGGCCTGTACAGAAGGTTGTTACTCTACTTGAGGCAGACTAAGGTGTTTAATTTTTTTCCTAAAATTCCATGTTAAATGGTTAATAACAGGAAATGTTTCATTGAGAAGTTGCAGTGTTTACTTGCAACAACCATTGTGTTTGGAGAAATCCCACGTCAAGGTTTGTGTGATTTGGTGGGAGTGTAACTGTTGTCATTATATTGTTTAATAATTTACATAATCGTTTACACTTTTAAGAGCAATTTCATAATTAAGAATTTGTCTACGTTGCAGTTGTTATTAACTTTGTTTAGTACGAGTGATATTTTTACTGTACTTTTATTTTGAAAACTTAGTGACGCGCAAATCCTGTTGGGCTGCTCTCGCGCAAGTAAGATTTCAGAGAAATATTAGCAAGCAAGAAGCAAGTACGAACATCGGTAAAAGTTCATGCTGGTTACAACCAACTTTAGATAATATGTAAACGATTACAAGGAAGATTGGAAGATTATTCCCTTTAGAAGCATGCAGCCAACGAGGTATTTGTTTTGTTTGTCCATATTATACTTCAGTGAAATGTTATTTTACATGCCGTGCATGCTATTGTTTTACACTAAGCTAACGCAGTCTCTGTATTTTATATTGTGTTTAGTTTTCACGGTAGATTTGGAGAAACTTCCAAAAAAAATCAGTTGAAGGGAAACCACTTGTGTTTGACTATGCTTCGGGGGAGTTACACACAGGGCACAAGGGTATAATTAAGTCAGACAGGTAGGAAGACGCAAGCCCATGTAAAATTTCATATGTTAATAAGAGGACCTTAAAATCTGCCCTTGCATGAATTGGGAGCCAATGAAAGCCAGGAAAGCCAATGGAAGCCAGGACAGGTGTAATGTGATCAAACTTTCTTGTTGTGGTCAGGATTCTGGCAGCATCATTCTGAACTGGCTGAAGACCTTTGGTACTAGAGGCAGGCAGTCCAGAGTACAGAACATAGCAGTAATTGAGGCGAGAAGTGATGAATGCGTGAACAATGGTTTCTGCATCAGCCATACTTAGAAAGAGCCTAATTTTAGTGATATTATGGAGGTGATAAAAGGTATTTTGGATAGTGTTTTTTATACGATTGACAAGAGAGACTAGAGTCAAAAATTACACCAAGGTTTTTAGCTGAGGAGTTTTGAGAGATGATGCAGTTGTCAAAATTTAGGGTAAAATCATGAAAAAGATGCTTATTTGTAGGGGGACCAATGACAAGGATTTCAGTCTTGCCTGCGTTAAGCATCAGGAAATTTGAAGACCAACCTTTAATAGCAGAAAGACACGCCTCAAGGTTAGCCAATTCAGAGCAGTCAATATGCTTGACAGGTAAGAATATCTGAGTACCGTCAGCATTACAATGGAAGTTAATGCTGTGACTACAGATAATGTCACTCAAAGGGAGCATGTAAATAGAGAAAAGGAGAGGGCCAAGGACCGGCCCCTGAGGGACACCACAGTTAAGCTCTCGGTACTCAGATGTCACATTATTCTAGTGGACACACAGCTTTCTCTCTGAGAGATAAGATTTTAACCAGGTTTGTGCCAGGCCATGAATGCCAATTTGATTTTCCAGGCGCTTTAACAATATAGTGTGATTGACTATGTCAAATGTTGCACTCAGATCAAGCAGAATAAGAACAGAAGTAGCACCATAATAAAAGATCATTAGTTACTCTAGTAAGTGCGGTTTCAGTACAGTGAAAACTCCTAAAGCCATATTGAAATATTTCAAACAGACTGTTAGAGGACATATGGGCTATCAGTTGAGCAGCTGCAATTTTTTCAAGTATTTTTGAAAGAAACGAGAGATTTGAGATCGGCCTATAATTATTTAAGGCTTCAGTGTCAAGGTTCGTTTTTTCAAGTAAAGGCCTGATCACAGCTCTTTTAAAAGTGGTGGGTAAAACACCAGCTTTAAGTGACATATTTAGAAGATTTAGCATTGTTGGGCCGGGAACCGAGAAAAGCTCTATGTGAAGTTTAGCAGGTAGGGTATCAATTAGGAAGGAACCTGGTTTAGCAGAGTGCACCAATTTGGACAGCACGTCTAGAGAGACAGGGTTAAATTGAGTTAAAGGGTCCACATCCTGATTAATCTTTGGCACAGTAACGGAGAGTGTGCAGGCAGTCTGATTTGATAAATTAATATGCATATTACGACAAGTTCAGCCTATTTTTGCAAGAAAAATTCAACAAAATCGTTTGCAGTAAAATGGCTAGATTGAGGGCAGTGATTCTGGTTAAGTTTAGATATTGTATCAAAAAGGAACCTGGAGTTATATTTGTTAACATTAATTATTTTACAGTAATATGCAGTTTTGGCTGTGTAGAGAGTGTGTTTATAATCTATCAGGCTGTCGCGCCAGGCAAGGCGGAGTACCTCTCGTTTGGTGGCCCGCCGGTTTCATTCCAGTTTCCTACACAGCTGCTTCATTATTAAACCAAGATTTTGAGTGCTTACGCCTATTTTTTATAGTTAATGGTGCTACCATATCTAGTACATTATGGAGGGTAGAATTTATGCTGTCTGTCAAGTCATTCAAAGATCCTTGCTGATCATTGAAAGAGCTGAGAGCAGTAGGAAGCAGATCAGCGAGCGCAGCAGTGGTGGAAACATTAATGCGACGGCACCTACGAACTGCGGTAGAGACAACTGGCGTGAACGGAAGAGTTACTTGTAAAGTAATAAAAAAATGGTCTGAGAGTGCAGCAGAGTAAGGAGAGACAACACTGTGAGAGATATCTAGAAACTGACTACAGGGTCCCGGGGGACGATAGAGCACTACAATGAGAAAACATGAGGCAGTGCCAGGTTGTTTCACAGAGAGCAAATTTCAAAACAAATTTCAAATTTCAATGGGTACATCAAAAAAGTTTTATATGTTTTCCTGGTATAGTGCCTCCATGTGGCCAAATTTCACATAATTTGATTGGCAAATTATGAATTTGGTATCAGTCCATGCAAGCATTGCTGAGTTAAACTCACTTCCTGTTTTAGAAGCTTCACCATTGAAGTTCATTGGACTACAGCAGCCATATCGTTTGTCCTAGCAAAATTCTTTATACTACTTTTGGTCAGGCTCCATAGATGATGTGTACCAAATTTGGTGGTGACAGGATCAATGGTCTAAGACTAGTTCACAAAAGTAAGCTTAATGAAAAGTTCAAATGGCGGAAAATGAAATATAGTGATTTTTGATAATCAAAGTCCATTTCACTTAGCATGAGACAGGGATTAAGGGGAATCAAAGATGATTGCGCTAGGCCAAATGGTTCAAAAGTCATGAGTAAAAATGTACTCTGGAACTTGGCCTGTTGGTGGCGCTAGAGTCAGAGATGGAACAACACGAAATTTGATGGCTGTATACCTTGGACTGTGCTCTATGAGGATGACAAATTTCACCAACATCCATTTATGGCTTCCATGGGCACCCAGTGAAAACAACTGAAATTTGTTAAAACCAAGGAGGCCTAGCGCAAATTTATTTGTTTGATTCTCTTACCTTATTATTTTTTCCTGTTCCAATGACTCCAACCATTCACCCCTTTCCTCACTCCATTTTCCCTCCCTGCTCTCCTCCTTATGCACTGTTAGACTTATGTCTCTGTAATACCCTTCTGCACTGTCTGTTTCTGTGGTCTATGTTCAAATGTCCTTCTGTCTGACTCTGTGTCTGTATATAAACTGAGTGTCTCTTTTCTTTGTTATATGTTAACATCACACATATCTTGAGTTCATGTGGAGTTCACCTCCCACCATTTCTATTCTATCTATTTTTTCCTATCTATCCGTGTTTTTTTTGTTTTGTTTTGTTTTATTTGTTTTTTTTTTGTTGTTGTTTTTTGCTTTTTTTTTGTCCCCCCTCAATTTTATTTTATTATTGTTTATCTTATTTTACTTTTACTTTTTCTTTGTTGACTCCAGTTGATTCTACTACCAATGACACACAGTAAACACATGTAATGTCTTCAACAAAATTTATAAGTTGGAATGTCAGGAGTCTTAACTTGTTGGCAAAGAGAGTCAAAATACTCACTCACCTGCAAAACCTTAAAGGAGACATCTGTCTGTTGCAAGAAACACACCTCATTAATTCAGACCTTGAAAAATTAAAAAATCAATGGGTTAACCAAGTTTTTGCAGCATCTTACACCTCTAAAAAAAGAGGAGTGGCAATATTAATCAACAAAAATACACCTTACACCAGCAATTCAGTCACAGCAGATCCTGAGGGACGTTACCTAATAATCAGTGGTTCCATTGGCAATATCAAATTAACAGTAGCGAACATATATGCACCCAATGAGGACAACCCCGCATTTTTTCACAACTTTTTTGCTCAGCTTATGAACTTCTCTGACATGACCATCATTCTTGGAGGTGACTTCAATACAATTATGGACTTTACCTCGACCGCTCAAACACTACAAAATTCTCCAGACCAATGAAATCTTCAGAAACACTGCAACAATACATAAATGACTTTGGTCTCAGTGGCAAATGGCGACTACATAACCCCACCAGCAGAAAATATACTTATTACTCTCCACACCACAATTCACTTTCCTGGATCAATTACTTCTTAATAAGCAATTCTATTATATCTAACACAGGAAATGCAAAGATTCACCCAATTATCATTTCTGACCATGCCCCAGTTAGCTTTAATCTCATAAACAAAATCTCCATAAAACCACAGACTAGATGGCACTTTAGCACATCATTACTGCAAGATTCAGAATTCAACACATACCTGATACAAGAGTGGACATCCTTTATTGAACTGAATGACTCCCCATTCACCTCATCTACATTATTATGGGAAACAACTAAGGCAGTATTAAGAGGAAAATATACTCCATTTCATACCCCACTCACAGAAAAAAGAAAGAACAAGACTTGGAAAAAAGCTTGAGCAGAGAATTGGTGAGCTTACTCTGCTAGTAGCTGAAAACCAATCAGATGACCTTCGTAAAGAACTCATTGAAACAAAATACGAACTCGATACCATCATAAATAAGAGAACCCAATGCCTTATACAGAGACTCAGGCATAACCATTTTGAACAAAATGACAAATCTGGACAGTATCTGGCAAATCAACTAAAAAGACAACAAGAAAAAACAATCATACCAGTCATTAAAAACTCTGAAGGGAAAACCATGTCCACTCCAAATGATATCTCAGCAACCTTTCAGTCCTTTTATTACAACCTTTACAAATCCAACTGTACATGTGATCCCTCTGCAATTCAAACTTTCCTTGACAATATCAAACTCCCCAGGCTAAATAAAAATCAAGTAATAAACCTAGATCAACCACTTTCATCAGATGATTTTAAAAAAGCACTTTTTTCAATGCCCAGCAGAATTTTATAAACATTTCTGGCCAACAATATCACCATTATTCATAAAAATGGCCGCTGAAATTCAGCATTCCTCTGTCATTCCACCCCATATGAATACAGCACTTATATCACTCCTCCTTAAGCCTAATGAAGACCCAACTCTCTGCTCAAGCTATCGCCCATTACCTCTCATTAACACATTAAAATCATCAGTAAAGCACTAGCTATGAGATTAGAAACAGTCATCTCTTCTATAAAACACCCTGATCAAACAGGCTTCATTAAAGGTAGGCATTCATCAAATAACATGCACTGTCTATTTAATTTAATCAGTATAGCCAAAACCCAAAAAAAAAACAATACAGTCATCTTGTCATTAGATGCCGAAAAAGCATTTGACCGTGTTAATTGGACATTCTTATTCTCCACATTAGAAAGATTTGGTTTTGGGGATTCATTTATTCAATGGATTAAAATTTTGTACAACTCATCAGTAATCACCAATGGTATAATTTCAAAGCGTTTCACACTTCACAGCGGTACAAGACAAGGATGCCCACTCTCACCCCTACTATTTGCCCTGTTTATTGAACCCCTAGCAGCTGCCATCCGCCAAAACACCCAAATCACTGGTATCACCAATCTGAACACAACCCACAAGGTCAGTCTATATGCAGATGACCTATTACTATACGCACAAAATCCTCTTACATCACTCCCAGCCATCTTCAATCTGAGTGGGACATTTTCCACCATCTCAGAATATTCAATCAACTGGTCAAAATCCATTATTCTCCCAGTTAACCAGGACCAGTGGAATGCTGTGGCACCCAATCTCTCACTTAACCTCCCTACAGGTAACATTCGATATTTTGGCATTGATATTTCCTCCAACCTTTCAGAGTTGTTTGAATTGAACTTCATACCAATTCTTAAAACCACAGTAAAGCGTTTAAACCGTTCGAATAACTTACCACTCTCACTTGCTGGCCGCATAGCTGCACTGAAAATGTCAATCCTACCAAGAATTTTTTCTCAATGAAGAATCTTTTTTCAATGACTCCCGTCTTCCCAACATCCAACTGGTTCTCCACTCTAAACTCAATAATCACAAAATTTTACTGGAAAAATAAACAACCAAGAATTAAACTCTCAACACTCCAGGAAAGCAAGCAGCTTGGTGGCTTAAATGCCCCAAACTTTCTCCATTACTTCTTAGCTCATCAGTTACTGAACATAATGAAATGGACATATTCAGACATGCAACAAGATCCTTGGCTTGAAACTGAACAGTCAGTTTGTGCAGAACTCTATATTAAAGACTTGCCATTCTTATCCCAATCAATCAAAACACATAACTGCTACAAGGTCATCACCATTTCAACAACCCTGGAAGCTTGGTGGAAAACCAATAAGATCACAAATCACCCACTTAAACCATCTAACCTCATACCAATTTGGAACAACACAGATTTCTTAGTCAATAAGACCGCCTTCACATTTAATTCCTGGAAAAATTAAGGGAATCACCCACCCACTGGGGCAGCCGTGGTCTAAAGGGTAGAGAACCGGGCTTGTGACTGGAGGGTTGCCGGTTTGATTCCCAGGCCCAACATCCATGGCTGTGTGCCCTTGAGAAAGGCACTTAACCCCAGTGCTCCCTGGGCGCTCACCAAGGAGGCTGCCCACTGCTCCCGCGTCTGGTGTGTGTTCAGTACTGGTGTGTTGGATGGGTTAAATGCAGAGGTCAAATTCACTGCTCACTGTTCACAGTGTGTGTGTGCAATCACTGGAAACTTAACTTAACTTACAACACCTGTTTGCAAATGATAAAATCTTAACCATGAACAAACACAGAGAAATAACATGACCCAACCAAACTTTCTACAGTACCTCCAGCTTAAGAATGCACTAAAAAATAAAGTACAACTTTCCAACAATGATTTGCAACCACCACCATTAATAGAAAAGATAGCATCCATTTCAACATCTGAGAAACCTTTATCTAAAATATACAAACACATATCATCACCAAAAGAAGAAACACTACCCATACCAATTACAAACTGGGAAAAAGATTTAAAAATCAAGACTGATCTCAGTTTCTGGAAACAAATATGTAGCAACATCTTCTCCATGACAAACAACTCCCAACTACAGCTAATCCAGTATGTGCACAGAACACACATCACCAACTGTAGAATGCACCTCATGGGCTTCACCAATACAGATATCTGTCCACAATGCACCCTCAACACAACAGATTGTTATGACCACTCTTTCTGGCAATGCACACCAACCCAAATTTTCTGGCAAGCCACAACATTTGAAGTCTCCAAATTTCTGGGTCACAGCATTCCACTGTCCCAGTCCCTTTGCCTTCTAGGAGATCTCACACCCATCAGTCATATTCACAAATACCACAAGATCATACTTGTCGCCTTGACAATAGCCAAAAAAACAATACTCCTGAACTGGAAATACAGTCACAAACTTTCAGTATCACAATGGCTTAATCTGTTAACAGACTACCTCTCAATGGAACGAATCACAGCTAAAAACAATAAACAGACCAAATTATTCAGTAACAGCTGGGAACCCATCCTTGTAGCTCTAAACTTTCCAACAAATTGACCCCCCTGCCTTCCCTTCCTACTTTTTTTTCCCTCTCTCTCTTCTTTCTTCCTTCTTCTCCCCTCTTCCTTTAAATGGTATCTAAATGTCATCTTTCTGCTTCATTACTATCACTACATTATTATTATTATTATTATTATTATTGCTATTACTGATCTTTCCTACTAGTATTATTGTCATTGCTGTCACTTATGATTACTCAGTGTTATAACTGATGATGATGATGATTATTACTATTATTGTTGTTGTTATTGCTGATATTGTTATTATTGATGACTGTCCTTCTTCTTCCTCCTCCTCGTCTTCTCCCCCTTCTTCTTTTCCCTCTTCTTCTTCAACTGTAACATAATGGCTCTGTGACAGGATCAATGTGATGTCTTGTTCTACGTTGTGTGTCCCGTGTGTGTGTGTGTGCATGCGAATGTATGTATCAACAATAAAAAAAAACAAAAAAAAACAAGGAGGCCGACAAACTAAATGTATGACATCTAAAATCCCAATTAGGGCTCATTACTGTGATAATGCATGAAAAGTTTGGTTAAAATATCTGCTTTTGTCCTGGGGTTATAGGTGTTTTAGTACATTTTTTGTGTGTTTTTCTTGGCGGCGACCAAAGATTCCCCCTCTCAATGAACTGAACCAAATTTGGCATCAATTCATTTAAGTATTGCTGAGATATGCTCACTTCCTGTTTTGGCGGCTTCGCCGTCAAAGTTCACTGGACAGCAGCGGCCATATCAGCTGGCCTAGCAAAATTCTTTATACAAATTTGTTTGGTTCTAGAGCTCTTGGAGGCATGTAAAACTTTTTTATGGAAAAGAGCTGGAGGAAATCGACAAACAACTAGAAGATTCTAAGATGAAGAGGGATGCATCACTAGAAGGCAAAAAAGATTTCAGAAGGCAATGAGTACAATGAACAGGGAACTGGAAGAGGCTCAAGAGAACTCGAGGAAAGCAGTGGATTCACTTCCTAATGGATGGAATAGGATTGCTATGAAATTTGCTGAAGGATTAACAGAAGGTCTATTAAATGGCCTAACATCCATTGTTACCCAACCTGTTGCACAAATGTGTAAGGCATCAATTAACATTAAGAAAACATAGGACTAAATAAACAGTAAAGATGATGCAGCAGATGAAATTGATCAAATAAACATCTACTGCAAGTTGGGAATTATTATTAGAGCTATAGAACTCATTATACAATACTATTAACTGGACGGAACTTTATGATCAGAAGAACAAAAAAAATAAAAACAGATTTTGCACCAGACCAGTTTAAAGGGATTGAAGATAGCTTGGAGAAGTTCCCAGACTGCAAAACAAAACTAAAAGCTCTACTCTTATGTAAAACTGGAATCAACATCTGTCAGCAGCTTGCAAAGTATGTACCTGAAGGTCAGTGTAGCAAAGAAAAAACAAAAGATCATCTCTAACTCGAAAGAACTCATTAAATCAGCTCGTGCTTTTGACAGCAAAAGCAAGAGTGTCACAAAGTCTCTGTTCATGACACTGAAACCACTGATGATGTACCAACAGGAGAATAACAGCGAAGGGTCTGGTAAAAAGTCTGCAAGTCAAAGGGCCTCAGAGAATGCTCACTTCCGTATTGAGCAGAGTCGAGCACAACTGGACCAGACAAGAGATATGTATGAGAAATGTATGGAGAACATGGAGAAGAATCAGAAGGAGCTGACTGACATTTTGGTCACCATGAGAAACTGTGAAGTCAAAGAGATCAACTTCAACACCACCATAAAAACGCTGGTCAAAGGTATGGATGCCATGGGTAGAGTGAAGGAACAGTGGGAGACGAGGGTACATTTCTTTCAGATGGTGTCCAACATCGTGAAGGTCAATATGAGCAAAACCCTCCACAATTTTGTTACAACATCTGAGAAGACACAGAAACTGTCTTACAATGCCAAACTGTTCTCTAAAGATCCGCTCTACAACCAGGCCTTCCAGGCATCCAACATTGCCAGTCTTGTTCATATGATCTCAGAGACTTACACTGAAGTATCCAACAGGTACCTGATGGACAGAGTCAGTAGTCTGGGGAAACTCATGGCCATGGATGAGAGTAAACCAGAGTTTGAACAAGAGCATCAGCAGCTACAGAATGGCTGTGATGAGGCTCAGAGAGGTATTCTACAACTGGTCATCAAGAGCAAAAAAGACTTTGAGAGGAGCGCTGATGCAAGATTGGAGAAGATTTAGGGGGAATTGCTGGCCATTCTACCAGCTGCAGCACCTGAAGAAACCAAGGCCATTAAAGAAGCTGTCCAAGCTGGAATGAATGAAGAAGAATCAAGCTATTACTGAGGTAAGCCTTATTGTGGCCTTGCACATCTTTTGCATTGGCCTTACTGGTTTGAACTTTTTACTCCCTAAATTCTATGTTTGGTTCCTTCATTTGCTCCTTCATGTGTAAATTTGTTGTAAACATGTCATATTCTTAAATTTGGACCCTAGCATGTACCTCTGGTTGCCATTGGTCCTGCATGCTAAACATTTTTTTTTAATTCTATGTGTCATTGTCTTTTGCAGGGTCTATTCTATATTGTATAATGCTATGTGCTGTATTCTGTGTTCTCATTCAGGTGAAAAGATGGAGGAGACTCAGGGAGAAGTGCTTCACATTCTGCCAGAGACCAATGACATGAAAATACTTCAGGGGAGTCAGGGAGGAAGGGAACTTTTTCACTTGAAACAAATTATAGTACAGTGCTAATATCTAACATTGTGTTGTTTCTCTTTAAAATAATTGACATGCTTATATCATGAGTCAACATCTCAGTCTTCCCAGCCTTGGTGTGACACTAAAGCCCAAATTTATACTTCTGCGTTGAATCTACAGAGTAGCAACACATCACAGCAACGTGTAGTTACATTTCTAGGGAGGTGCTCGTCAGGCTGCAGCATAGGGTATGCAGCTACACAGAGCCTATGCCTTAGCTTGACGAGCACCTCCCTAGAAATGTACTACACGTTGCTGCGACATGCGTTGAAGCAGACTACAACAATTGTGTTTGGTCCGCTTGGTAGGATCACCCTCCTTCTTCTCAATTGGCTCAATGGTCGTACACATCTCCTCCGATGACTTCTCTCTTTTCTGTGTTGCATTAATTTCAGTAAAAGCTGTTCAACATTTATTAGCTCCTACTCCAACGTTATCCACTCAGTTTCAGTCGTGATAGAAAATTCTACAAAGTTTAGAAATTCCTTTTGAATGACAAAACTTGTTTTACAACTTTTACAACTTTTTATTTAACATTACCCCATCGTTTGTAATGCACGAGGAAATCAACACAGTGGCATAGAAATTAGACCACAAACTAGCATTTTGAAGGTTTCATTACAGAGCAACGCAGAGGTATAAAAGCTCACAACGGCGTGGGCCGCTTGTATAGGCTCCGTATAGAGCCTACGCAGAAGTATAAATCTGCCTTCACTCTCTGTAATAGTTAATGTTAGAACATGATTGAAAAGATGACCTCACAATCATCAATCAATCAAAAACAAACAAAAACAACATTTTGTTATTATTGCGTTTCTTTTTCTTTTTCTTCCTTTTTCCCCCCCAAAATATTGCTTAAGTTTGTTGATTCATTCTAATGGAATTGCTTTCTTTTTTTTTTTCATTGCTTGTTCACCAATTTCCACAATACAGTTTGTTGGGGAGCTAAATGAATGATAGGATGCACATAATGTTTGTGTGATATTATGACATGCTTTCCATTCATAGGTAAAATCTGATATTTTTGAAGAAAATAGTTACAACAAATTAAGGCATCATCAATGGACATGGAACGTATCACAAATTATAGAATGACTGATTTATCTCTAGCTAAAGCATAGTACATAAGCCATGTTCCTCCCTGTCCAATCAGCTGCTTACTGGTTTAAATGCCATGACCTTTACACAGATCATTCTAATGCATCCTTACCTGTGCATTTACTCAAAACTAATGCAATGCCAGTGTTAAAGAGGTCTTGCAAACAAAATTCAGCGTGCATCAGACTAAGCATCCCAGAGTTCAATTTTCATGACTGATTCGCTTATTGTAGTCACCGTTCTCTTCACACCGCATGTCTGGCTGGCACGAATGGTTTCACTTCCATCTGCCTTCATGAATTCACGTCCTTCATACATATCATCGTACAAAGGCTTATCACATGCCTCCTCAGGTTTGAGCAACCTAAGAGCAAAGCGGCATTTCTGGCGGTTGCATGTGTATGTGGTGAACATGATGGCCAAAGTTGTAAGTCAGGCCCCTGCGATTCCTGAGCTGTTGGTGAAGGAGCATACCTTGGCTGATGTCATGTAAGCTGCTCATAGGCCTGTCACAATTATTACATCATTGGCAGTCACAATTATTACATCATCGGCTGAGTGTTGGGTTGGAGTGGAATATTTGTGTGAAACTCACTGCGGATTTGAGAGGATGAATGGAAAAAGTTGGGGCCGAACCGATGTGGTACTGGTGTGTGAGCTCGTTCAGCAGTGCACCTACAGAAAAGGTAGCCAGGTATCCTGCTTCAGCTACGACAAACTGCCATACTCAGCAGGTATCTGCAAAGAGAACCTGGAATTTATTATTCTTTATAGGTTCACTTGTGTGCATTTCTATCCTCTGGTCTCAGTAGTTTCATGGCAGAGCATACATGTTGCAACGTTTTGACAGAATTTACAATTGCTTCCAAGAGGAATGGTTGTGCTATCTTTCTAAAATGCATGCACCCCTTCATCCCTGCATCAGCAACTTCAGTCAACATTAAATTCTCAAAAATGCGGTATGCTTCAGTACCGTGTCTTTGTATCTGTAGATATGTAAATACGTTATCTGACCCACAATGTGTTAATTATTCATCAGAAAATACATTTTTACATACATAAAATATTTGTAAACTTAGATTCAAAATGTACATGGTCTGTTTACATTGTTTATATGAGTATATTTATATATGTTAATAACTATTTAAATATTATCATGATTTCAGTTTATCCACCCTTATTGAAGAAGTCCTCCTTACAACAACAGAACAAAAAAACTTGTCCAGTGGTACAGCCATCTGACTGCATAGACTTTTTTTTTCCTCACAGCTAATGAAATAAGACATAGAAAAAGATCAACAGAAGCCGCTGCAGTTTCTCTACTGTGCTGATATTAGCGATGTGGTGTCAGTACCTGTGTTTGGTTGGGGTGTGCGGAGGCTGGATCTAGCAGGTCTCTGTGGCTCTGCAGGCAGTGAGAGAGAATGAACTTCCAGCTATACAGGGCAGATACAGTGTATAGTGGCAAAATTTCGTTTTGTGTTCGTTATAATTAAACCACTTCTTTCACGTGGGCACAAAAGGTAATTCTGACTCGCATCCGTATCCACTTGTAACTTTTATCATTCACCAGAGCCTTGAAGCATGCAACACACAACCAAGTCCCGGTGAATGTCGGCGTCGTTTATTTTCAGTTTCATCAATCAAAGTCGTTGTAATTTTACAGAAAAGCGGTCAAAAAGCTGTTTGCTATAATGTGCGCACATGTCTAAGAAAAGCGTTCACCTTGAAGCGGCGTCCAAACTTTCTTACCAACCTGATCCCACACATGCGCACCAGAGGATCCACAATCAACCAATCACAATCCACCGTTTGCACTAATCCCGACTCCACAATTTACAGGCAGCACAAAAAATGGCCTAATTCAAACAAAACAATATAAACAAATAACGATAACAATATATGGCTCTTACATTTCCAGCCCCTAATTGGAAGGCATGTAGACTGACAATTACTCAAAAATCAAAATAGAGCCAAATAAAATCTTCAGGCATTATGCATCAACTAACAACTAAGCAAATATCACACAAAAAATACAGAATGAATCATTAAGCATAGTACATGTACAGAATGCACTCTTTTCCTTTTTTTTAGGTCACACACATGACAGTCAGACTCACGTGTCCACCTCACAGATGAGGCACAGTTTGTCAACAGGTCTTTCTAAAATGTTAGTCTTTGTCTTGATCAGCACACGTCGAACAAGTCCCTTGGAATCAGGAATAACCTGAGTAACTCTTCCTAACACCCATGAGCTCCGTGGTGCTGAATCATCCATGATCATAACAATGTCTCCAGTGGTCAAGTTCTTCTTGATCTCAGTCCATCTTTGACGCTCTTGAAGCAGGGGCAAATACTCATGCACCCACCGCTTCCAGAACAAGTCCGCAAGATATTGCACTTGCTTCCACCTTCGGCGAGCGTACGAGTCCTCCTTCTTGAAGAGTCCAGGAGGCAGAATTGGCTGTTTCTTCATTAGTAGTAAGTGATTAGGAATCAATGCTTCAAGATCTGATGGATCATCTGTTGATGTAGTAAGTGGTCTGTTGTTCAGTATTAATTCCACTTCACACAATAGTGTTTGTAAACATTCATCACTAACTGTTTGTTCCTTCAGCACAGACCTCAGAACTTTCTTCACAGATCTGATCTGTCTTTCCCATACTCCACCAAAGTGAGAACCAGCTGGTGGACTGAATACCCACTGAATTCCCCTTTGCATGAGAGAATCTAAAATCTTTGACTGGTTCCACTGTTGAATGGCATCGCGCAGCTCACGCTCAGCAGCAACCAAATTAGTCCCATTATCTGAACGCATAACGGATACTTGTCCTCTTCTGCACACAAAGCGACGGATTGCATTCAGGCAAGAGTCAGTGTCCAGTGAGTGTGCAATTTCAATGTGCACTGCTCTAGTTGTGAGACAGGTAAATAGCACACCATATCTTTTCACAGTGCTGCGACCTTGCTTCACGTCAAATGGTCCAAAATAGTCAACTCCAACGTTAGTAAAAGGTGGTTCGTCTGGTTGAAGTCTGTCTTTAGGTAAATCTGCCATCTTCTGTCCCAGAGCTTTGCCTTTGACTTTCCTGCAGATCACACATTTTGACAAAAACTTCCTCACCACTGAGTTTGCTGAAGGGATCCAATATTTCTGACGCAGTTGTGAGAGCATGTACATTCTTCCACAATGTCCAATTTTCTCATGAGTGTCTTGCAAAATCAGTGTGGTGACATGCAGGTCATTTGGGATTATGGCTGGATGCTTTACATGTTCTGGCATTGCAGCTGCAGAGAGACGCCCTCCGACTCTCAGTACTCCATCATGAATTACTGGGTCGAGTTTTCTCAGATGACTACTTCTCTTCACATTATTGCCTTTCCTTAGCATGGAGATTTCTTCTTGAAACCGTTGACCCTGGCTGAACATGATAATCTCTGTTTCTGCTTGCATCAGGTCCTTTACTGTGAGAGCAGTCTTCGTCTTTGTTAACTTGTCATCTTGTCTATTCTGGTTGACCCTTGTCCGTTCATAACTGAGATTTGTTTGTGAATGTTCATTCTTTTTTCTACAGAATTGTAAAAGCAGGTCTTTGAGTTTGAGAAACCATGCCACAGCTCTTTTCAAATGGTACCAGCTGGAGTAATGGTTGATCAGTTTGTTCACAGCATCTATGTCTTCAGCTGCTTGCATGAAATGTACTTTGGCTGTGTGTCTCACCTCATTGTCATCGTCAAGCTTTGCCTCATCAGGTCTTTTTGGCCATTGGCATTCTGGTTCTTTCAGGAAAGCTGGACCATTAAACCAGCTCAGGTTCTTCATGAACTTGGCAGATGTAAGCCCTCTGGATGCACAGTCAGCTGGATTAATTGAAGTGTTAACATATTTCCATTGCTGAGGCCTGGTTGCCTCTCTGATGGTGGCAATGTGATTGGCAACAAAGGTTTTAAAGCGAAGCCTTTCATTTTCAATGTATTTCAGCACAGTTGTGCTGTCAGTCCAAAATATTGAGTCAAGAAGATTTATCTGAAGCTCCTTTCTCAGCATCTTGTCTGTGTTCACAGCGACTACTGCTGCAGTCAACTCTATGCGAGGAATAGTGGTCTGCTTCAGAGGGGCAACACGTGACTTTCCCATCATGAAGGCACAGTGAATACGTCCATCTTCACTTGTCAGTCTCAGGTAAGAGGCAGTTCCATATCCACCTTCACTCCCATCAGAGAAGTGGTGGAGCTGTGCAGTTGCGACGGGTCCAAAATCCCCAGGTCTCACACATCTGGGTACACTAATGTCTGACAGTTGGTGTAGCTCTTGTAGCCACGTGTTCCACTTTCGGCCTAGATGTTCTGGAATCTTATCATCCCAAGCAAGTCCTTCTTTGCACAGTTGTTGCATAAGCATCTTTGCAGGAAGAATTGCAGGGGAAAGGAATCCTAGTGGATCATAGATTGAACTTGTGACTGAGAGAATTCCTCGTCTTGTGACAGGTTTGTCTTTAAGATTGATCGTGAACTTGAACGCATCTGATTCTACGCACCACAGCACACCTAAGGCTCTTTCCATAGGCAGTACATCATGGGTCAGGTCCAGGTCTTTTACATCCTTGGCTCTCTCACAGCCTGGAATGGAGGCAAGCAAAGCATGACTGTTGCTTGTCCATTTTGTCAAGTGAAATCCACCACTAGCACACAATGCTGTGAGCGCCTTGCACAATTCAACAGCTCGGGTCTCACTACCCACTGACTTCAAGCAGTCATCTACATAAAAATTTTTAAGAACTGTATCCACAGCCTCAGGTGATGACTTAGAACGGTTTTCTTCTGCTGTTCTTTGGAGAGCATAACTGGCACAACTTGGAGAGGAAGTCGTACCGAAGAGGTGAACAACCATCTTGTATTCAGCCATGTCTTGACTTAGGTCTCCCTCTGGCCACCACAGGAAGCGCAGTAAGTCAGTGTCATCTTCAGGAACCCTCACTTGATGATACATCGCTTCAATATCGGCGATCATAGCGACTGTTTCTTGTCTGAAGCGTGTCAACACTCCAACAAGTGAGTTGGTTAAGTCTGGCCCTGGTAGAAGCTCACTGTTCAAAGAAACTCCTTGATAGCTGGCCGCACAGTCAAACACCACGCGCAGCTTCTTCTTTTGTGGATGGCATACTCCATGGTGGGGAATAAACCATACTTTACCATCCTGGCGGTTCAGTTGCATCATTGGTACTTTGGTTGCATATCCTTTGTTCAACATGTCACTCATAAAGCTGGTGTATTCTTCATGGAACACAGGATTCCTTTTCAACTTCTTCTTGAGATTCAGTGCCCGCTGCAACACGACACTTCGGTTGTTTGGCATTTGAACACTCGTTTTCTTCATGGGAAGGCTTATGTAGTAATGTCCATTCATAAGATGTGCAGAGCTTGACACAGAGTCCATGAAGTAGTGGTCCTCTTGTGACATCTCTGACTTGTCATTACAGTTTCGTTCAGGAAAGTCATGATTATATTGTTGTATGAGAAGTTGTTCCACATTGTCAATGGCGATTGTGTTAACAGCAGCAAATGATTGTGCATTCTCACCCACTGTGGTGTCTGTCTCTCTGAGTGGACCGTTAAGAATCCATCCAAGTGCCATCTTCACAGCATATGGTCCATTATTAGTGCTAGGGATTACTTTCCATGGCTCCAGGACTTTGTATTCTTTAGTTCCAATGAGAAGTTCTACTTCAGCATTAATATGAGGCAACCTTACTTCACTGAGGTGTGGCCACTTGTCAACCTCCTTTTGAAGCGGAACATTTTCCCTAGACACAGGAATGCTTCTCTGTGTAAAGACCTTGGATAGCTCAATGAAGTTGTTTTTGTCTAGACTGCTGACTTCCAAATCAGTGAGGATGTAGCTCTCTACACGCCTTTTAGAACTGATCGTGCTCAACATAAGCTCAGTTCTTCTGCCTTGAACATTCAACCTCTTTGCTAGTGCCTCGGTGCAGAATGTTGCAGAGCTGCCAGGGTCCATGAACGCGTAGGCCTCCACAGCTTTGTCACTCTTTTTAGATTTTACTTTAACAGGCACAATAGCAAGCACACAACTGTCTCCAGCCCCGGTAAAGGCACTTGTCTCTTGAAGGAGAGCTGCTGGTGTACTGGCGGTACTGCTTTCACGGACCTCAGTTTCAGTTGTCTTCTCTTTAACATCTTTATCCTGCTTTGAGAAGTGTAGCATACTGGGATGTTTCAGAGAACACATCTCACATGACATCTTCTTTGTACATTCCTTGCTCAGATGACCTTTAACCAGGCAACCAAAGCAAAGTCCATTTCTTTTCAGGAACTCTACTCTGTCCTTATGTGATTTTTCTCTAATTTTGCGACATTCTTCCAGCGCATGATTCGTCTCACAAAACAAGCAGGGCCTTGTAAAGGCACTGTTGAATGACACATCAGGTTTTGACTTTGATGGCTCACTTTTCTCAAAGCTTTGTTTAACTTGTTCAACATTAGTAGCAAAGCTACTTCCTCGCCTTCCTTCTTTCTTTGGCTTGTTTCCTTGTTGAAACTTCTTTGTGTCCTTCTTGTCAGCTGTTACTAAGTCAAGATCTCCAAAGAGTGGATCGGACATAATCTTTGCTTGACGTTCAACAAAGTCCACCAATTCTGTGAACCTGGCTCTTCTCTGACACTGCTCATGGATGTCATATGCATGAACTCTCCACTGCTCTCTTATCTTAAATGGCAGCTTTGAAATTATGGCCCTCATATTTGTGGGACTATCCATTTCTTCCATGTAGTCAATATCTTCCATGGCGTTGCGACAGCTCACCAGGAACAATGAGAAAGCACTTAAAGCCTTTTCATCTTCAGCCTTTATTTGATACCACTTGGATGCCCTTTCAATCAATGCTGTGGCAACCTTCAGCTCGTTTCCATATTTATCTTCAAGCAGGCTCATAGCCTTTGCATACCCACGATGTTCAGGCATATGTTGACAACTCTTCACAAGGTCTCGTGGTTCACCTCTGGTGTACTGCTCCAAAAAGTATAACTTGTCAGCGTCGCTGTCAGCTCTAGAACCAATGGCATGGACAAAGGCTCTCATAAAAGATCGGTACTCCAGTGGGTCCCCATGAAACACTGGCACATCTCTTTGGGGTAAACGAAACACTTGTTGGTTCTTTGCAAGCATCTCTGCAATGTCCGCTTGTCTTTGTATCAATCGATATATCTCTCTCCCATCATCATGTTGTGGTGAGTCTCTGAGTTGACCACGCACCTGGACTGGAGTTTTTGTCTGCTTGGGTACAGCTCCAGATGATGCACCAAGATCAACGTTCACTGTCACTGAAGTCTTCTCAGTGTGTTTCAGCTTGGAGGATGGTAAGGTTTGCACATAATGATGTCCATCACCATCTTTAGAGAAGTGAGATGTTGTTACTGCAGGCTTGTTCATGCTCACTTGGGACTGCCGTCCTTCACACTCTCCATACACCTTCATTTTAGCAGTGGAAACTGCAAGAGCCGTTTCAATTTCCAGCATTTCTTTTGCAGCTTTAATTTCAGCTTCTCTCATCTCCAATGCCTGTTTCTCTTTTAACGCTGCAGCCTTAGCCATCAAAGCAGCTCTGTTGGCTTCTTCTTTCATGCGTGCTGTGGATGCAGATGACACTTTTGACACCCTAGATGCACTGTCCATTGACACTCTAGATGCACTATCCATTGGTGTTATCTCTTCATCACATACTTGTGCATCAATCCATTTCTGAACTTTAGTCATGAATTGTAAGCATTGATCTGCCTTTGGCTGAAACCATAACTGTTGATCAGCCTCCTTTTCATCATCGTTGAGATATAACAGCACTGAATAATTCAATTCGATAAACTCGTCATAAAGTCGCTTGTAAACTTTCATTTCCTCTTGAACAACATCATTTAAATGCGGCAAACTTTCATCGTCCAAAAGCCTCTCAATTTCGTTTGATTTTCCCGTCATTTGTCTTAATTTACCTCTTCTTGCGGTTGTGAAACGATGAAATCTTTCCTCCACACCCTTAGCCGTCAGCACCCTGTGGCGGTCATCACGAACATTCACAGCCTCATTTTCCATTTCGTCTGCCATTGTTCAAAAGGATTTCACGAAGTTTCAGCTGATTCACTCACAGTAGATTGTATCGGTTGAAACAAGTGTCTTCGGTCTTGGCACAGCACAAATATTCACAATTCCATCCAAATAAACTCCTTTTCGTTCAGTTAACGAGCAGCATTGCACATCTCGTTTGGTTAACACGTTCGTTGCTTCTTAGTTACTCTTCATAGCAAGCTTTTTGACTTGATTATAGTGGCAAAATTTCGTTTTGTGTTCGTTATAATTAAACCACTTCTTTCACGTGGGCACAAAAGGTAATTCTGACTCGCATCCGTATCCACTTGTAACTTTTATCATTCACCAGAGCCTTGAAGCATGCAACACACAACCAAGTCCCGGTGAATGTCGGTGTCGTTTATTTTCAGTTTCATCAATCAAAGTCGTTGTAATTTTACAGAAAAGCGGTCAAAAAGCTGTTTGCTATAATGTGCGCACATGTCTAAGAAAAGCGTTCACCTTGAAGCGGCGTCCAAACTTTCTTACCAACCTGATCCCACACATGCGCACCAGAGGATCCACAATCAACCAATCACAATCCACCGTTTGCACTAATCCCGACTCCACAATTTACAGGCAGCACAAAAAATGGCCTAATTCAAACAAAACAATATAAACAAATAACAATAACAATATATGGCTCTTACACAGTGGGTGTGTCAAAAGTTCCCCAGAGAAAATGGGGGTGGTTCAGCCGCCACCACCTTAATCACCTGATTGACATGTCAGGCAAGAGACCCCTTGGCTGGACAGCTGGGTCAAGCCACAGAGGTGTTGTTCAGAAGCCTTAAACTGGCAGACCTCCTTAAGAAAATATGTGATGCGGTAATGACCCTCAAATGCCTGATTGTCCACCCTGATATCTATAGTATACCCTCAGTTTTGACAAGTCCTTAGGATGCTCACCTTACCTACCTTTGTTTAGAAATGACAAACATAAAACTAAGATTATAGAAATAGGACAAGAGGTGGGGTCGACTGTCCATTGTGCACACCAGAGGTGTTGTTAGGATCTTGAAATATTGGAGGCTTAGCAGGTGAAACGGCAGCGGTGAGACAAATCTTTTTTTTAAAGACCAGTTCCATACTGACCGCTCTTTAAAAGCCATAACCTTGGGCTACGGCTTGGGGGTTTTTTTTCCGAAAGGGTTTTTTTTAACCTAGGGATAGCTCTTCTGTTCTCCGTTTATTTCAGTTTTGTTTTATTTTATTGTTAATTTCTCAAGGCGCCCGGGTTGCCCTCTTATTGTTGATGTATTTGGAAATTGTGTTTAAAGTTATTCTGTTATGGCAATTTTAAAGGTCGGATTGTCGTAATATTACGTGTATTATTTTGAACGCAATTGTTTGGAAATTGTTTCTTTTGGAAGCTTGCAGTCAGGATTTCTTTTCTTTTCTTTAGACAAATAAACAAATAATTGCATAATTGTGCCTGCTGTGTTTGGCTCACTGTAGCTTCGGCCGGCATCAGTAACATTTATTATTATAATATTTTTATTTTTTTAACTACTCTGTCTGAGTGGTGGTGGATTTCACCTGGCGCCTGAACTGTTAAAATTAAAATAGTCCCACTACCGTCACAACGCCTTTCAAACAAAAGCAACAACTAATTACACATATACATCGATATTTCCTAAGACTGGACAGATGCTTCAACTCAATGTGTCATTTCAAATTTGATGATGTGTCTGATGTTCTTGTTTTTTCAGACCCGGCAGACACAAGGTGCATAAATGTTAGATTTGTATTGACTAGCTCATAAAACTGCTTCAAATAATCATATGACCTGGCTTCAGCAGTACAGCTAGCTGTGTTATCTGAATCGCCACTTACACTGGCCATTTTGCACAAAAATGGTTAATGAAGTCCAGATTATTTTGCTGTACATTACCCTGCTTATTTCATGGCCACTTACTAAAGCAATCAATAATTTGACACAAAATATTGACTTAAATTTTTTTTTTTTTTTAATTTAAATCAGAATCGAGTATTCAAGAAAGTCGTGTAATAAAATTGTTTATTACACGGCTTTGTTGAATACTTGATTCTGATTGGTCAGCTACAGCATTCTACGGTCTGTTATTTCTGAATAGCACACCGGTGCTATAAATAACAGCTGCTATGGAACTATGGAACTTTTTTTTTTTTAGCAGAAGCAAAAAAATAATTTTTAAATCAATAAAATCATTTTATTATTGTGTCAAATTATTAATTTCTTTAATAAGCAGCCATGTAATAAGAGGGATAGTGTACAGCGAACTGGTCATTATAGTAAAAAAAAGCCTTCAGGGTGATTCAAGACCCCTCCACTTTGCATCGGGGTCCTGCTTCACTCTGTCATGGTTTATTTCGCTGTAATGACAGGCTCGCTGTACATTATCCTTTGCTTATTACACAGCTTTGTTGAATACTTGATTCTTATTGGTCAGTGACGGCATTCTACAGTCTGTTATTTCTGTATAGCAGACCGCTGCTATGGAACTATTTTTGTATTGGAAGCAATAAAATAACTTTTAGATAACATCAGGGTCCTGCATCACCGAGTCGGGTTTATTTCGCGATAATGACTGGCTCGCTGTACATTACCCCCTACTTGAAGAATGTTTCATTGTTGCCTGGGCCGAAAGCTTGTGGGAGTTTTGGGAGAGGCCTGCCTTCCGTTTGTGTGTTCGGTCTGCATGATGCGGGGGTGATTTCTTCGAGTAACCTGCACTAAGTGGGGAAAGACAACCTATGAAGATGTTAAGTAGAGGTGCTATATTAATGCCTCAGTGATTATTCAGTGCTACTTGTGTAAACAAGCAGTCTGTTTGCATATGGCAGTCTGAGAACTCAATCTGAGACATGAATACTACATGTCTGTGTAAATATTGCATAGACAGAGCAAAACTGTCTATATAATTGTGACAGAGGGCTCTGTCTCAGGACGCGAGCGGGGTCCTCTCTCCCACCTTACCCCATAGTTCCACAGCTTTTATTCATTCATTCATTCTTTTGTGTTTGCATCCCACTCTCTGTACATGTTTACATACATATCACTAATGCACATATTCCACTAAAATATCACGCTAGCTTCAAGGGTGCACACTCAAAGCAAGCAGCAGATTACCCAGTTTCATACCCACAAACATTTCCAGTTCACATTCACAATTGTACGGTTTAAAATACACTGCAAGCACACTCAACTACACCTAAATGTTTGTTATCATCTCGACAGCAGTTGTCGTTACAGTTACCGTCTTTATCATGTTACACACACACACACACACACACACACACAATTACTCATTTAAATGTTTGTTCCCGTCTTTATTTATTGTCGGAATGGAGCTCCCAAAACTGGACACCATCTGTGCCAGCCAACTGAGGAAGAAAGTGAGCAGCATCATCAGGGACACCACACACCCCAGCCACTCCCTGTTTGAACTGCTGCCGTTCAGAAAATGGCTCAAGACAATAAGACCCCACACCAGTAGACTGAGGAATAGCTTCTTCTCCAGAGCTGTGGCCTCAATCACACCTCTCCCTGCCCAACCATAGGATAGAATAACTGTGATTGCATGTGTACACACACACACACACACACACACACACCAGGGACTGTGACACACACACACACATTTCGTAATTCCAGGGAAAATCTGAGAGGCTAGCAAAATCGGGCACTTACAGGCTCTAATGCTGCTCTACAAGTGAACTGTCTAATTTAAATCAGTGATTCTTGAGGTCTGGGACAAAACACGTCCGCCAGATAAAACACAGTTTGTGGGGTTAAAAATGTGCATAATATCATTCATACAAATAACCAAAAGACTAACCAGGACAATGTTAGCACAACAAAATATCAATTCATGTTGTTTTATAAACACTTTTTATTCTAAATGATATAATATGTGACCAGTGCCTGAAAAAAAAAAACTTGTCCTGAAGCAGTTCTCATTACATTACAATAGCTTAAAAAGAATTAAAAGTAATGTAAAATTAAACATCATAATTACTTCGTATAAGTAGCTGAGTAAATAATTTCATGAGTATCAAAATGTACCACTTAAAAATTATTTTAATGTACTTTCTAGTCAATTGAACAATTGAACTGTCCTGAGTTTTGTCAACACCATCAGACATTTTTTTTTATATATATATAAAAAAAGTCAGTTATCACTGTGGGCAGCTAAAACTCTGAGGACCCCCTTACCACTTCCTTGTTCTTCCTCATGACATGAGACCACTCTAGCTCTAGTAAGTTATTAATATTCTTTTTCTATTCTATTCTTTTTCCATACCTATTTGTCAGTACTTCACATGTCACAGCCATAGTGTGTCAACACCATAATCAATGAAATGCAAGATTTGTGTGAAATTTTCTGTAATAAAGGCTTAATTTAAGTCCTCTAGATCTCATCCCCTCCCCTCTCTTTCAGGCCATCTTGGATGACATTCTGCCCTTCATCTCGTCCTTGATCAACAGCTCCCTGTCTACTGGCACGGTTCCCTCTGCCCTGAAGAGAGCACGGGTCAAGCCACTGCTCAAGAATCCCACTCTAGACCCAGCTGATTTCAGTAGCTACCGTCCAGTCTCTCTCCTACCGCTCCTCTCCAGAACCCTGGAACGTGCAGTATATAACCAACTCTCTCCATATCTTCTGCAGTACAATCTCCTGGATCAGAATCAATCTGGATTCAAAGCCGGCCACTCCACCGAGACAGCCCTACTTGCTGTCACAGAGGAGCTCCACTTGGCCAGAGCGAAGTCTCTCAGCTCTGTCCTCATACTCTTAGACCTCACCGCAGCATCTGACACGGTCAACCACCAGATCCTCCTCTCATTCCTTGCTGGGTTGGGCTTTGCGGGTTCTGCACTCGCATGGTTCAAGTCCTATCTGTCTGACCGTTCCTACCAGGTCTCCTGGAGGGAATCGGTCTCCTCCACCCGCCCTTTCCACATGGGAGTCCCACAAGGTTCTATACTTGGTCACTCCTCTTCTCTCTCTACACCAGATCCCTCGGTCAAGTTATCTCTGCCCATGGTCTCTCTTACCACTGCTACACTGATGACACACAGCTGTTCTTCTCCTTCCCCCCCTCAGACTCTCAGGTTCAGCCTCATATCGCAGCCTGCTTAGCTGACATTGCCTCCTGGATGTCCGCTAACCACCTCAAACTCAACCCAGAGAAAACGGAGCTTCTGTTTTTTCCCACTAAGAACTCCCCAACAATCGACACTGCAATCACCATCGAGGGATCTGTGGTGTTCCCCACAGCAGCCAAAAACCTTGGCGTAACCCTCGACAACCAGCTGACCTACTCCAGTCACATCGCGGCAGTCGATCCTGCAGATTCTCCCTATGCAACATCAGGAGAATCCGCCCATTCCTCACACAACAGGCAACCCAGCTCCTGGTCCAAGCGCTTGTCATCTCCCGCCTGGATTACTGCAACGCTCTACTGGCTGGCTTGCCGACCTGCGCCATCAGACCGCTCCAGCTCGTGCAGAACGCCGCTGCACGCCTGGTCTTCAACCTCCCTAAGCACTCTCATGTCACTCCACTGCTTACTGCGCTCCACTGGCTTCCGGTAGCAGCCCGCATCCAGTTCAAGACACTGATGCTGGCCTACCAGGCCACAAGAGGCTCCGCCCCATCATACCTTCAGTCTCTTATAACTCCGTATACCCCTACAAGGACCCTCCACTCTACAACCTCTGGTCAACTGACGGTCCCCTCACTTAGGGAGCCCAGCAGCTGCTCCTCCCGACCACACCTCTTCTCCACCATTGCCCCGAGGTGGTGGAACGACCTCCCTCATGCAGTTAGGACTGCGGAATCTCTTACCATCTTCCCCAAGAAGGTTTTAAGTAAGCATAGGTTTTCAAAGATAGTTTTTCATGTAGGAACTAACAATATACGTCTTTGTCAGTCAGAGACTACTAAAAATAATATCGTAGAGGTGTGTAAATTAGCGAAGGCAATGTCAGATGCAGTAATATGCTCTGGCCCCATGCCAATCCGGCGAGGCAATGTATCTTACAGCAGGCTATGGTCACTGAACTGCTGCATATCCATGTCAAGTATGGTATTTGTCCCTGGTCTCAGTAACCAAGGGTGAAAGGCTTAACTGATTGAACTATCTGCAGGGAAAGAAAAAATTCAAATACAGAGGCTCCCACAGAAGTAAAGTTTTAATGAAATCCAAGGAAGGCACAATACTCAAAAAAGCAAACCTAGGATACACTGATCAAATCAAGAAGGTGAAGCAGTTCTTCAGAAAAAAAAACAAAGACACAAAGCAAGGCAAAAGATAAAGCCAAAGAACAACTTAGAACTTACTCACAGGGGATCAATAGCAAAAGACTGAACAAAGACAGATACAGTAAGGGCAATGTAAACACACAAATGAAACAACACACAGGTGAAATACATTAACTAAATGACTAACAAGAGTCCTCAAATCAGTATAGAAGCCCCAAACCTTACAGTCCAGGTGGTGCTTTGAAAATAATGTGGGCTTTGTAGACAACTGGAATAGTTTTGAGGGCCTTTTAGGCCAGGACAGTGTCCATCCCACTCGGGAGGGTGCTGCTCTGATTTCTTGTAACATAGCGTATTGTCTCAGAACAGTTAATCTGTGACAATCCAGAGCCAAGGCCAGGGAGCAGACAAGCAGGCTAAACCAACCGTCTGCTAGCTGCACAGAGTCGTCACTCAAGTTCAACTATATTGAGACTGTGTCTGTTCCCCGGCCTATACGAAAATGTAGAGATACTCAAAGTATTTATTCTAGTAACCTGATTAACATAAATTTAAATCATACTGAATGTACAGCCAGCACCATTGATCTAAAGCTAGGACTGTTAAATATTAGATCTCTTATACCTAAAGAGCTTATTGTTAATGAGATTATTACTGATCAAGGGTTTGATGTACTGTGTTTAACAGAAACATGGATCAGACCAAATGAGCTTGTCGCATTAAATGAAGCTAGTCCTCCCAGATACAGTTATATATGCCAGCCTCATCTAATTAGCAGAGGAGGAGGCGTTGCAGTTATTTATAATGATAATCTAGGCATCATGCAAAAACCTTTACATAAATTCAGTACATTTGAAGTTCTTTATATAACATAATGTGGGGGTTGCCAGGCCGTAGACCCTACTACCCATAATTCCCTACTTGATCCAATGGGTAATCTGAACCCATCTTCTCAGCTTTCAATGTAACAGTATTGAATACAGCAATGAACCCAGATACCAGATACGCTGATGACGCAATTTTTGCCATAAAACTGCGGAAAATTCCAAACTCTGAATGAATGAATCAAAATCTCAAGTATCAATGGTCATCACTGTGAACAGAAAAAATATAACATTGTGATCAGCAGTTCACCAGTGAAGAGTCTGGAGAGTATTACAGACCAGTGGACTGCCCTGCTCTACCATCTGAGTTATCTGTATCTGGACAGATTTCCTGAACTGGAGCAGCAGATTGGAAGGAGAGCACTGGAAACTGCTTCATGTACCCGTCTCTTTCCTTTTCCTCCTCACTCCATTTTGGTCGATCTGTTTAAGTCATTACTAAATATCGCTAAATGAGGGTAAAATCTACAAATAAGATCTTCATTACAATAATAGAGGAAGACACTCTGAGACAGTTCTGAAGACCTATTTAGCATATCTTAAAATCAACGACTGATTACGTATGTGCAGTTTCAGACCCTGACAATAAATTTCTGAATTCCTTCAACTGTCAAATGCTATGATTATGGGGTAATTTAACCTGACTGATGCACTTATTGTAAGTCGCTTTGGAAAAAAACATCTGCTAAATGCCAAATTGTAAACTGTAATAGTGACCAACTGCAATGACTCTATAATGTCACAAAGCAATGTCATAAATATTAAAACAAGGGAAGAATAAATTATTTTTTTTCTTTTCTTTTTATTAAATCAAATGAATCAGAAAAAGCAAACTGCTCTAACCTTTAATATCCTCTTGGTAAAGTTTGTTAAAAGACTTAAAACAAAAAGCAATTAATCCTCAACAGACAGCAAATCAACAAGTCAATTTAAGCATAACTATATATTTAAAAATCATTCTTTTGAAGTGTTCTTTTGAAGATGTCTAAAAGGATTAATGTGGCTTCAAATATACAAATAACAAGCCACACAAAAATGACAGTTACAGTTACTGTACAAGTCTGTATTTTCCGTGTGTCGTGGAAAAAGCGTCTGTTGTCGGCATTTAAACGGGGGCGAGTGAGAACTGCAGCCTGAGAGACCCCTGCTTTTACCCGGCACGTCACGGCCTGCAGTGCCGCCGGGACGGTGTAGCGGTGTTTGTTATCATTTGTGTTAGCTATCGTATGTGGGCTAGCCTTAAGAATCCAAATTAATTAATCTCAGTATCATGCTCCTATGAATTCTGTGACAATCAACAAGAGCTGCAACATCGGCACAAAGTTAGTTTATAGGTTTTTTTTTTAAACACCACAACATAGAGAGAGAGAGGGTCAGTAGTGGGAGACAAGTGGGTTCTGAAAAGGTGGGTTTTCAGTCTCCTGTAGAAGACGGCAAGAGATTGCACAGTCCTGATTGATTGAGGAAGGTCATTCAACCACCATGGAACACAGGCAGAGAAGAGACCTGGCCGTGAGGAACAGCTGACAGGTTCCTGAAGTTAGGGGACCAGAGGTGGTTGAGCGAAGAGCTCTGGCTGGGCTGTAGGGAGTTATCAGGGATGGGTAGGAAGGGGTGGAGCCTCTTGTGGCCTGGTAAGCCAGCACCAATGGTTAGGGTTAGGGTCAATGGTGATTGACACGTCGATTGTCAGGGGAACTCTCAGAAGGGAAAAAGAGAAGCTCAGTCTTCTCTGGATTGAGCTTGAGATGATTAGCAGACATCCATGAGGTGATGTCGGCTAAGCAGGCTTGAATGCATGGCTGGACCTGAGAGTCGGAGGGGGAGAAAGTGAAGAACAGCTGTATGTCATCGGCTTAGCGGTGGCAAGAAAGAGCGTGGGCAGAGATAAATTGTTCAAGTGATCTAGTGTAAAGGGAGAAAAGGAGAGGTGCAGAACCTTGTGGAACCCTAGTCTGGAAAGGGTAGGGGGAGGAGATTGATTCCCACAGAGAAACCTTGTAGGAACGGTCAGACAGGTAGGATTCGAACCATGTGAGTGAGGATCCTGCAAAGCCCATCCCATCAAGGAACGAAAGGATAATCTGGTGGCTCCCAGTGTAAAATTCTGCAGAGAGGTCAAGAAGTATGCCAAATGAAGCTCCTCTGTGACTGATTAGGGTCCAGGAGGTCACTCTGGATAAGATAAGGAGGGAGTTGGTTATAGACTGTGCGTTCCAGGATTTTAGAGAGAAATGGTAGAAGCGATACTGGACGGTAGTTTCTGACATCAGCTGGGTTTAGAGTGGGCTTCTTAAACAGTGGCTTGACCCATGCCCTTTTCAGGGCAGGTGGAACAATACCAGTAAGCAGGGAGCTGTTAATTAAGGAGGAAATGAAGGGCAGCGATGGACTGAAAGAGGGAGGAGGGGATGGGGTCAAGAGGACAGGTAGTGGGATGATGGGATTTTATTAGTAGTACTGACTTCAGAGTCAGTTAGAGGGGGAAGAAGGAAAAGGTAGTGGGAGGGAAAGTGCATGTGGGATCCAAGGTGGGAGGGAATGGGGGAAGGAGCCGCAGATGTCTTTAACCTTCTTCTCAAAGAAGGATACAAAGTCACCAGCAGAAAGGGATGAGGGAGGAGGAGGCGAGAGGAGGGAGGAGAAAGTAGAGAAGACTTTGCAAGGGTTAGAGGAAGCAGAGTGGATGCTGGAGTGGAAGAAGCCAGACTTGGCAGAGGATAGGGTAGGGAAGAAGGAGATAAAAAGAGAGTGGAAGCGGGATAGGTCATCTGGAGATTTCGATTTCTGCCATCTCCTTTCAGCCGTGCAAAGTTTGGCTCTGTCAGCACAAATACTGTCAGTCAGCCAGGGCCTGGCAGCAGAGAGACGAACTGCTTTTGGAACAGGGGGGCAGAGGGTGTCAAGGGAGGATGACAGCGCAGAGAGGACAGAGAAGGATTTCTCCATGGAAGGAAGTGAGAAGGATTCAGCAGAGGGAAGAGGGGAGCAGACAGCCAAAGAGGAGGTGATGGTGGAGAGGCTGCGGTGTAACACCGTTACTCCCTGGCATTGGGTCTCTCGGGCGAGTGATCCTGTCGGGATAAAGAGACAACGTTTCTCTGCCGAAGAAAAGAACAAAGTAACAACAAAGCGAGATATTTGTACAGCCAAAGTTTTAATGTACTTTCTCTCGCGCAGTTGCAACTTTAACTTCAACCGGCTAATTACACTGTAACGCACACAGTATTCGATGGAAGCAAAGGCGACCAGATCCCTTTTTATGTCTTTAAACGTCGATGAACTAAATCAAGAACCCTTCAAGATCATCGTACGAGTCATTGAGCCCCGAAGATCTTCAAGTGACAAGGAAAGGAACCTGCGAATCACACTGCTCATCAGGCCACCAAAAACGTATCTTAGGTCGCCGCGCAATGAGCTATCCAAAGTAAGGCTGGCATCTGGGCACACTTTAGTATTAAGATTATATGCAGTTAACGTGAAGGAAGTGTTGTTATTTGAATTATTTTATGACTTAAATGTACACACTGTACATTTCATGTACAATGCGGTTTTTAGCCGTTTGTTATTTTCTTATGAAGGATAGATCTGGCATGCATTCTCTCTCTCTCTAACTCCCTTTTTCTGATCGCACACCTCCGACATTGGGATTGCAGTGTGACTTAAGGGTTGGGTAGAGTTGTTGAGTTTAGGGCCTACTTACTTGAAACTAGCTCTCAAGTTAGAGATTCTTTGGTCTCTCACACACATGCGCTTCTCGTTGCCCATCCCCACTCTAGTTGGTGCCTAGCACACACGCTTGCGCACTACATCCTCATACCACGCATACCTCTTTCCTGTGCACCTGCGCATAGCCTCTCTCCCTCGCTCCTCCTCCTCTTTTCTGTGCTCAGCTGGGCACACGCCCACATATACGCACGCTCTCTCACTCTCTCTCTCTCTCTCTCTCTCTCTCTCTCTCTCTCTCTCTCACACACACACACACACACTCACGTATCTCTGGTCTAACACTCATTCAGTCATACACTGAATGCTTTTACATAGACTCATCACCATTATATTACCATTTACCCTTTGATCATTCTATTTGCTGCTGATTATTGATTGTACCATATCAGTATTAGTTTGCCAAGTAGTACTAATTATGTTAATAAATAGTATTTTTGAAATAAACAGTATCTTGAAAAAAAAACAAAAAAAAAAACATAACTTCTACAGGTGCACCACTGAGAGTATCCTGACTGGCAGCATCACGGCCTGGTATGGCAGCTGCACTGCTCACGACTGCAAAGCTCTGCAGAGGGTGGTCAGATCAGCGCAGCGCATCACCAGGACTGAGCTGCCAGCCATCCAGGACCTCTACAGCCAGCGCTGCAGGAGGAAGGCACAGCGGATCCTCGCTGACCCCAGCCATCCCAGCCACAGACTGTTCACGCTCCTGCCATCCGGCAAACGGTACAGGAGCATCTGGACCCGTACCGGCAGGTTCAGAGACAGCTTCTTCCCTCAAGCAGTCAGACTTCTGAACCACTGACACTTCAGTTGCAGACACTGCTTGGACCCTCAGACCCTTAGTCTGATAACAGTCTGATAACTCTACTTACATTGCACTAATGACTCATATTGCACTGTTCTCTACCCAAGCCAATACTGTGTACATCACAACTGTCTATGCTGCTGCACATGCTGTTGCTGTTGCACATGCACTTTAAGACTGTTCCACTCAGGACTGTTCACCCACTACACACTCCACACTCCACTCCATCACCTACTCCATGTCTCATATTTATATTCTCGATTCTGTACATTCTATTTATGCTCATGTATATATATATATATATCCCCCTATAGTACCCCTATATTACCTTACCTTATTTTTCTTATTGTTATTTAACTGTTACACTTTGCAAGTTGAGCTGGCCCCGAGCCCAAGAATTTCATTGCTGATAATGATGTATACATTGTTATCTAGTAAATGACAATAAAACTTGAAACTTGAAACTTGAAACTGTCTGTTTCTGCCGCAGTATTCACTGAATGCCAACCTCTGCTATCAAAATACGCCCAGTTACCTTCATCAACCTAGTTGTTCATGAGTGTTATGGGATTAGTAGTTTAATTGTAATACATTAATACTGCAATACTCTCTAAGACTGTAGCACAGTGTTACAGCTAGTGTATCTCATTAATCTTAGTTGTTTAATTAACAAAATATTGAGCACCCAAATTAATGGTTAATAAATTATGAGACTGCTTTTATGAGACTGATTTATAAATCCTATCATACCTACATCTTTTGGGTGTCCCTCTGTTAGGATTGCAATTATACCTACACTGGTGATCACATGGATACTGGATCAGGCCTAATGCACGCTCTCTTGTGCTGCTGCACAATATGAAAAAACATGCAATCCGTAATACAAGATGCCATTTTAAACAAAGATCAAAGTGTATGATATCAATGTGTCTCAATATGATTATACTTTCAGCATGTACAGAATCTAAAAATAAATGGATTGTGTGTGCTGTGTAGTGAAATGAAAATTATTTTCAACTACTCTTTTAGGTTTTTACCCTTTGAAATGTCCAGTTTTACCTGTAAATATTCTGGCAATTTACCAGGTCAGGGGATGGGATTTTTATGTCAGGTCTGAACGCACTGGACCCAGCAATGTGCGGAAAAAGGGAAATAATCCAAACCTGCCACGCTACATCCAAAGTCCAAACCCTGTTATCAGTGATGTACTTTTACACACACACACACACACACACACACACACACACACACACACACATGCACACACACACACACACACATGCACACACATACAAACATCCAGGCCACTACTGCTACTGCAATGATTTCTGTTGTTATCACCACAATCACAGCTGAAATGTTTAAAAGGAAAAATAAATACACCAGACATCAACTGACTCCAAACCAGAGACAGCAGATTATAGCAGTGGCGTTTGAGCTATGGACCTTTGTACTGTCCGACATGGCCTTATCGGGCTGACCTGCTCTTCAGTAACAGATACCATATACAAGAATCTGCAAGTGAAAGTACCTTACACCGTGGCTTAACGGAAACTCCAAGACAACCTAGAGACCTCATTTCTTATTTGTTACATTTCATATGGTTAATATATAACCAAACTAAAAACGCCCTATGATAAAATTCTCATCAGCAGAGGGTGCAGAGTGCACATTACTGATGACAGGAATTTGACAGTCAGTCAGATTAGATAACACTCAGCTCCCATTAACTTAGTGTATATGGCCCTCATTAAATAGTGCTTTGTCTTCACGTGTACATTCTCTATAACATTCTCTTGATTTCACTTTCAAATTCTTGTAAATGATCTCTGTTTTTGCAGGTCCTTTAAAATTCTAGGCCAACCAGACACAGAACATGGAGAGTTCTGCTGAGTGCTGGTTTCAAAAGGCTCATTTTCTTCCCTGTTTATACTGGTTTAACTTATTCTGCTGATTTTCGTATGTTTAGTTAGTTAGTTAGTTAGTTTCTTTTGGTTTGTCTTGTTTTTCCAGTCAATTCACTTACTTGAATTTTGTCTCAGTTCATTTATCCAATGCAGTCTGACACAACATATCCATATAAATGTGGAAATATTATGCAAAAAAAAAAATATATATATATATATATTGCATAATACATCATTTCCAGCTAATTTGAAGTAAAATTTATCTGAGTTTGCATGACCCACAGAAATTTTGCAATGTTCAATTGATACAGTCATTTATGTATAGGCAAAAGTCTTAACATACTCTTATGAATCAACAAACCATCAAAGGCACAATTTGAAGAGCTTGCTGTCTACTCACCTACACATCTATTTTAAATGTGCTGGATAAGCAACAGGTGAAGCACAGTAATAACTGACGTCTTTAGAAGATTTTACTGTGCATTCCAAGGAGCAGGAAGTTCAGTTAAGATTGATTTCATTCAATTTAGCATTTTTGCAAAATTTTATGATCTGTGTGACCTGTTAAACTAATGGCTATATGTGACCTATCAGCTCACTAGCACTGTAATTACTTAATCGTCTAGCTTTGATCTAATTGTCAGTTCATGTGAGTAGCCCTACCACAGCTTTCTTGCTGGCTGTAGTGTTCATTCACTTAACAACAGACTGGATGTCTAAGCTGTCAGTTTGTCAGGGCAGGTTGGCCCATGTTTCACTGTGTAATATCAGTCATCCACCTCTATCTTCAATGTGATTTAACCAGCAGTTAATCCAGCAGGTTCTAATTCTGACCCCAAACTTCTGGGAACGCGTTGGAGAGATGTTGGACTATTAGGAGCCAAAGACGCTTTCAGCAACATGTCTGATAAATGATCTTAAAGACTTCAAGGTCATTTTTCTGGACTCAATGACAAAAGCTAAAAATGAAAAGAATGATTTCCTCTGCCCGGATGAGGATGCGCATGTGCCCACCACCCAGAGCTGACTCAAATAACTGTCTGTAAAGCATGTGTTTATTTTTCCTATGAGACACTGACACAGTCTATGAAATATCAAGAGACAATTGCATCTTTCATTCACCCAAAGAGTTTTTCATGTTTCATTTCAAGACCTTGGTATTACTTTCAAAAGATTCTGAAATCTTTTCATTTGTAGGTTTGGGCTGTGTTTGGTCAGTCCTGTATTTAAGCACAAAAGGCATTTGGTATCCAGGCCAAAGATGCCTACAAGTTCCGGGAGATCATTCCTTCTTCTCTCTCAGAAGAAGAGTGGCAGAAACACTGTGACGTTTTGAGGGTCCCATCGAATTCCTCCCCTCACTGTGTAAACCATGTTAGTTTGTCTTTCCATCCCAAACAGCTGGTGATCACATGGATACTGGATCAGGCCTAATGCACGCTCTCTTGTGCTGCTGCACAATATGAAAAAACATGCAATCCGTAATACAAGATGCCATTTTAAACAAAGATCAAAGTGTATGATATCAATGTGTCTCAATATGATTATACTTTCAGCATGTACAGAATCTAAAAATAAATGGATTGTGTGTGCTGTGTAGTGAAATGAAAATTATTTTCAACTACTCTTTTAGGTTTTTACCCTTTGAAATGTCCAGTTTTACCTGTAAATATTCTGGCAATTTACCAGGTCAGGGGATGGGATTTTTATGTCAGGTCTGAACGCACTGGACCCAGCAATGTGCGGAAAAAGGGAAATAATCCAAACCTGCCACGCTACATCCAAAGTCCAAACCCTGTTATCAGTGATGTACTTTTACACACACACACACACACACACACACACACACACACACACACACACACACACACATGCACACACACACACACACACATGCACACACATACAAACATCCAGGCCACTACTGCTACTGCAATGATTTCTGTTGTTATCACCACAATCACAGCTGAAATGTTTAAAAGGAAAAATAAATACACCAGACATCAACTGACTCCAAACCAGAGACAGCAGATTATAGCAGTGGCGTTTGAGCTATGGACCTTTGTACTGTCCGACTTGGCCTTATCGGGCTGACCTGCTCTTCAGTAACAGATACCATATACAAGAATCTGCAAGTGAAAGTACCTTACACCGTGGCTTAACGGAAACTCCAAGACAACCTAGAGACCTCATTTCTTATTTGTTACATTTCATATGGTTAATATATAACCAAACTAAAAACGCCCTATGATAAAATTCTCATCAGCAGAGGGTGCAGAGTGCACATTACTGATGACAGGAATTTGACAGTCAGTCAGATTAGATAACACTCAGCTCCCATTAACTTAGTGTATATGGCCCTCATTAAATAGTGCTTTGTCTTCACGTGTACATTCTCTATAACATTCTCTTGATTTCACTTTCAAATTCTTGTAAATGATCTCTGTTTTTGCAGGTCCTTTAAAATTCTAGGCCAACCAGACACAGAACATGGAGAGTTCTGCTGAGTGCTGGTTTCAAAAGGCTCATTTTCTTCCCTGTTTATACTGGTTTAACTTATTCTGCTGATTTTCGTATGTTTAGTTAGTTAGTTAGTTAGTTTCTTTTGGTTTGTCTTGTTTTTCCAGTCAATTCACTTACTTGAATTTTGTCTCAGTTCATTTATCCAATGCAGTCTGACACAACATATCCATATAAATGTGGAAATATTATGCAAAAAAAAAAATATATATATATATATATTGCATAATACATCATTTCCAGCTAATTTGAAGTAAAATTTATCTGAGTTTGCATGACCCACAGAAATTTTGCAATGTTCAATTGATACAGTCATTTATGTATAGGCAAAAGTCTTAACATACTCTTATGAATCAACAAACCATCAAAGGCACAATTTGAAGAGCTTGCTGTCTACTCACCTACACATCTATTTTAAATGTGCTGGATAAGCAACAGGTGAAGCACAGTAATAACTGACGTCTTTAGAAGATTTTACTGTGCATTCCAAGGAGCAGGAAGTTCAGTTAAGATTGATTTCATTCAATTTAGCATTTTTGCAAAATTTTATGATCTGTGTGACCTGTTAAACTAATGGCTATATGTGACCTATCAGCTCACTAGCACTGTAATTACTTAATCGTCTAGCTTTGATCTAATTGTCAGTTCATGTGAGTAGCCCTACCACAGCTTTCTTGCTGGCTGTAGTGTTCATTCACTTAACAACAGACTGGATGTCTAAGCTGTCAGTTTGTCAGGGCAGGTTGGCCCATGTTTCACTGTGTAATATCAGTCATCCACCTCTATCTTCAATGTGATTTAACCAGCAGTTAATCCAGCAGGTTCTAATTCTGACCCCAAACTTCTGGGAACGCGTTGGAGAGATGTTGGACTATTAGGAGCCAAAGACGCTTTCAGCAACATGTCTGATAAATGATCTTAAAGACTTCAAGGTCATTTTTCTGGACTCAATGACAAAAGCTAAAAATGAAAAGAATGATTTCCTCTGCCCGGATGAGGATGCGCATGTGCCCACCACCCAGAGCTGACTCAAATAACTGTCTGTAAAGCATGTGTTTATTTTTCCTATGAGACACTGACACAGTCTATGAAATATCAAGAGACAATTGCATCTTTCATTCACCCAAAGAGTTTTTCATGTTTCATTTCAAGACCTTGGTATTACTTTCAAAAGATTCTGAAATCTTTTCATTTGTAGGTTTGGGCTGTGTTTGGTCAGTCCTGTATTTAAGCACAAAAGGCATTTGGTATCCAGGCCAAAGATGCCTACAAGTTCCGGGAGATCATTCCTTCTTCTCTCTCAGAAGAAGAGTGGCAGAAACACTGTGACGTTTTGAGGGTCCCATCGAATTCCTCCCCTCACTGTGTAAACCATGTTAGTTTGTCTTTCCATCCCAAACAGCTGGTGATCACATGGATACTGGATCAGGCCTAATGCACGCTCTCTTGTGCTGCTGCACAATATGAAAAAACATGCAATCCGTAATACAAGATGCCATTTTAAACAAAGATCAAAGTGTATGATATCAATGTGTCTCAATATGATTATACTTTCAGCATGTACAGAATCTAAAAATAAATGGATTGTGTGTGCTGTGTAGTGAAATGAAAATTATTTTCAACTACTCTTTTAGGTTTTTACCCTTTGAAATGTCCAGTTTTACCTGTAAATATTCTGGCAATTTACCAGGTCAGGGGATGGGATTTTTATGTCAGGTCTGAACGCACTGGACCCAGCAATGTGCGGAAAAAGGGAAATAATCCAAACCTGCCACGCTACATCCAAAGTCCAAACCCTGTTATCAGTGATGTACTTTTACACACACACACACACACACACACACACACACACACACACACACACACACACATGCACACACACACACACACACATGCACACACATACAAACATCCAGGCCACTACTGCTACTGCAATGATTTCTGTTGTTATCACCACAATCACAGCTGAAATGTTTAAAAGGAAAAATAAATACACCAGACATCAACTGACTCCAAACCAGAGACAGCAGATTATAGCAGTGGCGTTTGAGCTATGGACCTTTGTACTGTCCGACTTGGCCTTATCGGGCTGACCTGCTCTTCAGTAACAGATACCATATACAAGAATCTGCAAGTGAAAGTACCTTACACCGTGGCTTAACGGAAACTCCAAGACAACCTAGAGACCTCATTTCTTATTTGTTACATTTCATATGGTTAATATATAACCAAACTAAAAACGCCCTATGATAAAATTCTCATCAGCAGAGGGTGCAGAGTGCACATTACTGATGACAGGAATTTGACAGTCAGTCAGATTAGATAACACTCAGCTCCCATTAACTTAGTGTATATGGCCCTCATTAAATAGTGCTTTGTCTTCACGTGTACATTCTCTATAACATTCTCTTGATTTCACTTTCAAATTCTTGTAAATGATCTCTGTTTTTGCAGGTCCTTTAAAATTCTAGGCCAACCAGACACAGAACATGGAGAGTTCTGCTGAGTGCTGGTTTCAAAAGGCTCATTTTCTTCCCTGTTTATACTGGTTTAACTTATTCTGCTGATTTTCGTATGTTTAGTTAGTTAGTTAGTTAGTTTCTTTTGGTTTGTCTTGTTTTTTCCAGTCAATTCACTTACTTGAATTTTGTCTCAGTTCATTTATCCAATGCAGTCTGACACAACATATCCATATAAATGTGGAAATATTATGCAAAAAAAAAAATATATATATATATATATTGCATAATACATCATTTCCAGCTAATTTGAAGTAAAATTTATCTGAGTTTGCATGACCCACAGAAATTTTGCAATGTTCAATTGATACAGTCATTTATGTATAGGCAAAAGTCTTAACATACTCTTATGAATCAACAAACCATCAAAGGCACAATTTGAAGAGCTTGCTGTCTACTCACCTACACATCTATTTTAAATGTGCTGGATAAGCAACAGGTGAAGCACAGTAATAACTGACGTCTTTAGAAGATTTTACTGTGCATTCCAAGGAGCAGGAAGTTCAGTTAAGATTGATTTCATTCAATTTAGCATTTTTGCAAAATTTTATGATCTGTGTGACCTGTTAAACTAATGGCTATATGTGACTTATCAGCTCACTAGCACTGTAATTACTTAATCGTCTAGCTTTGATCTAATTGTCAGTTCATGTGAGTAGCCCTACCACAGCTTTCATTTAGGAGAGACAATGGAAACGAGCCAAATTATAGATGAAGTTTGACAATGAACTTTTATTTGACCTTACCCCATGATGAGAACTAGAACACATCAATTATTATTGCATCAAGCACACACATAAATTGCAGCTGCCAGGAACTGAATTCAGGCTGCGTGCTCAAAAGCAATTTACCTGCAGGTCTAAAAGGTCAAGGTCTTACTAAGGTATGCCCATGAAGCAAGGGTCAATGGAGAATTCTTGTTCAATACATTCACTGAGCCTGACTTTGGCAAACATCCAACCGAAACCAATGTTTTTTTTTTTGTTTTTGTTTTTTTTTTTAACAAAACAACATTGAACATCTGACTCTTTGTTTATTCCTTGTGAATGCTGATCATTGATTGAATAGCAAAGCCTGCAGCACATAATCTCCCAATGATGGGCGACCACAAAGTGAAAATACATTGCAACATGACTGTGTATATTGAATGAGTCGTCAAGTGATAAAGTACAATCAGTGTAATATTGTGCATATGCCTTGTGAAATGGAAGAGAAGGACACAGAAACATATATTAATTTTATTTCATTAAATCTTATCAACATTTAGGTGCTTTATTTATATCTCATACATATCTCAACAGTTTTTATTTCTTATGAGATTCGGGGAAACACTCTTTTAAATCTTGGAAATGAATGAAAAATATTGGGGTCCTCTACATGCTTTTTTAAAATACACCCCGAATTATGAATTTCATTGACTACATGTGTTGAAACTCAGTGTCTAATTCAGCACTCTAAACATGTGCGAAAATATCCAATCAAAAGTGAAACTGGTATGGTGGTGGTTTCACAAAGGTAAATCACAGGTGAAGGTTGAAGATAAATTTTATTAAACCTGACCGGCCATGATAAGAACAACTGTCATGGAACACTGTTGTTATAGCATCAGGCACGCAAGTAAAATACAGCCAGCGGGAACTGAACTCAGATCGCACATTCAAACCTGTGACAATCCACAAGGTCAAGGTCTTGGTGAGGTGTACCCAACAAACAAGGGCCATGAAGGAATGAAGATTCAATTTTGAGTCAAAGCTCCATTGGTTTTATATGTAGGTCTGTCTGTCTCCAGATGAGACCAGCAGTTTTATCCCTTCTGGTTCATGAGACCAGATGTTTCATCATTATACTGTGGTCTGTTAGTCTGCTTGTGTTTCTTTTTTCTTTGTCTGTTTTTTTTCTTTTACTAACATAAAAATCCTGATTGCCCTGCCACTACCCATAAGGGTAAAAATTGACATTCAGGAGGAGTAGCTGGATCATCCATTGTGTTCATGCCACCAATCAATATTAAAGTAACATCTTAGCAAAACCCTTGATCCATATGTTATGCCCAGCCTAGGTGTTACCGAGCATAACAAAAGTGACCCCCCCCCCCCCTTTTCCTGTTCCTAGTGATGACCCGTGCCCACGAATTACAATCCAAAAAGTGATTTATTTACAACAAGTGGTAGTAAAAAGCTTCAGGGGTGAGCGCGGCCAAAACAACAAACAAAACAATCTATATTTCCCAAACTAAATAAACTACTTCCCAAAAATAAAAGAAAAGAAAATACAGAGCTCTTCCCTAACTCCCTAACGAAAAACAGGAGAAAAGAAGAGCGAACAAAAATGGCTTCACACCCCCTACCACTACCCGAACTGTTAATACGAAAATTATTTACAATATTGTACAACGCAAGTCTAAAAAACTTCGCACAACCAAAATCATCCAACCAATTTTATCTCTGAAAAGAACGTCTATGTTTCTTGTGGAAACCTGGCTCAAGAATGATGGCCACTCTTGTTGAAACTTGTCCTCCTAACTATAAGTTCTTACAATCAGTAAGGCAGGACAAAAGAGGGAGTGGTATAGCTGTTATTTTCTCCCATCAGTTCAGTTGTACTGAGACTGATTTAGGTAAATTTACATTTTTTGAATGTCTGGCCGTTGTGCTCAAACCTCTGTTAAAGCGCTCTGTTAAATATGTCTCGTAACAAAAGAGAATTCATAGTTCAAACACAGTACTTAGATGCCACCGCAGAACAAAATTTTTCTGAACTTGCAAACTCTTTTGATGCAATTCTATGCTTGCATCTATTTTAGATCAGGTTTCTCCAATGAAAGAGTGCATTGTCTCTTTTATAAAGTCTTCTCTGTGATACACATTTAATGGTCTTAATTCTTCTTCTACCTCTACTTCTGCGTTGTGATTTTTTTCTTTGAATAATCTCTCAGAGTCAGTAAAATTGTGATCACTACCATTTATTTACAGTTTCCCCTGACAATAACAAAAACATTTCGGCCAGTAGTAACATTGAAACACGATACGAACACACCCTGTGACATCGATTATAGACTGGGAAAACACAGTGTACAAAATGTATAACTAATAATACTATATCTACTGTGGGAGAGACTCCCAGGTCAGGGCCAGATATGACAGATATGACAGGGCCAGAGTCCCAACACCACACCTTAGTCTTTCTCCAATGTTACATCTTCAGTAAAATTCTCAAGAACAGCCAAAGTCTCAATGAGTCTTATGCAGTATACGTTTATTGCATGTATTCAAAGCATACAACAAACAGATCCAGTCCCGGGCGTGGCTGAATCTAATACAGAAAATCACTCACTTATATCTAAAATTTTAGCAATATGCTAAACTTATGCATCCAATAAGCACATGACACGGTTGTATGGTAACACCCCTTACATCATCCGTTTTTGCATGGTCCAACCCCATCGCTCCAAGAACTCTCCCCGAATTTTCCCTACCACTATTTCGTAAGCTTTCCTTTTCTGATAAATAAAACAATAATATTCAACCATGCCCTCATCTTACCTCAGATACTCTACACTTAATGCAGGTGTTATCTTTGAAGCGATGGGGCTAACCCATGCAAGGCGGATACTGATGCAACTACATCCTAGCCATTACTTATGCCTCCCTGTCACTGTGGCCTAGAATTTTCCCTTTTCATCTTGCCTTCATATCTTCATGACCTTGCATTTTCCCTTTTTGGTATGCAGAGGCCCCCTTCCATTGGCTTCAACATTCAGAGGCCTTATTCCATTTCTCCAGCAGTACACTATATAATCTTTTATATATATATATATATATATATATATATATATATACAAAATAATAATGTATGAAACAAAAAAAATGTACCTGACAATAACAGAGACATTTTCAGGACCTTTGCCCACTGGTTAACAGTGAAACACCACACGAAAACACTATAAGGAAAGAAATGTTAGCCTGTGAGTCGGTCAAACAGCTGATATGAATATGCTAATCACTTCACGTATAAATACGCTGCTGAATCAAGATTGAAAACTCAATAAAAAACGTTATACTTCATCAGCGTGTTCTTTGGTAGTACATAAGGTATTATGAATAATAAAGAATATAACTAATAAAGATATGATCTTTTACACATTAGATTGAATAAATTAACCGGTAATTAAACTTCTCAACCTACCCCTGTGACATTGTTACGTGCAGCGCATTTGTGTGTGTCTGTCTTGTTGCGTCCTGTGTCTTGTTTTTCTCTCTCTCTCTTTCTCTCTCTCTCTCTCTCTCTCTCTCTCTCTCTCCCTCTCCTCTCCCCTGTCACCTGACGCAGGGATCCAGCGGTGGCGCGAACCAGCTGCCACTCCCCACCTGGCCTGGTGTTGCGTTCCACCTCCGTGTTCCCAGCCAGCCAACCAAAGACGGAGCGCCCCTTGTCAGATGGCCAACCGGAGATGGGGCGCGGAAATTTAAAGATGCCAGTTTTGAACTGTCGGTAGATTTCGGTCTCGTTTGCGTTCGCTCTTGTGCTCTCTTGTGTGGTAACTACTCGCTGTGTATCGTGTTTGACTTTTGTTATTGTTTGACTACGGTTTTGGATTACGGATTGGCTTTGGTTGTTTTTGACTGGCGTGGGGAGAAGAACAGGTAAGAGGGGGATCCCTGCGCTAGGAGTTAACTGTGTATAGGGGTTAGGTTAGAGGCGGGTGCCACTATTGTATGTTTTACTTGGATAGTCAGTGAGTGTAGTTAGGTTTATTTTGGCTCTGCCACCTTTTTGCTTTTCGTAGTTAAGTGTAGGTTTTCCCGTAGGCAGTTAGGGTGGTTTTTGTTCTATTTTGTTCATTCCTTTGGCACCATCTATAGTTCTCTCCCCTCTCTGTGTTCGTTTGTAAATATTTCTGTATATATATATATATATATATATATATTCTTGTAAATATTCCTTTGTTTACTTTGTAAATATCTTTAATACATTGCACTTTTTTTGTTGTACATTGCTCCTGTGTCCGTGTGTTTTTCCCCTCGCACCGTCCCAATCCGACACTGGTGGTGGGTTTCTTTATGCTACGTCCCTGCATCATACCCCTAGACCCAACTCACCATCTGGGACGTAACAGACATCAATTACAGACTGCGAAGAAGGGGCGGGGTTTTACTTCCCAAGTCTGCATAGGCACGAGGGGCGGGGTCTCAGGCTCAAAGAGGAAAATGCAGCATGGCAAGTGGAATGATACATTAATCTGCTACACACAGATGAGTTACATTCACTTAGAGCCAAAAGAAAGCAAATTGAGTGGCAATACCAAAAATCACTTTCCACTGGCAAATGCATGAACAGCATCTCCTAGAATATAGCTATGTCCTCAAAGCTGAAAGAGAGTCGTGATACTCACAAATCAAAATCAGGGATAGCTCTGGAAATCCCAAATGGCTATTTTCTAGAATCAATAAACTGCTTAAGCTATTAATACCCCAGTTTGTTCTTTCGCCAAGCAGATCTCTGAATTATTTCTTTGACAAGATGAGGCAGATAAACAGCTTTATCTGCGCTGCTTATTCCCCTCACCCAATAGTGATGTGGTCCACAAGTATTCTCTCCAGTGTCTTTTTCAGTTTTACCACAATTAATGAAGAATACGTCAGCAAACTGACACTAAAAATGAGATTTACCACCTGTATTCCTGACCCTATCCTCATTTCTGTCTCAGAAAGTGGCCTGTCTCCTATCAGCCCCCACATCACCATGATTGCTAACACCTCTCTTACCACAGCATTAGTCCCCCCACCAACCAAAAACTGCAGCTATCATACCAGTCCTAACAGGCTGTGATGCAGCTGATCTAGCTAACTATTGACCAACTATTGACCCCCTATTCCTGGTTAAAATCTTTGACCATGTTGTTTCTGCCCAACCACAAAGACACCTATAACTGTAAAACAATTTCAGTATGGTTTCAGATTGAGCACAGCACTGAAACTGGTTAGGACTTGGGTGCTGCTCTTGCGGCGACCAGCAGCTGGTGCCTCTCACGTCTTTTGTTTGTTTTTTACTGGGTTTTTAAGTACGTTTTAAGTTGGTGTCCGATCCCGTCCCTTTATGTCCTAAAGGTTATTTTTTCGAGTTTGTTCAGAAATGGATATTTTTTACCTCTTACTTTCGATGTTTACTTTTAACTTTACTTGGAGTCACCAGTATTCCCAAGCAATCAAGTACCAGTTTCAGTGCTGCACCCAATCTGAATTCTTGTTGGCTCAAAACCTTATCCAGGAAATATCTATAGCGTCCAACAATAAAAAAGTCGCATTATGTGAGGAAAAAGTGAGGAATGAAAGGTGGCGTGCATCTGGAAGCGACAGCTAAAAATTGCATTCCTCTGCCCTCTATAATTCTGGCAAGTGTTTAGTCCTTGAAGACTGGTGTGCTACAAGGAAATATCATCCATTTATGCAATTATAGGGATGCCTGTCTAATGGCATTCACTGAAACCTGGATCACCGACTTGGGCACAGACTCGACTTACCATGGTGACTTGTGGGGTTCTGTGGCTGTCTTGCTGCATGTCACATCTGGCATTTGTGCGTTTTTATAGTGTTGTTTTTGCTCTTTACTTTGCACCTTGACTGCACTGAAGTATGAACTATAGATTTTGCGTTACGGTGTGTGATTGGACTGTTTACGGTGATTATATATCTCCCATAATGCTCCTGTGTGATTTAACACCTATTTAACCTATTTAATTTGTGAATGACAGCTTGTCTCTGTATCCTCTCTCCACAGTCTGACCACAGATTTTGAAATCTCTCCGAATAGTAACCTCATAGGGTCTGCTGGCTGGTGCTGCTAACATGTGGTGTTATGCTGATGGATGGCTAGGCTCTGCAGTACCCACTCTTTCATTCAGCCTCCTTTGAGTCGTCTCCCACTGCCATGTTACTAAGCTGCAGCTGTGAATATTTTTGTTGCAGGTTTATTTCTTCACCTATGCCTGTGCATTTTCTTCAATCGCTATGTTCTCATCACTTTCCCTGCGTTGCTCTGTTAGGTGCAGCAGTGAATTAAGATACTAAAAGGTCCAGCCAAGACTTTTTTCTTGAGGGAAATGAACTCTCTTAATGTTCCTACTGGGGAAAAATATTCTCTTTTAGCATTCTGTTGAGGTGATGACTCTCTTTTATACATGTTTCACTGAATCAGTTTTAACCTTTTGCATCATTGCTTGGTTTGGAAATCTAGCATTGTCCAATAAGAACAGACTTGGAAGTCTTGTTAAAATGGCCAGTAAGATCTCAGGGAGGAGCTGGGCCAAGCTTTTGGTCATTTATAATAGGCATGTCCTTAGGAGGGCTAATGCCATAGTGGTCTGCCAGGACCATCCACTCTGGTCAAACTTTCTGAACAAACTGCCCCACAGGCCGTCATTACTGGGCTCCTGTTTGTAGGACTACAAGACCATGTCTCCATGTCTCTTTCATCCAAAATGCTATTAATATTCTTAATGGCAGTTAGCACTCTGGCTGGATTCCTTACATTTATTTTTTATTTTGATTTAATTTTCTTTTCTTTCCTTTTTTTTTTGTAAAATTTTGTGAAAAATTGTAATTGTTTGTTGCTGTTGTTGATGTTGTCCCTTTGTATTCTGTCACTAAGTGAACCCTTGCTACGTAACAAATTTCCTCTAGTGGGACAATAAAGATGAGTTGGAAAGGTTAGAGTTGTGAATGATCTCCCTGGGTGCATCCAAATAAGGAAGGTTCCTAACCAAATGAAATGACCCAAAAGTATCTCTGTAGCAGCCATGATAAGAGCTGGTCAAATTCTCTAAACGGTAAGAAAAGCTGCTACAATGCTTCCTTTCCTATCTCCTTTAGCATAGGGTACACTGGACCATCATTTTTACGAAAGGAAAGGAGATAATGCCGTCCCACAATTCCATGCTTCAGCAACATTTAAACCAATGCGCCATTCGGCCATTCAGGAAAGCAAACGATTATGTTAATGTAACACTAACTGTTTCAAGTGTATCCTTGATGTGACACGAAGATTCTCTAGCTGAAGTTTTCTCATTTACTGATTTGCTGAAGTAAAAATAAAAGTAACATGAGAAAGTGACAGTGTCAGTCAAAAGACTTATGTGCTGTCCAAAACATAAGTTTCCAAACAGTTTCCAGTTATTTCTGACTATAAAAGGGTGGCTCATGCAAACTGTATCATGCTCATGCATTCTTACTTAAACTCTGAAGAGAAAACAGTTGAAATTCATATTATGACCTCAGATAATTTACTAACAATTTTTTTCAGCTATTTCTGATTCAAAGTCTTAGTACTTAAGTACAAGCATTAGAAATTGCAAAACAAATTAAATACCATTTTCTAAAAATGGCTTAGATCAACATGACCGACAAGATTTTTTAGCCAGATGATGGTTTTAATTCAGCATTTTTGAAACTTAAGAATGATGATATGTACAGCAGTAGGTGTGTAGGCCTAACATGTTATGCTTATCTTGCATAAATGTAACAATTATTTCCATACTATCACACTAATTGGGATTCATGTAGAGAAATATGAGTTGACAGGAGGGTTAGCATGAGAAACCTTTCTCAAATGTGACGACCATTTCGTTTTACTTTTGTGACTTGTAGCCTATATTCCTTTTTTGTTTCAGTTCCAACCTTGGTAATGAAGTAACATTTTTCATGTCCATGTTTATATACAGCCTGCATGAAACAACACAGTAAGAATGAGCCTCCTACTTGACCACATTGTGCCACCTTTCAGATGTGATGAATCTCACTGTGCACCCCTATACCTTGTCGTTCCTCAGTTATCAGTCCTAGGGCCTCTGCTGTTCAACTTCTACATGTTGCAAATGGAGCAACATGTATCAGGTAACATAGCAACATGTATCAGGTAACATAAATGATGTTTGATTCAGCTATGACATCTTTCACTAGAGCGGGCCAGGTCGCAGGTGATTACAGAACCTGCTAATGAAAACCCCTCAGAGGCTGCTGAGTCCCATGAATCAATGACTCCTCTCCTCCAACATAAGGCTAAGATTAACATGACTAGTTATTCATTTAGTGAAGAGGCTTCAGCAGAGACTAGCACCCTCTTTAAGCCTAGTCCTCATTCTGCCTCAGTTGCTCAACATAACCTGCTCTATGGTCATCACTCTGTCAGCAGCAATTTGGCTTTTGCTATTAGCGTACTCTCATGCCCTCGCAGACCACTTTGGTCTAGATTTAGACAGCCCATTTCTCACAACAACGTAATCCCAATTCAACTGACCCCCTCCTCCGATTTGATCGTTGTAAGCCAGATAACCCTGAAGTTAGGTTTTATAAATATTAGATCGGTCTCCCACAAGGCCTTGCTGGTCAGTGATCAGCTACCTCACCCTTGACATGATGGGTTTGTGTGAAACCTGGTTGAAGCCAGATGTTTATTTTTCTTTAAATGAAGCCTCACCCCCCAACTATTCCTTTTCGCATGCTGCTCGAGCAGCGAAGAAAGGTAGGGGTGTAGCCCTAATTTATAACACTGAATTCTCTCCTAGCATCTTTAATGCACCAGACTTTGCCTTCTTTGAGCTGCTCTCTCTGAAGCAATCCTGCTCTACCTCACCCTTCCTTATAGTAGTGATCTATCGGCCCCCTGGGCCCTGTAGTCAATTTCTAGATGAATTCTCTGAATTCATCTCTAGCATTATAACTGCGGTGGATAAAATCCTTATAATGGGCGATTTTAATATCCACATCAATGACAGCTCTGATTCTCTTAATAAAGCATTTACATTTATTTTAGACACTTTTGGCTTCAACCAATATGTCTGCGAGCCCACTCATTCCAATGGCAACACCTTAGATCTTATTCTAGCTCGTGGCCTAATCGTCTCTCATGTGGTTGTTTCTCCCTATTCCACTGCCTTATCTGACCATTTTCTCGTTACCTTCCAGGTCACGCTCCCCTCTCCTCCTGTAGTCTCTACCGTGGTTCGTCGCTGCCGCCGCATTAATGCTTCCACCACTGCCATGCTCGCTAACTTACTTCCTGCTGCCCTCACCTCCCTCGATGATCAACAAGGGTCTTTGAATGATCTGACAGACAGTATAAACTGTACCCTCCGCAATGCATTAGATATGGTAGCACCATTAATGCTAAAAAATAGGCGTAAACATATAACACCCTGGTTTAATAACGATACATGTGTACTGAAGCAAGCGTGCAGAAGATTTGAACAAAACTGGCATGCCACTAAACTGGAGGTCTTCCGCCTCGCCTGGCATGATAGCTTGATAGCCTATAAATGCGCCCTCTCCACGGCCTAATCCGCCTATTACTCAAGGATAATTAATCTCAACAAAAACAACTCGAGATTTCTATTTGATAAAATAGAAATAGATCAAATTTTTCTCACAAAAAATAAACTTAATCCGTTGTGATACTCAAGGTAGTCAACAAAATCGATGTGCCGGTATACTCCCCATCACTGCCCCAGAGCCTAATCAGGATGTGCACTCTTTAACCAAAATTAACCCAACTCTCCCTAGACGTGCTCTCCAAACTGGTGCAATCCGCTAAACCAGCCTCTTCCCTGCTCGATCCCCTTTCTCCTAAACTTTACGTAGAACTTTTCTCGATCCTCGGCCCTACAATCCTCAACCTTTTAAGTTTGTCAATTAAGTCGGGCGTTCTACCCTCTGCTTTTAAAACAGCCGTGATTAGCCCCCTACTTAAAAGACCTAACCTCGACCCAGAAAGCTTGAATAATTATAGGCCAATCTCTAATCTCCCGTTTCTTTCTAAAATACTCGAAAAAATTGTCGCTGCGCAACTCATCAGTTATATGTCCTCCAACAGCCTGTTTGAAGTGTTTCAGTCAGGCTTTAAGTGTTTTCGTTCCACTGAAACCACATTAACTAGAGTGACTAATGATGTATTACTAGCCATGGATGCTGGGGATACCTCAATGCTTATTCTTCTCGATCTGAGTGCAGCATTCAACACAGTTGATCACACCATACTGTTAAAGCGCCTGGAAAATCAAATTGGCATATTTGGCCTGGCGCTCTCCTGGTTAAAATCTTATCTCTCAGAGAGAAAGCAGTGTGTCCACTGGAATAATGTGAGTACCGAGAGCTTAACTGTGGTGTCCCTCAGGGGATGGTCCTTGGCCCTCTCCTTTTCTCTATCTACATGCTCCCTCTTGGAGACATTATTCGCAGCTATAACATTAGCTTCCACTGTTATGCTGATGATAATCAGATCTATTTACCAATCAAGCACAGTGACCACTCTGAATTGGCCAACCTTGAGGCGTGTCTCTGTGCCATTAAAAATTGGATGTCTTCAAACTTCCTGATGCTTAACGCAGGTAAGACAGAAATGCTAGTCACTGGTCCCCCTGTGCATAAGCATCTTTTTAATAATCTTACATTAAATTTTGACAACTGCATTCTCTCACAAAATTCCACAGCTAAAAACCTTGGTGTGATTTTTGACTCTAGTCTCTCACTTGTCACTCATATCAAGAATACTACTAAAACGGCCTTTTATCATCTCCGCAATATCGCCAAAATTAGGCCCCTACTATGTTTAGCTGATGCAGAAACCATTGTTCATGCATTTGTCATGTCTCGCCTCAACTACTGTAACGTTCTGTACTCTGGTTCGCCCGCCTCTAGAACCAGAAGTCTTCAGCTCGTCCAGAATGCTGCTGCCAGAATCCTGACCCGAACTAGAAAGTTCGACCATATCACTCCCATCCTGGCTTCCCTTCAATGACTCCCAATTCACATGAGGGCTGATTTTAAAGTCCTATTAACATTTAAAATTCTCCATGGGCTTGCACCGGCCCATCTTTCCGAATTAATTACACCCTACAGCCCCCCCCCCCCCCCCCCCCGCACTCTCAGGATGCTAAATTATTAGTTGTTCCAAGAGTTAAAAAGAAGTCAGCTGGCCATCATGCCTTTTCCTACCGCGCACCCTTTCTCTGGAACAGCCTACCTATAGAAATCAAAGAAGCAAACTCTCTTGCTACCTTTAAAACCAAACTTAAGACTCATTTATTCTCTGTGTCGTATGATAGCATAATCTTAATCTGACCATCCGGTGAGGCTCGGTCTCTGCTGTAGTCTCTCCTGGCATAGTTTAGCTTAGTAGCTGTCGGCTTTGATACCTCCCATCTTCTCTCTCTCTTCCCTCTCCTCTGCTCTTATCTTAACCTTGTCAGTTTCTGTCACTAACCTGTTCTCTTCTCTTTGTGTGAGTGGTCGATGTCTGTGCCTACTTCCTGGATGTGGCGCCTTCCCTTGGCCGGCTGAATGACTTTGTGCCCTGCTGTCCCTGGCCCTGCTCCCCCCACGTGGCCCTGCTCCTCCTTCGCCCTCCTCAGCCACTAGTCTTGCAACTTTTATGCTTCTATAAAATTATTTTCCTTATTTCATCTGTTAAGTGCTGCTACTCCAATAATGCTCTCCTTCCCTCCCTCTTCTCCTACATGGCTGTGGCTCATCTGTTTGAGCACAAGTGTCTGGCTTGAATGTGGCTACTTTCTTCTTAGGTGTGCCCCCCCCTCCCTGTCATCTCTCTCTTCATCGTCATCCTGATGGCTGCTGCGGCTTCGTGGCTTCCTGCACTGCTGTGGCTGTGCCGTCCACCCCAACTGAGCCCCATGCTGTCTTGTCATTCTTCATAGTGCCTACTAGTTGTTGTGGTGGGAGAGACTCACAGGTCTGGGCCAGATATGACCGAGTCCCTCTCCACTTTGAATGCTGTACTTGTTATGCTGAGTTTAAAATGAATTCCAAGTTTTCAAAAACAGTCAAAGTCTTCAGGAGTCCAATGAGGTAAGTTTATTGCATTCAGTAGTGAACAAAATACAACAAACTGAGTCAGGTCCCAGGGAGTGACTGAATATAATACAGAAAATCACGTACTTATATCTAAAATTTTACCTGCATGCTAAACCTATGTATCCAATAAGCGCATAACACGGTTGTCTGTTAACACCCCTTACATCATCTGTGTTTTGCATGGTCAGACCCATTCGCTTCCAGAAATTTCCCCAAATTTTCCCAGAATTCATGATTCCATACACCATTATTTCCAAAGTGTCCTTTTTTGGTTAAATAAAAATAATATTCAACCATGTCCTCCTCTTACCTCGGATACTCAACCATGTCCTCAATCTCGCCTCAGACACTTTACCCTTAATGCAGGTGTTAACTATCAAGCATTGGGCTAGTCCATGCAAAGCGGATGCTGAAGCAGCTACATCCCGACCATTACTTATGCTTCCCTGTCACTATATCCTAGATTTTACCCTTTTAATGTTGCCTTCATGTTTTGCTGACCTTGCATTTTCCCTTTTTGGTATACCGAGGCCCTCTTCCATTGGCTTCAACTTACAGAGGCCTTCTCCCATTTTTGAGGCCTTCTTCCATTTCTCCAACATTGTGTTTTCATTTTCATTATCACTGTGTTGTTTTGTAATTTGCCCACTGGGCTGGCACCTACTGCACGCCTGGCTGGCCTAGAAGGGGTCTCCTCTCTCTGTGGTCCTTCTCAAGATTTCTCCTATTTTCCCCTCGCGTCTGGGGAGTTTTTTCTTGCCTGCTATAAAGATAAATTCAGGGGGTGCCGCCCTGCTCTGTTTGTTGTAATACTGTGGGCATGTAAAGCCCTTTGAGACTGTAAACAGTGATATTGGGCTTTAAATAAACTTAAACTTGAAACTTGAACTTAAAACTTGGAGCATATCATCAGGAAATATCACTTGAGTTATAACTGCTTGCAGTATTCCTTGAGAAGCTCCAGCAAATCTGTTCTGCCTTTGTTCTTATTTGAATATCACTGCACCATGATAAAACCTCACCGGCTTCCTGTTCATCCATGTAGTGATTTCAAAATCACCATTCTCAAACACAAACTTGTCCCTCACAACCCCTTAGTAACATTTACAAGACACTTCCAACATAAATTTAGTTTAAACAATGGGCCTCATTCACCAATATCTTCCAAAGTTTTTCCCTCTTAAATTTGTTCTAGAGGAAGGTCCTAAGAAAAAGTCTATGTCGATTCATGATGTGCTCTTAAACCACAGAATTGTTTGCATCTTTGTTCTTATAATGATGAATCCCATTGTCGTCGTAATCTGAAAGCGCAATCTAGTTGTTCATAATTAGGTAAACGCCCTGCCAATCCTCATAAAAGGGCAGGGCCGTGTCTGCACACTGAAATCTATGGAAGCCCGTTTCGGCCACATTCAAAAAAAAAAAACAATCAAAAAAACAAGATTGCTTAATTGCTACTTCATTTCTCGGAATTCCAACTATGTCTCTCACAAATCTGACTTTATTTCTTGGAATTCCATCTTTTTTCCCCCTCGCAATTCTGACTTTATTTCTCATAATTCTAAGTTCTTTTCTAACAACCAACAAGTAGCTTGAGCCATGGCAGGAGGGAAGGCTACAATGGCTACATCTGCCCTTTCCAGGTATTTTAATATTTGTAAAACTGACTGATTCTCACACACCTGCCTTGAAACCTGTCTAGTCCCAGATGGGATAACCCATAAGTAGTGTATGTAAAACTATTGCTCACTTATCACAGTCTCCATAAACTGTTATATTCTCATATTGCTCATTTTGTTCATTGTACAAAAGTATGCATAAATATGCAGTACATTCTGGAGTGTTACGTGAAGTGTTAGTGTAGTATTTATCTTAAGACTATAATGCTTTGGAAAATAGTGAAAATAATTATCAAAAAATATTAGAAATGATAAAAGTAGTTTATTTATTCAGTAATTTAAATCCTATAATATTATACAACTGTAGAATTGAAGAAAACGCAATAAACAATTATTCTGCACAAACATCTCAGCACTTAAATGTGCGTAAGTGCACTCTTGAGTGTGTGTAGATTCTGTTCTTACTTAGGAACAAATCCCAAATTTGAAGACATTGGTGAATGTCAGAAAACTGCGTAAGTGGGTTTTAAGAACAAATTTCTTCGTAAGAATGGTTGATGAATGAAGCCCAATGCCCAGATGGTCCCCTCTGGTGTTGCTCTGTGTTCTATGGCCTGGTATTTCAGCATTTCATATATGTGACAGAGGGCTCTGTCTCAGGCTGCGAGCAGCATCTTTTCCCCCAAACTAACCACTTTCCCTGTTTGTACTTGGTTCGTTCATTTTTGTTTCCTGTTACATGTACATCCTTCATACATATCAATAATGCACATATTCCAATAAAATATCACGCTTGCTTCGAGGGTGCACACTCGAAGCACACAGCAGGTGACCCGGTTTCATTTACACAAACATTTCCAATTCACATTCACAATCTTACAGTTTAAAGCACCCTACAAACACCCCCAATTACACCTAAATGTTTGTCAGCGTCTTTACTGTTGTTAGTTTTACTGTTACTGTCTTTATCAGGTTACACTCACACGCAGTTAAATGTTTGTCCCATCTTTATTACACATATCACTTTGTTTAAACGTTCTTATTGTGTTGTAATGTTTGTTGATTGTCATGTCTCCCTCTGTTTTCTCTGTTCGTCTGTCTGTTTGGTTATCTGTGTTGCAGTAGCAGGGGAGGACCAAACAGAGCTATAGGAACGCAAGTTCGCTTATTTGGTTTAGCGGAGTGGCGCATGTGTGGTGCACACGGGGAAGGGGCCACTCCATGGAAAAGGGGTTTTCATCCTAAAATGTAATGATCAGCTGTCACTAGCCCGAAATCTGTAAAAGTTAAAACATTACTTTGTAGTGTGAATTTGTATTTGCGATTATGTATATGTACTGGAATGGATAATTAACTGCAATATTATTTTAAGTTAACAGAAGGCATATGTTCTGAGGGGAGGGGCTTATAGTTCAAAAGGGAGTTTTCGTCATTGTACATTGAGGGAGTCAGGAGTAAGAACCGAGAGTAGTTGTGTGGTGTGTTGAGTTGAATTTGAGAATTGAGAGTAGCAATTTGTTTATTTATTTATTTGTTAATCTATATATATTTATATATAGATTGTTTGTTGTTGGTTTTTTTCTTGTAATTTTTTTTTTCTTCCCCCCACTGTACATATTTGCCATTTGCCAGTGGTCTGAATCACAGCCCTAAAATGCATGCCAGCTTTGTGGAGCTAACACTGTGGTTTCTGGATACTTTTGCCATTTTGGATACTTTTTTTCACTTTTTTTCACTTTGGATGGGACTAGGTTTTTTTGTGTGCACTGTAAATAAAACATCTTGCACTTACGTGCTATTTGCGGCGGAGCCATTTTTTGTTTTTGGTGTGTTTTGGGCAACCCGAACCCCTGTCCGGCTTCACCCTGCCACATTTTGGTGTCAGAAGTGGGACGGCCAGCCGCAAAACAGTGCAGCCAGTGAGGAGGAGGATGGGCTTTACCCCAAAGAGGATGAGGGCTGGGATACCATGGAGGAGGAGGAGGAGGAGCGGCAGGGAGCACTTCCGAGAACCAGCACTCACAGCCAAGCCGCAGCCCCAGAGGCAGACATGGTGGCGCTGCTGTGGGACTTCTTCACCGCACAGCAACGACAGGAGGAAGGGTTTCTGGAGGAGATCCAAGGCTAGCAGCAACCATCCGCCAAACCCCGCAACCAACCACATCAGATGTGCTCATTCAGCCTGATCAGACCTCAGCAACAGTGACAACAGCATATGAAAGTCCCTGATTGGCTCTCCCAACACCCACACCACATCGGCGCTCCACCCCACCTTTTGTCCAGCAAGACATCAGCCTCGCTCCATCCCCAGCTGAGAGGGTTTACTGCAGAGGCAAAGATGCCTGTCTACCAGCCAGGGGAGCACATAGAAAATTATCTGCTGCGGTTTAAATGTATGGTCAGGACCTGGGCATGGCCAGAGCAGGAGTGGGCATGCCACCTGGTGCCACTGTTGACAGGTAAAGCACTGGAGGCCCACACAGCAATGGACTAGGAGAGGTCCAACTCCTAGGCAGAAAAATTCAACATTTCACCAGAGACCTACTGGCAGCACTTCCGAGAGACCACCTCACCACTTGGAGAGACCCCCACCGAGACATAAAACCGCCTGAAGGGACTGTACCGCTGTTGGATTCGTCCCGACCAGCGCACCAAGGAGGAGCAGCTGCTGCACGTCCTGCCTGGTTATGTCAGAACCTGAGTCAAAGAGCATGATCCAGACAATGGACTAACAGCCACAAAGCTAGCCCAGCACTACCTGAACACCTGTCAAAGGAGCGTGCCGCAACCACAGGCAACACCCAGAACACCCTGGGACAATCAGGACAAAGGAGGTAACCCTGTTGGGGTTTGGGGTGTAAAGGGGGACAACAGCCAAAATGTGAGCAAAGGGCTAGTTTGTTTTTACTGCCAGCAGCCAGGTCATAAAGCTTCTGTTTGTCTGGTAAGAAAACCTAAACTGACTGGATTCTGTTCTGTGCCAAGGGAGGGGGACAGTCCTGGTTGGGAGGGGGGAGGCTCTGATATGAAATGTGAAATTATTGTTAATGGTCAATCTGTCCCGGAAAGTCACACCGTCAGCAACAGATGTGTCAGGGCTCGATGCGAGAGAATGGGAGATTCCTGACAATATTGGGGCTTTGCAATGTGCCAATGTGTCATTAAAATCAATGTTTGAAAAGGTAAGTACGGGTGGGGGCACCTCTGTGGGTCATAGTGGGGAACGCATTTTTGTTGAAAATGGGATTTTGTATGTTGAAGGAGAAAATGGTAAACAGCTGGTTGTTCCCACCTGGTCCTCCACCTCACACACACCATCCCCTGGGCTGGACACCTAGCCCTGCAGAAAACATATCTTAAGTTCCCGGTTCTACTGGCCTTCCATGTGTACAGATGTTCAGTCATACTGCACTACATGTACTGTGTGTCAGAGAACAGGTGCCGTCCGCAGGTCTGACAGAGCCCTCTGTCACATTACCTCCCTCTTCTTCTGGATTGCCGAAGGTCGGCAATCAGGAAAGATAATTGGCCATTAGACTTGGCTTACCTGCCTTATGCCGGATGACGAATTTGTAGGGCTGCAGTGGAGTACCACCTAGTCACCCATGCATTATGATCTTTCTGGTTTGGATCCAAGTCAATGCTCGGTGGTCTGTGTCCAGGTCAAACTCCCTCCCCAGCAGATAATACCTGAGGCTGTCTAGGGCTCACTTTATGGCAAGGCACTCCTTTTCAATTGTAGAATACCTCTGCTCTCTGCGCAGCAGCTTCCAGCTGAGGTATAGGACGGGACGTTCTTCTCCTGGCTTGCCCAGTGCCAGAACTAACCCAACGTCCCCAGCTGAGGCATCCACCTGCACCAGGAACTGCTTAAAAAGTCTGGACTCTGGAGCACTGGGGACGCACACAAATGTCTCTTCAGGGTAACAAATGACAGAGCCCCTCTGTTCTCATTGCCAGTGTTCTCCACACCATTCCAGCGGATTGCAATGGACATCGTGGGACCCCTGGAGAAGAGCAGTGCTGGGTACCAGTATATCCTTGTCATCTGTGACTATGCCACCAGGTACCCTGAGGCCTTCCCACTCCGCTCCATCACGACCCTAAAAATCATCAGTGCTCTGGTCCAGTTGTTCTCCCGTGTAGGATTCCCCGAGGAGATCTTGACAGACCAGTGGATGAAATTCACCTCCTGCTTGATGCAACTATATCAGCAGTTGGGCATCAGGGCCAGGACCAGTCCCTACCATTCTCAAACCGACACTAAAGAACATGCTGAAGACGTTCGTGGCAGATGCAGGGAAGAATTGGGATAAATGGTTACCATTCTTGTTGTTTGCTTACAGGGAGGTGCCCCAGGCATCCACAGGTTTCTCCCCATTTGAGCTGGTCTACGGGTGGCAAGTTCAGGGACCACTGGACCTCCTAAAGAAGATGTGGAAGAGGGCCAAACCAACTGCTTCAGAGACTGGCATTGTCCAGTATGTCCTACAGATGAGGGATCGTCTGGAGAAGCACAGGGAGGAGGCTACGGAAAACCTACAGAAGGCACAAAGGGCCCAGAAGCTGTGGTATGACAAGTGTGCCAGGTACCGTGAGTACTAGCCAGGACAGAAGGTGCTGCTGTTGCTTCCATCATCCACCAGCAAGCTACTGGCAAAGTGGCAGGGGCCCTACACCATCACCAGGAAGATGGGTCCAGTCACATATGAGGTCCACCATCCGGATAAGGGCAAGGAGACTCAAGTGTACCACGTGAACCTCATGAAAGAATGAAAGGATAGACAGACTGCTCAGGTGATGTTAGTGAGAAAAGTGGAGGAAGATGAGGAAAACAGAGGAGACTTGGAGGCTTGGCAGCAGCAGGGGAGCGTGGACCTGGAGGATCTGGAGAGTGGCCAGAGAGCTGAGCTCCACCAGGTGTTTGCTGACTTTCCCGCCTTGTTCCAGCAGAGGCCTGGCCATACTGAGGTGTTGGAGCACAGAATCCACCTTAAAGACTCCACACCCATACGACAGTGGCCATACCGAGTGCCTGAGCGCCTGGTGCCAGGGCTGAAGGAGGAGCTAAATGCTGTGTCCCAGTTTGATGCATATCCAATGCCATGGGTTGATGACCTCCTAGAGAAGATTGGTAAGGCCAGTTTCATTACCACCCTGGACCTCTGTAAGGGGTACTGGCAGGTGCCACTGGAAAAGAAGTCGCGGGAGTACACTGCCTTCAGGACCCCCATGGGCCTGTTCCAGTTCACAGTGATGCCGTTTGGGCTACATGGAGCGCCGGCCACCCTCCAGTGACTTATGGACCGTGTGCTACGGGACTGTGAAGACTGCTCTGCAGCTTACCTGGATGATGTGGTCATCTTTAGCAGTTCCTGGGACGACCGTCTCCAGCACCTCCACAAGGTTCTACAGCGTATTCAGGAAGCAGGACTCACCCTGAATGTTCAGAAGTGTGAGTGGGCAAGGCTGGAAACCAAATACCTGGGGTACCTGGTGGGCAGAGGAGCAGTCCGGCCTCAAGTGGATAAGGTTGAGGCAATACAGAACAGCCCTCGTCCCCGCACCAGAAAACAAGTCACGTCATTCCTGGGTCTTGTTGGTTGGTGCCGGCGGTTTATGCCCAATTTCACCACAATTGCTTACTGGTGACCAAGCTCAGTTTTGCAGTTGTCTGTTGACCTGAGCAGTTTTCACAACTAATTTCAAAGCTTCCTCGGCTTCTCTGTGTTGTCCTTCTCAGTCATTTGGGCTGTATTATGTGCTGATGTACATGCAAAGACTGTTTCAAAGTCAGACATAAACATGTTGTCTTAAATGTACAGTATTTGGTACACTTTCTTCTCCATCAATAGAACTTTTGCCTTGTCTCTCTTTCACACACACTCCCTGTCTCACACACACACACATTTTTATTCTGTTTAAGAAACCTTGATGTGATCTCAGCTTGGTTTCAAGTGGTAGGCCCATCAAAGCATAAGTTGTTCTTGTCCTGGTGAGGATCAGGATGTGAGGTGTGAACAGTACTTGCAGTGTCAGTCACAGAATACCAGCCGCTTCCTCTTTCCTCTGGTGAGGGGCCAGGCAACCAGAGTGTACGCTGCATAATGGGTAAATATAATGACTCTCTTAGAGGCGTAGAGGAGTTTTCATTTTGAAGAGTGATGATGTCCACAAATATACAACACAAACAAATAACTTGAGCTACTGGCAATGTAGAAGTCAGTGAGGAATTACAATAAGCTTCACTAGTGACCTCAATCATTTAAGAGTGGTGGAGAAAAACCAAGAAAGCAGGAGTGTGTCGAGAAGTTGCTGGAATGTTATCCTGAATAGAAGTTGCTTCTCTGATTGGGAAGAGGAATGTCTCAGAGAGATGCAGAGAAAAACAAAGAAAAACTATTCCACTTGCTTCCCCAGCACACTGTTGCATCTCTGTTGGGGAGGAATAATGTCCTCTTGACCTGTGGGTGACAGGTGTGCATGTTACAAGATTCATAAAAAGACAACTGTACTTTGGGGAAAAGAGAAAATTGTTCAGGAGTACAAATGGAGGAAATTAATGACATGAGGTGAATTCATTCCTGTAAATGAATACATCCATAGATATACAATGCAAACAAAGCTGCTGACTGGCTCAAATAAACTGTGGTGGTAAGACATTAAGTAAAGATACATTGCTACCAGTGTTAGATGATTTTGATTTAGTCTTAGTTTTAGTCTTTTGACTAAAATACATATTTGCTTTTGTCATATTTTAGTCATTTGATCATTATTAGTTTTAGCCTAGTTTTAGTAAACAAATACTAGACAAGCTTTCGTCACATTTTCCTCAAGTTGCATGTTGTTCTTCAAATTAAATCATAACAGTGATTTCATCAAGCACATAGATATTCTTAGACTTGCTACTGGTATGCACAATTAACATTGGTATGCACCAAGTCAAGTGAACAAGAAAACATAGCCCTCTGCTTCTAGCTATCAAAGCCAAACCTTTAAGTTGATTTTGATAAAGTCTAATTTTTTTTTTATCATTTCTTGGTGGCACGTCTTCAAATGCCCCTTGAGGTTTGATGTATTTTTCTAATTGATTTTGCACCCACATTGTTTGCAGTGAGTTTTATTTTCAGTTGTATTATAGCTGAAATGTTACAAATCCATTATTCTCCTTCTTCAGAGAGTAGCCATGATATGAGTTGCCAACTGCATTGCCAGATGGGAAATGTTAAAGTATCGTTCTAAGAAAAGTTTGTCTTTAAATAATGTGGCTTGTCAGCGGTGTAAAAAAGTTGTTCATCTTAGTGAATACGTCTTTGCAAGTATATTGTAATCCTGTGGGCATGTAAAGCCCCTTGAGACTTATACTAGGCTTTGATTTTGAGACCACTGATCAGATGAGTTCCCTAAATAAGTTCCCTAAAGAAAAACTTGCAATCAACAACTTTTCTTCTCTTATTGCAGAATGACAGGTCACCTCACCATTTTGGCTGAAGAACCATCAAATCAACCACATATATTCCTGTGGCTGAGGTGTTTGACATGATAGCTGGAAGGAGATTGGCTGCCTATTGTTTCACTGCCTTTTTATCTGCTTAAATATTGATGACTACCAGTCCAACTCTTCTCAAAACAGAGCCACCAGCATAGGTGCTTATATGAGCTGGTTAATGCAGGTTTTAAAGTTGTTGAGCTGTTTACCTCTTTGAGTTTCATTTAGACATCATTTGCTATTGGTAAGGATATTTTTGTGGAAAAGACTGACAATGCAGGTCATACAAATTGAGTGGTATATATCCTACACTTTCGGTCAAAATGTCAATCAAAATGATTTATGACTCCTGTGATTTATGACCCCCCTAGTCAGCTTAACTAACAGGTCAGTTTGATTGACAGGTCAGTTGATGGACAGCTGCTTTTCATCTAGACTTACGACATGTCCTACTGACTGACGGGCATGTGTCATGGTTTGGATTTGTGACTTCTGGTGTGTGTCAGAAACCGTTGTGTCAAAACTGTGTGACAAAGTTGTGATTGCAGTTGGTAGGTGAGGGAATGGTCAATGAAAGGTTGGTGTGTTGTCTGGGTATGTCATGCTGATCAGTCCTGATGGTCATAAATGTGTTTGACTGGGAAGTGGCGTTCTGTTCATTTTTAATGTGCATGTGACTAAGTCTAACCTTTCTGGGCTCTTGATGTCTCTTCACCTTTTGGTGGACAGACAGTTGTCCATCTGTATAGGACTTTCCAGTAAGAAGCAATGCAGTGTATATGTAGAGTATATTTGATTTTTGGGTTTTCCTTAGGATGTTTCACTGGCCTCAGATGGCATTGCTCACCGATTTCAGCAGTAGAGGGGGGCCAACGAGCAGATGTGTCTAGGCGGGAGGCTTCAGTGTTTTGGGATACCACATGGAGCGAGTCTAAACATCTCTCATCCTCCCTGATGGAGTGAAGGTTGGTAATCTGGCTCTAAAGTTCTAAAATCTTCTTATTCAGTGATAAACAGCAATAACACTGAAATAACGGAGACATTTTAATTCAATTAGAGGAAGTTCAATGGATGGAATCTTTCTTGTTTGTGTGTCAATACTTTGCTTTATTTTCCTGTGTAAATACGCAGCAGCTACACGGGAAACAGCAGCACACAGCTAGGAAGTGACGTCAGTAACAATCAGTAACAATCAGTAACAATCAGTAACAATCAGTAACAATCAGCTTAACATGGAAAACCTTGGTCTTCCATGCTCAGTTTTGTGGTTTTATGAACATATTGACCTTATATTCTTTTGGCTTGTTCCCTTTTTCTCAGGGGTTTCCACAGTGGATTTTTGCCCTCAGCACCAATGGCAGTCATTGTTAACCAAGGCCTCGACTGATCTGGTATGTCATTTCTGGTCTTGTCAATCCACATAATGATTTGCTGAAAATTTTACATCTGATGCCCATCCTGACACAACCACTAACCTTATGCACGGGAGCACTGGTAAGGCGCTATACATATATATCATGGTTTTCTACTGTCTGACTTTCCTGTGCTGAAAGTCCCTCTCCTGTGTCTTGCTGCACTCTGCCTAAGAAAAGAGAAAATTACTGAAATTGTTTATTTTAATTGACACTAAACTTTACGTTGCACATTTCTTGGGAAGCTTGCTTGAAAAATACATTACAGGAAACATTCAATACACAATTTATGTGGTAATCTTCAAAAGGCTTACCACTGGATGTAAGAGCCTGGACTTTCCTTTCTGCATATATTATGTTTCTCAAACTTACTGTTGCCATATATAGCTTTGATCAATGCAGTAAAAAGGCCATTAAAATTGTCTAGTGGATGATCAGTCTCTATCAATAGACAGTTGCAACCGTTTTACCACTCAACAAGGGACACAAGTACACAACTGATCTCAGAACAGAGCAAGCAGTTTCAAGAACTGTTCAGCCTTTCTTGTGATTCTGATGTTAGCTGTCTAACATCAGCTGTAGAGAGTTCAGTGGAAACATTGCTAAAAGTAGCATGCTAATTGGCTAGATATCCCATTGTGTCATCGTACTGTCACAGTACACAGGCACAAGTGTGTTTTTTTCGCAAAAACCGATGTCAGGACAGGGCAAGTGATTTTAAAACCACTTGCCTTCATCTACACTTTTCAACAAGACCTGTGACATCAGCTGAACAGATCCACCATTGAGTTTAATGAGCTGTACACAAGCACAGCTCATTCTCGACAGAAAAGCACAGCGAAACAGGGCAAAAACGCCTCAGGGAGGCAGTGGGTGGGTCATGGGAGAAATGTATTAAAATAGACAGTAATAGATTGTGTACACAGATCATTAAAAATCACTCTTAAGAGATATATCTTCTGACATTTATTTTTGTGTAGGAAAGTTGGGCAAGCAGTGCTTGCCTTGCTTGCCCTGACAGCATGCCACTGATATATGTATATGTGTGTATGTGTATATATATATATATATATATATATATATATATATAGCGCTAAACATGTAAAGCACATTTTATGTCCCGGGTGTAAAACAGTGTCTAAGATAAAATAAGATAACACTTTATTAATCCCCAGGTGGGGAAATGATGAAAATGTGATGACTAAAAGACACAAACACGAGAGTGATGTACAAAAAAAGTGCGGTATATTAAGAATATTTACAAAACAATAATATTTACAAATATGTAAAAAAAATATTTACAATACAAATACACACTGGAATGGGGAGAGGATGACAGACGGTGCCAAAGGAATGAACGAAGCAAAACAAAAACCACCCTAAAATACCTCTACGAAACACACCACTGACTACAAAACAAAACGTACACAAGTGGCACCTGTTTCTAACCTACCCCTAATACAAAGTGCAATACTAGCGCGGGGATCCCCCACCAGTCTCCACTGTCCTGGTGTCTGGAGGTACTGTCCACCAGTCCATTACTCTGGGGCTGTAGGTGTGTAGTGTTGATGTTCCGGATATGTAGACAGCGGAGTATAATGGTTCATCATTCAGTTTGTACCTCAGTTTTTGGGCCACGTTTCTGTTTGTGTCATGGTTGACTGAATCGACCCAGAGCTGACTTTTTTTTTGTTTGTTTGTTTGTTTTTTTAAGAATACACAAAAACAACAAAAAAATGAACAAAACAGCAACAATGCTCAGCAAATTTAATAGTTTTGTTATCCTCAGGACTTCCATTCTGGTAAATGAATGTAAACCAAAGGACCACCACACCGAGTATTTAAATGAGGTGGGAGGATCCTCAAATTTGTGATTGTAGCTCAAGTATTCCCTTTGCAGTAGAAAAAGAGATGAAAAAAACCACAACAACTATTAAGCGATGAGTGACCCTTCTAACCATTTTCTGATCAGTGCAAAGTGCATTCGATATAAGGGTGGGAAAACAGTTCCTGCTTAGAACAGCCTAAAGATTCAATGTACCTTGTTGTTTTTATGGTTTCACTATAAATTATATCAGTATCACTTTACAATCAGACTATCCTTATAAAGGATTCATAAATGGTTTACAATTGGGTTATTAATAAGTTGTAAACACTATAAATCATTAATAAGCAATTATGAACAAGTTATAACTCAGTTTTCATGCATTGATGCAGGCTCAGTGTTTGGCAAGATAAAGGTATTGCTGCACTTTTCATATGTCTATTCTGTTAAATCTCAGATCTTGCTAGTTGCTTAGCTTACTTTATGTTGTCCCTTTATCAGTGAGCATGTTAAATATGTCAGCTTCATCTCATTTTTATGACTATTTATCAGTTAGTCACTAACATTTATAACTGCCAAAAGGGAGCATGATTGTAAAGTGTAAAACACATCAGCATTTACTAATGGGTGGCTGAATTTTCTCTAGAGATAAGACATTGCCTTTTATTTTGCAAGAGTACAAACCAGGAAGTAACATAATGCTAACATGGTAGGAGGGAAGTACATCATTCACGCAGACAATTACATTTACGGTACACAGATCACATTAAACTATCACAAGAATTAACAATACAACACAAAGATTACACGATGAACAATACACATACACTTCTACTAGCCACAACTGGAAACATAAACTGAACAAAAGCAAACTGGGGTTAAACAACAGTCCATCACCCCAAGGCATGCTGCACCCATCTACCAGCTAGTAGTGTTTGAATGCTAGTAACTTATTAACAAATATTTGATGCAGCTGACAGGTATAAATGCTGGCTGATGGAGAAAACAAAGTAAATTAAGTAACCAATGAGATCAGAGTCTTAACAGTACAGATAAATGTGGGATCACTATTTGGCAAGTAACAGGTCACTGTTGCGCTTTTTATCTAACGTTTGTAACAGCTTATTAATGATTTATAGTGTTCACAACCAAATTAATAATCTAATTATAAACCATTCACAAACCCTTTACTGAAAAGTAGTACCATTATATTATCTACGGTCTAAGGAATCACACCAATCTGTGGCTTCCTGCTTTCTGCTTAAATCCAAAACATGATGATATGTCAGGTTTTAAGGCTGGTTGACAGTAATGTGGCAAGCAGGCCTTTCAACGTGTAAAAGAACATGATTATTTATTCACACACTAGCATGAATAAATAGGTAGAAATGCATTGACTCTAGGGTTCAAAGTGTCTATCCAGGAACGTAAATGATAGGAACACAACAATTCAGTGCAGAATCACGATTCTATGTGAGAGACAAGGAGAAAAGTATCAAAATGATATGCTGACTGACAGTTCTTTTACTCAGAACAGGGGGTCAAGGATTCCTCTCAGTGAGTCTTCTCTTACTAGGCAGTATAATGCTGTCTGGGGTTTCATTTAAAGTAATATGAACCTTCCAAGAAAGATTCAAGGACTGTTCTCAGACAGTTACTTTTCAATATCCAGCACCAATATCAATTTCGACTTCATAATCGCCCTCACTTGAAATTTTCACACTGGGTACAAGTCCTATTGGTTGGTTGAACTAAACTCATGTTTATTAAACCGAGTCAGTAAGTACAAGGGTGTAATATTGAGAGCATGTGAATATAGAACATATTACAAACTCAATCATTTTTGCAAAATTACACTTCTCTTTGTTGTCTCATTCATGTATTCATGAGGGATGGAGGCTTTGTGACTCGCACAAGGTTTGTTTGACCAGACCAGAGGCAAAGGAGCACGTCTCTATACCACAAATCACCACCCCCAACACACACACACACACACACACACACACACACACCTTCACTTGTATGTTTTAACGATTGGACACGAACCTGAGTGTTTTTTTTAAAACCTTATCCCCTTTGAGGAGTCCCTCCTCTGTGTTATGGTTTCCTCAAGTCACTCTTTGGAATTAAATATTATGTCTTCTTTGCAAGATGAGCTGTCCATCATGGTTTATAAAAACAGGTGAGTTGTCTGTCATGACTATCCCTCAACAGCTTGTGTGAGTCTCAGGTTTAGAATAACAAACAGACACACCTGAACCTTAGTCTACTTCAAAGCTGCTCATACAAAATGAATATTTTATTGATCAGACTGAAAAGAGAAGATGAAGCCAATGAAATTTGGAAACCCTTTCTTTATCAGAAGATTCTACTAAGTAGATAAAGTACAATTTTAGCAAACCATTTGAACCTGTGGTACATTTTAAATTTAGGCAGGATTATTGTGTATGCAAAGTAAGAGATTGAGCATGTTAAACTTTAATAAACTGCCTGGAAAAAGGCCTGTCTAAACAGACCATTATATTTTTTTTCTAAATCAGGAGTAGTTTTCCAGAGCTGGATTGTTGTGTGAGGCACAGACAGCTGCCAGTCTCTTATTATTCTCTCTCATGGCGTCTACAAGACTCATCACACCATTATCCTGGAGGAAGTGATTTCCTGCGATTTCTCCAGCCACCTTCACAACATCTTCTATCACCTTCATCACCGGCTCCAGGAGGATGAAGCGTCGAGTCTGAAGTTCCAGTACGTCGGCTGTTCCACTCAGACGACCCAGGAGGTGGACAGCACTTCTCATCTTCTTCTGGAACTCTGCCAAGGCCTCTCTCTGCTGTTTCACCTCCACTATTTTCTCTTTAACTTGTTTCAGGTCCTCATCTGTCTGATTAATTGTACACTCTGTGTTTGAAATTCGAGACTGATAGTCAGAGATCCTACCATAGTAATACTGAACATTAGAGTATGACCTGTCCACCTCTTCCCTTGCAACACGGGCAGCCCTTTCAGCTTCTTCCATTTCCTTAGCACCACTAACTGCCATGATTGGTCCTGTGCAGAAAGAAAGTACAGATTATGTCAGATAGAAAGATGCCACCTTAATGAATGGAGAATTCCAGCTGAGAGACTGACTGGCAAATGTTCTAATAAATTGCTTTTATATATTTGATTGTCCTACTCATCTGTCTGCTGTTTTCTCTGCATTAACTACATGTGTAGTTTGAGACATTTCCTGCCCTTGGCCCTTTGGAAAAGATCCATTGCTATCCAAGCTTTCAGATTTACAGAATCATCATATGCAACACTAATCATATGCAGCACTAATCAAGCACTAATCATACAGTGAATTAACCCAGTGAGAAAGATGTAGTACCAGCTATCCATCCCCAAATGGGGATGAAAGACACTCCAATGCCAGCATCTCTCAGAGTCTTTCCACTGCTTCCTCTGTCACGTAGTTTGTTAAGCGTGTCTTCAGCATTTTGTTGGCTGTTCCTTGCCACCTGCAGTGCTTGTTCACAAGAATTCAGTGACTGTTTCTCTGAATTTAACTGAGTGTTCAAATTGTCTAAGGTGAGCTTCTTCTCTTCTCTCTCACTCTCAAACCGTGTCTGTTGTTCAATGAGTTTCTCCGTGTCCACATCCAGTTTCCTCAGCTCTCCTTCAGCTTCCTGCGCTGTCTTCTCCATGTCCTGCTCTGCCTTGACAATCACATCTCTGATATGCTTATGAACAGATGAGTCAGTAGAAATGAGATCTGTGTCTACACTGAGGAGTGAATCACACAAGTTGTTGAAAGAAGACATGCCATCCCTCAGAGACAAGACAATGGCACTGCTCACATTCCCATCACACACCCTGAGTCGAGAAAGAGGAAGTTAAAAAAAAACTATCTGATCTTGTAGATTCATGGTAACTGTGGTTTTATACGGACCTTTATTCAAATGTTGTAAATAGTGGTCTGTGTTAATTTATATATATATATATGGTCAAAACACAGATATAAACAAATAAGACTGATTTAAACTTGAGTTTATTATAGTGTGTATAACATAATTAGATGCTTCATAACTGTGTAATCAGTGTAAAGAAAGATTAATGTCACAGCACTTACCTAGAGGAGAGGATTTCAGTCATGTTTCGTTTCTTCAGAGAGAGAAATGTCAGCTAACAGAAATAAATCAATGAACTTGATCAGAGCTCAGAGTCACTGAAGATGTGTCTGAACGCTGCACTCAGAAGAAGTGTGTGTTCTTCAGTCTGTTGTCTAACTTTACAATCCTTCACTAGTTCCTCAGTACAGGGGTCTTTTTATTTGGTCTGTCCTCCTACCTCTCACTCACTATCTCCTCCCCACATCTGATCCTGCCTACTGGATCTGCAGAGGAGAACTGCTTTAATAAAACAGAAACTGAAATGTACACAAGTCTCTATAAACCCCTCCCAATGTACTATTCCACCCCTTTTTGGGAGGGGAGAAGACTTGGGGTTATTATATAAAGTCCTCTGTCTCGCTAAGAGAACAAAGCACAACAGAAGGAATCATCTTCAACAGAACACCTTGCATTAACTGCTAAACGGTAAGCTATAACATTCTACTACCTTCACAAAAGTATAGTCTTATAGTTCTATTCAACTCACTTCACAGTAGTAGTAGTAGTAGTAGCAGTGTACAGAACAATTGTTCTGTTTTGTCCTATAACCCACAGTGCATTTCAGTATGTCTTTAGAAAACCTAGTATGTTTTGAAAAACACATTCCTTGGTTATAAACTGAGATGATCTTCAAATTCAAATGTTTTAACAAGTGGATTGACAATACAGGAAAAAACAATGTTTAATTAATAGGTAAGGTGTAGTGCTTGAAATGTTTCGTGTAGTAAATTATCTTTTAAAGAAAAATACAATCTTTTCAGAAATGGTGGAGCTGCTGCTGCTGGTGCTTTAAGACATAGGTGGTTTATAATTTATTTCACAAAAAAAGTGTGAAGCAAGGGCAATTTCAGTTTCACTTTTTAATTTTAAAACTCTCCAAGGCATAGCGACGGAAAGCAAAGGGGAACCAGGAAAACTAAGCTGCTGAAAACAATGTTGAAATTAATTACTTTACTATATCACAGACCACATCAAATGAGCTATTTACAGTAGTTGATGTTAAACAGAACAGAAACAGGTTATGAACTTCTGACTGTGCCGAAGAAAGGAGAAGAAAAGAATGAAACAACACAACAGCTTTAACCAGTCATTAACAAAATGTATTCAGCTGACTAACTTGAAACCTGGAAAAGAAAAAGATGAGAACCAGAATAATGTTGGACGAAGAAACAAAAAATAAAATAAAGACAACAAAACTATACTACTGTAAAAATATAAATACTAAATGGCACCTGCCATTAAACCAACGGGAATTATACAAGCCAGAAAGCAAATGAAAAAGTTGAAATGTGACAAATATATACACATGCAAGTCGTAAAAAATGAGAACACAAAATAGTCATAACTACAAACAGTACAAACATTGACAGTTTTTTATGCAGTCCCCCACTTTTAATTGGCAATGAAATGATATAAAATATATAGTTGTGTGTATGCTAAGTTCAACCAACTTGAAAACTGCCCCATCCTGGCAGTTTTCCTCTAAGTTGTTAGGTTTTGTTGCACTTCCTGATTACCTAGTTGATTCCTGGTTTCAATTAGTCAAGTCTTTTTTGTCCTGTATCCAACTAAAGATTTTGTCAGTTGAATCAGCTTTGGAAATCCATTGGCATCTGTTGAAGATTCACTGATGATTCCGACTACATTAACATAGTGAAATGCGACACAGTCTTAGGGACATATGTTTGAGCATTTAAAAATCAATAAAAGACAGCTGCATATGATGGAAGATTTGAACTGCAGCCTATTTGAATGGGCGACATAATGTTGGGCTACTAAATGGATTTGTCAGAATAATGAGACAGGCAGCACACATGTATTTCTGTTTAAAGATTTTATATGTTCTTATAGCCTTTTTTTTCAGTGGCACTTTAAACATTAAAACAATGCGTAGTCTAAATGAGTAAACAAATGGAACAGTTTAAAATAAACTCACAGCTATGAAAAACTAACTTCTCATCTTCAACGGGATAGGCTTGTTAGGCTACTGTATTTCTCTTTCAGCGTAACGCATAAATCTTATGTGTAAATGAATAAATAAACAAATTAAACACTTGCAACTTAAGATCTGAGATCTTTAAGATGAAAAAGCAAACGCGTGTCTACAGTCTCTTTTTTGATGGCAGCTATGCAACTTACTGTTTCAAGTGGTTTGCCATGTGCGATGTTGTTGAATGATAAGCAAATTCTTGCATACAGAATTGCCTTTAACTTTGTTAGGGCTGTCCTTCAAAAGTTCGAAATGCCGCCATGGTTTTCTCCACCAGCGCATGTTATCACATAGATTTTTTTTTTTAGCAAGCGTACCAGCTAGCCCCGCTAGAATATAAAAATATATTTCTGATTCCTTTTAATCATAATTCCTCACTGAAACGTTATCCCTGTGCATTTTTTTAAAGCTGTCTGTTTTATCCTGTTATTGTGATGGACACTGACTGATCAGAAAAAAAAAAAAAAAAGACTGCTCAGCTTGAAAGTTCTCAGTGAACTGACGGGCCTCCAACTGATTATTCGACTCGTTGACTTTCTAATAAGAACACCATGTTTTCCCTTCTGTGTGAAATTGAGTTATCAGACTGTTGTGATTGTCAGTGCATTGGTTTCATGTTTCATTTCCAGTAAAACTGGGGAAACCCTGCACATGCATCTTCCTACAAACCAACCGCCGCCCCCCCCCCCCCCCCCCCCCCCCCCCCAACAAAAAGTGCTCATATGGATATATGGTTAAATGGAAATGAAATGTAGTTTTGTCTATTTCACATGAATGTTCCTCCACCAAAGGGGCAAAAAAATATTTTCAGCATATTCCAAAATTCTTAAATATTCCAAAATTTTGGTGCAAATTTAGAGCACAAATTTGTGATGTATCAGATTCACATTAATTTCACAATCAATGAGTAAGCTAGTCTTGCTTAGGATTCCTAAATTGACAACTGAGTTTAGGATTGAGTGTTCTATTATTGTAATGCTATGACATTTTGGAGAAGACCAATCCAAAAATTAATCTGACTTTGACTTTGACTTAACAAAATGATCATGTATTTAGATGAAGTTGCTATTTTTGAACACACAATCAGTAACTCTGAAAGATGTTTATTTGAATTGTAGGAAAAGCAAAACAATGCAGTCTGAAATTGCAAAGAAGACTCAGAGTCTCACCACAGCTAAGGACATGAGAGAATCCACCCAGCTCATAATGAAACCTTATGCCAACTGGGAGGAGTACCTGACACCAGCACCACTCTCCATAGCCATAATGGGGGAACTGGTCTACATCTCTTCCACAAAAGATTTCTCCATCAATAAGAACCCACCCAAAGGCGGCTACACGTACATCAAATACCCAGAGTCATTCCGTGCCTGCCTCATGCAAGTGTGTAATGCTGGCTGGTGGGCTTTCAATGTAGCCCATAAGAGTATGGATCAGATCCGCCTTCACACTTCCACTGTACCAGACTACATGAAGACTGTAGTGAAGATCCTGTTTCAGGGAAGTGATGAGGTCGTCGAGGCACTTCTACCCGACCAGCTGGAGAACATTCGGGTCATCGCAGATGACTGTGTGGAGTTGGCCGACGCAGCAGAAAAAAAGTTTACTGATGTCATCAATATCATTCAAGAACTCCTGGAGGCATGTGTGAATGCAAAATATTTTTATGGAGAAGAGCTAAAAGAGATTGAAAAGAAACTGGAAGAGGCCAAACTGAGGAAGCAGTCAGCAGAAGAAAAAAAGCAACGATCTACGGAGATGATGCAGTCAGTGGGGAAGCAACTAAATGAGGCTCAAGAAAGCTACAAGAAAGCAATGGATTCACTCCCCAGTGGATGGGATATGATTGGCATGGATTTTGTTGCAGGATTATCAGACTGTGTAACAGGTGTACTAAATGCAGTAACATCCATTGTTACCCAGCCTGTAAAACAAATGTGTGATGGAGCAAGAGAGGTGAAAAGTACATATGATGACCTAAGGGGTAAGGATGGTGCAGGAAATGACATTCATATAATAAACATCTACAGCAAGTCTGGAGAACTTCTTAGCACTGCAGAAATCATTGGTCGGTTCATTGAAGGGGAAGATATTGACTGGAAGGAATTGTATGACCAGAAGGAAAAACAGCCCAAATCAAAATTTGCATCAGAGCAGTTCCACAGGATTCAGGAAGGACTGGAGAGGTTCCCAGACTGCAAACCAAAAAAAAAAGCTCTATCCTTATGTAAAAAAGGAAACAAGATCTGTCAGCAGCTTGCAGAGTATGCACCTACAGGTCAGTGTAGCAAAGAAAAAACAAAGGAGATCATCTCTGATTGGAAAGAGCTCATTAAATTAGCTCAGGCTTTTGACAGCAAAAGCAAGAGTGCCACAAAGTCACCGTCTATGACACCAAAACCACCAATGATGTACAAACAGGAGAGCGAAGGGTCTGGTAAAAAGTCTGCAAGTCAAAGGGCCTCAGAGAATGCTCACTTCCGTATTGAGCAGAGTCGAGCACAACTGGACCAGACAAGAGATATGTATGAGAAATGTGTAAAGAACATGGAGGAGAGCCAGAAGGAGCTGACTGACATTTTGGTCACCATGAGAAGCTGTGAGATCAAGGAGATCGACTTCAACACCACTATAAAAATGCTGGTCAAAGGTATGGATGCAATGGGTAGAGTGAAGGAACAGTGGGAGAAGATGGTACGTTTCTTTCAGATGGTGTCCAACATTGTGAAGGTCAGCTTGAGCACAACTCTCAAGAATTTTGTCACAACAGCCGAGAAGACACAGACACTGTCTTACAATGCCAAACTGTTCTCAAAAGACCTGCTCTACAACCAGGCCTTCCAGGCCTCTAACATAGCCAGTCTTGTTCATATGATCTCAGAGACCTACACTGAGGTGTCCAACAAGTACCTGATGGACAGAGTCAGTAGTCTGGGCAAACTCATGGCCATGGATACAAGTAAACCAGAGTTTGATCAAGAGCGTCAACAGCTACAGAATGGATGTGATGAGGCTCAGAGAGGTATTCTACATCTGGTCATCAAGAACAAAAAAGCCTTTGAGAGGAGCGCTGATACAAGGCTGAAGAAAATTGAGGGGGAATTGCTGGCCATTCTACCAACTGCAGCACCTGAAGAAACCAAGGCCATTAAAGAAGCTGTCCAAGCTGGATTCACTGAGGAAGATGAGGATGCTTATATCTGAAGTAAACTTAGTATCACTGACTTTACCTTTTTTGTTCTAAAGTTTTACATTTGACATAGACACGTCATAATTCTAAATGTAGCCTAAGGTTCTAATACAGGCTAACTCCTGGCATTCTATGGTACCTTTCTTCCAGAAAGAAGGGTTAATCATCTGTAGTTCCTCTCTGAACTTCTTTTTTGTCTTTCTGTGTTGTCCTCTGCTACAGATCCATTCAAATCAAAACCTGTGACAAGACTGACAATGAATTTCTCACCACCCTGTCAGCTTCACTATCTCAAGAGATCCATGACATGAACGATACTTCTCAAACTGGACATTGTGAGGAAATCAACATTTGTGCTAACCTTTAACTAACATCTTCATGAGTATCTATTTTTTGCATGGGGTTTTTGTCTAAAAAAAAATGAAATATGTATCCTCCTAGGAGCAGACTAATGGTCTGCAAATCTTGTTCATCTTAAAGAATTTTGATTTCTGTGAGCTGGTCCCAGTCCTGCTCTTTCCTCAGCTAATAAATTATATCAGAAAACATGATCAATAATAATGAACGGTTCTGTAATTCAAAATTTGTTTACTTTAAAATATTTAGCTTTTAAAATGATTCTGCAAGCAAGACTTTGCCTAATCACCATCACTGGCTGATCGGTTGAACTGTTAAACTTCTGTTCTACATTACTCGATATCATGTGGATTTATTAAGGTGATGAGATTAAGGTTTCAGGTTTATGTATAATTGATCGTAGAAACCTCAGGTATTGATGAGTGAAGACATTTAGCACTAATGAGAATCAGCACTGATATACTTCTATAACCAGTGGAATGACATTAATGGCTTTTACAAACTAAATGTCACAGAGTCAAAGGCAGTTAAGAAGCAGCATTAGGAGACTTCCGCTTATGGAACCTGTGTTGATGATATGCAAACTCACCACTAGATGGCAGTGTTGCAAAACAAAATTGGATACTTTATCTCAAAATGTTAATGGAAAAAAAAATTACTGAATAAAATGTATGTGTTGACAGTGACTTTTCTATCTGACAATAAATAAATAAAAATATTACGAAAATGAATTACACAAATTGTTATAAATAAAGAAAATACAGTATAATATAAATTATAAGGCATATAAATTGACAATTGCATTCATATATATATATATATATATACACACACACACACACATATATATATCTCAATGTACAACATATAACAGAATAGAGAATAAACAGAATAAACAGAATATACTGTAATATCATGGTATAACATACAAGTGCTTTTTGGGAACATAAATGAAACACTACATGTTGAGCATTCACAAGAACAACCCAGCTTCTGTGGTCGCATTCTTTTAACCGCCCAGCACATGAGCCGCTAATGCCGTTGCAGCATAGTTTCTAATCTATTTAATAGCACTATGTCAAAAGCAGTAAAAATGCAACACGGCCGAGTTTTTTTTAAAGCCTTGCTTTCACCCAGTGGATGAGAGGAGAGCATTGAGGGTGGTCATCAAGAGGCTGTGGCGGCCATCAATCAAACTGTGCAGCTGTGGGGCAGATGAATTTATTTGCTACGTCACAAAAACCAAACTTAGAAAATCATTGCAGATATGAAAGCAAACGCTGTCAGCCGAAATCATGGTCAAAAAGAAAAGAAAAAGATCTTTTATTCGTTCTGACTGTTAAAAAGGCTGCCGCTCCTTTAAGACTGGGGGACTAAGAGGCCAATCACTGGCCAGAAGAGTAAAAAACTGCTTAGTCATGTACAGACAAATTTGGAAATGGCACGGGAAATTATAAATTCATCAAAGGATTTACAGTTCTATAGCTTAAAACCAGTCAATTTGATATTAATAGTTCGGTAGTAGTGTTGCCGGTGCGTCCATGAACAACGTAAGTTGCCTGTGTTTCTCCTGTTCGTCAGTGTTTATTGTTGTTCATGACGAAGTATTGGAGAATGTAAGTGTAATATTAGCATTCTGAATGATAATTGTTAAATGACATTGTTCGCGGTAATAGTTTGTCCTCTCCCTTATGGAGTTGTACTTCTTTTGATCGCAAAACTTGTTTTACAGATATTGCTGTGCAAGGAGTGAATTCCGAATTTTTATTTAACATTATTCTCGCAATCGTTTGTAATGCACGAAGAAAATCAACACAGTGGCAAAAAAAAAATCACACAGCAAACTGGCAATTTGACGAATTTAAGTTATTACAGAGCGACGTAGACACACTACACAGAAGTATAAATGCTCACAACGGCGTAGGCCACTTGCATAGAGCCTACGCAGAAGTACAAATCAGACTTAACAGCTGTATTCGGACATTTGCGGGAGTTTGCAGGTCCGGATAGCAAAGCTCTGCAGGCATCCAAATAACTCCAGCAAACAGCAGGTAGGGCAGAAGAGAATAACAAAGGTGGTGTCTGGGAATGTATCAAAGTGAGAGAGAGAGAGAGAGATGCACCAGTTTTCACGCAGTGGGGACTTCTGACCCAGTTCAGACTAGACACATCTAACTAACGTCTTCATGAATATGTATTTGTGAAGACCAGACACTGTGATACCATTTGCTCAATGGCTTTTACCAACTAAATGCCACAGAGTAAAAGGCAGTTAACCCTCTGGAGTCTGAGGCCTGTCAGCCACTTCTGAAGTAGTTTTACATGCCCTCACAGTTTTATAGATTTCACCTTTTTAAAAACACTGATCCCAAAGTGCGACATATGCTCATATTCAGCACAAATTCAGCACCAATAATCTGAGAGCAGGAAGAATTTCATTAATCTATTTTTTTTGTTCAAAAAGCAGCATTAAAACACTTCCGCTAATGGAAAATGTGTTGATGATATGGAAACCCACCACTAGATGGCAGTGTCACAAAACAAAATTGGAAATTTTGTCTCAAAATGTAAATGGTGGGCGCGGGGGTGCTCACAAAGACTTCCTGGCACCTTAGGTTTTGTTCATTTTATGCTAACGTTGAAGTCTTAACATAGCAGGACAGGTAAGGTCCCATGCATGTCAAGTCCTAAACACTTTTATAATGTGGATTTCCCTCTGTCTGTGATGGATACTACTTCACACACACAGTACCTCTCACTGCTCTGTTTGTAGTGTAACCCTCGAGTGCTCACACACACACACGCACACACAAACACACACACTGTGCTACATGTTTTCTGAACTTAATAATAAAGTTATCAGATGTACACATTATCATTCTCTTCTTACTGAGATTTTGCTGTCCATGTTTCTAGCAATTTTGATTTTGTTTTTATGTTACTGTTGATTTATGAAAAGTGTTGGTCAGTACTGGGAGAAGGAGGGGGTTTATGGTTCCTTGTGTTTAAGTGCCTACATGCTTGGACTGAATCACTTAAACAACATATCAAAACAACAGTAAATGAAGGTAGCTTACATGGCCATGAGAAATGAAACTGACAACATTAATACTATAATATTATGTCATGGGGTAATGAAAACTTCTCAGTTACATAATTTCAACATTTATAAGTTCGGTTTTCAAAATATCTTATATAAATGCTGAGTTTAAATTTCACTATTTGAATAACACTCGCTTACATCACACTTAACAAGAATAGCCCTTGAATCATATGCTTGATTTACTGGAATGGTCACAGGATGGTGCGCATGAAACCTGAGAAAGTTTGTAAGCTTCCTGAAGTAGTGATAACAGGATAATATGTGCTGGAGCTTTATAGTCGGTAGAGTGTAATCAGTGACCCGCTGAGCTCCATTTAACCCAACTGTAAGGACAGTGACTCTGCAAGAGAAACCATACAGAGCATATTAAAGCAATCTTATGGCCATTAAATTAGGTGAGCCTGTTGTTGTTGTTGTTGTTGTTTTGTTTTGTTTTTTTCTCTCTCACTACAGCATTAAGATGACAACTACCTTGTACTATGTACAACTATGTGCAATGACTAATTAATAAAGGATGTTTAAAATAGAGATTCTACTCGACAGGATCTATTAATAGCAGTTTCCTCTTTCATAATCCAACGTGAGATGCTGCAAAAAATCCAGACAAAAAGCCATTAATGAGGAGAGCAGATCCCAGTTCTGTTCACCATTTTTTGTTTTTTTCCACACTTTGATCCCAGTGTTGTCAGTGACTTCCCCTTGCAAACATGCAACTGGTGACATCTCACATTTGTGAATTTAAATATTTAGCATCATGTAGCTAGACAATTTATGTAACACACACTGTGATGAAAGTTCATAGATTTTTGAGGTGACAAAACCCATGACACACACACAGTCCCTAAGAGTGTGACAAGTTAAGTTACACTTTTACACTACAACCTAACACATATATCCAATATACAACTAGTGGAGTTTGATAGTTTCCTAATAACTTGGCAGTCCACCAGTCCATGGTTCATATTAAGAGAAATAAGATATATTTTATTGAACAGACAAAGAAAAGAAAGATCAAGACCACAAAAGTTGGTAACTTGTTTTTTTATTGAAGCTGACTTTCACTAAACTTTCACTGAGTAGATAAGATATGACTTATCAAAATATATCGTGCATGGTAAATATGAGATTTAAGCAGTACTACTGGTGACTACAAAGCAAGGACCATAAGTCCAGCATGTAAAGCTACTAAAACAGCTACTAACACACTAATACTAATATCTAATGAGAAATTATCTTTTTCAATAATAGTTTTCTAGAGCTTGATTGTTGCGTGAGGCACAGACAGCTGCCAGTCTCCTGTTTTTCTCTCTCATGGCGTCTACAAGACTCATCACACCCTCATCCTGTAGGACCTGATGACCTGTGATTTTTCCAGCTACCTTCACCACATCCTCCATCACCTTCATCACAGGCTCCAAGAGGATGAAGCGTCGGGTCTGAAGTTCCAGTACGTTGGCTGTTCCACTCAGACGGCCCAGGAGGTGGACAGCGCTTCTCATCTTCTCCTGGAACTCCACCAAGGCCTCTCTCTGCCATCTGACCTCCTCGATTTTCTCTCCGACTTGTTTCAGTTCTTCATCCATCTGTGTGATGTCTTTCTTTGTCTGGGAGATCTTGTCTTCGTATTCAGACACTTTATTAGAGTATGTCCTCACCTGAGACTCGAATCTGCTCACTTCTTCTTCTGCAACCCTGACAGCCTTCTCAGCCTCTATCTTTTCCAAAGCACCACCAATAATCATTGCTGGTCCTGTGTCAGATAAGACAACATCAAATTATGGACTGAAGCAACAGAGTGTCTGTCCAGCCACAAAGAAACACATTTAAATTAAGCTCTGAATCCGTTTTATTCTTGTATTTACCTGCAACCCATCCAAATACTGGAATGAGTGTCACACCAACCCCGACTTTCATCACTGTGTCTGCAGTGTCCTCTCTGTCCTGCTGTCTGCGAAGTGTGGCTTCAGCTGAATCCAAGTTCCTTTTTCCTTGTTTCAGAGAATCTTTATAAGTGTTTAAGGTGCTTATGTTTGATTTTTGCTTGGTTCGTAAGTTGTCTAAATCAAGTGTTTTTTTATCTCTCTCTTGCTTTAGTTTGTACTGTTTAGCAGTCATATCTTCTAGACTGCCATCCAGGTCTTTGAGCTGCTCGCTAGTGGTTTCTTCTGCAAACTCCAAACTCTGCTGTGCTTCCTTAATCAGGTGCCGAATATCAAGGTAAGGGCGAGTCCCATGAGTGATGAGATGGACCTCCACCTTGAGGAGGGCGTCTGAGATCTTGTTGTATGCAGAGAGACCGTCTCTCAATGGTGGGATGACTGTCTCAACCAACTGTCTCCCCACAGCTTCCAGATTATCCCATGACAGCCTCTGTCTAACAACAGACATGCATGAAGTGCTATTTCATATACACTCTAATGCGGTTTAAACCCCGTAAAAGAAACAAGACACTTCCAGTTTTATAGCGTTGTTTTAAATGATAAACTGAGCTAAAGCTATTTAAAACAGAGACTATTGGGCTCAACCTCCTCATGGTTGTTTTTCCAGCTCCATGTCTCTGGTCCTCTGAGAAGCCTGTCAATAACCAAGACTTAATGTGCATTTTTTTTTTATCGGTCAGGGCAGCTTTAAACCATGACTCATGACATCTTTATCCGATTTCCTGTGATTTAACCAGTCACCAGAACCACATCCTTCATCACCTTGATCCTTCATTATGTTAATGCATTATGGGTGCTACAATGCAGTATTTTCATCAAAACAAAATGCTTACCTTAGCTGGCAGCCATGGTTTCTATACAAGGCAGTTTTGAAGGTGTACCAAAAAAAACTGAACGAGAAAAAAATGCGATTAAAAAAAAAACATCAATTTTAGGGTATCACAGTTAAAGTAGTTAAATATTTCGTTTAGTTTAGCTTAAGAACTGTTGGGAGCATGTACTTTTACAGTGTCTAAAAACATTAGAAATTACATATTAAATGCATGATTATTTCAATTAAAATTCAACTACATGGAACATTTATCCTTGTAATGACAGCAAATCCACTTTTCAAAAAAGTACCATTTATTGGATGCGTTTACCTTAGTAAGTCATTAGTATTTAATTAACACAATCATGCTGTAGTTATACACAAAGTAAAACTAACTTCATAGTCAATTGGGATTGCACATGAAGGTCTAATGGTTTTGTTGCCATAGTTCTTCATGTTAATGTTCAGCTGAAGAGAACTTCCACGTTAAGCATGTTAGCTTTAATCACCCTCAAAAATGTTTACCACAAAAAAAAAAAAAAAAACAAGTTTGACAAATGCATTTAATATACTTCTTTCCCAAAAGTAAGACTTCATCTCCAAAACACAGAACAGATCCGAACTTCAACTGGACATTACCCGAGACTCGGCACCAAATGGCCTGCCATACGGATCAGCCGGGCAGCAGACGTCTGGCTTCTCTTAAAGCTGTGTGAAAGTGAAGCAGACAGAGAAATGATCTACATCACTTTTCACGCACTGATTCATTCCAACAGTTCACTGAACTGTCCCTCATTCGTTGATGCTTGATGGCAGCGCTGTGCGCCCCATGCTGACTTTTTTCTTCCTTTTTGAGGACTGACTCTGGCATGAGCCAATAGTCTTACAGGGCTGGGCTGTAATTCATCAAAGGAGCATGCCGTTGGTTGAGAGACCTTGGAGAATGTGTACTGCATGAGTTCCAACACCAGCTGAATCCTGTTTCATGTCCACACGAATCCTTTCAACAACAACATCAACAACAACAACTACAACAACAACAGCAAGGTTTATTTAGAGCCCAGTTTCACTATTTTAAGTCTCAGAAGGCTTTACATGCCCACAACAAACAAACCAGGACAGTACGCCCTGACTTAATCCTCATAAAAAAAATTTAAAAAAAACCTCCACCCAAACACTCACAAAGGACATTCCTACATAACCATAACCTTTTTTGTTTGTTTGTTCGTTTTTGTTATTTGTTTCATTTTTAAAAAAGAACTACATAGACACTCAATAACTACAGGATATGTAGGAATATGTACAGCTACATTTAACTTGCTAACAAAACAATAAGACAATGTTAGCTTTTACATGAGCTCAGTGTAGATCTCCAAAAATGTGACGTAGCGGCACCCCTTCGCAGTTCTAATGAATGACTGACCCGCTACTTGGTTTAAAAAGACGTTTGTACGCGCTGCATGGAAACAAGCGGACGAACTGGGGCAAACTCAAACATGCAAGGGCGGCATCTGCATCGGAAGGCAAAATAAGTAAATAAATGGTTCATTTTCTGGCGTGCCAACGGAATGTAAGTCTTACTAATTTTGATCATGTCACAACATACCTTAAAAAAACAAAAAACATTAAAAACAAACCAATAATGTGATGCAGGTCAGATACTCACGATGTGAGAGCGGCTGTTTGCCATCGTGCGAAGGAAAGACCCCACTGTAGTGTTGCTTAGGTAACCGTAGCTTTTTGGCGTGACGTCATACGCAAGAATTAACCAAGTATGTTGAATTTGTTGATTTTAACAGGTCACCTTTGAAATGTTAAAATGAACAAAACAAGTCTCCAGAGTGACTGTGAGTCTCTGTTAACTGACGGTATAAGGTACTTTCCTAATAAACTAAAGAGCTTGAGCTTTTACTTTCACTTTCACATTCTTAGTATCTGTTCCTACAGAACCGGCTATGAAACTAACCCATGCCCCTACATTCCAACTGAATGTGGAGCTCGAGCAAAATAAATGAGTTACGGCTTTTTTTTTTTTTTTTTTTTGCGGTACTTCCACTTTCACTTTCCTGTAAATGGTATTTGTTCCTGCAGACCCTGCTGTCACTCTTATGAAACTAATCCACATCCCCCATATTCCAACTGAGTGTGGAGTTGGCATGAGTGAAACGAATGATTAATTTCTTAATTAGGTACCTATGCTGTCTGTTCTTGTAGACCCTTTAAATATCTAGGCCAACTGTGAATAAAGGTCAGCCTGATAAGGCCACGTGTAACTGAACAAGACTCATGGCTCTCGCATAGTTCAACTCTCTCTCTCTCTCTCTCTCTCTCTCTCACTTTGATACATTCCCAGACACCACCTTTGTTATTCTCTTCAGAATACTAATAGTGTCATGCCTTCCAGTGCTTAGTTTTGGTTTTCATCTCTGTTACTTCTTGGTTTCCTTAGTTTATCTTAGTTCAATTACTAGTTCCACTTTTCCCTGTTTGTTTAGACTTTCCTGGTTTGTATAAATACTCCTAGTTTTCCTCTTGTTATCTGTGTGGAACTGGTTTGTCTATGTGTTGTGTTGTTGTGGCAACCTGTCAACAAGCCTGTATGTTCACTCCTATAAGTTTGAGAATCTTGTGTACTATGTTCTTTTAAAATAATACTGTGACTAATCTGCACATACATGCAGCCTCTTCATCAAACCGTGACAAATAATTACAATAATGTGTTGTGAATATTGTGTGCTTGGGGAAAACAGAGCTAAGTGGATCCATTTTACAATCAGGTTAAAGCCCTAGTACTGAATCAACCAGAGATTCCTAGTGCTAGGAGAATAACATGCTTTCACGAATAAAGGGCTTACAAACCATTTACTCAGCAATCATCAAAGGATAAAGGGAATATTTTACCTCTAAACACCTACTGTCTAACCAGTCATCCATCTGACTATCTACTCACTGGTGAGCTAGAGTCTAAATAAGTCTTGTCCAGCTGCTAGCACCTCTAAGCTGCCCAGAGTCTACAGATGTTTAAGGTGAATTGTTACATTTCGTCACATTGTTATATGACATTAGATGGCTTTTTGACGACAATGTTGAATCAGTAATACACTCTGAACCAGCCAATTAATTAGTTTTATTGTAGTACATTTTGAGTTTGATGAGCTCAGATTGGCGACTCATATGAAATGTTTACAAACAGAAAAAGGAGTCTCCAGAGCAGGTCAGCCTGATAAGACTCTGTCTGACAGGACAAAGGTTCATGGCTCAGACACCACTGCTGTTATGTGCAGACTGTGGTTTGGAGCCAGGAGGAGCCCATCTGCTCTTTTTACATCCTCCTTACATACTCTTTTCCTGTGTGTAATGGTAACAGTATTAGCAGTAGCAGTTGTAGTAGTAGTTGTAGCAGTAATAGCAGCTACAGCAGTTGTAATTCTAGTTTGCATACACAGTCATGCTGTAGATTTACTGTATGTATCCAATCCATTAGGCATCTCTCTTTCAACCAGCAATTTGCCAAGGACAAAAACTTCTGATTAAAACCAAGATACTATTGTCACAAACATCACAAAGCAACCCAAATACTGGTCCATTTGGCAGAGAGGTTGCTCAAAATCCACCATCAAAATAACTGATCAGATCATCAGCTAACACGACTGTCTGGTGTTAAGTCTTTTGAAAGGAACACTCACCGTAGCTCTCCAAGTTCTGTGCCTGTTGAATGTATCAGTTCTGCAGCAGCACACAGTGAGTTTGAAATACTGAAACTGAAGGTGTCCATAAACTAAACCCCTCCCCAACCCAACATGCCATTTCCTTTTTGGGAGGTGGGGAAGGGTTTAGTGCCACTACATTCTATATTAAACTTTCTGTCTTACAAAGCAGAAGAGAAGAGATCATTTTCAGCAGAGCACCTCACATCAACTGACCAATGATAGGTTATAATATTCAGTTATCTTTCTGGTAGAACAGGACAATAATGCAAATTTATTTGACCAGTAAAATGTCAATGGGCATCAAGTGAATTTTGATGTGCCCTCAGAAAACTGACAAATTATTTTCCATGTGCAAAATTTAAGATATAGCACTAAAAATTTTTGGTATAGGATTTGTCAGAGGAAACACAATCTTCTTAAAATATCAGAATTAGCATTATTTTAACTTCCACAAATAAATTGTTGATGTTTTTTTTATCTGAAAAAAAATGCGCAGCAAAGACAATATGAATTGTAATACTAGTAATTCATGCCTGCTTTTATGACTGCTTATGGGTCATAAACTGATCAAGATATTTGAAGAGTTGATCCATGGGACATGTATTCTTGAAAATCGATGTGTGTGAAGTTATAATATTTTCGCCCCAATTCAAACAAGCTGTTTAAAAATGACCAGCGAATAAAAAAAATGTCCTGTCATTAAATAAAGGATAGGATAAAAACCTCTCACACCACCACATGATGTGATGACTCCAACATATTGGAAATCACAAAAAGGGGAGAATTTTCTGAATGCAGCATCGGTGTATTTTGATTGTAAGATTAATGTTTGTTTAAAGCCATAATATGTCTTGTTGTTCAGATCAGATAACAGGTGTTTGGGTAACTGGGTCACTCCAGTTCCTCATTGCCTTGTTTAGTCTGCCTCTTTCTTTACTAGGTAGCAATTCTAAGGTTGTTTGTATCAAGCGTTCATGTTTTGCCTCTGAAATTTTAAAGTGCTATACCCCAATGATTTGGTTGTTACTGATATCAGTTTAGAAATTTCAGTTTAGGAACAGAAAGTTCATGACCTCAGTACAGCTATTTTCCTCACAAACATGAATGCAACACATGTCCTTAAAATGTTACCAAATTTGAGCATAAAGTGTCTGCCATAAAAGTGATTATCATGTGATGTGAAATATGTATAGTCCAGTACAAGCTAAATATCTGATAGAGCACAGATGAACAAATATCTGTCATTAAAATTGTATAATAGAAATAAAAAGACTGAAAAAGAAAAAAATCCTTTAGTATTTCAGTAAAATGAAATATTCTACCTCCTTTGCTCAGTATATATGTAATTCATTTATGATTTTTTTTTTCTGCTTCAGATTCATTCAAGTGAAAATCTATGAGAGGACTGGCAGCGATCAGTTGCCAACCGTGAGCTTCATTTCCTCAAGATATGGAATATAAACATCAGATTAAACTCAATAAAATGATAAAAAGGAGATTTACATTAACTTAACATCTTTTTGAATCTCTAATTTCTTGTCTCGGGTTTATTTTTAAAAAAAATCACTCTCATATTCAAAGCCAGGATATGATCATGAGTTCTTGCAGGAGGCAGGCTAATGGTCGTCAAATCTTGTTCATGTTGAAGAATTTGGATTTCTGTGAGCTGATCCCAGAGCAGCTCTTTCTCAGTCAAGGTAGAGAGGAAAAAACATATTAAAAACGTGTTCATCAATAAGAAAAACACAACCCACTTGGATGCCACTTTCACTGTTAAATGGTTCCAAATTCCAGCAGTTGTTCAATTTCTTAAACACGCACAAATTGAATTCCATACAGACATATTAATCCATAATAAAGTGGAAAACAGAATCAGTGCAGTATACAGCAGTATTTATTAAAGGTGTGTGTAAAGGTTTTAGCAGCAGTTTGACAGTACATATTAGACCAAAGGATCCTGTGTTGAGACAGGGTAAGGTAAAGGTCACAACTGTTTAAGTTTCAGAAAATATTTAGCAGAATACATTTATAGATTTTTACTAACATGAGGTCAGTGAGGCCAATGCACAGCATGTATAATCAATTTCACATTTCATCACTCTCCATGTCTGGATAAAATCAAAAGTATTGTCTTGTGACATCATATGACAATGTGTGAGCACTATTCACGAGACCAGTGATCATCAGTGTGTTTTTCAAGACTCATTTTAGTTTCAGCTGAGCACTAACACATCTGACTCCACTGCTCATCAAGCCTCTCATCAGATCAGCGAAATGTGTCAGTGAGGGTTTTAGAACAAAGCTATGCAAGGCTGGGCCCCTTGAGGAACGGACCTGTGCGGTTCACCGTCACTGAATGAGAGGGAGAGAGAACCCAGCCTTGTCGTTGGCCTAAGGACCATGGTGCCTGGTCTCCCGACCTCCATGAATCACACACATGTGGTATCCAGCTCTGCATTGTTTGAACTGTTTATAGTCTACACCAGCTGATGTTCCCAGAAACAGTCGCCTGTACCCCCTTAAAAGCATCAGGTTTCTGATTTCCCAAAAATACACTGTAAAATCAGAATCCTCTGCAGGAGGAAGGCATGAAAATGAAAAGAAATAAAGTCTCCCCAGAGACTAACAGCACCATGCACAGTGTCCCATGCCCAGAGTCTCTGGTGTTGACACATCAGCACAACCTTCAGAGATATTCTCAGAAGAGAATGTTTGTCCGCATATTAAGAAGTGAAACTAAAATCCATTTTTAAACTCAGCTGTCACAGATATCATGCACAGCATTGCATGACAAGGGCCATTACTTTCACTTTTCACTTCACAAGGGCAAAAGTAAACCTATCCTCCTCTATGGTGGCATAAAAGTGAACGTGCTTAGAATCATGGACTATGTGTCTGCATATGTATTCTTTGGCCTGTAACCTGACTTTACAGTCCCTTACTAGTGCCTCAGAAAAGGGATCTTTCTATTTGGTCTGTCCTCCTTCCTCTCACTCACACATCTGATCCTGCCTATTGGATCTGCAAAGGAGAACTGCATTAATATTAAGTTTGAAAAACAGAAACTGAAACTGAAACTCTTTCAATTTCCAGGAACTAGACTCCTCCCGATGTAAGATTCCATAACTTTCCAGAGGAGGAGAAGGGCTTTGGGCGACTATATAAGCCCTCTGACTAAAGGGGTGATCATAGCAGAGCACAACGATCTTCAGCTTTCATCGGCAGAGCACCTTGCATTAATAACCGAACGGTAAGCTTTAATACTGAACTTCCTTCAGAGCAGAAGACAACTAAAATTTTACTGTTTTTGTACTGTAAACCGTACTGTGTACCAGTGTGTCTTTAGAAATCCTGAAAATATTATAAATTTGTAAACAGAGACAATAATCAAAGTCAAACCATTTATCAAGTGGACTGACAACACTCAAGAGTTTAAATGGACTTCTAGCCTATGGATTATCATACAATATAGTTTATGGTTTAATTTACAAAATTGAAGTGTACAGCATGGACCATTTTAATTTTATTTTTTAATTTTAAAACTCTCCAAGACATAGCAATTGCAAAGCAATACGTGAGGTGAAGCAGGGAGACCAAGCTGGTGAGAAGAATGGTAAAATGCAGTGTCTGCCTTACTGAATTTTTATACCATAGACAATCAGTTGAGCTATGTGCAGGACTTTCTTCTTGCCGGTCCGGTATTGGCATGTTACTACGCATGACAGAGTTTAAATTACACTGCGTAGCAAGCGTTTCTTAAACATCCTCTAAGAGTTAAGAATAGTCTAGATTGGGGCAAATTCCGCAACAATGATCTGTTTAAGCAAGCTGTGGAGTGAGCGTTCTTTTGCCCACTCTAGCTTTGGCCTATTTATTTCTGTATATGTCTGGCTTAGAGATCTTGATACTGCCTTTGACTACATCGTAGAGGTCGATTGCTTTCATGTATACGGTACATTCGGAATCATCAATCGGAACAATTTCATTCCGAATGATATAAATGTGTACATGCAACCGTAGCCAGTATTACAAACGCAAATACAAATATATGTACACCTAGGTTGGCGAAAGAATGAGAAGGACAAATCTGTTGGACTATTTAATGAACAGTAGCGATTAAGCAAAACGAACAGTAACGATTACGCACAACCTCAACATTAGCCTCTGAAATGTAGGCTATTACGAAACATCTGTAACCTGTAACATCCATAGCCTGTTTAAAAAAAGGCTGGGCGTTCATGGCATCAAATGTAGCCTATAGGCTATCAGGTAACATTTTATTTCCTCCTTTTTCAATGCGGAAAAATCCTGCAGACTTGAAATCAAACGTGACAATGCGTCTTTGCAGCTTGCAGTGCACATGAACCGTGTCACTCTCTCCTCCTCCTTACCTCTTTGCAGCACCGTCTTAATCCGATTCTGCACAGAGAGGCCCCAGTCTAGTGGCACGCTTGAAACGGGCACAACACACCACTTTTAGCTGGTGTAGTCCAGCTCATAAATAAGCACTTTGCAAACTGTCACAAGCGCCACGCGCCGTCATTACTGCCACTACATCTCGTCCTGCGCGCTTGGCATTAGAGCTGCGCCAGCCTAAAACACTGTAAAACATTTCATGTTGGCTAAATTTAGAAACCTAAATTAGTCTGCTGCCTTGTAACCATGAGTAAAGTCAACTTGAAAAATACCAGTTTCAAACCTGCAATTGTTGTCTTTAATTTGTTTTTTATTTTCATTTAACTTTTGTAACTTGTTTGAATTTAACACTGTGAGTTAGAATTATTGATTATTTTTCATTATTCATGAAAGAAAACTTTACATAACTTGTCAAGAAATCATATATCTTCATCTCACAGTCGCAAAAGCAAATAATCTAACTATGTTCATAATAATTAATATTTCAGAAATTTGATTTTGGATAGAATTTCATATCTGATCTACATTTCCCATTACCGAGTGCCGTATATACATGGCAATTTACTGTTACTGATGTTAAGCACTAGGCCTTATCTATAATGGTGACTGCACACACTCTGACATTCATACTCCCAGCCCAGGCTGTTAACATTTTTACACTTTAGGAGAAGACTATGCTAAAGAACACTGAAACATCCATTACCCATAATTCCTAAAACCAGGAACTGCTTGACATAACATAAACTCGCCGCTACAATACATTTATTTGAACATTGCACGTGAACTTAGAACATTGCTATGTGTTTACCAAACTCTCTCACACTTTATCTGTATGTATATATATATATATATATATATATATATATATATATATATATATGCATGTATAGATGCAGTAGGTGATTTGTTATTTTTTAACAAGGGGGAATGGCCCAATTGTCACTGACACTACTCTGTAGAGTATATGAGGGGATGACAAGTTAACAAGGGGGGGATGCATTTTGGTCATTTCGCTAAGAAGGGTGATAGTGAGTATAAACAGATGGGGCTGTAATGTTTTACAGTGTATTCAGTCATCACTTCACAGCCAAAGCTGATTTTTAATTGTGCTGTTTATGAATAACCATCGTCATAGCTACAGTTTGTATGAGCATTATTACCAGACATTTTGACCGGCAAGTATTTAATTTGTGGGTGTTTTATTTTTGTGTGTGTGTGTATATTCCAAGTACAACACACTTGGCATACGTACATCCTGAAAACACAAATATACACATATATGAGTAAATATAGAGATAAATGTAGACATATCTGTTGCATGTGGATGTGGATTTCACTCTAGTGAAAGAGCACAAAACTACTGATCTGGTGATACGTTAATATCTTCAGCTCTGACATATTCCAAAATTTGGTTGTTTTTGAGAGTAGAAATTCTGTAAGTGCAAATATATAATAGCAGTGGGATTCACATTAATTTCATAATTAATCAGTAGATTGGGCTTCATTTGTAAACTGACAAAGGAATTTAAGTTTGAGTTTTCAGTGATAGTAATGCTATGATGTTTTGGGGAAAACCATTTAAATGAAGTTGCTATTTTTCAACACACAATCAGTAACTCTGCAAGATTTTTATTTACATTGCAGACAAAATAGAGCAATGGCTTCTGAAATTGTGAAGAAGACTCAGAGTATCACCACAGCACAGGACATGAGAGAGTCCACCCAGCTCATAATGAAACCTTATGCCAACTGGGAGGAGTACCTGACACCAGCACCACTCTCCATAGCCATAATGGGGGAACTGGTCTTCATTTCCTCCAAAACCGATTTCTCTATCAACAAAAACCCACCCAAAGGCGGCTACAAGTACATCAGATACCCAGAGTCATTCCGCGCCTGCCTCCTGCAAGTGTGTAACTCTGGCTGGTGGGCTTTTAATGAAGCCCATAAGAGTATGGATCAGATCCGCCTTCACACTTCCACTGTACCAGACTACATGAAGACTGCAGTGCAGATCCTGTTTCAGGGAAGTGATGAGGTTGTCCAGGCCCACCTGCCTGACCAGCTGGAGAACATACGAGTTATCGCAGATGACTGTGTGGAGTTGGCCTGTGCAGCAGAAGAAAAGTTTGCTGACGTCATCAACATCATTCAAGAACTCCTGGAGGCAAGTGTGAATGCAGAGCATTTCTATGGAGAGGAGCTGGAGGAAATCAAGAAAAAAATGGAAGAAGCCAAAATGAGGGAGGATGCATCACGAGAAGCCAATGAAAGGTCTGCGAAGGCAATGAAGACAATGGAGAGAGAACTGGGAGAGGCTCAAGAGAACTACAAGAAAGCAATGGATTCACTTCCTAGTGGATGGGGAATGATTGGAATGGATTTAGTTGGAGGACTAACAGAAAGTATAACAGGTCTTGTAAATGGAATAACATCCATTGTTACCCAACCTGTTGCACAAATGTGTAAGGCCTCAACTAAAGTGAAGGATACATATGACTACATAAGAGGTAAGGATGATGAAGCAGATGAAGTTGACAAAATAAATATCTACAGTAAGTCTGGAGAAATTTTGAAGTCCACAGAACTTATTGGACATTACATTCAAGAGGGAAATATTGACTGGAAGAGACTGTATGATCAGAAGAAAAAATACACAAACACAGATTTCGCAGCAAACCAGTTTAAACGGATTAAAAACAGCTTGGACAAGTACCCAGACTGCGAACCAAAATTAGAGGCTGTTCTTTTATGTGAAAATGGATTCGACATCTGTTTGAAGCTTGCAAAGTATGCACCAGAAGGCAATTGTGAGATGGAGAAAGAAGAGGAGATCATCTCTTATTGGGAGGAGCTCATTAAATCAGCTCGTGCTTTTGACAGCAAAAGCAAGAGTGTCACAAAGTCTCCGTCTATGACACCAAAACCACCCATGATGTACCAGCAGGGGAATAAGAGTGAAGGGTCTGGTAAAAAGTCTGCAGGAGAAAGGGCCTCAGCGAACGCTCATTTCCGTATTGAGCAGACCAGAGCACAACTGGACAAGACAAGAGAGTTGTATGAGAAGTGTGTGGAGAACATGGAGAAGAACCAGAAGGAGCTGACTGACATTTTGGTCACCATGAGGAACTGCCAGATCAAGGAGATTGACTTTAAAACCACCATAGAAATGCTGGTCAAAGGTATGGATGCCATGGGTAGAGTGAAGGAACAGTGGGAGAAGATGGTACGCTTCTTTCAGATGGTGTCCCACATTGTGAAGGTCAGCCTGAGCAAAACTCTCAACAATTTTGTCACAGCATCTGAGAAGACACAGAAACTGTCTTACAATGCCAAACTGTTCTCAAAAGACCTGCTCTACAACCAGGCCTTCCAGGCATCCAACATTGCCAGTCTTGTCCACATGATCTCAGATACCTACACTGAAGTGTCCAACAAGTACCTGATGGACAGAGTCAGTAGTCTGGGCAAACTCATGGCCATGGATAAGAGTAAGCCAGAGTTTGAACTCGAGCGTCTACAGCTACAGAATGGGTGTGATGAGGCTCAGAGAGGTATTCTACACCTGGTCATCAAGAACAAAAAAGCCTTTGAGAGGAGTACTGATGTAAGATTGAAGAAGATTGAGGGAGAATTGCTGGCCATTCTACCAGCTGCAGCACCTGAAGAAAAGAAAGCTATTGAAGATGCTGTCAAAGCTGGATTCAGCGAGGAAGAGGAAGCGAATTATTACTGAGGTAAACTTATTGTCACTGACTTTTACCTTTTTTTCCTCAGAACTTCTACATTTGACATAGACATGTCATAATTCTAAATGTAGCCTAATGTTCTAATACAGGCTACCTCCTGGCATTCTATGGTACATTTCTTTTTTGTCTCTCTGTGTTGTCCTCTGCTACAGATCCATTCAAGTCAAAAGCTGTGACAAGACTGACAATCAATTTCTCACCACCCTATCAGCTTCACCATCTTGAGAGATCCGTGACATGAAAGAGACAACTCAGACTAGACACAATGAGGAAGTTGAAATATGTACTAACATCTAACTAACGTCTTCATGAATATTTATTTCTGAAGACCAGACACTGTGATACCATTTGCTCAATGGCTTTTACCAACTAAATGCCACAGAGTAAAAGACAGTTAACCCTCTGGAGTCTGAGGCCTGTCAGCCACTTCTGAAGTAGTTTTACATGCCCTCAGTTTTATAGATTTCACCTATACAAAAAACACTGATCCCAAAGTGCCACATATGCCCATATTCAGGACAAATTCAGCACCAATAATTTGAGAGCAGTAAGAATGTCATTAATCTATTTTTTTATTCAAAAAGCAGCATTAAGACACTTCCGCTGACAGAAAATGTGTTGATGATATGCAAAACCACCACTAGATGGCAGTGTCGCAAAACAAAATTGGAAATTTTGTCTCAAAATGTCTCATGTATGGGGTGAATAAAATGTATGTGTTGACAATGACTGTTCTGTCTGGCAAAAAAATTATTAAACACATTACATATGAACTTGGTTTTTCTATGATAGTTTTAATAACATGCTAGACAAATGATTTACTTGTTTATCTTTGTTGTTCATTGCTGCTCTTTCAAGTGGAGCCATATGAGAACATCTTCATGTGTGACCTTCATGTGTTTCTGTTTATTTTACTCAAATTTTTCTGTCACACAGTAGTGCTGACCGAACATTTCTCACTGAATCATCCGAGGGTCACCAAATCATTACTGTGAGGGAGGAGAAAGGGTTAACGATAGCATGACTTGTCTTTGCCCCTGTGCTCACAAAGACTTTCTGGCACCTTAGGTTTTGTTCATTTTATGCTAACGTTGAAGTCTTAACATAGCAGGACAGGTAAGATCCCATGCATGTCAAGTCCTAAAGGCTTTTATAGTGTGGATTTCCCTCTGTCTTTGATGGATACTACTTCACGCTTAACTGTGATACCTGTTGTTGGTGGTACTCAATTGTTTATATTATGGGGGCTTCTGACCCACTTCTCGTTCGCTCTCTTATTTTCCTTCAGCATTCTTGCATTTGTACCTGGTCTAATACAGAACTTACTGGTAGTTCTTATGAAACAAACAACTCCTTAATGTCTGTATGTCTTTTAGAAATTGTTTTGGATAAAAGCATATGCTAAATGACAATGTAAATCAGTTCCAAATTGGAGAGAGAAACGCTTAAAACTGAGAATGTATTTGTTTACACTGTTCAGTGTATGGGTGCACTCTCTGAGGCAGCTTTAAGGACAGCCAGGTAACCTACATGTTGTGAGCGAGTCAGGCAAGGTCATAAAAAACTAGGAGATTTTTCAAATACTGGTGAGCATTTAAAACTTTGCATGGGGGCTACAATCATTTACAATCAATGCAGATTTGATCAGGAGGATTAGGCAATACGGTTGGACAGCCACTTTTAGAGATCCACGGACTTCAGGTAATTGTTTTATTTGACCTATTTGTGTGTTTGTTTCTTGTTTTGTTTTGTTTTGTTCGTTTTTTCAAATGTATCATATTTACCAGTGATTTGCTGAAAACAGGGATCAGCAGTGAATTTACTGACAAGTGTTGTCTTTGGACTGAGATATCATATACTCAGCTGTGCTATTTTTTTTTTTTTTTATCACAATTTCATTAGTCATACAGATTGGTCACATTAGTCAATGTTGATGCCTGTATATTTTGAGATTATTGTTCCTCTAAGTGCAGAGGAAATGTTTATTCTATAAATAAAATAAAACTGGCTTGAAATAATCAAATCCTCAACACTTTGGCGTCAAATATCTTAACAGTTGCTCAAACTTCTTAACTCATCATGCTTGGCCCAATGAAAGTCAGTGAACGGTAATCAATCTGAGTTCTCCAGCAGCACACTATACACATCCCAACCTAGAGAAGAGTGTGTTTGTCTTTATGCATGTACTGTATCCCTCTGACGATTCCCATTTGAAAGTATGCACATTGGTTTTAAACACCCTGGGTAAATCTGACTCACATGCTTTTACTACGTCTGAAATTAATAAAAATTTGCATTTTTAATTAGATACACGAGGTTAATATGTAAGCCCAGTACCTCTCACTGCTCTGTTTGGAGCGTAACCCTCAAGTGCTCACACACACACACACACACACACACACACACACACACACTGTGCTACATGTCTTCTGAACTTAATCACAAAGTTATCAGATGTATATTTTATCATTCTTTTCTTACTGAGATTTTATGGTCCATGTTTCATGTTTGTATCTACTTGTTTGTAGTGATTTGGATTTTGTTTTTATGTTACTGTTGATTTGTGAAAAGTGTTGGTCAGTACTGGGAGAAGGAGGGGGTTTATGGTTCCTTGTGTTTAAGTGCCTACATGCTTGGACTGAATCACTTAAACAAGATATCAAAACAACAGTAAATGAAGGTAGCTTACATGGCCATGAGAAATGAAACACTAATACAACACGAATACTCAGAAGCTATGTCATAGGTAATGAAAAATTCTCAGCTACATAATTTCAACATTTATAAGTTCGATTTTCAAAATATCTTATATAAATGCTGAGTTTAAATTTCACTGTTTGAATAACACTCGCTTACATCACACTTAACAAGAATAGCCCTTGAATCATATGCTTGATTTACTGGAGTGGTCACAGGATGGTGCGCATGAAACCTGAGAAAGTTTGTAAGCTTCCTGAAGTAGTGATAACAGGATAATATGTGCTGGAGTTTTATAGTCGGTAGAGTGTAATCAATGACCCATTGAGCTCCATTTAACCCAACTATAAGGACAGTGACTCTGCAAGAGAAACCATACAGAGCATATTAAAGCAATCTTATGGTCATTAAATTAGGTGAGCCTGTTGTTAATTGTAAGGTTTTTTTTTGTTTTTTGTTTTGTTTTGCTTTGTCACTCTCACCTACAGCGTTAAGATGACAACTATCTTGTACTATGTACAACTATGTGCAATGACTAATTAATAAAGGATGTTTAAAATAGAGATTTTACTCGACAGGATCTATTAATAGCAGTTTCCTGTTTCATAATCCAACATGAGATGCTGCAAAAAACCCAGACAAAAAGCCATTAATGAGGAGAGCAGATCCCAGTTCTGTTCACCATTTTTTGTTTTTTTCCACACTTTGATCCCAGTGTTGTCAGTGACTTCCCCTTGCAAACATGCAACTGGTGACATCTCACATTTGTGAATTTAAATATTTAGCATCATGTAGCTAGATAATTTATGTAACACACACTGTGATGAAAGTTCATAGATTTTTGAGGTGACGAAGCCCATGACACACACATAGTCCCTAAGAGTGTGACAAGTTAAGTTACACTTTTACACTACAACCTAACACATATATAGGAATCCAATATACAACTAGTGGAGTTTGATAGTTTGCTAATAACTTGGCAGTCCACCAGTCCATGGTTCATATTAAGAGAAATAAGATATATTTTATTGAACAGACAAAGAAAAGAAAGATCAAGACCACAAAAGTTGGTAACTTGTTTTTTATTGAAGCTGACTTTCACTGAGTAGATAAGATATGACTTATCAAAATATATCGTGTATGGTAAATATGAGATTTAAGCAGTACTACTGGTGACTACAAAGCAAGGACCATAAGTCCAGCATGTAAAGCTACTAAAAACAGCTACTAACACACTAATACTAATATCTAATGAGAAATTATCTTTTTCATTAATAGTTTTCTAGAGCTTGATTGTTGCGTGAGGCACAGACAGCTGCCAGTCTCCTGTTTTTCTCTCTCATGGCATCAACAAGACTCATCACACCCTCATCCTGTAGGACCTGATGACCTGTGATTTTTCCAGCCACCTTCACCACATCCTCCATCACCTTCATCACCGGCTCCAGGAGGATGAAGCGTCGGGTCTGAAGTTCCAGTACATCGGCTGTTCCACTCAGACGGCCCAGGAGGTGGACAGCACTTCTCATCTTCTCCTGGAACTCCACCAAGGCCTCTCTCTGACGTCTGACCTCCTCGATTTTCTCTCCGACTTGTTTCAGTTCTTCATCCATCTTTCTTTGTCTGGAAGATCTTGTTTTTGTATCTGTAGCGCACTATATAGTGGCTGTGTCCGAAATGGCATACTACATACTACTCGCATACTAATTATGACGTAAAAGTATTAAGTAGTATGCAGTACGTGAAAAATAAAAATTTTGCAGTACACGACAGTTACCCGGATGATGTACGTACCACTCTGGCGAAAATTTCTAGTATACATCCCGAGCTCACTTCGCCGACTACTGCATCCCATGAAGCAACGCAGTGATTTCCAACTGTCAAAAAAATTTAAAAACATGGTTGACAGCGACAGAACCAGCTTCAACTTCAACTGCAGCTGCAGTTCCGAATATAAATGTATCAGTTGCATATTTTGGTGTAATAAGTCTTCATATGCTTTCTTATAGGGCTACTTTTGATACATATTTGTGGTTGTCGTGTGTTGTTCGATTTTAACAGAACAGATAGCCCAACCGATAGCAAACGTGTAGTACACTACACGACAGTTCTCATAATTGCGTACCATACTGTATACTAGTGTGTGGAGTAGTGCGCAGTACGCAGTGAATACTAGGCTAGTATGCAGTACGCTAGTATGCCATTTCGGACACAGCCAGTGTCTTAAAATTTCAGTTGAGATTCCGAACAGCGTTATAATATGGCCGACACACTAGTGCACTATATAGTGAGTGAGTGTACATTTCGAATAGAGCATAGGCTTTACTCCCCCACAGTTGCGTCACTAGGTCCGATCATTCGGGGCTACAGCCCCGAATATTTTAAGCCTAGCCCCGAATATAATTGCTCTGAAAAAGGAGGTGTGTGTAGTAAAACAACAGACATACTGTGTAACAGAGCGGAATTTGACTTGCAATGTCTGAAGGAGGGGGGAGTAATCACGCGCGGCACAGTGCACACAAAGTTGGAAGACCCCAGATGAAAAACTCCGGTTTTCATAGCCACCGTCTTTTCATTCGCTAGAAACGCCCCTACCCTCTCTTCAAAAAGAGCATGACTGAGTAGGCTTGGGTAATTCTAAATTTTAGACGGTCTTAAAGCCCCCCCCCCCCACCAAAGAAAACAGGAGAACCAGCAGGGTGTTCATTCAAATCTTGAGTTATTCTTTTTAGTTTTCTTGATGGAAGAAACAGGGCAAAGCATATTGTGATGTATTCTGACGATAATCCATGTCAGTCTCAATAAACTCAATAAAAACAATAAGACAGTGTTAGCTTTTACATGAATTCAGTTTAGATCTCCAAAAATGTGACGTAGCGGCACCCCTTCGCAGTTTTAATGAATGACTGACTCGCTACTTGGTTTAAAAAGTACGCGCTGCATGGAAACAAGCGGACGAACTGGGGCAAACTCAAACATGCAAGGGCGGCATCTGCATCGGAAGGCAAAATAAGTAAATAAATAAATGATTTATTTTCTGGCGTGCAGGTTGGCCAACTGAATGTAAAGAAAGCGTAGTCTTACTAATTTTGATCATGTCACAACATACCTTAAAAAGAAAAAAAAACATTAAAAACAAACCGATAATGTTATGCAGGTCAGATACTCACGATGTGAGCGCAGCTCTTTGTCATCGTGCGAAGGAAAGACCCCACTGTAGTGTCGCTTAGGTAACTGTAGCATTCTGGCGTGACGTCATACGCAAGAATTAACCAAGTATGTTGAATTTGTTGATTTTAACAGGTTACCTCTGAAATGTTAAAATGAACAAAACGAGTCTCCAGAGTGACTGTGAGTCTCTGTTAACTGACGGTTTAAGGTACTTTTTGCTAATAAACTAAAGAGCTTGAACTTTTACATTCACATTCTTAATATCTATTCCTACAGACCCTGCTTATGAAACTAATCCACACCCCCATGTTCCAACTGAATGTGGAGCTCACATGAGCAAAATAAATGAGTAATTGCCTTTTTTTAATGATGCTTGCACTTTCACATTCCTGTAAATGGTATCTGTTCCTGCAGACCCTGCTTATGAAACTAATCCACACCCCCATGTTCCAACTGAATGTGGAGCTCACATGAGCAAAATAAATGAGTTATTGCCTTTTTTTATGATACTTCCACTTTCACATTCCTGTAAATGGTATCTGTTCCTGCAGACCCAGCTGTCACTCTTATGAAACTAATCCACGCCCACATATTCCAACTGAATGTGGAGTTGGCATGAGTGAAACGAATGATTCATTTCATAATTAGGTACTTATGGTGTCTGGTCTGTAGATCCTTTAAATATCTAGGCCAACCGTGAACAAAGGTCAGCCTGATGTCTATGGTGTCTAACAGAACAAAGGCTCATGGCTCTCGCACAGTTCAACTCTCTCTCTCTCTCTCTCTCTCTCTAACTTTGATACATTCCCAAACACCACCTTTGTTTTTCTCTTCAGGCAAATAATTACAATAATGTGTTGTGAATATTGTGCACTTGGGGAAAACAGAGCTAAGTGGGTCCATTTTACAATCAGGTTAAAGCACTAGTACTGAATGAACCAGAGATTCCTAGTGCCGGGAGAATGTCATGCTTTCATAAATAAAGAGCTTACAAACCATTTACTCAACAATCATCTTATGGATAAAGGGAATATTTTACCTCTAAACACCTACAGTCTAACCAGTCATCCATCTGACTATCTACTCACTGGTGAGCTAGAGTCTAAGTATGTCTTGTCCAGCTGCTAGCACCTCTAAGCTGCCCAGAGTCTACAGATGTTTAAGGTGAATTGTTACATTTCATCACATTGTTACATGACATTAGATGGCTTTTTGACAACAATGTTGAATCAGTAATACACTCTGAACCAGCCGATTAACCAGTTTTATTGTAGTACATTTTGAGTTTGATGACCTAAAATTGACGATTAATATGAAATGTTTACAAACAGTAAAAGGAGTCTCCAGAGCAGGTCAGCCTGATAAGACTCTGTCTGACAGGACAAAGGTTCAAGGCTCAGACAGCACTGCTGTTATGGATGAGTAAACCACAGTTTGAACTCAAGCATCTACAGCTACAGAATGGCTGTGAGGAAGCACAGAGTGTAGTATTCTACAGCTGGTCATCAAGAACAAAAAAGCCTTTGAGAGGAGCGCTGATGCAAGACTGGAGACGACTGAGGGGGAATTACTGGCCATTCTACCAGCTGCAGCACCTGAAGAAACCAAGGCCATTAAAGAAGCTGTCCAAGCTGGATTCACTGAGGACGAGACAGAATCCTACAACTGATATAAATGATTAGCACTGACTCTACCTCCTTTGCTCAGTATATATGTAATTCATTTATGATTTTTTTTTTCTGCTTCAGATTCATTCAAGTGAAAATCTATGAGAGGACTGACAGCGATCAGTTGCCAACCGTGAGCTTCATTTCCTCAAGATATGGAATATAAACATCAGGTTAAACTCAATAAAATGATAAAAAGGAGATTTACATTAACTTAACATCTTTTTGAATCTCTAATTTCTTGTCTCGGGTTTATTTTTAAAAAAAATCCACTCTCATATTCAAAGCCAGGATATGATCATGGGCTCTTGCAGGAGGCGGGCTAATGGTCGTCAAATCTTGTTCATGCTGAAGAATTTGGATTTCTGTGAGCTGATCCCAGAGCAGCTCTTTCTCAGTCAAGGTAGAGAGGAAAAAACATATTAAAAACATGTTCACCAATAAGAAACATAAGCACAACACACGTGGACATGATGCCACTTTCACTGTTAAATGGTATCATTACCACCCCTGGTTAGGATTATGGAGTGGGATATTAACTTACTATACATGTATATACACATTTGGCAGGAATCAGCCAGTTTATTTAAACTCAAATAAGTTTATATGTATTTATTAAACATATGTACATATTTTTATTTTTAATTATTTTTACAATTTATACTAAATCACTATATATTACTACACAATATTTGTTTCAAACATCCTTTGACAATTTATTGGCTAAGGTTTTCCAAATTCCAGCAGTTGTTCAATTTCTTAAAACACGCACAAAATGAATTCCATAAAGACATATTAATACATAATAAAGTGGAAAACAGAATCAATGCAGTATACAGCAGTATTTATTAAAGGTGTGTGTAAAGGTTTTAGCAGCAGTTTGACAGTACATATTAGACCAAAGGATCCTGTGTTGAGACAGGGTAAGGTAAAGGTCACAACTGTTTAAGTTTCAGAAAATATTTAGCAGAATACATTTATCGATTTTTACTAACATGAGGTCAGTGAGGCCAATGCACAGCATGTATAATCAATTTCACATTTCATCACTCTCCGTGTCCGGATAAAATCAAAAGTATTGTCTTGTGACATCATATGACAATGTGTGAGCACTATTCACGAGACCGGTGATCATCAGTGTGTTTTTCAAGACTCATTTTAGTTTCAGCTGAGCACTAATACATCTGACTCCACTGCTCATCAAGCCTTTCATCAGATCAGCGAAATGTGTCAGTGAGGGTTTTAGACCAAAGCTATGCAAGGCTGGGCCCCATGAGGAACGGACCTGTGCGGTTCACCTCTGAAACTGACTCCACACAGAACTACACAGACGTCTGACCACAAGTGACCATGACTGAATGAGAGGGAGGGGAACCACAGCCTTCAGAGACATGCAAATACACATGCAAACAGAGATTTGGGTTTTAATTTGCATGGGTTTGATTATCACTTGACAGCCTTTTCGTAAGCAAAATATTCATTTCAATCAAGTATTTGTTGGAGACAAAAAGACGTAAAAAAAAAAAAGAATAGAAAAACTTTAATAAATGATGACTGTTTCTATTAGAAAAGTGGGAAAGGTTCAACATGTAAAACTTCGATCATTTGTCCAGAAAAGCAGAAATGAGTTTTGTTTTCAGATAGCATTAAATCAGTAATACATGACTAGAGCTGGACTGTTGTCTGAGGCACAGACAGCTGCCAGTCTCCTGTTTTTCTCTCTCATGGCGTCTACAAGACTCATCACACCCTCATCCTGTAGGACCTGATTCCCTGTGATTTCTCCAGCCACCTTCACCACATCCTCCATCACCTTCATCACCGGCTCCAGGAGGATGAAGCGTCGGGTCTGAAGTTCCAGTACGTTGGCTGTTCCACTCAGATGACCCAGGAGGTGGACAGCACTTCTCATCTTTTTCTGGAACTCTGCCAAGGCCTCTCTCTGCTGTTTCACTTCCACTATTTTCTCTTTGACTTGTTTAAGGTCCTCATCTGTCTGTCTGATTGCATACTCTGTGTTTGAAATTCGAGACTGATAGTCAGACATCCTACCATTGTAATACTGAACATTAGAGTATGACCTGTCCACCTCTTCGCTTGCAACACGGGAAGCCCTTTCAGCTTGCTCCATTTCCTCAGCACCACTGACTGCCATGATTGGTCCTGTGCAGAAAGAAAGTACAGATTATGCCAGATAGAAAGATGCCACCTTAATGAATGGAGAATTCCAGCTGAGAGACTGGCTGGCAAATGTTCTAATAAATTGCTTTTATACATTTGATTGTCCTACTCATCTGTCTCCTGTTTTCTCTTCATTAACTAAATGTGTAGTTTGAGACTTTATCCGCCCTTGGCCCTTTGGAAAAGATCCATTGCTATCCAAGCTTTCAGATTTAAAGAATCATCATATGCAACACTAATCATATGCAGCATTAATCAAGTACTAATCACACAGTGAATGAACCCAGTGAGAAAGATGTAGTACCAGCTATCCATCCAACAATGGGGATGAAGGACACTACAATTCCAGCATCTCTCAGAGACTCTCCACTCCTTTCTTTCTCACGTAGTCTGCGAAGCACACCTTCAGCATTTTGTTGGCTGTTCCTTGCCTCCTGCAGTCTCTGACCTGCAGAATTCAGTGCCTGTCTATCTCCGTGCAACTGAGTGTTCAAACTGTCTAAGGTGCGTCTCTTTTCTTCTCGTTGTCTCTCAAACCTCATCTGTTCTGCTGTGAGACTCTCCGTGTCCTCGTCCAGCTTTCTCAGTGCTCTTTCTGCCTCTCTCTCTGTCTTCTCCATGTCCTGCTGTGCTCTGACGATCAGCTCTCTGACACGCTCGTAAACAGAAGAGTCACTATTCATGAGATCTGTGTCTACACTGAGGAGTGAATCACACAAGTTGTTGAACGAAGACATGCCATCTCTCAGAGACGGGACAATGGCACTGCTCACAATCCACACACACATTCTATTGGGTTGAGACAGGAGAGAAAAAAAGGTAAAAAAAAAAAGAAAGAGAGCATGATTTTGTAATGTCTTGGATAGTACCTGTGGGCTTATATGGACACTTCTTCAAACTAGTTGTAAACAGTGGTCTGAGTTAAAAAAAGAAAAAAATACATATTTTTGCCCCTATTTACACCTAGAGGCAATTTAGTATCTCCATTTCGCCTGACACACAAAACAACAAAACAACACGACATCGGCCCGACAAGCCGCCTCCAAGATGAACACCGTCCACCCCGGCAACCTAAAGCAGACAAACAACAAAAAAGAAAAGAGAGGAGGGGCGGGGCAGCGGTGGAGGGGCGGGGCTTTTAATCTCAGGTACAACTGCGCGCCGGTGTATCCATTTGGGCTGATTGCCTCCTGCCACACCACCAGCATGTCTACCAGGGAACACACGCAAAAGATAAACAAAGCCAAGGCCTGGGGAAAAGGGGCAAAGCCCAGAGGGCCGTTACAGTATGTGTATGTATGTATGTACGTATGTGTGTATATATATATATATATATATATATATACACACACATATGGAGAAGATATGTTCAAGTGATGTTCAGTTTTGCCTGAAGCACTTCAGAGATACAAGTAAAATAAGTCTTAGATGATCTTTCTCAATCAAACACAGATATAAACATATAACACTGATTAAACCTTGAATTTATTATCGTGTGTATAACATAATTATAAACTTCGTGTTATCATTCTGTAAATAAATATAGAGACTGTAAAAAGTACAAAGAAAGATTTATGTCATAGCACTTACCCAGAGTACAGCAATGCAGTCATGTTTAGTTTCCTCAGAAAGACAAATGTCAGCTAACAGAAATAAAACCATGAACATGCTCAGAGTCACAGAAGATAATAATAATAATAATAATAATAATAATAATAATTATTATTATTATTATTATTATTATTATTTAGAGCCCAATATCACTATTTATAGTCTCAAAGGGCATTACATGTCTATAACAAAGTCAAATCAAAATGATATTATACATAAGTTTGAGAAAATAAGTCTTTAGTCTTGTTTTAAAGGTATGGAGAGAGTTTGCCTCTCTGACTTCTGTAGGTAAACTATTCCAGAGGAAGGGGGAGCGGTAGGAAAAGGCTCGGTTGCCTGCGGACTTCTTTTTAACTCTTGGAACGACTAATAATCCAGAATCTTGAGAGTGCAGCTTTGTGATCAAACTTCTTCGTTCTGGTCAGAATTCTAGCAGCAGCATTCTGGACCAGCTGAAGACTATTGGTACTAGAGGCAGGCAGGCCAGAGTAAAGAACATTGCAGTAATCGAGGCGAGACGTGACGAATGTGTGAACAATGGTTTCTGCATCAGCCATACTTAGACAGGGCCTAATTTTAGCAATGTTACGGAGGTGACAAAAGACAGTTTTGGTTGTGTTCTTGATATGAGTGAATAGCGAGAGACTAGAGTCAAAAATCAAAAATCAAAAATCAGTTTTGAGAGATGATGCAGTTGTCAAAATTTAGGGTAAGATCACTAAAAAGATGCTTATGCGTGGGGGGACCGATGACCAGCATTTCAGTCTTGCCTGCTTTAAGCATCAGGAAATTTGAAGACATCCAACCCTTAATAGCACAAAGACATGCCTCAAGGTTAGCCCATTCAGAGCGGTCATTATGCTGGATAGGTAAGAAAATCTGAGTATCATCAGCATAACAATGGAAGTTAATGTTGTAACTACGAATAATGTCACCCAAAGGGAGCATGTAAATAGAGAATAGAAGAGGGCCAAGGACTGATCCCTGAGGAACACCACAGTTAAGCTTACGGTATTCAGAGGTCACATTATTATAGTGGACAAACTGCTTTCTCTCAGAGAGATAAGATTTAAACCAAGAGAGTGCCAGGCCACTAATGCCAATTTGGTTTTCCAGACGCTTTAACAATATAGTGTGATCGACCGTGTCAAATACTGCACTCAGATCAAGCAGAATAAGAATAGAAGTAGCACCAGCATCCATGGCTAATAAAAGATCATTAGTTACTCTAGTAAGCACAGTTTCAGAAGAGTGAAAACACCTGAAGCCTGACTGAAATATTTCAAACAGACTGTTAGAGGACATATGGACATATCAGCTGAGCAGCTACAATTTTTTCAAGTATTTTGAAAGAAACGGGAGATTAGAGATCAGCCTATAATTATTTAAGGCTTCAAGGTCAAGGTTCATTTTTTAAGTAAAGGCCTGATCACGGCTGTTTTAAAAGAGGAGGGTACAACACCAGATTTAAGTGACATATTTAGAGTGTTTAAGATTGTTTGGCTGAGAACCGAGAAAAGGTCTATAAAGTTTAGCAGGTATGGGATCAAGGAGGCAAGAAGCTGGTTTAGCAGAGTGCACCAGTTTGGACAGCGGGTCTAGAGAGATAGGGTTAAATTGAGTTAAAGGCTGCACATCCGGACTAATCTTAGGCGCAGTAACAGAGAGTGTGCAGGCAGTCTGATTTGATAAATTAATTTGAATATTACGACGAACTAAGTCTATTTTTTGCGAGAAAAATTCAACAAAATCGTTTGCAGTAAAATGGCTAGATTGAGGGGAGTGATTCTGAGTAAGTTTAGATACTGTATCAAAAAGGAACCGGGGTTATTTTTGTTAGATTACTGATATTCGAATAATACGCGGATTTGGCTGTGTAGAGAGCGCGTTTATAATCTATCAGGCTGTCGTGCCATGCAAGGCGGAAAACCTCGAGTTTGGTTGCCCGCCAGTTTCGTTCCAATTTCCTACACACCTGCTTATTAAACCAAGGTGTTGATTGCTTACGGATATTTTTATAGTTAGTGGTGCTACCATCTAGTACATTACGAAGGGTAGAATTTATTCTGTCCGTCAAGTCGCTTAAAGATCTTTGCTGATCACTGAAAGAGTTGAGAGCAGTAGGAAGCAGATCAGGAAGTACAGCAGTGGTGGAAACATTAACGCGACGGCAGCTACGAACCGCGGTAGAGACAACTGGTGTGAACGGAAGAATTACTTGGAAAGTAATAAGAAAATGGTCTGAGAGGGCAGCGGAGTAAGGAGAGACGACAACGTGAGAGATATCTAGTCCGCGAGCGAGAATAAGATTTAAAGTGTTGCCACTGAAATGAGTTGGTTCGTGAACATATTGGCCAAAAGTGTCTATGATAGCTGTAAAAGCTTGATTAAGTGAAACAGAATTGTTACTGATGTGAATATTAAAGCCCCCAGGATTAGGATTTTATCCACTCTAGTAAGAATAACAGAGTTAAATTCAGAAAACTCATCTAGAAATTGATCATAGGGCCCCGGGGGACGAAAGAGCACTGCTGAGAAAAAGATGAGGCAGTACCATATTGCCTCACGGAGAGAAACTCAGAGGAGTCAAGGGAGAAAAACGTCTGGCTTTAACCCAGTTTCACTCAAACCCATCATGTCAAGGCTAAGATCGCTGCTCAGGTCGCTAACAAGCAACGCCTTAGGTGAAAGCGATTTGATGTTGATAAAACTTCAGCGTAACCGGGCTTACACTAATCACATCGGAGGAGGGAGTCAGTTGAACTGGAACTAAGTTGCTACGAAATATGGTCTGTTTGACTCTAGACCGAAATGAGCAACGTGGGCGTGAAAGTACACTGATGGGAAGAATGTCACTACTAGCTGTATACATAGTCACGTTAGTCTTAACATTATGATGTTCGTTACGATTAACATTATTCATAAGAAGGATACCTCGAGGAGGGCGACGGTTTTCTCGTTGTTTCTGTTGTCTCTGCCTGACCAGTGCTCCAGCTCTTTTGCCCTGCTTCCTTCTCCGGCTCCGTTTACAAGGTGTAGCAGGTAGGCTAAACAATTTAAATCTAAACAAATGGAAGTCCGCTGAGTCCGTTGAACAATTTTTGGCTATAAAATGCGTGTCGATATAGTGTTCTTGCATAAAATGGTGTGAATAACAAAAAAGTTCAATTCAAGTTAGAGCTCAGAGAACGAGAACGGTGCGTTCCCATAGCACTTTAGTGGGTGGAATGAGTGGGTGAGAGGGAGGAGGACAGACCAGCTAAAAGGATCCCACTCCCTCTGACTCACTCACTCGCCTGCTGGATGTGACAAGGTGAGCTGCTTTAATACTAAATTTGAAAAACCGAAACTGAAACCGTTTCACTTTCAGGTAACAATATTAATATTAAAATATTAAATATTATTCAATTATTAAATTCCTTTTTGGATGAGGAGGGCTTGGGGTGACTATATTAAGCCATCTCAGTAAAGAAGCGATCAAAGCAAAGCAGAAACAATCTTCAGCGTTCATCAGCAGAGCGCTTTGCTTTAACGACCAAACGGTAAGCTTTAGGTTTCAACTTCCGTCACAGCAGTACAGGACTACAATTTGACTTTTTTCCTCCTCTATAAAGCATACTATGTTGTGTCTTTAGAAATCCCCAAAATATTTAACAAACACTTTATATAGCTGTAAACAGAGACGATCATGAAAGTCCAAACATTTATCAAATGGACTGACAACACTCAAAAGTACTTGGATTTCTGACTGACATAGTTACATCGCGATTAGTTCAAACGGAAGTTGGTTTAAATTCGAGAGCCCAATTCATCGCAGATGCTTGTTTGCAATATGCAAAAGATTGAGAAGGCAAGGAAAACGCACTGCAAAGATAGTTTCACAAATGGTAGTTGAACAAAGTTACAAGTGTAGCGTTATGATTGTTGTTGGAAGAATGGTTGTTGGGACATAAGGATAATGTGGTTGTTGGAAATAGTAAAAGAAAGTGCAGGGCTTTAAAGTGTCACACAATTGTATTTCGCTGTGTTGTAAGTGTCGAAAGTTGTTTTGCTGTAAGTACAAAAGGATTGCTCGTGTGGAGACTTATGCGTGTTGTATTGCGCTTTCGTTGTTCAGTCATTTTAAACAGCAGTTTTCAGTGACACACGTGCTTATGTAATGCGTTACTTTAACACTGATAGACACGTCACGATTAGTTGAAATAAAGCTTAGTTTTTAAATGATGCGTAAAATAACAAGATACCATAATTCCATGATCGACCTTATATTCACAGTCTCCCTCACATGCCGGCAATACCCCGTTTAGAACAGTGCCGCCCACCACAGAGGACACTCTGTTCTAACGGTGGGAGTTCCTCGACCCCTGCACTTCCGCCCGCTCTGGGCAGCAGCCCTCCGCTTCACGTCCACTTTAACGTAGGCCCACTTCTTTTAAATTGGATTTACGGTGCGGTTCTCCGACCTCATCGCATTAATAACCACCGCCACGCTGTCCCATTCCATTTTTTCTTTTATCATTAACGCCAGAGGACAGAGTGCCAAATAAAATACCTTTTCCGGCCCCTTCCTCTGACAATCGCACCTCCACCTCGCACTCGATGAATTTTTTTTTTTTTTTGCCAACTTGCCACTTGCTTTCGCCATTCTTCCTGAATTTGAAGAGATGGGAGCCTAGGCCTGTTCGTACTCACTAGCATGTTACATTCGGTCTAACGGAGGGAGAGGAGAGGGTGGAGTGTGGTGCTCGTTCACGTTTACTGAGGTGTACAAAGAAAATGTGCATGGATTCCAGCTTCGTGAGTACGCGTAGTATGTCTTAGTATGAATTCTACGCAACTTTTTGTTCATGAGGCCCCTGGATATCTGCTCCACACAGGAGTATGGTATGCCCTCTAGTGGCAGATTTGCTAGTACTACACGCATTCCTATTGGCTCCCATTATATTTTGATATCAAATTATATTGCTTTTTTTCATGGGCAGGGGCCATCTGTAAACTTTATGACATAATGGCTTACTCCTAAGGCACAAACTTAGCGAATTTAGTGTAGATAGCGGTTACCGTTTTGGAGTTGTAGCCATGGGAACCATATGAAATTATGATTTTATGGCACAGGTCAGCTTTTGATCCAGGTAACTCTGAAATTATAGCAGATATCCATAAACCCAGTGCAACTGGATTAATAGAGCCCTAGGGCTACGTCCAGAACTGAGTTTGACATTCCACAAAACTACGGCCTGGGATGCTTAGGTGTACCTTCAAAATACTCTTCGAAAAAAAAGATTTTTGGTAAATATCCAGATGCTATTACAAACTGATGGGTTTGTGTGTGAACCTGCAACATGTCTGGCCCATTTCACACAAACCGTCTAAAAAAAATATATATAGTCAACAAACTGAGTCATGCTATGATCTGTAAATACTTGTGAAGGAGTCACATCTTGTCAACACACAAACCAGAGACGTTTTCCCATCTCTGAACTTCTACCCTTGACTTTATGGAATTTTCTGGATATAAAATATATGGTTGTGTGCATGACAAAATTCACAAAGTCAACCAAATTGAAAAACTGTCCCACCCTGGCTCTTTCTTTCCCCCTCTACTTGGCAGTTCGCTTCAGGTTTGTGTTGCACTTCCAGATTTCCAAATTAATTGTAAATTAGTTTCAGTCAGTCTGGTCTTGTTTTGTCTTGTATAAATACACCTGGTTTTCCCTTCTGTCTGTGTGGAATTGAATTGTCAGTGTGTTGTGAATTGTCAGTGCATTGAAGTTTTAAGAAGTCTTTTTGTTTCACGTTTCATATCCAGTAAAATTGAGAAAGCCATGCACATGCATCCAGATCTTCCTACAAAAAAAAAAAAAATGCACATATGGATGCATGATTAAATAGAGATGAAATGTAGTTTTATCTGTTTCACATGAATTTTACTCAACCACAGAGACAAAACTCATTTTTTAACATATTCCAAAGTTTTGAGGGTGCAAATTAAGGGTGGAATTCACATTAATTCCATGATCAATGAGTATGCTACGCTTCCTCGGGACTCCTAAACTGACAAATGAGCTTAAGATTGAGTATTCCATCATTGTAATGCTATGACATTTGCGGGGAAATCAATCCAAAATGATCCTGCATTTAAATGAAGTTCTTTAACTCTGAAGGATTTTTATTTTCATTGTAGAAAAAGCTAAACAATGGCTTCCGAAATTCTGAGGATGACTCAGAGTATCACCACAGCACAGGACATGAGAGAGTCCACCCAGCTCATAATGAAACCTTATGCCAACTGGGAGCAGTACCTGACACCAGCACCACTCTCCATAGCCATACTGGCTGAACTGATCTTCATTTCCTCTCTAACTGATTTCTCCATCAATAAGAACCCAACCAAAGACGGCTACAAGTACATCAAATACCCAGAGTCATTCCGTGCCTCCCTCATGCAAGTGTGTAACTCTGGCTGGTGGGCTTTTAATGAAGCCCATAAGAGTATGGATCAGATCCGCCTTCACACTTCCACTGTACCAGACTACATGAAGACTGTAGTGAAGATACTGTTTCAGGGAAGTGATGAGGTCGTTGAGGCCCACCTGCCTGACCAGCTGGAGAACATTCGGGTTATTGCGGATGAATGTTTGGAGTTGGCCAAGACAGCAGAAGGAAAGTTTGCTGACGTCATCAATATCATTCAAGAGCTCCTGGAGGCAAGTGTGAATGCAGAGAATTGTTATAGAGAGGAGCTGGAGGAAATCAAGAAAAAACTGGAAGAAACCAAAATGAGGGAGAAAACATCACGGGAAGCCAATGAAAGATCTGCGAAGGCAATGAAGACAATGGAGAGGGAACTGGGAGAGGCTCAAGAGAACTACAAGAAAGCCATGGATTCACTTCCTAGTGGATGGGATATAGTTGGCATGAATGTAGCTGAAGGACTGGCAGAGGGTGTAATAGGTTTTTTAAGTGGGCTATCAGCCATTTTTACCCAACCTTTTGCAAAAAAGTATGACGCACCATCAACAAAAAAGGATACACGTGATCATATGACAGGTCAGGGTGATGCAGCAGATGTAATTGATAAAATAAGCATCTACAGCAAGTCTGGAGAAATTCTTCACATTACAGCTCAACTCATTGGAAAATACATTCAAGGGGATACCATTAACTGTAAGGAACTGTACGACCAGAAGAGAAAATACACAAACACAGATGTTGCAGCAGACCAGTTAAAAAGGGTCAAAGACAGCTTGGAAAAGGTTCCAGACTGTGAACCAAAACAAGAAGCTATTCACTTATGTGAAACTGGAATCAAAATCTGCCAGAAGCTTGCGGACTGTGCACCTACAGGTCAGTGTTGCATGAACAAAACAAAGGAGATCATCTCTAATTGGAAAAAGCTCGTTGAATCAGCCCGAGCTTTCGACAGCAAAAGTAAGAGAGTCACAAATTCTCCATCTATGATGCCAAAACCACCCATGATGTACAAGCAGGAGAGTGAAGGGTCTGGTAAAAAGTCTGCAGGAGATAGGGCCTCAGAGAATGCTCACTTCCGTATTGCGCAAACCCAAGCACAACTAGACAAGACGAGAGAGATGTATGAGAAGTTTGTGGAGAATATGGAGAAGAACCAGAAGGAGCTGACTGACATTTTGGTCACCTTAAGAAACTATACAGCCAAGGAGATTGACTTCAAAACCACCATAGAAATGCTGGTCAAAGGTATGGATGCCATGGGTAAAGTGAAGGTGCAGTGGGAGAAGATGATACGTTTCTTTCAGATGGTGTCCACCATTGTGAAGACCAGCATGAGCAAAACTCTCAACAATTTTGTTACAACATCTGAGAAGACACAGAAACTCTCTTACAATGCCACACTGTTCTCGAAAGACCTGCTCTACAACCAGGCCTTCCAGGCATCTAACATCGCCAGTCTTGTCCACATGATCTCAGATACCTACACTGAGGTGTCCAACAAGTACCTGATGGACAGAATCAGTAGTCTAGGAAAACTCTTGACCATGGATAAGAGTAAACCAGAGTTTAAACTAGAGCATCAACAGCTACAGAAGGGGTGTGATGAAGCACAGAGTGGTATTCTACAACTGGTCCGTGAGAACCAAAAAGCCTTTGAAAGGAGTGCTGATGCAAGATTGAAGAAGATTGAGGGAGAACTGCTGGCCATTCTACCACCTGCAGCACCTGAAGTAAAGAAAGCTATTGAAGATGCTGTCAAAGCTGGATTCAGCGAGGAAGAGGAAGCGAATTATTACTGAGGTAAACTTAATATCACTGAACTTCTACATTTGACATAGACATGTCATAATTCTAAATTATTCATAATTCTAAATGTAGCCCAGGGCTACCTGCTGGTCTTCTGTGGTACATTCCTCTCAGAAAGTTGAGTTAATCATCTGTAATTCCTTTCTGACCTTTTTTTTTTTATTATTAATCTTTTGACTCTCTGAGTTGTCTTGTGCTACAGATCTGTTCTAGTCAAAAGCTTTGAGAAGACTGACAATGAATTTCTCACCCCCCTTTCAGCGTCACCATCTCAAGAGATCCATGACATGAAAGAAACTTCTCAAACTGGACACAGTGAGGAAATCGACATATGTGCTAACTTTTAACTAACATCTTCGTGAATATCTAGTTTTTTGCATGGGTTTTCGTCTAAAAGAAAGAAAGAAAGAAAGAAAGAAAGGGAAAAAAAGCGTGAAAAATGTGTTTAATTAATTTTGTTGAAACGAGGGTAGGATCATGTGTTCCTCTTTGGGACAGACTAGTGGTCTTCAAATCTTGATCCTGTTAAAGAATTTTGACTTCTGTGAGCTGTTCCCAGTCCTGATCTTTTTCAGTTAAGAAAGTACACTAAAAAAACATAATGAATAATAATGAACTGTTCTGTGATTCAAAATTTTGCTTACTTTCAAATATTCAGCTTTTAAAATGATTAAGGCGATGACATTAATGTTAGAAGTTTAAGTGTAATTACATGAAGAAGTGTATCAGATTTTGATGACTGAAGACTTTTAGCGTTAATGAGAATCAACACTGATATACTCCTTTCACCAGGATGACATTAAAGCTTGATTTATATTTAGACTTTTTGATTTAACTTTCAAATGCTGTCTTGATTTTTTAGTCAAAGAGAGAGATTGTTGAAGATTTGCCAGGCTGATAAGTCAGTTTTGTTGAGTGTGGACCAGAGACACAGACACCATTTCTTCAGTGGCTTTAACCAACTAAATACCACTGAGTCAAAGGCAGTTAAGAAGCTGTGTTTGGAGATTTCAGCTGATGGAAATGGTGTTGATATGTAAACTGACCACTAGATGGCAGAATTGCAAAACAAAATGGGATATTTGACAGTTGACAGTGACTTTTATATCTGACAATAAATGAATAAAAACATTACACATCGACTTGGTTTTCTAGCATAAATATAATAACGTGCTTGACAAATGATTTACTTGTTAATATTTTTGTTTATTTCTTTTCTTTTCAGTTAGTCACATTAGAACATGTTCATGTGTGACCTTTATTTTTCCTGAGAGGTAACTCATATGTTTTTGTTTATTTTTCTCAGACTTTTCTGTCACACAGTGGTCCTGACCAAACATCTTTTTTTTTTGTGAAACCCTCACCTCCACTGCCACATATTAAGCCACTTCTGTATACTCCACCCCTACCTACTGTCTGGATGGTTCAGATGTACCAGTGTATTACTTATCTTTCTATGATGTTCATGTCATGACACTCCCTTATCAATACTATAAATCTCTGCTAATGCTTATACTGTCCTGTGTGCACTGACTCTATATGATGTAGATTTCCTTCTCGTTATGATGGGTATGACTTAGCACTTATTTTGTGATACATGATATCGGACGCACAAGATTCACTGAATCATCCGAGACTCATTGAATCATCCGAGAGTCACTGATTCGTCACTATGAGGGAAGAGAAAAGGTTCACTATAGCATGACCTTTCTTTGCCCCTGTGCTCACAGAGACTTCCTGGCACCTTAGGCTTTGTTCATTTTATGCTAACGTTGAAGTCTTAACATAGCAGGACAGGTAAGGTCCCGTGCATGTCAAGTCCTAAAGGCTTTTAATGTGGATTCCCCTCTGTCTTTGATGGGTACTACCTCACGCTTAATACCCAGTTTATATTCTGGGGGCTTGTCAACCATTGATGATCCACTAACATTCTTGCATGTGTGTCTGGTCTAATACTGCGGTGGTACTTATGCAGCAGACAGCTCTATAATGGCTGTATGCTTGGTGTGTTCTCTGCCTCTTTTAGGAATTGTTTCGGATAAAAGCGTCTGCTAAATGAATAAATGTAAAATGTAAATCAATTCCAAGTCGGAGAGAAAAACGCTTAAAACTGATAAAAAAGAAAAAGAAAATCACATATTTTTTACACTGTTCAGTATATGGGTATATTCTTTGAGGCAGCTTTATGGACAATTCTCCCAAACAGTGAAATGCAGATGTTGATATTGATAAATGTATCAACGGAGGAAAACATGAGACAACAAAAAGAAAGAAAGCAAAGAATGTTTATTCAAAGATATGGACGTATGTAGTTCCAGACATGACATCAATATGGTTTATATCACAGAGGGGGCGGGGGGGGGGGGTTGCCTCTTGTTACACACCCAGTCACAGAAAAGCCTTCCTTTGCCCTTCCTGTTACATGCCTCTGAGATTAAACAAACAGATAGAGAGAGAGAGAGAGAGACAAAGAGAGAGAGAGAGAGAGAGAGAGAGAGAGACAGAGAGAGAAACAGAGAGACAGAGAGAGAGAGAGAGAGAGAGAGAGAGAGACAGAGAGAAACAGAGAGACAGAGAGAGAGAGAGAGAGAGAGACAGAGAGAGAGAGACGAAGAAGAAACAGTGGAAGCAGAAGGAGATGGACGGGGGAGAGAAAAGGTGGAACGGCAAAATATATATTTATGTGTATTAGTGTGTGTGTCTATGAGTGTGTGTGTCTATGTGTGTGTGTGTGTGTGTGTCTGAGTGTATAGATAAATGCATACATACATACATACAAACATACACATGCACATTTACATATCCCATAAATTGGCATTCTAAAAGCGTGTCTGAATTCACGTATTATATAAATATAGTATCACAATGTGTGTCCAATAAAGGGAGTTTATATGGTAGTAACTTAGTAACTGGTATATATATGGACACACATATATCTGTGTCTGGAAGTATGATCTTACAGACAGTGTTCTTGTCACTGTCTGTAATTTCAAAATTATACAGTGTTGATTCAGGCTCAGACAAGGAATACATCAAATATGTGGGAAGACTTCCATGTTCCAGAACTCTCTTCTGTCACTCTTTTTTTTCACACAGTCACTGTTTTTAAGACGCTTCTCCCTCTCTCCCCCACCAGGACCACCTTCCCCTCTTCCACGTTTCTTCCTGACCTCAAGCTGGTCTTCTTCATCAGGTAACGCACCCCAAACACCCCGAACACCACGCCCACACTGATACTCAGCACAACCAATCCCACACCCAGCAGGTGGGACGTCCCGGATTCCCTCTGCACCGATTGGTCCCACAGCCCTACGGAGACCGTGCTTATACCAATCAGAGTTCCCCACACGCCAAAGGCTAGCATGCAGGAGCCCCAGGACAGTTCCGCACCCCCAGTTATCACAGTGACACCTGCCACCGAAACCAACCCGTTCGGTAAAGTGACGGTTTCAGATTTCGGGTCAAAGGTCACAGCAGAGGAGTGGGAAGGGAGCAAAGAGGGGTCAAGGGTCGTCATGTTTTAGGTAGTTCTGGAACAGCGGAAAAATTCACAGGAGTCGCACAGGATTTCTTGAAAGGGTATTAGGACATCCTCCAAACCATTAGGTAAAAACCTTTGTCTGAGCGTATCGCTTTCTCACCACAAAAACGTAGTCTCCCAGGTTTAAGGAATTCAACTTCAACAGTCAATTAACGTTCATCCTGTCTTTATGGGTTGTTTTTTGTTTTTCCCCCCCCACTGAACTCTTCCCTTATCTCTCCTCCTCGGGGCCTCCTGCCTTTTCCTCCTGAAAAGGTCAAACGTGATAAAAATGATCACTTGATTGACTGACTACAGAGAAAAGTCATTTGTTTCTGTTCCTTGCTGTAACATCAAGGCAAAGATAACTGGAGCAGTTAATTTTTTATGAAACTTTAATGAAATGAATTAAGTCTGTTTCATTTCATAGTAATCGACTGTGCAATGATTCCATAATGTCACAAGGCAATGTCATGAACGCCAAAACAACACAAGAATAATAATAAAAAAAAAACACTAGCAGATGAATCAGAAAGGAAAATTGCTCTTACCTTTATTATCCTCTTGCTAAAAATTCATTAAAAGATTTAAAACAAAAAAGCGATTAATCCACCACAACCAGCAAAGAAACAAAAAAAAAAAGTCAATTGAACGGCAACTCTAATGCTTAAAATCCCTTTGAGGTGCCAAATTCTCTTGTTCGTGTTCTTTTTGCAGATGTCTGAAAAGATTACCGTCGCTTCAAAGGTGCAAACAGCAATCTACATTTATAGAAAATGACAGTTACGGTTATTCTACGAGTCGGTGTGTTGTGGAAAAAGCGTCTGTTGTCGGCGTTTAGACGGGGGCGAGTGAGAACTGCAGCCTGAGAGACCCTTGCTTTTATCCGGTAGGTCGCGGCCTGCGGTGCAGCCAGGACGGTGTAGCCGTGTTTGTTATTGTTTGTGTTATCATTTGTTTGTTTCCCTTCGTTCTGTGTGTTCTGTAGGAAAGTCCTGTCTGTCATTACACGTCATTACGACTCATTAACTCTTATTTATCTACAGCCCACTCCCTTCCTCTCTCTCCCCCTCTCTTTCTCGCTCTTTCTCTCTCTTTCTCCACTTCTCTCTCCCTCTCTCTCTCTCTCTCTCCACTTCTCTCTCTCTCTCTTTCTCTCTCTTTCTCCACTTCTCTCTCTCTCTCTTTCTCTCTCTCCCTCTGTGCTTACGTTGGGGAGCGCCGTGCGTCGGGCATTGTTTTGCGGCCGCAAAGTCTGAAGAGTCTGATGTTTCTCCTGAAAGAAATTTCCCGTCTAGTTTCCTTGCCTTCCTTCACTCGCCTTCAGAATGCCACTCATGTCTGTGTGTGTGAGACTCCACAGTTCCAGATAAGGATTACTAAAACAACTCTCTGACACCAACAGTGACAAAAACTGGGGTTTTTTTTGTTTGTTTGGTTGGCTGGTTGCCACAGCTAAACATAGAGAAACTCAAAGACATAAACTGTCCACTTGCCTGAAGATTATTTTCTCTCTAACCTTGAGCCATCTATCGTCCATACAGAGCCTATAAGGAAAAATGTAAAATTGCACTTTACAACGTAAATATGACGAAATATCCTGTGTCACTCAGTATGATGAGGAATACACTCTCAGTGCAGTGTGATTTCAAATGGGTAGGGTACTCACACATGAGGGACATATGTGTTTTCATTGCGTGGCTTGTTTGAGTTTTGAGTTTGACTTTTCTTTGTAGTCAATACGGGAGCCAGCACTGTCTGCTGGGACAAACTGATTTAAGACTCGACAGAACTGACTGTCCGTCTGTCTGTGAAGATCACACAGTGACTTGAGCCATCTTTACCGATACGTACTCAACTACACATTAAAGTCCACATAGGAAACAGGCAGGAGTCAATCAAAGATCTGGGCACGACCTCGTACTGAGAGATTCCCCGCTGAAGCGTGTGAGCGTGTTAAAAACAGGGACGGGTACAGGGGGGTGTGATTTAAGAACTTTTTTGTCCCATTACTGCTTCATGTACCCATCTCTTTCCTTTCCCCCTTCACTCCATTTTTGGTCGATCTGTTTAAGTCATTGCTAAATATCGCCAAATCAGGGCAAAATCTAAAAATAAGAAATTCATCACAACAGCAGTAGAAAACACTTTGAGACAGTTCCAAAGACCTATTAGGCATATCTTCAAATCAATGAGTGTTTGCGTATGGGCAGTGTCGGGCCCTGACCATGGATTCCTGGAGGAAATTAATCTTTGGGTTTTAGCCTCGTTTGAAGAGAGCAAATGCTGCCTTCGCAGACAGTCAGTCAGCTACCGAGCAGATCACAGCGGGTGAACCTGGCAAAGCTAACATTGTATTTCTGTGTCTGAGCCAGCGGATCTTTTCACTGATGACGCAGGGGAGCATTTGACGTTAGCGGGTTCTTGTATAAGAGGTGTTTCCCTCTTTAATCAGGCTAATTCCATTGTTTACAAATTATTGTGATGTACCAGCGAGGTGCAGCTGGTAAACAAAATAATCTACAGGATGAATAGTTGCCAACTACCTAGCCAGGAAAGATAGAGGTACAGAGAGAACGAGAGAGAGAGAGAGAGAGAGAGAGAGAGACTTTGATTTTCATGGTTCTATCTTGGTTATATGGTGACACATGCATGACTACAATTTCTTCCAGTTCTGAAGTTTCCAGTGCAGTTTTAGTGTTTTTGGCGCATAGGAAGCCTCAGGCAGTCCAGTGTTTCGTTGTGCTGGGTGCACTCTAATTGGCTCAAGGGATGATCCAATAGACTTGTGCCCCAAGACGGCCCATAATAGCTCAGAGAAAAATCCCTGGAGCCAATAATAACGCAGAGAAAATCCCTCCGTGAAAGGGGAGGGGCTAAGGGGGGGTTGGACAGGGCTAAGAATCGAGCAGAAAGGAACCCAAAGAAAGGAAGGGAAAAAAAAACAAAAAAAAAACTCAAGGCTGATTAAGGCAGTTTTTTTGGAATGTTTGGAAACAGGAGAGATAAGGAAATTACGGAGAGGAGCTGAGAAAAAAATCCACGGTGCCGAATAGGTGGAGATCAGTTGGCAGAGCCGCAGATGGCATCCAAAAAGAGTTCTTATACGTTTTTTTCCTTTTCTATTTACCAAAGATTCGTTCGCTTACCACTCGGAGACACGTAATGAGTGCCCGGAAAGACGAGCGAAAGGAATGAGTGAGAAAACAAAAGGACGACATCTTAATCACTCGTCATAAAATTCAACGTTACAATCAGAACGTAAGAGTCAGAACACATCAGCTGAAGCTGTATGAATACCAAGAAAAAAGAAAAACTTAAAGAGGGGCAAAAATCGATGTTTGTTTAGACGCCTTCTACTAATCTAGATCATAGTTCTTTTCTTTATCAGTCCCTGTGTGGGAGTATCTACATTTTTAGAATTAACAAGACTGTGCAAAACAGTGTTGATGTGTGTGTGTGTGTGTGTGTGTGTGTGTGTGTGTGTGTGTGTGTGTGTGTGTGTGTGTGTGTGCGTGTGTGTGCATGCATGCGTGCATGTGTGTGTATGTGTGTGTGGGTGTGTGCGTGTGTCCTGACATGACCCTAAACTGTCTCTGTCCCTGCATGTGTGTCCAGATTTAAGGAAGATCAGTGGGACAGGACAGCCTTGACTGGCTGAAACTGAACTGGTTTAGCAAGACCTATGGAAAGATCAGCATCCACGCTGGCCACATCTGACCCACGCAAAGACACAGAGAGTACATCATAAAACAAGCTTTTCACTGAATCTGAATGAGTCATTTCATGCAAACAATTTATCTCAAATATCAAAATTCGTCTTAATTATCAACACTCCTTAAGAGATTTTGAAGTCAAATGTTTTGTTTTGTTTTGTTTTCCAGACCTCAGTAGACACCCATGATGGAATCGCGTAAATATTATTTCATCACTGGAATAAAGCCCTGGGCGCTGATGTCATAAACATCGCTATGGAAACTTACATACAAGCCAATTGGAATGTTTCACATCACATCAGAAAGCTGACTTTATTTTTATTATTTGGGTTATACGGGTCATCATCCATATCGTATACATATTATGTTGGCTACGGCAGAGAATATTAACATCATATTTAAAGAACATTTTATGTCTTGTCCGTTGAAAAACAGATTTCCTCCACTGGTTTTCTTGTCATCTTGGACTGGAATACAAGGTGCATAATCACATGAAATGCACCTCTTTTATTGCTGACCTTGGACCCTGTTTTTTTTTCTCTCTCTCTCTCTCTTTTGGAATTTTCATACCCCCTCTAAAACTGCTCTGTGCACGTTCGACTTGTCTTGAGTCGACAGTTCACACGCCCAGACATTCAGGAAGCCTCGAGGTGGACCTGGTCTTTCAGTAGAGCTAGGCCATATGGAGATTTGAGAGGGCTGATGCACTGATAATGCGGCAGTAATCCGCTGTGCTTTTCCTGTGGTGTCACCGTTGTTGGGTCTGTGCTGTGTCAAAGAGCTCTGGAGGTATGAGGGCACTGGATTAGCCACAGTGCCGCAACTTATAGGGGGGTTCTAAGAAATATCTTAACAAGACAACATCCTACACAGTTCAGCATGTGTGTGTGTGGGGGGGGGGGGGGGGTGTCATCTGAGACCTGACTGGGCACGGCGAGGGTCACACTGGGTAACATGAATCTGAACCTGAGTATCTGGTTTGAAAGGCACAAAGAGTCCTTGCACACCCATAAACTAGAACTTTTGTTTTTTTTGTTTTGTTTTGTTTTGTTTTGTAACCAGGTTCCACAAGTTGTTGTCATGACTACATATCGCGTTCTGTGAATAAGAACAGATAAACCATGGTTCTACATGGTTCCACATGGTTCGTGGCTACAGAAAACATCTCCCCACTGGTGGTCACCGCATGTTTCATACTCTTTCATATACTGCAGTGTCCTCTGCTTGCTGCCTCTCTGCAAGAGTGGTTTCTTAGCTGTAAAACGCACTGTAAGACCATTTCTTATTTGACTTCTTCTCACGGTCAAAGTGTGTTGTTCAGAGCCAGACGATTCTGCCAGATTCTAAGTGAGAACCTCACTGGATCTCATTCAGTTCCTTGAGGAACTACAGCTCATCAGATGTGCACAGCTTTTACGGGTTTTCCTTAATATTTAAGATTATATTTAAGATTATATTTCTTTATGACAACTTGAGAGGTACATCTTGAAGCTCTGGTTTGGTGAGCCATGATGATTTCATCTAAGATAAAGTCATAGAAAACCTATTAAGTTCAGTTGAACCAGCTGTGCTGGTAGTTGAACTTAACAAAAGGCCTACATGGCTTGGCTGGGGAGCCTAGAGTACAGGGGGGTGTTCCAGAAAGCGAGTTTAGTGAAAACTCAGAGTTAGTTAACTCAGAGTAAGTAGTAAAGCTTCTAATAGAAGAGCCCTGTGGGTTCACATTCCTAGCAAAACAAAGTCATAGGGCTCTTCTATTAGGAGGTTTACTAGTTGCTCTGAGTTAACTAACTCTGAGTTTTCACTAAACCCACTTTCTGGAACACCCCCCAGATTTAGCACCAAAACCTGTGCTCTTCTAGCCATCTCACAAGACATCAGCATGTTTCTAGAAAACACAACATATTATTGCTTTTGTCATTTTTTTATTGAAGTACTGTTCATTTGTATTTATTCTAATCGTACACATAGTTCTATCTAACTATCTATCTATCTATCTCTCTATCTATCTAATTCAAAACAAGTGCAATGATAGCTGTACATTCCAGTGGCATGGTGCCAGACTTTTCATCATAATTAAGATTGCTACACTGATCACATACTGGGATTATGGAAAAGGATTTGCAGGGTCTCAGGTGGAAATCATCAATCACCATAATGGGTTGATCTCACCACCAGTATAACCAGGAACATCTGTCTGAGCGGGGGGGGGGGGGGGGGGGGGGGGGGGGGGGGGGGGGGGGGGGGGCTGGATGTGGCAGGGCAGAACAGAGGGTCGGTCATTCTAGCACAGGGCGAGAGAACCAGTGATACTAGCGACTAGCGATAGTTGGTCAGACACACAAAAAAGTGAGAGTCAAGAAGAAAAAGGCTGTGCAGTGCTACGTCCATATAAGGATAACAGAACAGATGGCGGGAATGGAGTTAAAGATCTACCCGAGGTCAGTTAAGACCAAGCAAATACCACCAAGGCACAGAACAACTCCTGTTTAATTTAATGACCAGCCTAAATCCAAAATCCTGTCACACGACCATAGAGGCTCAGAGGCTGAGCCTGTTCCTATTGGATTGGAATTAAATTCCTTGTTCAAGAGTGCAATAATTGTATTGTCTAAAAAAAAAAAGGATTGCAAACAATTAGTACCTTAGTTAACTTACAACGTGCGACTGCACAAATGCTCAACTCAAGGCCTTTCCACACTCTGACAAACTTCACTTAAGATTCTCTCTCTTATGTAAAACCCTCGGTGGGAGAGCTGTCTCAAGAGTAGGTCTTTTACATCTCCGTTTGCGTGAAGAAAGCAGGTCAGCTGTCTGAGTTCTGCTCAATAAGCTAATACACCAGTAAGAGGCCTAAGCCAGGCCAGTGAGGACAGTCAACTAGCTTAGCATTTCACATTTTCCGAAGACCTGCTTCCAGGGTCTTGGCACATGTTATTTCTAACCCCCTAATGACAGATTCGAGATATATCACCACTATAGTTTAGCTGCATGTAGTTGCACAATGCACCACCAGTTATAGCTTTAATAATAAGACAATATGAGACTATTTATCTTGCAACCTGACAAGTCAGTATTTGGTATTTTAATACACCAATTGTTTCATCTTCCTAGTCCGTATTTAGTCTACAGATACGAATAGCAGTGCAACGGCCGAGAAAGCGGCTTGCGGGACTATTAGCGTGGGCGGCTTTGACAGGGTGTTTTGTTTTTTGGCTGTTGAAAGGCTGTGTTTTCGTGGTCAGACTTTTTAAAGAACAGAACAGGTCACTGATGACGATGATGGTGATTCAGGACTCAGTCGCTGTAAATCTTTCTTTAAGTAATTGAACCTTGCTGCCAAAGGTAGCGAACTATGTCTGTCTCCTCCCCAGCTCCCCAACCCCCACCCCGCCCCAACCCAACCCCTGCCATTTCTCTCCTCCCACCTTGTCTCTCTTCGTCATTAGTCTGCAAGTCATCACACTCTTCTCTCACATCACAGCCTCGTATTCTCTGTGCAGTTCACTCAGTAGCTCTGCTCCTGGACTGATTCCCTCTGTTAGACAAGTCAGACATCTATTCATCAGTTCAGCCAGCTACTGCATTTACAGCATTGGACTTTGTGACGAACAAAGACAAAGCACTGGTGCAGTTTAGAGACCAAGGTAAGGAGTGAGGTGCTTGAAAACGACAGCAGTTAGCAAAGCAGCCCTAAGATCTGGTGGAGGTAGCCAATCCTTAGCCCTACCACCTGGTGTTCCAGAGCCTCCCTTTACCGGAGAACTCATCTCTGCCTCGCCTCTGCCCCCCAGAAAAACCCATCGAAGACAATGGGGAACGCAAAGAGCGGTGCTATGTCCAAGGAGATTCTGGAGGATCTGAAGATGAACACGAAGTACTCGGAAAATGAGCTGTCGCAATGGTACGAGAACTTCCAGAAGCAGTGCCCCAGCGGACGCATCACTCCGGAGGAGTTCGAGAAGATCTACGAGCGCTTCTTCCCGGACAGCGATGCCTCAACCTACGCCAAGCACGTCTTCCGTTCCTTCGACGCAAACGATGACGGCACCTTGGACTTCAAGGAGTACATCATCGCCTTGCACCTGACCTCCACCGGGAAGACGGAAAGGAAACTGGAGTGGGCGTTCTCGCTGTTTGACGTCGACAAGAACGGTTACATTACTAAATCAGAGGTGGCGGAGATCTGTCAAGTGAGTTTGATTGCATGAGGTCGGGAAATGGGAGTATAACAACTAATGCAGAATACGTTGCTCAGTTATCTGGGACTTATAAGCTTGTGGTGGTAGTTGGTAGCTCTTAAACTGAGAGCGTGTTATTTTGAGTCTTCTAAGGTTCTGTTACTTTATGACATCACCGCAGGTCTTATAATCAAACCAGGTCATAATTAGTCCTAGTTCAGCAACAGTTGTTACAGGTAATGTAGAGCAGTTGTTGACTGAGGAGTGTGCAGTCAAGCATTCTTTTGTCTCCTATACTTTAATCCCATTCAGTTTCTTTATGACATCCTTGTACTGTCTTCTATTGTCCTGGATGTGGGTTAGGGAACAGAGAAGGGGTATAGCCTCTTTGAGGAGAACTGAAAGACTGGATGGTCAATGTGTGATTGTTGAAGTTGTGAGGGATAAGATTGCCATTTCCAGTCTGTGGATGTCCTAAGCTCAGATGAACACGATCAGTAAGCATTTGTTATGCTTTGTAAAGCCCTTTGCTGTTTCTCTCCAGCCGCACTAAGGTATGTATGGTAGCATGAAGTTAGCTTACAGTCATGGCTTCAGTAAGCGGCAATATGTTGACACTCTTCTTGGAAAGAGGCTGATCTTAGACGTGTGTTCCTTATCATCTCGCTGATTATCCCTGGGCTTCAATCCACAAGACTCCGCAAATCCCGGGGGATGGAGGGAGTGGGTTAATCCAGACGATTAGCCATTTAGCTCTCAGACAATACACTTAGCAAGGCTTCTTAAAATACTGACCCCGGGCAGGAGATTCAGGTCCGTCTCAGAGGCAACGATGAAGGATAGGTCACGACTGCCAGATGGTTTAGGTGTGTTGGGTGTGCACCTAGAGAGGAGAGGAAAAGGCGTCACACTTTGGCCGTGGTTTATGAATGCTGTAAACAGCAATCTAAAAAAGAGGTACCTGTAAAGATTAGCAGCTCAAGGTCTTTAAACGCTTTGAAACTGGAAACAGTCTTTTAAAACAGATCTCTTAAAGCAGGTCACTCTGATCAAGATTAAGCGGCAATTTCGCAAAATAACTCTAAAGCCATTTTGGTTACTGTGCTTGTGTTCAAACAGTGCTTGAACCCCCCGGCAAATCCCTAAGACGGGACTATATTTTTTTCTTTTTTTCTTTTTTCTTTTTTTTTTTAAATTTGTGTCTACCAGTGCAAAACAACAGTTCTCTTCTCTCTGTAGCTGATGCAATACAGTACAACTACAAAGAAGTTTCAGAGATGGTGTCATGCAACCCATTTTGATGTCTGTAACTCCATTTAGAGGCATGTTAACAGTCAGTAACTGTTAACATTTGGTAATTAAACCCTGATTAAGTCACAGTGCATAACAATAATATGACAACAGAATTTGCACATACACTGCCTGTCAGGAGTCATTCAGTGTCAGTGTACATGGGGTTGATATGTGATCTGATTGGTCTGCTAAAAGTATTATCTTTATCTGATTGGTGGAATTTTAGCAGTTAGACAGATTTAAAAGAACAGAAGTTCATCGCCCTGCCCAGTCCCTACTCTAATCTGACCTGGGTCGCTTTATTGTGAGCCAAGATAGAGACACGAGGAAGAGGAGGAGGAAGAGGAAGAGGAAGAAAGAAGGGAAAGAAAAAAAACCCACAGGGCAGAACAAAAAAGAGAATGAGGGCCAGCTCACAATCTAACCACAGTTTGACACACATGAAATGATTCGGTCATGATCAATTCCTACACCACCCGCTTTGTCTTTAGGAATCTGATTTCATGTCTTTGGGCGTCCGAGTTTGTCTATGGATGTTGGTGCACTTTGATGTAACCTTCTTTAGCATTTGCTCTGGTCCAAGTATCTACAACACTCGGCATTTGAACCGAGGATAAAATCTGCAGAGTCGAATCTCTGTGAGCTTTTAGGTCATGGCAGTAGGCCACAGAGCTGTGTTCAAGAATCAGCACACCCATTTATCCTGTCGGTAATGAGCTCTACCGTGGCACTGAAGAAACTGTTCCTAGATCAGCACTAAAATGCAGTTCACCCAAGACCACCTTGCTGTTCTGCATGGAGATTAACTCCATTGTTAAGCCCCATTAAGTGTAAGAGATAAGTATTTCCTCAGACAACTAAGAGAGGTACTAGACAGCAGAGAAACCTACATACGGTGCGTCCATTCCCACTAACCAATTACATTTGGCCATTATAGTCATTCCCAACCAATCAATGGGCTTGGACATGTTCTTTTATAACCACTCACATTCACATTCACGGTCCACTTTTGGTTATTAATAGTAATTGGGTAGTAGTATTAATAGTTTGGTTAGTAATTGTCAGTAACTGATTGACTGGATTAGATGACATTAGATTAGATTTGATTAGATTAGACTGCCTGCAGATAGCATATGCACCCCTGCTTCACTTTAAATAAACACTATAAATTTTAAAGAAAGGTAAGGAATGTGTAAGGAATACATTTACAATATGAAAATACCATGGTATGAAAGGAGTATGCGATACAGGGACATTTCACAGTGTGAAAATACCATGGTATGACAGGAGCATGTGATATAGGGACATTTCACAGTGTGAAAATACCACGGTATGACAGGAGCATGCGATATAGGGACATTTCACAGTGTGAAAATACCACGGTATGACAGGAGCATGTGATATAGGGACATTTCACAGTGTGAAAATACCACGGTATGACAGGAGAGTGCGATACTGGGACATTTCACAGTGCGAAAATACCACGGTACGACAAGAGCATACGATACAGGGACGTTTCACAGTGTGAGGACACTGTCAGGACACAGAGACAGAGAATGGAAGGGAACTTTAGCAGTGACTGGACATTTGCTCTGAGTGACGTTCTTTTCAGGGTTTGTCTCGAATCAAAAGCAAACCTCGCTCTCTCCCTCTTTGTGATAGGTGTGTTTGAAATGGGCAACGCTGTGCTGGAATTAGAACGTCGTTTGAAACATTTGCCTTTAAACCTCCAGCCAATCAGATTCTCCCATTTAACACAACGGCAACGTAATTTCTCCAGCTATGGTGCTTTAATTACGATCGTACCTCGGAGCC